>NC_064924.1:278087073-278735937 GCF_023897955.1 Schistocerca gregaria | reverse complement strand
ATCACGGCTTCCGTCACTGTACACGTGTCTCAGCGCACGATTAGCTGAAGCATGCCCAGCATAGTTGGCGGCAAAGTCAGAGACTGTCAGCTATTGCGCATACAAACAAAGCGGGATTGCTCATGCCTGAAGTGCTGTGCTAATACGACAGCCGACAGCAAACAGCGCTAATAGTCACCGACTCACACGACTCTCACTTTTAGCAGGTCTGCCGTTACTAACAAGTTAGTTCTGCAAGAGCTGTAAACGCGCAAGGTCATTATCTGCCACGCCATGTTTGGAAAACAAAATTGAGAGAGAGAGAGAGAGAGAGAGAGAGAGAGAGAGAGAGAGAGAGAGAGAGAGAGAGAGAGAGAGAGAGCGCGAGAGAGAGAGAGAGAGAGAGAGAGAAATCCATGTCCATGTCTTAGAAACGTGAAAGGATTCTTAGTCCAGTCACCTTGATTTAATTCATCTTCAGTTTGCCGAAATCTCTAGTCACTATAGATAAACATACAGCTACGGTCGAATCGGTTCTCCTTGTTTATCATGGTGATTCTGATGATATGATATAATATGTTGTATTGTGTGTCGTCGTCGTCGTCGTTTACATGTAGATCTGCACCCCGCAAGCAACATTGTAGTGTGCAGCGGAGGGTACTTCTGGCTCCACGATCATGTCCTAGCTTCCCTACTGCATTCGCGAATGGTGCTTGGGAAGAACTACCGTCGATAAACCTAGGTTGTTATTTAGGGGGACAAGAGAAGGAAGTCATATGGTGTCCGAATCTTCTTGGAATGTAAGCTATCGAAATTTCGACAGTAAATCTCTTCGCGACACCCACGCAACGCCTCTCTTGTATCGTCTGCCACAGGACTTCGTTGAGCGTATCCGTAATGCTCTTGCACAGCTAAACGATCCCGTGAGATAATGCGCCGCTCTTCGTTGGATCTTCTCTTATCATCTATTAAACCAATCCAGTTAGAGCCCCCAAGACTTATTTGCAGCACTCAAGAACCGGTCTTACAAGTGTTTTGTAAGAGATTTCTATCACGGACTAACTACATTTCCTTAGGATTATTCCAATAAATTTCAGTCGTGCAACTGCTTTACCTGTTGTCATTCCACATCAGATCGCTGCGGACGGTTACTCGTATGTATTTTACGGTTGTTGCTCTTTCCAGTGATTTATCGCAATAGCATAATCATATCTCTTCTCCTACTTATAGGCAATACGTTACATTTATTTACGTTACGTGTCACCCGCCGGAATAGCGGATTTTCTGTTGTCTGCACTCTTCAAATGGCTCTGAGTACTATGGGACATCTGAGGTCATCAGTCCCCTAGAACTTAGAACTACTTAAACCTAACTAACCTAAGGACATCGCAGACATCCATGCCCGAAGCAGGATTCGAACTTGGGACTGTAGCAGTCGCGCGGTTCCGGACTGAAGCGCCTAGAACCGCGGCCGGCCTGCACTCTTCCTAAAGAGAACATCGTCTGTCAACAGTCTCTGAGTTATCGACGTTATCCCCTACATCAACTATATCAAATAAATGCGCAAGGTGTAAATGATAAATGTTTAAAACGTACCACAGTGGTGTACGGGAAGTCCAGACGAACTATTTGATACAAGACGCATTTACTAGATGAAGCCATGAAGCCTCAAACTGGCCTACAAAACGAACACCACATCAGCGCCGCGCGAGTCTTAACATCCCACTCGTTCTTACGCCAATGGCTTAGTCGGCTATTTCGTTAACAATTCTATTTAAAATAAACCCTTATAACACGACATTTCATTTCAGCCCAGTAGTTTCATAGTACTTACATCTGCATCAGACTCCGCACACCATCTAATGGTGTGTGGAGAAGGGTTCTACTAGTACCACCAACTGAGCCCTCGGTTCTGTTCAGCTTGAGAATGGCGCTTGGGAAGAATTATTGTCCATAAGCCCTGTATTGGCTCTAATTTCTTGAGCTTTCTCGCCGTTGCCATTACGCGAGCGCGCTCTCTCTCTCTCTCTCTCTCTCTCTCTCTCTCTCTCTCTCTCTGTCCCTGCCTGGTAAGGATCCCATACTGATAAACAATACTAAGAATCGATCGAGCACGCGCCTTTTAGGCCACTTCCTTTGTCGATGGGTTATGCTTCCGTAACATTCTTACTATGAATCTCTCTACGGCATCCGCTTTTCCTACTATTTATTTTATTTGGTCATTCCACTTAAGGTCGCTCTCGATAGTTACCCCTACGTATTTTACGGTATACATTGTTTCCAGCAATTCCCCGTCAATAGTGCAGTTTGTAACATTACAGGACATATTGGGACATATTGAAGTATTCGATACTGTAGACTTTTGGGGGATGTCGATACAGATATGCAAAGTGTAAAGGGAAACTTTGATGATGTTTAGATATTGTACTGTGTCGGTATTGGGACGTTTTGCACAGAAGGAGCAGAGGTGGAATTGATGTAAATATATATTAGTGTTGGTGACCTGTTTTCATTCAATTTTGTAGTTGTGTTTCATTTTGTAAAGGAGGGACTCACTGTTTGCTGTGACTCTGATTGGTTGTATAAATTATCAGTTTTGAGCTAAATTATTTCGTATAATATGGACAAGATGCTTTTGGAGGCTCACCAGCTAAAGAGAGGGTCTGTGGATGAGCGTTTGATGCGCACTTCTGGAACTTTCTATGGAGAAGTTCTATATTATGATCGCAAAAATGCGAAGGCTTGTGAAAACTGTTTCATAACCTAATTTCGAAAGACGATTTGTATCAAGAAGTATTGCTAAAAAAGATTTATTTACGTTTTGAAACACGATTTAAATCATTTTACATATAGATAGTTGTTCTAAATCACTCAAGAAATATCCAGAATCAAATGTCAAGATATTTCTGGAAACATCGGTACAAATCTGGTGAAGGTTATCCAGAAGCTGGTAGAAAAATGTTATAAAATCTATTTGGAAATTATGCTCGTAAGAATTTATATGTACTGATCCTTTTACTTACTTTAATCTGTACTAAAATTCTGTAATGTCTAATTTAGTTTTAAGTCGTGAATTGCTATCGTATTGTAAACAAAACATTGTCAAAGACTCTCATTGTTTGGAAAGATATTAATACACCTAGGAGTTGTCAGTTGCCAGTTCAGTTCGGATATGCAGTGCGGTTAGCTCGGAGAGTCAGTTGTTGAGTCTGTGAAGTCTGTCAGTTCTGTTTGTAAATAAACGTCTGTAATGAAGAATTACTTGTTGTCGTCAATATGAACTCAAGACCTTTTGCACGAAGCAGACACCTCCTAATGCAACGTTTTAATTTGGTGTTGAGGAGCTCAAATGTTATAATTTGGTGCAGAAAGTCCAGGGACGTTATAAGTTGTACAGTAGTGGCTTCCTTTTCCTATAATACGCAATATGTTGCATTTATTTACCATCAGGGTCAACTGTCACAGCCTGCACCATTCATCAGTCCTCTGCAGTTCATTCAGCAAATCAATACTAAATTCTGGTGCTGCTACTTTGTTACACATAGCCACATCATCTGTCAACATCTTTAAGAGCATACGACGCTTTCTGCATCATTTATACAAACTGTAAACAATAATGGTTCTATCACACTTCCTTGGGGTACTCCGGTAATTACCACTTTAGATTTTGTTCCGTTAACAGCGCCATACAAAACGATTGAGTTACTAATGTTATGCTGTTGAATTCACACTATTTTGAGGTAAAATTTATACAAACTTCAATCTTACTACGTGCAAGAACAATGGTATTTCGAATTCATAGAGGATTTTAGCGGTATCAAAAAATGAACTTGCGTGACGCGCATGCGCCGTAGCTTAGGGGGCTTCTGGAGGCCACTTTCAGTTTGTTTGCCGGCTTGATAGACCGTCAGTGTCCCATACCGAATTGTTCGTCTCGACTTCATGCACACCACTGTGGTACGTTGTAAACAGTTATCGTTTACACCTTGTATGCAAGGTGTTTTCAGGAGAAATAGTAAATATTTTAAGAGGTGATAGATTAATTGAAATGAAACATTCCATGTAACATGTGTACAATTTTTATTGGCCACAGGATAAAGCTGGTTATATAGCTAAGGTTTATTTCGATTGCTGATATTGCACTTGCTAGGAGTTTAGTTATCGATCATGATTTTTGTTCTGATGTTCAAGTCGTGAAATTGTGCTTGAGTTTACATAATCTAATTTTTCAACTGTCATTGTGATATGTTGGTCAATTCTACAGTATCATTTGATGATTCCACACGTATTTACAAATGCTGAGCAGCCCGGTTTTGTAATATAAATGCTGATGCTTGTAAGGAATACGGTATCGCAGAATACCAGATTCAAGACAGTTTGCTCGTGTTTTTACTTAGCTGTGTTCGACTGGATCAATGCCCAACAGTCATTTCTCAAATGAACGTGCAAGTGAAACGAGTTTGGATGAAGTAGAGTAGGTTATTTAGTCTGTTGAACGTAGCTCTTCAACAAGCACAAGCATAATTTCTACACATTCGGTGTTCCTAATACATGAGTATGGCGGTCATCATGCGTGCATTACCCCAAATCTTATTTACAACGGATACAACACCTCCGAGGAGAAGACCAGTTCTGTCGTGGTTTTATTCCAAAATGAACACTGTTCACTGATAAAGCCACTTTTACTTGCGAGTGTCAATAACGCTCAGAACAAACATAGATGGTGCGACGAAAACCCGCATTCCTTTGTGCAGACATATTTTCAAGAAAGCTTCTGTGGTATGATAATCAGCTGATTAAGCCTGTTATGTTACGTCCATCATCTTATAGGACCCTGTTACCTGGACTTTCTAAGAAACGAGCTTTCAGCATTATTGCAAAAGATTCCTTTGGCTAACAAGAGGAGTATGTTCTTCCAGCATGACGGGGACACTGAAAATTCTTCACATCATCTAAACCTAACAATGCCGAAAGAAGGTTCGACAGAACGATCACTCTTCTTGGTCATGTAGGTTCGTGGACTTAATCCATTAATGTTTTTTTTTCCACTATGGGAATGGCTTAAAGACAAAAAGAAAAATAGATGAATTAATTGCCTGAATTTTAACTAGGACTGCCGTCATAAACTGTGTGCCTATAAGGCATCGTCGCCGTTGTGCGACTGTATTCGTGATTTCCTGTCAGAAAGGTCAAGTTTGTAGTGACTAACGAAAAGTCATCGAGAAAAGGAAGTGATATCTGGCGTTCCCTCGGGAAGTATTACAGGCCCTCTGTTGTTCCTAATCCACGTCAACCAATTAGGAGACAATCTGAGCAGGTCTCTTAGATTGTTTGCAGATGATGCTCTCATTTACCGTTTATTGAAGTTATCAAAGGACCAAGTAAAGTTATCAAAGGACCAAGTAAAGTTATCAAAGGACCAAGTAAAGTTATCAAAGGACCAAGTAAAGTTATCAAAGGACCAAGTAAAGTTATCAAAGGACCAAGTAAAGTTATCAAAGGACCAAGTAAAGTTATCAAAGGACCAAGTAAAGTTATCAAAAGACCAAGTAAAGTTATCAAAGGACCAAGTAAAGTTATCAAAGGACCAAGTAAAGTTATCAAAGGACCAAGTAAAGTTATCAAAGGACCAAGTAAAGTTATCAAAGGACCAAGTAAAGTTAGTTACGAGGAGGTCAAGTAAAGTTAGTTACGAGGAGGTCAAGTAAAGTTAGTTACGAGGAGGTCAAGTAAAGTTAGTTACGAGGAGGTCAAGTAAAGTTAGTTACGAGGAGGTCAAGTAAAGTTAGTTACGAGGAGGTCAAGTAAAGTTAGTTACGAGGAGGTCAAGTAAAGTTAGTTACGAGGAGGTCAAGTAAAGTTAGTTACGAGGAGGTCAAGTAAAGTTAGTTACGAGGAGGTCAAGTAAAGTTAGTTACGAGGAGGTCAAGTAAAGTTAGTTACGAGGAGGTCAAGTAAAGTTAGTTACGAGGAGGTCAAGTAAAGTTAGTTACGAGGAGGTCAAGTAAAGTTAGTTACGAGGAGGTCAAGTAAAGTTAGTTACGAGGAGGTCAAGTAAAGTTAGTTACGAGGAGGTCAAGTAAAGTTAGTTACGAGGAGGTCAAGTAAAGTTACGAGGAGGTCAAGTAAAGTTACGAGGAGGTCAAGTAAAGTTACGAGGAGGTCAAGTAAAGTTACGAGGAGGTCAAGTAAAGTTACGAGGAGGTCAAGTAAAGTTACGAGGAGGTCAAGTATAGTTACGAGGAGGTCAAGTAAAGTTACGAGGAGGTCAAGTAAAGTTACGAGGAGGTCAAGTAAAGTTACGAGGAGGTCAAGTAAAGTTACGAGGAGGTCAAGTAAAGTTACGAGGAGGTCAAGTAAAGTTACCAGAAGGTCAAGTAAAGTTACCAGAAGATCAATTAAAGTTACCAGAAGATCAATTAAAGTTACCAGAAGATCAATTAAAGTTACCAGAAGATCAATTAAAGTTACCAGAAGATCAAGACAAAATTTAGTCAAGGTATGTATATGGTGTATAAAGTGGTAATTGACCCGCAAAGTGTGGGTCATTCATATAAGTACTAAAAGAAATCCGCTGCATTTCAGTTACGTGATAAATTGCACAATTCTAAAGGATGTTAATTCAACTAAATACCTAGAGATTACAATTAGAAACAGCTTAAATTGGAACGATCACAAAAGAATTTGTAGTGGGGAAAGCGACCCGAAGACTGCATTTTAGTGGCATAATACTTAGACGATGTAACAGGTCTACTAAAGATATTGTTGCCGAAGCTATGGTCGTCTGACCTCTTCTGGAGTACTGCTACGCGGTACATCTTCCTTACCAAGTAAGATTAATAGAGTACATCGAAAAATTTTAAAGAGCGGTAGCTCGTTTTGTATCGCGAAATAGACGAGAGAGTGCCACGGATGTGATATGTGAGTTGGTGTGGTAATCATCATAAAACAAGTGTTTTCCGTTGCGAAGAGACTTTTTCATGTTTCCGTCACCAACTTTCTGCTCCGAAAGCGAAAATATTTAGAGACGTCCACCAATACAGGAGGAAGTAACCATCGCATTAAAAAAAAAAGAAAAATCAGAGCTCGCACACAAACATTTAAGTTCGAGGGTAGAATGGTAGAAAAATAGTCTGACAGTGGTTCGACTAACACTATGCCAAGAACTTAATTGCACATTAGTCATGTAGATGCAGAAGATTACCTCAGAACAGCTACACGTGGTATTCCCAAATTCAAGGAGTGCCTTGAAGCCGAAGGGGGAATTTATGAAAATCAACTTAGGACTTAATCGTTTTCCTTTGACTGAAACCTCATTACTTGTTTGCGTTATGGTGTAACAGCTGTATCTCCGTGACCAATAAAAATTAAATACATGGTGTATGAAACCGTCCATACTATCGGACAAGAAGTTCTGAATCGAGTCACAAATCCGATCCGACGCTCGGTAAGCTCGTAGACTGTTCACCACAGAACGGTGTTAGTGTTTTGAATGTCATTCGGAAGCCATGGAACACAGCATCAACCTGGGAGCCTAGGTTTCATGAAGGAACGAGCGAGCTTACGTTTGTTATTATAGTCGCCTTAAGTCCGAAGACCGCTTTGAGGCAGGTATCATCTAAAAAGGATAAAGGGGAAATAAATGTGGTACCCGAAGAATCCTATCCAACAAACCTATATGAGACTTGAGTAGTACAGATATACAGGGTGTTACAAAAAGGTACGACCAAACTTTCAGGAAATATTCCTCATGCACAACGAAAGAAAATATGTTATGTGGACATGTGTCCGTAAAAGCTCATTTTCCATGTTAGAGCTCATTTAATTATCTCTCTTCAAATCACATTAATCATGGAATGGAAACACACAGCAACAGAACGTACCAGCGTGACTTCAAACACTTTGTTACAGGAAATGTTCAAAATGTCCTCCGTTAGCGAGGATATATGCATCCATCCTCCGTCGCATGGAATCCCTGATGCGCTGATGCAGCCCTGGAGAATGGCGTATTGTATCACAGCCGTCCACAATACGAGCACGAAGAGTCTCTACATTTGGTACCGGGGTTGCGTAGACAAGAGCTTTCAAATGCCCCCATAAATGAAAGTCAATAGGGTTGAGGTCGGGAGAGCGTGGAGGCCATGGAATTGGTCCGCCTCTACCAATCCATCGGTCACCGAATCTGTTGCTGAGAAGCTACGAACACTTCGACTGAAATGTGCAGGATCTCCATCGTGCATGAGCCTCGTGTTGTGTCGTACTTGTAAACGCACATGTTCCAGCAGCACAGGTGGAGTATCCCGGATGAAATCATGATAACGTGCTCCATTGAGCGTAGGTGGAAGAACATGGTGCCGAATCAAGACATCACCAACAGTACCTGGCCAAACGTTCACAGAAAATCTGTGTTGATGACGTGATTGCACAATTGCGTGCGGATTCTCGTCAGCCCACACATGTTGATGGTGAAAATTTACTATTTGATCAGGTTGGAATGAAGCTTCATCCGTAGAGATAACATTTGCACTGAAATGAGGATTGACACATTGTTGGATTAACCATTCGCAGAAGTGCACCCGTGGAGGCCAATCAGCTGCTGATAGTGCCTGCACACGCTGTACATGGTACGGAAACAACTGGTTCTCCCGTAGCACTCTCCATACAGTGATGTGGTCAACGTTACCTTGTACAGCAGCAACTTCTCTGACGCCGACATTAGGGTTGTCGTCAACTGCACGAAGAATTACCTCGTCCACTGCAGGTGTCCTCGTCGTTCTAGGTCTTCCCCAGTCGCGAGTCATAGGCTGGAATGTTCCGTGCTCCCTAAGACGCCGATCAATTGCTTCGAACGTCTTCCTATCGGGACACCTTCGTTCTGGAAATATGTCTCGATACAAACGTACCGCGCCATGGCTATTGCCCCGTTCTAATCCATACATCAAATGGGCATCTGCCAAGTCCGCATTTGTAAACATTGCACTGACTGCAAAACCAGGTTTCTGATGAACACTAACCTGTTGATGCTACCTACTGATGTGCTTGATGGTAGTACTGTAGAGCAATGAGTCTTATGTCAACACGAGCACCGAAGTCAACATTACCTTCCTTCAATTGGGCCAGCTGGCGGTGAATCGAGGAAGTACAGTACATAGTGACGAAACTAAAATGAGCTCTAACATGGAAATTAAGCGTTTCCAGACACATGTCCACATAACATCTTTCCTTTATTTGTGTGTGAGGAATGTTTCCTGAAAGTTTGGCCATACCTTTTTGTTACACCCTGTAGATGTAACGGAACATATGTAAATGGAACATAACTGTTTACATTTTTTCATTACTTGCAGCACAGAAAAGTTGTTATGCAGACAAGGACTTCTGTTCAGCTTCATATGTACCCAGCTGCTCGGAAATTGTGAAGAGCACTTAGGGCCAGTGAGGCTGATTGGAAAAACGGAGCCAGCGCGACCGTCGCACCAGTTAACGGTCCACGCGGCTAGGAAGGCGACTCTAAGGAGGAAGGGCTGACCTCAGCGCGGCTCGTGTTTCCGTGGTGAGTCACGAACGGCGAGATAAACACGTATCTGGAGTAGGATGGAGCCGCTGCTGGGCGCTGGCAAGGCGGCCGGTTCGGACCTGGCGTTTGCTGCTGGTCAGTCAATTTGCTCACACGCGAGGACACTCCTCATGACGTATGTGTCAAACACGTAAGCCGGCTTTTCTGCAGCAAGGACGCGCGGTGGGCGGCTTCTGCGAGCGGTACGTTACAGAGGCCCTCAGTCTGAACTCACTGGCTCGAAAGGCGAACGCGAAGTCTCGGATATCAAGAAACTCTTAAGCCTGTTTCATAGTGGGGCCAATGAAGCGGATAAAGGCGAATGAGCATACATAGAACAACTCAGTAGTGTTCACTACAGTTCACTTCTTGTTTCTTGGCACACTTTTCAAAAAATTAGTCTCCATCCCCGGCGACATCATATTAGTACCGCGTTAACCCGTCTCTAGCCTTATTAACGACCTAACCTGAGGGAAGAAGAGGTTGCACAAGTTGTTCTGGCACCTGAAGCCACTCATTGATGAGCGGATCCCACAGAGCTACCAAACTGTGGGGAAGTTTCACCAATTGTTCCAAATAGTGCCAGGTACTTTCTACGGGGCCAGTCGTAGTACGAAATGCTGCCTGAGAGTTCGTCAAACCACGAATGTATAGGTGCATCTCTGCGAAAGCGGCTGTTTGTCCTCTTCGAAGACCGAAGGGTTTAGGCTTACTCCTCATAAAAATGCAGAAATCAGGGCACAATGGTCAGAGAGAATGTCGAAATAAACATCCTGCTTAGTTTTCACGGCAATATTCTTTTAATTTAATGATTAATATTTCGTCCAGTGAGATTACCAATGAACAAGACCAATGACAGGAAGCGGGCATTTACACATTTAAACACCGTGGACGCTAAGTTACTGTTTCTTTGGCGTAAAAACATTGGCACAAAGCTATTTGTGCAGGATGTCTCAAACAGGTGACAGAAGGCCTACAACCGATTATAGTGAGATAGGGAACCAGTGGTCCGAAATTCGCATGTATTGTGTTATGGACATACTCAGCATACCCCGCTTAACAACAATGTCGCTCATAACAATTGTCCAATATGAAGACCGTCAGTCTCAATGCGTGCATCGCAACGGCGCACGAACTTCTGCTGTACTCTTAAAGATACCTGGTGTGTCTTGTACCAGGAGACGGGCAGCTTAGATAGTAGCAAGCAGGTCTTTATCCGTTCCTACGGGGCTTTCAGACACCAACGTCTTGACATAACCCCAGAGGAAAACGTCCACAGGAGTGAGATCAGGTGATCGCGCACGCCATGGGACAGGACGTCCCCTTCCAGTCCAACAATGAGGGTACGTGCTATGCAGGTGCTCGCGGACATTAACATCAAAGTGGGCTCATGCACCGTCATGCTGAAACCAGATCCTTTCGCTGACAGCAAGGGGTACATACTCCAAGAAGTGTGGCAGCACACCTCGCTGGGACACCGGGTAACGTGGGCCAGTCCGGCAGGGAGGTAGCAAATAAGGTCCTATTAGGTGATCTTGGACAAATCCCGACCATACGTTGACAGACAATCATTGAAGGTGGCCACCAATGTGAGTGACGTGGAGATTGTCCTCAATCCACACATGGCTGTTGCGGCTGTTGGAAATACAATCATGGATGAATGAGGCCTTATCCGCGAACAATACAAACTGCAGGAAGTTTGACAGTTCAGCACTGCGGTGGATAATTCACTGACAGACGTGGACACAGGGTTGGAAATCCGTTGGTCCCAGTGCTTGCACACAGGGCGTTAATACGTGTTTCACCAGTATTTTCGACACTGCATCCCTCGAAGTGTCCGTTTCCTGGGCAAACTGGTGGGTGCTTATTAATGGGTGGTCGGCCGCACCATCTAACACCATCTTCTTTAAAGTCTGGTGACGAACATGTCTTTGGCGGGAACTTTTCCCGGTTGTCTGTGGCGTGAAGGACGTCTCTCTGAAGTTGGTATCTACATACAAATTAAGATGAAGCCTGTTGAGAAAGCGTTCTCTGTAGATTTGGTGCTGCTTTACTGGCATTACATCCAGCCCTACCGTACATTAAATGCCTACCAACTCTCTTGACCAGTAACGTTTCATCTCTGACTACACGCCAAACACACACACACACACACACACACACACACACACACACACACACACACACACACACACACACACACACACACACCACCATGGACACACCACAAACTGTCTGATGCAATGGGGCTATGGCTCTGAGCACTATGGGACTTGACTTCGGAGGGCATCAGGCCCCTAGAACTTAGAAATACTCAAACCTAGGACATCACACACATCCATGACCGAGGCAGGATTCGAACCTGCGACCGTAGCGTCCGCGCGGTTCCAGACTGAAGCGCCTAAAACCGCTCGACCACTCCGGCTGGCCCTCGCGTGCTATGTGCTGCGTTGTTTACAGTATGTCTTAATATACAACACATCTCAATATTATTGAAACTATCGCATGTTTCAATTTGACCGAAAAGATTTGGAACATCCTGTAGGAGCGACAGAAAACTGTGATACACAGACAGTATTATTCTGTACGGCTAGCGCGCTGTTGGTGATTGAGCAAGCATCGCGGTGTAGGTAAAGAAAAATGTGAGTAATTTAATATTTATACAAGTGTGACACTCGTGCCAGTATTACATTGACCACTGAGCTGCCCGTTAGCTTACTTCCAAAAACTTTACGCGAAGGCAGGTAGACGATTTTGGCTTGCTGTTCACTGCCTTCAACCGTAACATCGCAACGAGAGACACTGACTACAAACGATCATCAGCTGACAAAGTGCTCGAGCACTTACACTCACCAGAACTTGTTTCGCATTTCACCCATTCCAGGGCTTTTACTTCTTTCCCTTCGTTCCCAAAATGAATTTATTTACTTCCACATTTTCCCAGTTCGAACACTGTGCGATTCGGCAATTTCCTGCAATGCAACATTGATGCCGCTTTTGTTTTGCATTTTGTGCTGTGGATCCCTTACGTTCTAGAAGCACCTGTGTCATCTATACTCTTCTATAAGCAACATTACTACATTCTCTTCTGACTACTCCATCGCTCATAGAGCTGAAGTGCAGCAATAAAGATAGTTCGCGCGCGAAAAGCATCGCACTGCGAAATCGAGTGCGCTCTGTTTTTCACGCTGAGGCGAGCGTCAAAACGGAGAACGCAAGTGCCTTTGATGATTCACTGAAAGCCCGACAACCAGCAGAACACGATTATAGCACCTGCGAATAAACACGACCGGTGGTGTTAGCTCGCTCTCGCCTACGGTTTACATAGGAGAGAATGGTCGGTCCCTGTTGCTCATTCGTTTGTGTTCGTTCTGGTGTAAACCAGGCATCAGCATTGCACCACAGCTTATATCTCCACTGTTTTGCTTATCTTTCAATTTTTTTGCATAAATGTCTTCATACGTATATGCACTGTTGTAATGTGAAAGCTAAAGATAAATACAGAAAAAAATATATAATTAGTTCAAATGAAAATCTATGGGCGGAGGAAGAGTGTGTGAATCACATTGCGAAATAACTTGGGATAGGATTGTGAAATGTGATGAAGGAAAGGCGGGGACAAAACGTGACTCTTTGGGGAAAGTATATGGAAGTTTGAGAGAAGAAACAATTGTAAAGCTGACTCATTATTACAGAAGGACCAGTGTTGACTATGCTCCACGTACTACGGCAATCAGAGTACAGTCTATGCAACATTGTACCACTGCATGAGCACTGAGAAATCGCAACACATGTGGTGGCCAAAACAAAGAGAACTGTGTGTTTTTTTAATCGTACCCTTGCCAAAGGTCATTTGCATTTGAAAAAAGAAGACTATATGGATCCAGACTGACAGTCATAAAAGCTGAAGAAGCTCAGAAGAGAGCAGAAAGAACTTATTTTAGGGTCACCGTATAAGATATCCAAAACAGCTTACACAGAACTGACTATATTATTAAATACAGTCTTCAATTTTTCAAGCACGCCTAAATAAATTTACTATATAAACGAATATTTCCAAAAAATCCTTAAAAATAAAATTAAATACTGATTTCTCAAAAACTGTTGGATAGCTTGAGTTGTAATTTTGTACTTATATTTAGCAATACGCAAAAGCGGTATGTGTAAAATTTGAGACAATTGATAAATTAGGGAAAAAGCTTCATTTTTTTTCCACGAGACTATCCCGTTCAAAGTCAGATATGTTTGGACTTTCTTTAGTGCTGCCAGAAGCTGAATGCATAATCTCACCAACACAATTTCGCCTGTTAACCTTACTGAGACATTCAACAACAAGAAAAACAACATCGTTCTCACGGCAACTGTAATCGGACAAAATAGTGTCTACGAGAGGCAGTCATAATTTAAACTCATCAACCTGGAAAAAATAAGTTATGTTATTTTTTTGTTTTGTTTGTAAGAACATGTCTGTAGTCCTGGTAATGTTGAAATCACCAGCCACAGTACCGTAGCAAACTGCTAGAGAGCAGGTCAAAACAAATGGCGCAGGCACTGATAGAAATGGAGTGCAGAAACAAAAAATTAATTACGTAACTATTTTCTTCGATGTGATAACTAAAACTTTTGACTGCCCTTTAAATATTACATATGCGCCTGATTATGGCAGTATGCTGCCAAAAAGTGTGGTAGCAAAGAAAATGCTGTGATTAAAACGTGGAGTAGTAAAGTGAGTCACTTATAAAATTCGTAAGACAGTTGCAGATCTCATTCACTTCCGTGAAACATGGACAAGCTTAAGTGAAACGAACTACATTAAGAGAACCTGTTCCGCCATTTCTCTATTCCATGAATGACTTCTGGGCAACATTCTGGGCGAATAACTCTCTGCAAATAAAATTATTCATCGAGGAGAACGACCATTATTTGCAGCCGCAAACCGGATGGACCACCTGCCTCTACTAAGACATACCTTAACAGCTCTCGCGGATGCTGCTGCGCCCCTTGCGGAATTGTCGTGGGTCCAAAGGAAGGTGTGGGATGCAAGCAGCTGAACCAGAAGAAAAGTGACTATGTTTTCGAGAAACATTGTTGGGTAAATTTAGATAACTGATACGAGGACGGCCGTCCGACAGTTCTGCTGCACCAGCCCAGAGATCATGAGAATACCATGAAAGACAATGGAGGGCATGTAGAGGCACATGCACCATCATTCTTCCCTCGCTCAATATGCGAACAGAATGGGTTAAGAAATCGCTGATAATGGTACGAAGTTTCCTCCGCCACGCACTGACAGTGACTCGCCGAGTATGTATAAATTCATCGGACGACAATTAGAAACAGTATCTGTAGTTCCATCTTGTGTACTGCGGCTGGTCAAAGACCTGAAGAAAACAAATACTGACAACCGTAATTATTATTAATTTTATTTGACTACCAGTTTCAGTGCTTCGTTGGCACCATCATCCGGTACCTATACACGTAGCCTGATAAGTCATCTAAGCTTCTGTGTTATTGTAAGGATCACTAATTTCTACTGGTTTCCGTAGATATCTAAACGTCTCTGCAGTCGTGCACTCTCCACACCTCCATAACAACACAGGCGTTTAGATGACCTATGTGTATAGGGCCCTGTAGATGGTGCCAATGAGGCACCGAAACTGATAGTCAAACAAAATAATAAAATTATAACTGTCGGTATCTATTTCCTTCAAATTAGAAACATTATTCAAACAGTAACCAAAGCTACTGAGTTTTCAAAGAAATTCCATCGAGGCACAGACAGTAATGTAAACGCGTGGCTATAACTTTAGAATTAAGTCTGAAAAGCTGATACAGCTAAAGAAACAGAAATCTTTTGTCAAACTTCGTTGTCTTATGGATTATTTTCGTTTCCGGCATTCTGCAACGAGCCCAAAACAAGTACTTATATAGTTAGCTAATGTCCAACTGTGACGACAGCGCTACAGATTCATACACTCTAAATGAAAGTACCTGTTATTTCACGTCTGACGTGGAAGAAACCATGGCGCCACGCGTTAGTTACCAATTGAATCTCCGTCATGGCCTTCACAACACAGAACGGGCTTCAGCCCTTAATCGCACCCGCCTGTCTTATGCACAAATGTGAATACAGAAATCCTGTAAACAATATTAATCCTTTCGATGTGCAGAAACTCTGACAGTAGGCTTCAGCTTAGCCAGAATTTTCGTCTTCTAAAGTAGGACACTGCATTCCACACTCCAGTGACTATGAAGGTATGCGCCAATCGTGACCACATTTTAGCACAACGTACACTGTCAAAGCAGAAATGTTTAAATCTGTTTTTATGTTTTCCTTACAAATAAAAACCCAGAAGTACACTCGCAACTTAATTTTCGTGCCACTGAAAATTTGAGTGAAGCAGATATTAGTCAGCTGATATAGCTAAGATTGAACAAAGCCCCAGGGCACGAGGAAATCCCTATCAGATTCTATACCCAATTCGTGGCTGAGTTATCCCCTCGTAACTACCATCTATCGTAGAACCCAAGAATAAAAAAATGTTCCCAGTAGTTGGAAGAAAGCATAGATCACATCTGTCTACAAGAAGGGTAGGAGTAGTACCCCACAAACTATCGGCCAATTGCCTTGCATCCACTTGTTCTAGAATCTCAGAACGTATAGTGAATTCAAACACAATGCATTATCTCGAACAGGACGACCACCTCCGTGCCAAACAACAGATTCCCAAAACACGGATCACGTAAAACAAAGTCGCACTTTTCGCACATGACATCCTGAAAGCCATGGATCAAGACTGTCTGGCAGATGCAGTATTTCTCTATTTCCGAAAAAAAAAACCACATTTAACTCCGTACCTCAGCTACGCTTACAGTCAAACGTGGGGTATTAGACAAAATATAAGACTGGATTGAGTATTTCTTGATAGGGAGGCCGCAGCAGGATATCTTGGATGGTCAGTCATCGACAAGTGTAGAAGTAACTTCGGGTGTACCCCAGGGAAGTATATTGGGTCCCGTGGTGTTCATGTTGTATATTAATGACCTCGCCGACAATATTAATAGTAGCCTCAGACTTTTCGCAGATGATGCAGTTATCTACAACGAAGTAAAGTATGAATAAAGCTGTACAAATATTCAGCCAGACCTTGATAAGATTTCAGAGTAGTTAATGATTGAGAGCTTGCTGTAAGTAATCAAAAATGTAGAATTGTGCTCTTCACAAAACGAAAAAAAATTATTCTATGAATATAATATTAGTGGGTCAGTTAGAATCTGTTAACTGCCGGCGGGGGTGGCCGAGCGGTTCTAGGCGCTACAGCCTGGAACCGCGCGACCGCTACGGTCGCTGGTTCGATTCCTGCCTCTAGCATGGCTGTGTGTGCTGTCCTTACGTTAGTTTGGTTTAAGTAGTTCTAAGTTCTAGGGGACTGATGACCTCAGAAGTTAAGTTCCATAGTGCTCAGAGCCATTTGAACCAATCTGTTAACTCATAAAAATACTTGGGTATAACACTTAGTAGGGACATGAAGTGGAAAGATCACATTGTCTCTGTCGTGGGTAAGGTTTTTCGTAGAATACTAGTGACAAAGGAGATTTCTCACAAATCGCTCATGCGACCAATACTACAGTACTGATCAAGTGTGTGGAGTCTTACCAAATAGGACTAGCAGAAAATATTGAACATTTACAGGGAAGGGCAGCACGAATGGTCACAGGTTTGTTTGACCCGTTGGAAAGTGTCACTGATGTTGAAGGAATTCAATTGGTAGAGTATTGCAGACAGACGGGAAATATCCCGAGAAATCCTCTAACAAAGTTTCAAGAACCGGCATAAATGATGACTAGGAACATACTATAACCCGCTACATAACGCTCCCATAGGAATCCCGAGAATAAGATTAATTATGGCACCCACAGAGGCATTTAAAAAATCATTTTTTCCATACGCGAATCGAACGGGAACCGCGCATTCGATTCCTCTCTCTCTCACTTCCTGTGAGCAGCCGAGATGCAAAAACTAGGAAATGTTTAGCAACAAATCCGGCCTTTTTTGTCGCTTCACGCCATCTGTGTTGAACTTGTACATACTAATTCTTAGTCATCGTTCGTCCTCGTGGCAAGACGTATACCCGAATAAATCGAAGAAGAGTGTGCATACTCTTCGGGGAGGATTGAGTATTAGATTCTATGTCCTACCCGTAAACGTGTGTTTCATCATCCATTACGACACATTTCAGTAGTTTAGTATCGTCATTGACTTCATCTGGCGACTAGTGAGCAACTTTCATTTTTCGATGTTTTAGATGCAAATTCAACAATTTTAGGATAAATTTTGCCATCACACTTTTCATTCGGAAAACATCAGAAAAAAGAATTCATGGCATTAGTCATTTAATATGCCATCATCATCATCATCATCAGTGACTTCTCTGATTGTTGTCTGCCGATCTTTTATCATCAACTGTTTCCTCTTTTCGATGAATTCATCGGCTGGCGGAGTGCTGAGGCGTCCAGGTCGCTCGTCATCTAAAACGTCTTCACGGCCTTCTTCCAAACCCTTATACCCGTCGTAACATATTCACCAAAACAATATCGATGATTCCTAAAACCTTGCTACACTATTTCGCCCTTGTAGCAAAATTTGATACTAATTTCTGACATTTTTATACAAAACTAGCGACCTGCCCTGGATTCTAACAATTGGCATTAAGTATCGAACGGTCGGACGGACTCCTTTTCAGGTGTATCGGTAATAAATTATATACATAAACCTTCCTCGTGAATCAATTTCACTATTCCACGAGGAAGGTTTGTGTATATAATTTATTACCGATACATTAGACAAGTGGTCTGTCCGACCATTAGATACTTCAACCTCACGCACTGAATTTGACGACCCGTATCTTACAGTACATGGGTAGCAACCAGCAAGCAAAGTCTCAAGAACAGATTCCGTCCATGAGACAAAGCCTTACCGAACTACATACACACATCAGAGTAAATTCAAGACTTCCCAGAAGCAGCCGCTTTGCAGAATGGATGTTGCGTTCTGAAAGTCTCCCTCCAGAACAGGAGGAAAGTTTATGTATATGGAAGACGTACAAAAAGCTGCACTCTGGAGTTGGCAGAACGAAGATCGACATGAGAAAGAGGGGACTCAGATGGCACTCTACATTGTGCGACTGTAGTGAAGAAGAGACAAGGAACATCTCATTGTGTGCAAGTTGTGCCCAGCTACATGCTCACCGTAGAACAGACTAATGCCGCCAAGGAAACACGTGAATTAGCTCCCTACTGGTCACACCATATTAAAGATTTTGCCTGTCATCGATAGCAAAACTGGCAAGATATTGGAGCCAGGAATTCCAATACAGTGTCAAAATCTCTACAGTAGTTTCTCAGGCTAGCCTGGACATACAAAACGAAACGAGCAGGGCACTTCAGTTTTATAGAGCGTGTTTCACAATTGATGTCACACACTTCTAGAGGTTGTAGAGGGGGGGCTTGGTATATCGGGTTTTACACAGAAACCCATGTCCGGAATCGCCATTCAACGACGCTACAGAAGGTCAAAGTTACAGGCGCCCGCGCCTGTAAATATATGTGTATAAAGGATGATTTCATGATGATGTTATAAAGTCTTTCTAGGATGATGGATAAATATCTATTTGAGGTAAGGGTCCATGTACCGGAAACAAACGAGTTGAAAGTTATAAGAAGATTTTTTCTGATACCTCTGACAGTGGAATACTTGGACCAGTACTGTTGTTGCTATGATTGTGGAGTAGGTAACTTTCAGAGGTGGTAATATGGACCAAAACCAGGGAAAAAGTCCAATAAACATGGGCCTAAAATGCATTGCTTACGAGCTATGAGCAGTTGTTCATCTTTGCTACCCGAAACATCTCCTCTATGGAGCAAGTGCTCATACCTCCTCACGTATGCAATTTAGAATCCATGTTTACAGGGAAGTTTTTTGTTTTTGTTTTGGTCCATTCTACCACCTCTGAAAATTGCATACCCTACAATATTAGCAATAGTATCGGTACATGTACTCCAATGTCAAAGGTATCAAAATGGTTTTCGATTATAACTTACAACTCTTTCATTTCCGGGACAGGGACCTTATCTCAAATTGATACATTTATCTTTCTCCATCATCCTACAAAGTCTCTAACACGAAATCACTCTGTATACACATGCATTTACAGGCCTACAACTCTGACGCTCTGCAGCGTCGTTGGATGACGTTTCCAGACATAGGTTCCTACGTACAATTTGATTTAATAAGTCCCCTCCCAAGTCCCTAGATGCGTATAACATGAATTGTGAAACACCCTGCATTTGCAGAGAGATGAGATTTAATAAAAAAATTTTACTTGCTTGCTAAAACATGACCAATACTTACATTTTATGCCTGCATGCTGTAATGTTCGTCTATTATGCTTTTGACGGATGATGATTGCAATATATATTTAAACGGCAAAAAGACATTTCCATATTACATTATTTAACAAGTTTTAAATGTTTTACTTTATTTGTACAGTGAAACCTCGTTTCTTGCTGAATTTCACGAATCTAGGTCAACAAAGTACCCTATAGGATTTGATGAGCGACTTTGCGACTATCAAAAAACGTGACGTAAGTGGCCGTATCTTTTGGTTGAGGTGGCGTAGAAGGTTAAAAGTTTTAAACCTCCAGGGGCACATAGACCTTAATACGTGAAATAAATTTGAACTTCATACGTCTATCCGTTCCTGAGAAAAAGGGATATGAATGATCGGACAAAAAAGCGATCTTACAAGGCAATGGTTCCCAACCTGGGGGTAATTACCACCTGAAGGGTAAAATAAAATTTTCTGAGGGGTAAAAACTGAACGATTCGATTCTCTTTCAGTTACAAAACTGAATTATTTTCAAAATGTCATTACTATTATCACAAATTTGTTAGACTCTAATACTGATTATGTAAGTTATTGATTATTGCTTTTTCTCAATTAGTAGTATTAATGCGGCGCAGTTTCCTCACATGGTCCACCCACTACACACATATATTGTGCTTTTCCTGGTACGTCGCTGATGATAAAAGTGAGACATAAACGTAACAAATGCTAAATATATCAAGAAAATGTCTTCGCGAAGTTGTAGGTAGTACCTGCAGTAGTCCCGAAATTACTTTATTACTCGTTTCGAAACAGATGAATGAACTGAAACTTCCTGGCAGATTAAAACTATGTGCCGGACCGAGACTCGAACTCGGGACTAGGTTCGCAGCAGAGCTTCTGTAAAGTTTGGAATGTAGGAGACGAGGTACTGGCAGATATAAAGTTGTGACGACGGGGCATGAGTCGTGCTTGGGTAGCTCAGTTGGTAGAGCACTTGCCCGCGAAAGGCAATTGTCCCGAGTTCGAGTCTCTGTCCGGCACATAGTTTTAATCTGCCAGGAAGTTTCATATCAGCGCACACTCCGCTACAGAATGAAAATCTCATTCGAGAAGAATGAATTAATTGACAGCACGATGCAGCAGTAACAAGAACTACTAGAGTGCTTACACAGTTTTTATTATTACTAGATTTGTTAGATAGAAAGCATTAACAGCCTAAAGTCGTCCAATTTCTGCCAGTTCAAAAGTAACGAATGCATCAATCAAGCGATTTGCAGAACAGTAAGTATAGTGCACACAGCTGAACTCGTTTGATTTTAAATGGGTTGCAGTGTGAAGGTCAAGCAAGTGCCCAAGTGGAGAGGAGTAATGCATGGAAAGCCATGTGTTTACCCTCACTGTGGATAGTTAGCTTTTGTTTCTGAGGAGTTGTGGATAGCACTTACGATACACCACGAATTCCTTCGTTATTCTCTCTCTCTCTCTCTCTCTCTCTCTCTCTCTCTCTCTCTCACACACACACACACACACACCATTCATCTTCTATAATTTTAAAAATAAAAGTGTTCCAAGAAAAGTATTCCATTCTACAGTTTAGTTAGGTGCTGAAGTTGGCGATTATGTGGGGGAGGGGCAACAGATACCCGGGGGGGGGGGGGCAGGAGGTACTAGTTAACGTCTGCTTGCACTCAGGGCCAATGGGTTAAGGAAGCATGGGAGCCACTGCTATAAGGGTTCCGTTTTCACAGACTGATGCACGGAACTCTAATAACCGCGCAAATCTATCTCACAGAAGACGCGCAATTACAAGATTTGAATTACGTTTTGAAAGCACCTCGTGGGCTCCAAGGCGTGGAGCACAACAGACGAATAATTCCAATGCGGCTACACACGCGGCGACGCGCGCAGCTGCGCGCTCCCACGGCGCGCCTTACCGAAAGACAGCGGCGCGGTTTTTGCTGCCCCGGGCGGCGCAACGCGCCAGCACAAAAAGCCCCAACCTCCCGACCTCCCGACCTCCCGCCTACAGCTCGTCCTCCGCGCTCGCTGCCAGCACAAAGCACGTCCCACCACACTAATCGTCTAATTGCACTCGCACTCTCAAATCTCTTTCGGTTCGTTACTGCTGTTATTCGGCTCGTACGCGGCACAAAGAAATGTAAAATGGAAGAAACAGTTGGGTTTAAAGTCCCGCCAATGACGGCGTCGTTACGGAAGAAGCACAAGCTCCGGTTGGCGAAGGATAAAAATCGACCGTACTTGTCTGAAAAGGAACTACCTCGATATTTGCGAAAACCGTGGGAAACCTAGTTAGGTGGCTGTAAGGTGGTTGTAACCCGCTCCTTCCGAAAGCGATTCCATTTTTTCGCTGTCTTACTGTTTACACTAAAATGCGATTCGAGACATTAATTTCATGAACTCCACAAGACTAAACTTGTGTGCAGATTAAGGACGTAAGTTCAAGCCCGGAGAAGTCCTCTAATGACTTGGTGGATGTCTAATGGCTGGTGATAGGACGACTTAATATAGGAATATTCCTCAGGGATAGCCAAAAACTAATAAGCCTCCATCGTCTACACAGGTTACTTATAAGAGTCTGGAAACACGATAATTTTTTGATAAATCGAAAAGTGTGTTAACACCTTACTGACGGTCAAGTAATTGTTCAAGAATGTGAAGACAAACTGCTGAAGGCAGGACAGAGGATTTTGCTAAATGGGACAAAGTATAGGAAACGATCCATGAAAGGATAAGGAGCAAAAAAATGTCACATGTACACACGATCGGAAGTGTGTTGCGAGAGAACTAAATCTATTTGAAGGCGGAGATAAAAATCCTTTGACAATGTAGGTTTCAATGACTGAAGGCGCTTGTGAGCACGCCAACCAAATTTGAGTGTTCTGTCTGTGCTACTGTTTAAGCTCCAAACTCAAGAGGGCACAAGCATGGCGTGTATGATGCAAGGTCGCCGCAGAAACAAGTCCGTAGGTAATAAGGCCCGCATGCACTGTAAGTGATAGGGATAGCGGTAGCTATCGTGGGGCCGTCTGCTGTGACCGATCGGTTCTAAGCGCTTCAGTCTGTCCTGATTTAGAACAGACATTTATTTTCTTGCCTGGGAAAGTAATGTCAACATTAACTTGTCTGCCTTACAGAGACATTCTAACACTGACGGTGAACCTGCTGAAACCTAGTGCGTCAGATATGTACGGTTTCTTAACAAGAATGAGAGGAGACGCAGCTGGGCAGACAAGAGTGACTTTGTGGACACAAGGTGCGTGGTCCAAGCAGTATCTGTGTGTGTTGCTGCTCATCTGACAGATAAGCCGACCTTCGATAAGCGCCCTCTCTTAGACTGGCTGTAGCTCTCGCAGTTGACTAGTGGCTACTCGACAATTCACATTAAAAATTCAACAAGTAAGAGACTTCGCAGGTTTTTTGCTATGTGAACTGCTCAATGATGGTCGCATTAACCACTTTAAACGATCCTCCACTTATGTAACTACGGTTCGGGACATGTGCATCTCCATCTCATTCCGCAAGCTACTTAACGATTTGTGCCAGACGACACTTCTTGCGTCACCCATCTGCGTGCTTCATTCGGGGATGTCGATGCAGAATAGTGCGCGGGAAGAACTACTATCACTAGCGCACCAAAGAAGCTACAACTTTTCTGATATTTCCATTATTGTAATTTTCGAGAGATGAAGGCAGCGGAAAGTAATATCTTTGTCAATTCTTCATGGAACACACATCCTCAGAATTTTAACAGTAATCCTCTCAGTGGCGTCTACCACTGGAGTTCGATGACCATGTACGTGACGATCTCGCATTTACTGAGAGATACACGTCACTCTTATTTAGATCTTCTGTGTCTGCTCTACTAATTCTACCCGCTCAAGGTCCCAGACTGACGAGAAATACTCAAAGACCGATCGAACGAAGGTTCTGCAGGCCACTTCTTTCGAGAACGAGTAACATGTCTTTAGGTTTCTTTCAATGGCCCTCAATCTGACATCAGTTGCATGTGACCGTACCACTTTGGGTTGCTTCGGTCGATTACTCACGGATATTTTATGGTTGCCACTGTTTGTGATTTATCCCCCACACTGCAATGATGAATCTTTCCAGATTATACACAATATATTACATTTATTGACGTTATGGGTTAACTGCCAGTCTATACAGGAACTATTAATCCTCTGCACAACATCTTGCATTACGCTGCCGTTTTTTGGTGTTAGGACTTTCGTACAGGCAACGGCACCATCTACTATCAGCCGCACTGAGCTTGCGGCATAATCCAGCAGACTATTTATTCAGTAAAGATCGATAACATAAACGGATCTATAATATTCCCGTGGTGTACTCCTTACGTGATTTTCATCATCTACCGTTGCTGCTCCATTAAGAACAACATGTATGGATACAAATTTAAATAAAACAAAGTGCTCAAAATGCGAATCCAGAGTCGTAAACGTTGCGTCACCTACCTCAGTACGAATTCCAATGGATGATACTTGTGCAAACACACTGATTACGAGAATGCCTTTTAGACCTGCCCAATCTCTTTGCTAGGTGAGCCATAGGACTGGGACAGCATTCATTATCATAGTCTCCCTTTTGTCCCATGTACACTGCTCTCTGATTGTAAAGTGGATGCTATTTATTTCTTGTCAGTGAACAGCAGCAATGGGGAAGTGGTTGTAGAATTTAATAGGCTAGATGCCGACCGCTCACCCCCTGCACAGTGTCGTATCTATAAGCAGATCCATTAAGAGCGGTTAACAGAACGTCAGTAACTAAATCATAATTATCAGAATGTTGGCTTCGCTTATCAACCGATTTAAATAATCGCTCCGAATTCCGAAGCGTGTACGCATGAAACGCATCAACAGCATTCAACTTAGTAACTGCAATTCATCGAAACAGCAACACTACATGATGTTAACTGCAAACTATCGCAAGCAGAATGACTAGATTCTAGCTACTAAAATTGTGTGCACTGTTCGAGGCTAACGTTTATGGGGGAAGTCAAATGTCAGCGCACCCGCTATTGGTCACTAAAAGTCATCCACTGGTTCACTCCTTCAAATTAACGAAGATGCAGGAAACGAAATGACTCTATCGTAGACAGTTCCTTTTATTTTCTTCTTTCACATAATATACAATGATTCGCAAACATTATGTCGCAAGGGGAAGTATTTCAGCAAGACTGTGTCTTGCACACTAAGCTCAGACAGTAACTACAGCAGTTTGTGAATTACCGGATGTAGTGGGTGAATAAATGTTTGTACTGATAGAAAGTCTACCCTAACTCAACAGTGCTGATTTCAAAGCAAATTGCCATTCACGGCAACAAATAGAATTTCTGCCCAAATAATCTTGAATCTCCCTACACTCAGCCACGACGCTTTCCCGCATCAGCAGCAGTAAACAACCTCAGATTACTGGCCCGTGATACCCGACGGGTTGTTATGTGCATAGAAAAAAAACGGTCCTATCACACTTTCCTGACCTTACCTTAGTCATCGATGAATGCTCGTCGTCCAGAAAAATATACTAGGTTGTATTAATTAAAAGTATCCGAGCTAATCACAGATTCTGTTCTGTATGTCCGAATCTGTATTACCACACTACCCAAAAGCGTTCGACACACTATCGCTCTGTGATTTGGCTATATAGAGGCTGTTAGCTTGCATCTAAGGTTCACAAGATATCGTGTGTACCGTGTGTGGTCAGGGAGATGAAACACACTGTCAATGTTTCTTCGATTGCATCTGACGTGTGATCGCGCAGGTTTACAACTAACTACAGACCTACGACAAAGAATGAGTGAGGAGTTCGGCCGTTGCCAGAGTTGTAACTGCGCGACGTGATGTTCTGCGTAGAGGTTTTACGACTTTGAGGGCGCGCCAGGCTGCTCCCCCGTGACGTAGATGGTCACGTCAGAGTTACACAGTTGGCTGACTAACGCGGTGGGGTCAGGCGGTGAGTCAGCCCACCACCAGGGGCGCTGGACTCCCCTCCACGCATCTGCGTCTGTCTCATCCCACGGCATTCCACTTACGATGGCAAATCATTTATATTGCAACACTATTTCAACAAGAGGCGGGCAGGTTTCGAAAGAAGACAATCGTAAGCCACCCAGTTTTAATCTACTTTTTACAACAACCAGCATCCCAACCACCATTGTCATCGTCAGCTTTAGCACCACCACCACCGTCATCGTTATCCCCATCACCAACGTCAGCGACATCGTCATCTCCCCTACATTGTTATCGACGTTCCCACGAGTCACCAATGTCATCGTCGTCCCCACCACTACCTTTCGCCTTTCGCCGCCACCACCACCACCACCACCACCACCACCACCACCACCACCACCACCACCTACCCACATTCCACTGGATTTTTATTACGTCTTGAAATCCAACACAGAAATTCCTTTCCTATTTATCAGCCATTCACCAAGCTGCATGTCCTGAGCTCACCATTTAATTTTCATTGTGGTCATGAATGTTTTTGTAATATCTTTAGTATATGTTGCGCCTGTTCAGATGTAATCTGGCCAGGCAAAATAAGCAATAAATAAATATTGCTGCCACGCTGTTTATCCCAGACAGTAACCCTAGGCTAGATTTTTTGTGAGCAGTCACCATAGCACTGACATATCGAAATTTGCCTTCATGCGTGTCCTCCGTCTTTTAAGGACATTGATGCATCCACTTACTACTTCCGTCCACTAAAACCAGAGGTACTCCTACAGGGCTTATGCTAGGAACGTCAATGAAGGATGGATTTGGCGGAGGACAGTGGCTCACCATGCCGCATGTGATGCGTATGACCTAAATTAAGCTCATTGAAATGGACTCGATGGGAATGAAATCAATTAAGAGGCAATGACCTATGGTTGCAGTCCTTGGACTGTATGAAAACGTCAGTGACATTCCAGGCCTGTAAGCAGGCAGCCTAGTAGTTAAGGAGACTGCTCAGGAGAAGCAGGTTATCCGGTTTCGGGTTCCAGTCTGATACAGTTTCATTCGTCACAACATATTCAGAACATTGCTGGGTCAATATTCCTGATCTGTTTCCACTGGTATTTATTACTTTCTGTTACTGCATCTTCACTGATTTCATTCCCATTGGCGGAATTTAAGTTTAGCGAGTTTAATTCAGTCGTCCACGATTGAGTACCTTCCACTACTGTCTGTTTCCTGTTCAATTTGTTTTCCTGTTTCTCCAGTAATTAACAGCAGGTACACCCACTGCTCAAGCGGAAACATCCTTTTTTAATGTTTTTGGCGACAGCAGTCCGTGTCTCACTGCTAGTAATACTGGTAACACACAGTGACAGAGTTACACATGACAGACTGACTTAAAAGGAGCCCTGTCCGCATGAGCAGAAAGATCTGAGTATCCATACGACGCCACTAGCTATGCAAATATTGGCAGGGCAGGGTAGTCCGCGAATCAGATAAAGTGTTATAAATGAAAAGCACAAAACTGTTTATGTTTTATAGTGTTAAGAATATTTATGCAAACTAAATGGATTATTTATTGTTTCACGTTTTGAATTACGTTAGCACTGCACTGTCAAAGATGATATTTCCTCTACGTTGCACGTTAGTCTCAATGTGTGTGTGTGTGTGTGTGTGTGTGTGTGTGTGTGTGTAGTGGTTCAACCGAAAAGTTTCATCTTTGACGACGAAATAAATTAATACAATAGAACATCCAACAGTTTGAGGCTTTTTTCTATTTATAATTACCGAGATGTTCCACCAAGAACCGACAGAAGAATCTATTAATAGATGAATTGTCTATCGCAACACTCAATTTTTCTCATTCACTATCCTCCAAGCTTTCATACTTAAAATTTAAGACACGGCGAAGCCTGGCTCTCTCTGCAATCCAACGACTAGAGTAGTTGAGCAGTTGGACGCTGGAAACACGCTCGGCCCTGGAATGGAAAAGATCATCCCTTGGGGCACATGAACAAAATATGACGTCAGCAGCATAGAAGTCCTCAAGGGTGGGCAAAGCAGATGAGCAGCAACTTAATTTAGCTCCAGTGAATGGAAGGAGGCTGTGGCTGCAACGGACTCGTAATATCTAGACGTCGTAGGATTACGGGCTGCGGGTGGCTCGCAGCTGCCAGTGTCTCTTCGATTAATACCACAGGTCCCATGCAAGCGGAGGAGAATGTCTCCAATAGCATAATACTGCTCCCACCAGTCTGCGCCCGTAGCGAGCTGCACATTTCGAGCCGCCGTTCACATCCATAACGACGTTTCTGGAGACGGCCATCGACCTATTGTATGCAAAAATGTAATTCTCCCTAAGAGTCGACACGTTTCCATTGATCGATGTTTGAATCCCGATGGTGGAGCCAATTACAATCGTAATTGATAGTGTTGGGTGAACATGTGAACACGTAGATGTGGTATGCTGCGAAGCTCCATGTTCAACAACACACGATGAATGGTGTGCTCGGAAACACTTGTGTGTGCACCAGCGTTGTGCTTTTTCAGCAGAGTTGCCACAAACCATCTTCTATCCTGCTTTACACAGCAGAGAATCCTCCGAACCCCAAGTTCTGTGAATAGTCGAGGATGTCCGACCATTTAGCGCCTAGTGGTAATTTCACTTCCCGTACATGCCGGTGATATTAGCACGTGAACATTCAACCAGCTTTGCCGTTTTCGAGATATTCGTTCACAGGGCCTGCGTAATAATAATATGGCCTTTGTTAAGGCCCTTATGTCAATGGATTTCCCCATTTTCAGGCTTTATCTTAGGTAAGGTGATTCCCCGTCCATGTCTGCCACGCTTAAATACTTTTGTTACACGTCACGTGCCCGCAATGCAACCAGGCGGCATCCAACATCGCGATGGGCTGTGCTCATAATGTTTTGGCTTATCAGTGTACAGTGACGCTAATATCGTGTACTTTTGACCGTCATCCTAACATACTTATTCGTCGCTCTCTAAGAACGTACAGAAAAGAATGTGTCTTTCAGAGGATATCAGCGTACTTTTAAAAAAATGATTGGCCAAACTTCCCAACCGTACTGTATAGTGGCACTTCGTGCTTTTAAGAACTGTCTGTATGACAACCGTTTCATGATGTTAACCTAAAAGTTAACGATTTGTCTGGCAGAGTAGTCGGGTTTCGCGTTAGGAACTATCTATAGGGATCTGTTGCACTACTACAATTTCACAGGAAAGGAACTGCAAAGAAGTATGAACCCAAGATTCGTCATTTGGAAGCCCGAAATTTGTTCCGTATGGAACTTTCAAATGGCCGACCAATTCGTCAATTTCTAGTCTCCTTGACCAGCCGGTCGTGCCGGATAGGTTCAGTTTCATTATACATCTCGCGCCTCGGGACAACTGCACGCATCTCTAAATGGCGTCCTCTTCGTACGCTAGTCCATGACGGCCACGTGCGGTATGCAGTAGGCATGCACGATGCGTTTGGATAATGGACACATCCGGTGTAAAGTAAATGTCAAGAACGAACGTGTGGTGACCATCGCCGCACTTTTTCCGTTTACTTATTGCGTAATTAAAAAGCCGTAAGCTGGTATTTTAAAACAGGTCGTATATTTTACAGTTTTCGTCATACAACAGCATACGCTGTCCCATACTACAAGCAATTATTGTTTCACAAAGAAATTAAAAGTAATACTAATGAGTTGCAAAGAAAATTAGATGCAAATCAATTAAAGGGAACGGGAGGGAATCATGTAAAAATGTTAGTAATTTAGAAAAGAATAGAAAAAGAAAGGAAAGGGTATTCCAAAAGTCCTTTAACATTTGAAAATTCAATACGTCGCCGAATAAATCTACATCTACATTTATACTCCGCAAGCCACCCAACGGTGTGTGGCGGGGGGCACTTTACGTGCCACTGTCATTACCTCCTTTTCCTGTTCCAGTCGCGTATGGTTCGCGGGAAGAACGACTGCCGGAAAGCCTCCGTGCGCGCTCGAATCTCTCTCATTTTACATTCGTGATCTCCTCGGGAGGTATAAGTAGGGGGAAGTAATATATTCGATACCTAATCCAGAGAGCCTCTCTTGCAGTCTGCCACTTGAGTTTGCTAAACATCTCCGTAACGCTATCACGGTTACCAAATAACCCTGTGACGAAACGCGCCGCTCTTCTTTGGATCTTCTCTATCTCCTCCGTCAACCCGACCTGGTACGGATCCCACACTGATGAGCAATACTCAAGTATAAGTCGAACGAGTGTTTTGTAAGCCACTTCCTTTGATGATGGACTACATTTTCTAAGGACTCTCCCAATGAATCTCAACCTGACACCCGCCTAACCAACAATTTTATATGAAACTTCCTGGCAGATTAAAACTGTGTGCCCGACCGAGACTCGAACTCGGGACCTTTGCCTTTTGCGGGCAAGTGCTCTACCAACTGAGCTACCGAAGCACGACTCACGGCCGGTACTCACAGCTTTACTTCTGCCAGTATCCGTCTCCTACCTTCCAAACTTTACAGAAGCTCTTCTGCGAACCATGCAGAACTAGCACTCCTGAAAGAAATGATACTGCGGAGACATGGCAAGCACTTGCCCGCGAAATGCAAAGGTCCCGAGTTCGAGTCTCGGTCGGGCACACAGTTTTAATCTGCCAGGAAGTTTCATATCAGCGCACACTCCGCTGCAGAGTGAAAATCTCATTCTGGAAACAATTTTATATGATCATTCCACTTCAAATCGTTCCGCACGCACACTCTCAGGTATTTTACGGAAGTAACTGCTACCAGTGTGTGTTCCGCTATCATGTAATCATACAATAAAGGATCCTTCTTCCTATGTATTCGCAATACATTACAGTTGTCTACGTTAAGGGTCAGTTGCCATTCCCTGCACCAAGTGCCTATCCGCTGCAGATCTTCCTGCATTTCGCTGCAATTTTCTAATGCTGCAACTTCTCTGTATACTACAGCATCAACCGCGAAAAGCCGCACGGGACTTCTGACACTATCTACTAGGTCATATATATATATATATATATATATATATATATATATATATATATATATATATATATATATATATATATATGTGTGTGTGTGTGTGTGTGTGTGTGTGTGTGTGAAAAACAATGGACCCATAACACTCCACTGTGGCACGCCAGAGGTTACTTTAACGTCTGTAGATGTCTCTCCATTGAGAACAACGTATGTAGGTAGACAGAGGGGTAAAAACTGACTCTCATGCTCCAAATGACATGAAGTTTTACTGAAACCAAAAAATGCTCAAAATTACCCACAGATGACGCTTCACATGATACACAAGCAATAATTAGCCTAACAACTGATATTTAGCAAAGGTTATGTTCTTCGTAACTGCAGTCGGAAGACAATGTTGCGAACAGCATTGTACAGCTTATAATTAGATAGTGATAAACTGTCGTGGGATGTCGTGTTTTAGCATCCAGAATGAGGTCGGACGATCGCGTTGGACTTGCGACTCCAGGTAACGGACTGAGGCCTGGGGACTTGGGAGGCTCAGCACGACTGAAGTGGCGGCTCAGCACTCGATCCTCACCGAACGGTGTGCGTAAGAGATCTTTCACACATGTAGCAATACAGGGTGGAGCGCCATCCTGCACAAAGGACGTACCTTCCAGCAGGTTTTATTGGCCAGGCAAGGCATGTTGTGGTTCTGTAACATGCCAGCCGTACTTCGCACCCGTCACGCTAACGATTTGGAAAGCAGCACCCCGCTGTCCAGCGCCATATGCTGGTCGGTTTGTGCACTCGCTTTTGGCTTCAATAGAAGCCTATGTCATTTTAGACGTATATGTGTTAAGTTTTGTCTCTCTACCTACATTATTCCGCGAATTGGCGCATTTTCAAACGTTAACAGACTTTGGGTCACCCTGTATAGGTAACATGGATGCCTGCCACCACCAATCATCGGAAGAGAAAGCCTCGGAATTGTCTTCCGATTTATCATATCACCGCCCTACGACATTCTACGGTTTTAACCACGCCGCCCAAGAAATACTTATTGCGATGCCAAAAGAAGACTGGACTTTAACGCAGTCCGAGACGGAACGCAAGCTCAGACTAGGGGAAGAATACGGGAGGAAATGGACGATGTTATTTTCAAACGAACGGTGCCATATTCAAGTCACGCGATTTGGGAAAAATCACGAAAAAACCTGAAAATGGACGGAGTGACTGCGACATGAACCCCAATCCTACAAAATGCGGGACCATTGCGTTAACCACTCAGCTATCTCGCTCAATGTCATCGTAGCCAGCTACATGGTGTCACCCAGTGATAATGAGAGCAAATTGTGAACAGCAGGGTGAGAACCGGGCGACACAAGTAATGACAAAATTTCAAAGTGAACCCTCTCGCTGAGAGTACGACTGAGATATTTTGGAAAATTGTTACGAATTAAAGTATTTAGTGAAAGAAACAAAGTAAAAGAGTTGAGAGTGTTTCATTTTTACCACAAAAATTTTTTATACTTTTCCTTACATCTCTTACAGTCAAGCCAGCAAATCCCCAGCCCCCGATACTTTACGGAATCAAAATACCGCGTATAAAGCAGCTTCAAACTACTGATAATTTCACAAATGAATTAATAGGTTAAGTATTCTACGTTACGTATTTAAGCGAGTAAAAGTTTAGAAAAGATTTGAAATTATGTTTAAAGTTTGTTGGAAGTCGCTAAGCGCGTTTTACCGAATACTGGGCGATTATAGTCTGGGTAATTTTCACTGAGGTTTTTTTTTTAAGCGTTTTTCACGCACCTCAGTGTTTATGACTAGTATCTCCTGATCTAGATCTTACAGCTGTATAACTTTGTTGGCACATTCAGTGGTATATGTGGATACTGACTGCAAAAGTGTTCCAAATACGGTTGATACTAAAGAAATAATTAATTAAAATATCATGCACGATGCTGCAGTTTTACTGCATAAACAGCAAAAATATAGTAAGCGATAAGACTTTTCCTCCTTTCATCATTTTGTTGAGGGTTTCAGCGAGAAAAATTGTCCGAAAGGATTGAAACTGTGTGTGAAGTTTATTGGACTCTCGCTATCATTTTCCAATACTCGATTAATGCTGAGGGGTAACTTGGGCACAGCGAACAACGTTGCCTCAAGACATACACACAGTTTGTAACTGTAGTACTGGTCTTATTGTGTAAAGCCTTTAACGTAATATTATACCTTTTAAATCTTTTAAATTCCGTAATAATTACATGAAATATTGAAAATATTCCTGCAAGAGGGACCGTGAACCATGAACCAGGTGGCTGATTAGTAATTTAGATTACCGGTTATCATCAATAGCTTATCGCACACGTCCTTCTCTCCACGACCTTATATTTGACCATGAGTTGATAAGAGAGATTTTCAACATAGCCAATTATTCAGCTAGCTAGCCGTACAATGAGTCGTCGTCGTCGTCGTCGTCGACGACGACGACGTCGCCGCAATCTGAATCTCGCAATCACAGTCGTCGTCATTAGGATGATCACTGCCATGACAGTCATCCTGATCGTCAGCAACCATTTTATATTCACTGCTCATAATGGACTGCTTTTGACTTTTCCACGCATTAGGGTGTTCAGCAGAAAGCATCCATGTTGCTGTCACATCTTATCAAATGCAGCCGACCCATCTTCAACTCGGCCGTCGTTTCGATCTTCCTTACTTCTTTCAATACAACAAATAACGCCCCTTGTTCATCCATCATATATTCAGCTGGCTACACATTTTCCAACGTCACCCGTTCCAATATGGTCACACTAACGCCTTCCTTTCAAGTCTATTCCTTGATCACTTTCTCTGGCTTGTTCCCAACATAGATGTCACCACTGATAAAATCACTCTTTTTTTAATTCTTTTAAGCATTACAAGTCCAAGCTGACGACACATGCAGAAAATATTAACACACACTGATTGTTCACATTTTGTTTCAAAGACATTGGAAGTTTAATTTTTGTGCACCGGAAGAACAGCTGTGGCAGCTGGCAGAGCTTTTGGTTTCAACTGTGAAGCACAAACGGCTGTTGGCGGTACCTAATACATGGTCACTGAAAATAAGAGTTGTCTATACAGCTGCGGCAGCACTGATGCGTTACGTGATTTGTTATGGTATACGCTAGAAGCAGACACGTCAGGTCCACTTTAACGTTCAATTCACTTCGCCGGAAGGACTATAGTCCTGAAGTGTGGTCCTGACTAAATACAAGGTTTCTCTATTGTTACAATTATATGAGACAGAACTTCTGGGAGACGAAGACGGGTTTTCGTAAACTATTTTCCGTTGTCGCGTTTACATGTTAAAGTGCGAGGTTTTGCTAGACCTTACGATCCTCAGAGGTTTCATATACACTGAGGTGACAAGTCATGGGACACCTCCTAAGATCGTGTCGGACCTCGTTTTGCTCGGCGTAGTGCAGCAGCCCGACGTGGTATGGATTCAATAAGTCGTTGGTAGTCCCCTGCAGAAATATTGAGCCATGATACCTTTATAGCCGTCCATAATAGAGAAAGTGTTGCCTCTCGATTGTCTAATAAATGTTCGATCGGATTCACGACGGGCGATCTGGATAGCCAAATAATTCTCTGGAACTGTCCAGAATGTTCTGGAAAGGCGCACTATCATCCATAAAAATTCCATCGTTGTTTGGGAACAAAGTCCATGAATTCCTGCAAATGGTCACCAAGTAGCCGAACATAACCATTTCCAGTAAATGATCGCTTCAGTTAGACCAAAGGACCCAGTCCAGTCCATGTAAACATAGCCCACTCCATTTGGAGCCAATACCAACTTGTACAGTGCGTTCTTGTTGACAATGTGAGTGCAAGGCTTCGTGGGAAGCCGGCCGGAGTGGCCGTGCGGTTCTAGGCGCTACAGTCTGGAGCCGAGCGACCGCTACGGTCGCAGGTTAGAGTCCTGCCTGGGGCATGGCTGTGTGTGATGTCCTTAGGTTAGGTTTAATTAGTTCTAGGCGGCCGATGACCTCAGAAGTCGCACAGTGCTCAGAGTCATTTGAGCTTCGTGGGCTCTGTGCCATCAGCTCTTACCAACGGAAATCGGAACTCATCTGACCAGGGCACGGTTTTCCAGTCATCTATGGTTTATGACATATGGTTAGGAGCCTAGGGAAGCACTGCGGGGGGATGTGCTGTCAGCAAAGGCACTCGCGTCGGTCGTCTGCTACCATAGCCCATTAACGCCAAATTTCACCAGTGTCGAAACGGATTAAAAAATGGTTCAAATGTCTCTGAGCGCTATGGGACTTAACTGCTGTGGTCATCAGTCCCCTAGATCTTAGAACTACTTAAACCTAACTAACCTAAGGACATCACACACATCCATGCCCGAGGCAGGATTCGAACCTGTGACCACAGCGGCCGCGCGGTTCCAGACTGTAGCGCCTAGAACCGCTCGGACACCCCAGCCGGCCCCGAACGGATACCTACGTCCTATTTTCAACATGCGGTTACTTCACTCAGTGTTGCTTGTCTGTCAGCACTGACAACTCTACGCAAATAACGCTGCTCTCGGTCGTTATGGGAAGGCCGTCGGCCACACCGTTGTCTGTGGTGAGAAGTAATGCCTGAAATGTGGTAATGTCGGCACTTTCTTGACACTATGGATCTCGAAATAGTTTATTTGTAACGATTTCCAAAATGGAAAGTTCCATTATTGTAGCTCCAAGTACCATTCCGCGTTAAAATTCTGTTAATGACCATCGTACGGTCACAACCACGACGGAATTTTATTCCCATGAATCACTGGAGTACAAATAACAGTTCCGAAAACGCACTGCTATTTTATGCTTTGTATACGAGTTACCACCGCCATCTGCTGGCACATGGGCTCTGAGCGCTATGGGACTTAACATCTATGGTCATCAGTCCCCTAGAACTTAGAACTACTTAAACCTAGCTAACCTAAGGACATTACACAACACCCAGCCATCACGAGGCAGAGAAAATCCCTGACCCCGCCAGGAATCGAACTCGGGAACCCAGGAGTGGGAAGCGAGAACGCTACCGCACTACCACAAGATGCGGGCCTGCTGGCACATGTCGATATCCCATGCGTTTTGTCACCTCAGTGTAAATCGCCTCTGAAAATAACCTGTTCAAGTTTCTGCTGCAGTCAGCACAATGGCTGTTTCTCTTCGTTTGAACTTCGGAGGCATACAGCTTCATGCTCATTCTGTTTCTAACATTTCTTCAGCATACAAAAAGTTACTCGGTCCAAATTAGCGGAAAATTTTCTAAAACAAGACTTAACATGACAATTCAGGCGCATTGGTTGTTGTGCGTTTACAGGCAAGCGAAAATCGATTATACGGGTGTTCAAAAAGTCCCTCCGCAGTGCCGTATGATTGTTCGCGTGCTCCGAACGTTCCAATGTTTCGTTTATCTCGTCCAGCGTCAGTAATATCGATGGTTGGTGTGTGTGTGTGTGTGTGTGTGTGTGTGTGTGTGTGTGTCGTTACGTGTTGAAGTGAACGTTTTAGATCCGTTTGTTTCGTTTTTGTCACTGTTAAAATGCTAACCTTTGAAGAACGTGTTTTTAGTCGAACAATTTTTCAAACCTGGTGGTAAATACACAGTTTCAGTTCATCAAACATTTAATTCAGATTTCCCGGAGACAACACTCCATCACGATACTGTGCGAAATTTGATTAACACATTTCGAAGTACGGGTTCAGTGACAGATGCACCGAGAAGTGGTCGTTCTAGCGTTTTGTCTGACGATGAACTACTCGATATTTCTGATAAAATGTCCACGAGTTCGAACAATTCAGTAAGAAAACTCGCCCATGAAAGCGAGTTAGTGTCGGAACGGCCCACACAAGTGTAACTAAAAAATTAGAACTTTTCTCATAGAAAGCGACAGTCGTGCAAGAACTGAAAAATACTGATCATGGCAAGAAACCGCATTATTGTCAATGGTTCAAAAATTTCGTTCTACAAAATGGAAGGGACATTCTTAATGAAACGTTTTTCAGTAGTGAGGCGTGGTTTCATTTATCCGGGCACATACGAGAATTTTGCATGTGGAGTACTGCAAATCCATTTTGTATTCATGAGAAACCACTTCACTCTGTGGAAATAGGAGTTTGGATTGCAATTTCTAGACGTCGGATTATGGCTCCCATATCTTTCAACGAAACAATAAACGCACAACGATACTACAGTGATATTCTGTACCCATTCATAAGAAAACTTATGATAAGTAAAATACTGAACGGTTATTTTCAACAAGATGGTGCAACCGCGCATACAGCTCGCGTTTGAATGTCACTGCCTTCTGATGTTTTTGGTGATCGCATAATTTTACAGGGACTTTGGTCTCCACGATCACCTGACTTAACACCACCTGACTTTCTTCTGGGGTGCAGAGAAAGCAACAGTCTATGAAAACCGTCCAAAATCCATCTATGAATTGAAAACTGCAATATCCACTTTCACTGCTTTCTGTTTCGAAACATGATTAGACGAATTGAATTGTGCATGCAACGCAGCACAGCGGCTCAATATTAGAGGCAGGCGAGGTGGTAGTGGAGCACGTGACGTACCGACCACCATGAGCGTGAAGTCGAAGCCGCGCTTGACGGCCTTGCGGTACACCTGGTTGGGCAGGTTGGCGAAGCCGACGTAGCCATCGAGCTCCTTGGTGCGGCGCTCGGGCACGCGCTCGCGCTCCGTCTTGCTGGCGGCGCAGCTGTCCTTGTCGCGCTCGGCGCGCGCCGCCGCGTAGCTCTCCTTGTTGTCGGGCTGCGGGGGCGGCGGCGGCCGCTGCAGCTGCAGCTCCTTGGCGGCGGCGGGGGCGGCCGGCGGCGGCGCCGCGGGCTGCGGGCTCGGCGCGGGGGCGGGAGCCGCGGGCGACGGCGTCGACGCGTTGTGCGTCGGGCCGCCCCCGCCGCCGCTGTTGTTGCTGATGCTGTTGGGCAGCGACGTGGGGCCGGACGAAGACGTCACCGGCAGCTCATTCTTGAAGAACAGCTCCCGCTTGCTCTGCAGCTGCAACACCACGCAAAACGGAACGTGCTTTCAGGACCTGACCGTCATATCGCTCTGGCGAGCCAGCAACAGCAAAGAACAATTGCATTTATTGGTGCTGGAAACACACCTATATACAGGGTGTAGCAAAAAGGTACGGCCAAACTTTCAGGAAACATTCCTCACACACAAATAAAGGAAAGATGTTATGTGGACATGTGTCCGGAAACGCTTAATTTCCATGTTAGAGCTCATTTTAGTTTCGTCACTATGTACTGTACTTCCTCGATTCACCGCCAGCTTGCCCAATTGAAGGAAGGTAATGTTGACTTCGGTCCTCGTGTTGACATAAGACTCATTGCTCTACAGTACTACCATCAAGCACATCAGTAGGTAGCATCAACAGGTTAGTGTTCATCACAAACCTGGTTTTGCAGTCAGTGCAATGTTTACAAATGCGGACTTGGCAGATGCCCATTTGATGTATGGATTAGAACGGGGCAATAGCCATGGCGCGGTACGTTTGTATCGAGACAGATTTCCAGAACGAAGGTGTCCCGATAGGAAGACGTTTGAAGCAATTGATCGGCGTCTTAGGGAGCACGGAACATTCCAGCCTATGACTCGCGACTGGGGAAGACCTAGAACGACGAGGACACCTGCAGTGGACGAGGTAATTCTTCGTGCAGTTGACGACAACCCTAATGTCGGCGTCAGAGAAGTTGCTGCTGTACAAGGTAACGTTGACCACATCACTGTATGGAGAGTGCTACGGGAGAACCAGTTGTTTCCGTACCATGTACAGCGTGTGCAGGCACTATCAGCAGCTGATTGGCCTCCACGGGTGCACTTCTGCGAATGGTTAATCCAACAATGTGTCAATCCTCATTTCAGTGCAAATGTTATCTCTACGGATGAAGCTTCATTCCAACCTGATCAAATTGTAAATTTTCACCATCAACATGTGTGGGCTGACGAGAATCCGCACGCAATTGTGCAATCACGTCATCAACACAGATTTTCTGTGAACGTTTGGCCAGGTACTGTTGGTGATGTCTTGATTCGGCCCCATGTTCTTCCACCTACGCTCAATGGAGCACGTTATCATGATTTCATCCGGGATACTATACCTGTGCTGCTACAGAACATGTGCCTTTACAAGTACGAAACAACACATGGCTCATGCACGATGGAGATCCTGCACATTTCAATCGAAGTGTTCGTAGCTTCTCAACAACAGATTCGGTGACCGATGGATTGGTAGAGGCGGACCAATTCCATGGCATCCACACTCTCCTGACCTCAACCCTATTGACTTTCATTTATCGGGGCATTTGAAAGCTCTTGTCTACGCAACCCCGGTACCAAATGTAGAGACTCTTCGTGTTCGTATTGTAGATGGTTGTGATACAATACGCCATTCTCCAGGGCTGCATCAGCGCATCACGGATTCCATGCGACGGAGCATGGATGCATGTATCCTCGCTAACGAAGGACATTTTGAACATTTCCTGTAACAAAGTGTTTGAAGTCACGCTGGTACGTTCTCTTGCTGTGTGTTTCCATTCCATGATTAATGTGATTTGAAGAGAAATAATTAAATGAGCTCTAACATGGAAAATGAGCTTTTACGGACACATGTCCACATAACATATTTTCTTTCGTTGTGCATGAGGAATATTTCCTGAAAGTTTGGTCGTACCTTTTTGTAACACACTGTATACAGGGTGGTCCATTGATAGTGACTGGGCAAAATATCTCACGAAATAAGCGTTAAACGAAAAAACTACGAAGAACGAAACTTGTCTAGCTTGAAGGGGGAAACCAGATGGCGCTATGGTTGACCCGCTAGATGGCGCTGCCATAGGTCAAACGGATATCAACTGCGGTTTTTTTAAAAAAGGAACCCACATTTTTATTACATATTTGTGTAGTACGTAAATAAATAGGAATGTTTTAATTGGGCCACTTTTTTTCTCTTTGTGATAGTCACAAACTTATAAGCACGTGTTATCATGTAACATTCCGCCAGTCCGGACGGTATTTGCTTCGCGATACATTACCCGTGTTAAAACGGACCGTTTACCAATTGCGGAAAAGGTCGATTTCGTATTGATGTATGGCTATTGTGATCAAAATACCCAACGGGCGTGTGCTATGTATGCTGCTCGGTATCCTGGATATCATCCAAGTGTCTGGATCGTTCGCCGGTTAGTTACGTTGTTTAAGGAAACACGAAGAGTTCAGCCACATGTGAAACGTCAACGTCTATTTAGCGACGAAGCGTCATTCACCAACAGCGGTAACGTAAACCGGCATAATATGCACTATTGAGTAACGGAAAATCCACGACGGCTGCAACAAGTGGAACATCAGCGACCTTGGCGCGTTAATGTATTGTGCAGCATTATGGGAGGAAGGATAATTGGCCCCATTTTATCGATGGCAATCTAAGTGGTGCAATGTATGCTGATTTCCCACGTTATGTTCTACCGATGTTACTACAAGATGTTTCACAGCAAGACAGAATGGCGATGTACTTCTATCATCATGGATGTCCGGCACATAGCTCGCGTGCGGTTGAAGCGATACTGAATAGCATATTTCATGACAGGTGGATTGGTCGTCGAAGCACCATGGCCCGCACGTTCACCGGATCTGACGTCCCCGGATTTCTTTCTGTGGGGAAAGTTGAAGGATATTTGCTATCATGACTTCCGCAAGGCGTTTGACACAGTTCCCCATAGTCGTTTAATGAACAAAGTAAGAGCATACGGACTATCAGATCAATTGTGTGATTGGATTGAGGAGTTCCTAGATAACAGAACGCAGCACGTCATTCTCAATGGAGAGAAGTCTTCCGAAGTAAGAGTGATTTCAGGTGTGCCGCAGGGGAGTGTCATAGGACCGTTGCTATTCACAATATACATAAATGACCTGGTGGATGACATCGGAAGTTCACTGAGGCTTTTTGCAGATGATGCTGTGGTGTATCGAGAGGTTGCAACAATGGAAAATTGGACTGAAATGCAGGAGGATCTGCAGCGAATTGACGCATGGTGCACGGAATGGCAATTGAATCTCAATGTAGCGAAGTGTAATGTGATGCGAATACATAGAAAGATAGGTCCCTTATCATTTAGCTACAAAATAGCAGGTCAGCAACTGGAAGCAGTTAATTCCATAAATTATCTGGGAGTACGCATTAGGAGTGATTTAAAATGGAATGATCATATAAAGTTGATCGTCGGTAAAGCAGATGCCAGCCTGAGATTCATTGGAAGAATCCTAAGGAAATGCAATCCGACAACAAAGGAAGTAGGTTACAGTACGCTTGTTCGCCCAATGCTTGAATACTGCTCAGCAGTGTGGGATCCGCACCAGGTAGGGTTGATAGAAGAGATAGAGAAGATCCAACGGAGAGCAGCGCGCTTCGTTACAGGATCATTTAGTAATTGCGAAAGCGTTAAGGAGATGATTGATAAACTCCAGTGGAAGACTCTGCAGGAGAGACGCTCAGTTTCGAGAACATACCTTCACCGAAGAGTCAAGCAGTATATTGCTCCCTCCTACGTATATCTCGCGAAGAGACCATGAGGATAAAATCAGAGAGATTAGAGCCCACACAGAAGCATACCGACAATCCTTCTTTCCACGTACAATACGAGACTGGAATAGAAAGGAGAACCGATAGAGGTACTCAGGGTACCCTCCGCCACACACCGTCAGGTGGCTTGCGGAGTACGGATGTAGATGTAGATGATCCACCGACAACGCCTGACAACATGCGTCAGCGCACTGTCAATGCATGTGCGAACATTACAGAAGGCAAACTACTCGCTGTTGAGAGGAATGTCGTTACACGTATTGCCAAATGCATTGAGTATGACGGAAATCATTTTGAGTATTTATTGCATTAATGTAGTATTTGCAGGTAATCACGCTGTAACAGCATGCGTTCACAGAAATGACAAGTTCACAAAGGTACGTGTATCTCATTGGAACAACTGAAATAAAAGACTCAAACTAACGTACGTTCTGTATTTTAATTTAAAAAACGTGCCTGTTATATATATATATATATATATATATATATATATATATATATATATATATATATATATATATATATATACGAAGTTGATATCCGCTTGACCTATGGCAGCGCCATTTAGCGGGCCACTCATAGCACAATCTGGTTTCCCCTTCAACCTAGACAAGTTTCGTTCTTTGCAGTTCTTTCGTGCGACGCTTATTTCGTGAGATATTTGGCCCGGTCACGATCAATGGACCACCCTGTATATATAAAGGGCGAGCGCGCGATTACCCGAAAGATGTTCGTGACCATGCGTTTAGGGCGTAACGATCTCCCCTTTCTCAAAGTTGCTTACGTCAATTGACGTCCCTGTCAGCGGTCTGTATCGTCGCTACAGTGATTCCTCATGTGTCTCTGCTCCGCTTATACAGGGCGAACATTAATAAGACCGACAAACTGCTGGGACGATTCCGACTGAAAATGGAGGGAAAAAAAAGTCCTATGAACAAGTGTCTGGAAATGCATCGTTGCCGCGGTAGATTACAATTCCACCCGTTCTGAACACTACAATATCATCTCAACTACTATGTAATCTCATTCTGTCAGGATTAGAAGAAAGAAACTGCTTATAAGCCACCAATACAACTTTAACTTTTATTCCAGACAAACAGTTCTCTATGACAATCTACTTAATTGGGATTTTTCGATTCTTGTGTCAAACTGATTGCCTCAATTTCCGGATGTTTGAGATACATTGATGGTAAACCTTGTCGCCGAGATAAAACGTACTTTGCTCGGTTCGGGGGGTTTGAGCGGAACATAATGAAAAACAAAATATAGATCAAAGTCCTTGTGAAGTGCCGTGTGGTTGTAATTTCAGTGCAGCAACTCACAGAGGGATCTAATTACCGAATGGCTGCGAAACTTGGTAGATATACGTTATTGCGGAAACGATCCAGTCTCAGTTTTGGCCATCAGGTGTAAATCTGGTGCTGTGAATGCAAGAAAGACGTATAGAAATGTTTCCACGTAATGGCTTAGGAACGTAACGTGCGCATTAAAGGTCCTAAGAGTGAGGAAGGCAATAAGTTTATTATTTACCGCCGCTTACACAATTCGATCAATACAAGCACTGGAGACGTCGAAGAGATGCTGTAGAGCGCCAGATTTGCAATGAGCAAAATAAGTTCTCATTTTTCCAGCGTAAATTGGTTCCACATTAACGCATTAGCATATTTATCAAGTTTCGCTGCCATACAATAACAACAGCCTACGCTGGATCTCCTTAAGTAGTTGCACTTTAATTATAATTATGAAGAAATTTGGTTACGATATGTTGTTCCAGTAACATTACGGAAAATATTTGGTGAACGCGTAGAGCGGCCGTGAGACAGTCATTAAGTGACTAACACTTTGCTTTCCTCCTCTTCAGGCAACAGCTTACATATTTGGTGACAGTTTCCTAAAGTTCAAAGTTGATCTTCAAAAATTCCACATCCGCCTTTAATGGACTTTTGAATCCTGTTGACATCATGTACAACTCGTCCGAGGACTTATGGCATTCCTATTTATTATTTGAACGACTAATTCGTCTCTTACGTTCACTTTTTCTTTGTAATCTCTGCCTTTTGACTATTCCCACAGGCGAAAAAATCTTAAGGGTACCTTGGTGTATGACAAAAGTTTTCCAGTGAATATTGGATTGACAACTATCATGTGCTGGGACCATGTCCTGCTGCAAGAACATGCCAACAATGCTAGTAGTTGGTTTCGAAGAAAGTCTACAGAACGATGCCGTGTAAGATGATTCGACAACACAACAGGCCTACTCAGCTGATTGTCTGTCATAAAACACCATCCACTTGCAGAGAAGATTTCTCGAAAATAAAGTGCCTTCATCAGTAAACACTATTAATGGGATTAATCGGCGATTTCTTGAATAATTTCTACGAAATGGATAATATTTTTCAATTCACCAACACATTGTTCATTCAAGTATGACAGCTGGGCACTGCACCAGTTTCACGCAGTTTAATGAAAACGCGAGCAAGGACTCTTCAGTCTGGTACTTTGCCGTTAGAAAAAACGTCTACTGTATTCCCTACAAGTGGTGGTAGTGGTGGTGGTGGTGGTGGTGGTGGTAGTTCCATTACAAAATCGACACTCATATACCAAATACAGTATGCTCAGCATTTGTAAATATTACGTCTACAACTTTGCTCCCGCCGATTTGCAATACATCGCAGTCGCATCAAGTGGTGGTACATGTCGTAGGTCGTAAGTGCCACAAAATAAGCTGAGGCATTCCTGAACATAATACAAACACAATCAAAATATTAGTTGAATTGTGATTGCGTTATAACGTTAATCTCGATTGAATATGACAACTTACAAACTTAGTTCTCGTCATTTGCTGGAAGTTTTAATTTTCTGCTTTAACACGAAGTAATCTGTGACCGAGGCTCATAAAATTATGTGTAACACCTGTGGCGAAGCACTTACTAGAAGAAGAACGTGCAGGGAACAGTTCCAACGCTTCAGGAACTGTGATTTTGACGTCTCTCGAAGGAAACAATCACAGAAGGTCGTTATCGAAAGCAATTAATGCGTCTGAGCCGAGCACTGAAAGACAAACGGTCACAAGACAGCGATAGACACGAAACTCTGATTTTGCACTATGACAATGCGCCTTATGTCGCAAAACCCGTCAAAACATGCTTGGAAAGGGTGAAATGGAATGATTACCACCTTTTTCGATCAGTGGCATACAGCCTGGCACACCAACACTTCTAGTCGTGTGAGCAAGTGCAAACTTGTGTCTATCTCCTCAAAAAACGCCCAGTTCTTTCGACGCACGGCGAAAGCAAAGTTGTAGACTTAATACGTGCAGCATTCTTAAACGATGCAGTGTGCTAACTAAAGCACAACTTGAGTTTCAAAACAAAAATGACAATATATAAGTAATCCGATACCAACTGGAATTCCAACACGTGAAATGAAACTTTTAATGTGACTAGCTGTATCTCAGAGAACAATAAAAATTGGACATGCGTTATGCGAAATGTTTTATGCAATTAAATTACTCTATTCTACCATCTCCTAAAATATTTACTATTTCTAAATCAATGGAAATGACTATGTATAATAATTTGGCGCGTTTCGTATAGTGTCGTGCGTTATTCCCATTATTTAGTACCGATATCAGAAACACCTATCACGGAGCAGCTGTCAATAGATCGGGCTCAGTAAGTCTGCTTTTGCAAAAAGTGGATCCGACAGCGTGCAGAATATGATTTATCGAGCCTGCTCCACTTACTGCTATACGAGCCGAGCCAGCTACTTCGCCGCAATAAAAACGAACGAGCGGATACCCTTGGGCTGACAGCGGGAGCTCGACATGCGTCGCGCAATTCTACACATCAACTCTAATCTTTGTGTGGCGAACAAGACACTTGACGCCACTGGCCTTTCTATTCATAGTCTCAGTCACACATGGAAAAATAATCTGTCACAGCAGATAGGAAGAAAAGACAACCATCGTCATATATAGTCCGCGAAAACTAGCAAACATACAGTGATTATTATACTTAATTCGTATAATAAAAGGTATTTTCTTCGTTGTGGAACTACATCTATATCTGCACTCCGCATGCTGACGAACAGTTCCCGGGAAGAAATATTGCCGGTAAGCCTCGGTGTGACTCTAATATCTCTAATTTTATCTCTACGGTCATTCCGTGAGATATATGTAGCAGAAAGCAATCTAGGAACGTAACTCTCGGAATTTTAAGAGTCAGACACATCGTGATGTAGAACGCTCGTCTTGCCGCCTTCTCTCAGTGTCCATACGAGGATGGTATCTGTTCTTTCGGACACGTCTGAAAGAACAGATACCGTTGGTGAAATTACAATGAAATACAGACCTTTAGCTGCTGACAGGCGTCGATAAATATCAACGGGGACAGTTGAAAATGTGTGCCCCGACAGGGACTCGACGCACTACAATATTAGTGTGTGGACAGTAAAGTGGGAATGTGGACCTCACGGGAAGCGTGCTAGAGATAATTCCCTGCAGCCGCACTCGGTGGCTCAGACGGATAGGGCGTATGCCACGTAAGCAGGAGATCCCGGGTTCGAGTCGCTGGAGTTGGCTAGGTATTCTCGTGGCGCTTGCTAAATGAATCCGCCAGTCTTAGGATATTCTCTGTTTCCTTCATCAGTCCTATCTGGCACGGAACCCATACTGACAAATAGAGCGAGTTGGGTGTCGCCTATTACCTTCCAGGTCAAGTAAGCTGAAAGTAGTTGAGGTGAATGGAGTGTGCCCTTTGCCACATCTTGAATGCAATGACCCGGGTTGTTGGTGCTCTATTCAACGTGTCTACAACGAATGGCGTACCAGTCGCAGCCATGGTACGCGCCATAAGAACAATAATCATTATAAACTACTTTGTTATGAGACGAGTGTCGTGCTTTGACTATCATAGTCTGCACCAAACCCGACAAGAACTGCAGTCAGTGAATGCATTTCCATCTCAACCGGTCTTCGAGCGAACTTTAAGAATGGAGCTGCATGAAATTGGCATTTGGAAGCGAGTACTTCGTAAAATGCCATTGCTTACAGTGGCACACGAAGCTGCAAAAAGAGCCACTAGCTGCCTGGAGGCACCTAATGGATCGACAGGTAGCGATTTGCCTTGTTACAGATGGTACACCGACGGCCGACTGACGCGTTTAACCTGCAATGCGTGGACAGAGTATTTCTGGCCATAGGTGGTTCTGTGATGATGAATGTGTGTGTGTGTGTGTGTGTGTGTGTGTGTGTGTGTGTGTGTGTGTGTGTGTGTGTGGGGGGGGGGGGGGGGCTGCACATGTGTTACTGATTTGACGAACAGTCAGACGCCCTATCGCCTGGTGTGGTGAATCAACCGACGATAATCAGACAGAAAATCTCGGCGACTATTTGGGACAACTGGATGAAATCTAGCTCCCATATCTCTTTAGTTTGGTACCTGTCTGGGATCTAATCACCCATGATTGGGTACAGCTGGATATGGAATACCTAAAGATAATTTGTGGATACACGTCCTAATAGCAAGACGCTGTTGGGGTGGGGTGGGGTGAGGGGTAGGGGTAGAAGTAAGGGTGATATTTTTGTCCGGTGGGGTTATATTAAATTCCTTTATTTCCTGTTTTTACTCATAGAAAAGAATTGTATATTTCACTCACAATTGACAAAGAATGGACAGTTGAGCACGGAGAGAAGCAACGTTCTTGATTCGCCGTTACGCAAAGCGCAATATGGTTTAGGTAGCAGAAGCCACATGCGTCTGCAAGGGGGAGGAGGAAGCGGCACTTGCCCACTTCCCCTGGAATCTGGAGTACAGAGTTTTTATTCATTACAGAATTCTGACACTCTTCTATAAGTGGGTGGACATCAGGTACACATTTTTGTTCTTATGGTATGGCAAGTCTCCAAACTGATCAACTCACTTATATCAAACACGGAAATTTTCACGTCTTGCCTGCTTCACCCCCCACCGCCTTGATAAATTTCTGCACGCGCCCATGACAGCAGATGTGAAGATCCGTAATGAATAAGTCAATACGTTCTACGTTAACGTGCAGTTGCAGACTCTTAACAGTCATTAGTTCCTTAACCCATTTCACAGTTAGCTTCACACATTTCACAGTTAGCATCACACATTTCGTCAAGAAACGAAGCGCACTGAGAAGACATACGAGCATAGGAACAAACCACAGTGATTTTGTTACAGACCGCTACTATCGTCCTCAGCTGACACATAACTGGCGCATGAGGTGTGGCAATAGTGCGTGCCCAAACTCGTGGTCTGATTGGCTGTTGCTCTGGTAGGTTTTCAGTAAACAACTACAGTTTGTTCATAGCGTTCTTAACAAAAGCTCCACAGTTTCAGGTCGGCTGAAGCTGGTAAAGTCGGTTAACTTCGAATTACGAGTGTTTTGAGTCTAGCTGCGATCTAACGATACAATATTTGTATGTAACACAGGCATTACAAAGTGACTGCCGTGCCAAACCAGCAAGCACATTAGTAACTCCAGAACTGCGTGAGGGAAACTTTAATTGTACCCCCGTAGCGCCACTCTCCCCGTGGTCGTCAGTGTGTTGGGCTTTGGTAGCCGGAACATGACTCCCTCGCTCTCCGCAAGCCACCAGCAAACTTGTCCACGACGTCGCGAAAAAAATTCTAGGAATCACTTTTTTATTCTCATCCAGGTATAGCAAGTAAATTTTATTTAGGGGTTATCATCTCATCAAATTTCTGGTGAGATGATGGACATAATCCTCCGCAGCCATACACAATGGTCGAGTAAAAACCGAGAAGGCAGTTTCAGATTAAGAGATTAACAACTAACACACAAAAGCAGTCATTTGCTACCAGTTACAGCATTTGAATCAAACTGGAAGAACAATCGGCAATATGGCCGGCATTGCGCATAAATAGGCAGGAAGACTCTTTGATTACAAGTCTGCAGAACAACCACTGGACGCAGTCGCATGCATAAAATATCTGAGTACGCGTATGTAACGATATACGTGGATTGGAACGACAACGTAAAAATAACCGAACGTAAGGCAGAAGCCGGGCAGATCCATTAAAAATGCTCTGAAAATTTAGTCACTCCACGAAGCAGGTGGCCTACGAAACCCTCGGTGGATCCGGATTTCAATATTGTTTGTCAGTCTGGGATTTGTACTAGACAAGATTTTTAGAAGAAATGAGAAGATCCGAAGAAGAGCAGGAAGTTTCGTTATGTATTCATCTAGTAAGTGCGAAAGCTTCACGGAGAGGCTCAGCCAACTCCAGTGACAGCCGGTGGAAGAAAGGCGTTTTGCACCATGGTGTGGTTTACTGTTCAACTTCCGGCAGCATGCTTTCCTCTAAGAGTCAATAAATACACTCTATGATGGAGCTACGCAAATTCACCACGAATTGATATTCACACAGGTGTCGACGGAAATTGCAAGACTGAAAGCTTTACCGGCAGATGGATGAATGTGTGGCGCTGCAGTGAAATTTCACAGCGCAGTTGGCACAGATAGTAAAAATGGGCATAAAATTCTTTGTAAATTTTATTTCGTGCACACAGTTGGCCAGTAACTATCCCCCGCATGCAGGGGCCTTAACAGTATACGTAGAAGTCAGCATTTGACAGAGGACTGTAGTTGGGCTCCAAGAGACCGGTTGGAATAATCGTTGAATGGTTCGACATCTGAGTAGGGCGCGTGGCCACTATTTGAATTGGCAACAGTGATGAGTCGCACTTCAGGCAGCATAGCTAGCGAAGATGTGTCTGGAGACGTCCTGTCTGTCACCCGCTATATGGCTCGATAACCAGGAGTGATAGTCTGGTGTGCCATTTCATTTCATAGCACAGACCCTTCAGCTACTATCCTCTGCTCTCTTACACCTCAGCGGTACTTGAACGATATTTTACGTCCGTTTTGTTGGCCTTCGTGGCAAGCCATCCTGGGCTTACATTTCGGCAACGTAATGCCTGCCCGCATCCGCACACGGCGGTAGTTTCTACTGCTTGTTTTCGTGCTTGGCAATTCCTACCTTGGCCAGCAAGGTCGCCGGATCTCTCTCCAATTCAAATGGTTCAAATGACTCTGAGCACTATGGGACTTAACATCTGAGGTCATCAGTCCCGTAGAACTTAGAACTACTTAAAAAACCTAACTAACTTAAGGACATCACACACATCCATGCCCGAGGCAGGATTCGAACCTGCAACCGCAGCAGCAGCGCGGTTCCGGACTGAAGCGCCTAAAACCGCTCGGCCACAGCGGCTGGCTCTCTCCAATTGAGAACTTTTGGAGCAGTATAAGCAGAGCCTTCCAATCATCTCGGGATTTTGACGATCTAACGCGCCAGTTGGACAGAATTTGGCACGATATTCCTAAGGAAGACATCCGACAACTCTCTCAATCAATGCCACACCAAATAAATGCTTGCATAAGGGCTCGAAGTGGACCAACACGTTAATGCCTTGCTCAATTTCTGAAGATATTTCTTTCGAATAAATCATCAATTTTTTCTGAAATTGTAATCATTTGTTTGTATTTTATTGTATGATTATATGATAGCGGTGCAAACACTAGTAGCAGTTACTTCTGTAAAATATCTGGGAGTATGCATGCGGAACGATTTGAAGTGGAATGATCATATAAAATTGTTGGTTAGGCGGGTGCCAGGTTGAGATTCATTGGGAGAGTCCTTAGAAAATGTAGTCCATTATCAAAGGAAGTGGCTTACTAAACACTCGTTCGACTAATACTTGAGTATTGCTCATCAGTGTGGGATCCGTACCAGGACGGGTTGACAGAGGAGACAGAGAAGATCCAAAGAAGAGCGGTGCGTTTCGTCACAGGGTTATTTGGTAACCGTGATAGCGTTACGGAGATGTTTAGCAAACTCGAGTGGCAGACTCTGCAAGAGAGGCGCTCTGCATCGCGGTGTAGCTTGCTGTGCAGGCTTCGAGAGGGTGCGTTTCTGGATGAGGTATCGAACATATTACTTCCCCCTACTTATACCTCCCGAGGAGATCACGAACGTAAAATTAGAGAGATTCGAGCGCGCACGGAGGCTTTCCGGCAGTCGTTCTTCCCGCGAACCATACGCGACTGGAACAGATAAGGGAGGTAATTACAGTGGCACGTAAAGTGCCCTCCGCCACACACCGTTGGGTGGCTTGCGGAGTATGAATGTAGATGTAGATGTCTGTACGTGTGCATTCATCGACCGATTTCCGTCCTATTCGGTAATTCCTTCGTGCTGCGATATTTTTTTATGTATGTTGCCACATCTTAAGTGTATGCCGCGAAAAGACCTTGAAGGTATAAATTAATTAAATTCCAGTTCACGCCAAGGCTTATCGGCACTCGTTCTTTCCGCGACCGTTCGTGACTGGAATAGTAGAATGGGAGGTGGCACTGTTACAGAAAGTCCTTCCGCCGCTTGCGGAGTGAGTATGAGATGTACAGTGTGTCCGAAAAGTCTTTCCCTGATTACATAAATTGATAACTCAAGCTAGAAGTAAGATACAAATATGAAACTGGTGTCTAATTGTGTACAAACTATCAAAGTTTATTTCACACATCAGTAAACTTCCTCTTCCACTGTTGCCCTATGACAGTACACGTCGATATGACTTTGCGGTCGAAATGCTATCACGTATTGTGGACGATGATGGTTATCTCAGACTTTCCAACAAAGCGACCTTTTTTGTCAGTGGAGTAGTGAATCGCCAAAATGCACGCATTTGGGGTTCACAACCTAACGGCGAGGTCATGGAGTGCACCAGAGGCGGTCCAACGGTGAATGTTTGGTGCACGCTATTGCACGATCGAATTATCGGGGCATTCTTCTTCGCTGAGGCTACTACCACATCTGCAGTGTATCTGGACATGTTGCAACTGTATTCTGTTCTTCAGCTGCTTCAGTATCACCCCGACGTCTTGTTTCAGCAAGACGGTGCACCGCCTCATTGGGGTTTGGACGTCCGCGGCTATCTCGATATGACCTTTCCTGGGCGATGGATTGGTCGTGATGGGCCAACGGTTTAGCCTCCACGCAATCCTGACATAACCCCATTAGACTTCTTTTTATGGGGTTCTGTCAAGGACGAGTTCTACCGAACACGTGTATCAGATCTTGAAACCCTGCGGCGACGGATAACCACAGTCGCTGAATCGATCCCTCCAGTGATGTTGGCTAATGTGTAGACGCAAATTGAATATCGCCTAGATGTGCTACGTCCTACCAAGGGTGCTCATGTGGAAGTTTACTGATGCGTGAAAATAACTTTAATAGTTTGTAAACAATTAGACACCAGTTTCATATTTGTATCTTACTTCTAGCCTGAGTTATGTAATCAGGGGAAGACTTTTCGGACACCCTGTAGATTAGGGCTACTGTTTGAGAGAGGCGGTCGGAGCCTGGAGACGGTCGTCGGTAAGCGAGACGGTGCGCGGCGTCGCCCTTCCGCCGGCTGGCGAGCGGCGGCAGTGACCTCCGCCTGTGGAGTCTGAGTCACCGCGAGCCGCCGGCCAGTCGCCGCCGCGGCCTTCTCAATCGATACACTGCGGACCTGTGCGTCACGCTACATTTTATACGCGCCCTTCTGTTTGCCACCCCGCCACGTCCGTGCAACAGCCGAACTGAAGGCGGCGCCGTTACAAGATGAATGATGAAAGTATGAAGCGCGTCGCATCGTTTAAATATGTTGGGGTAATACAAAGTCGTGGTAAGTAACGAGACGAACAGATAAAAATCGGCATTACAGAAAGCTTCTGGGAAACAACAGAGTATCGATGCAGGAAGTTTTTGCGTGTGTGTGTGTGTGTGTGTGTGTGTGTGTGTGTGTGTGGTTTTAGGGCGCACAACTACAATGGTCATTAGCGCCCAGACTAAATTAGGAATGCACCGCGAGGCACAAGGTTAAAACAGCAACGAAAAGGGACAATACTATAAAAGACAGACAGGCATAGGATTAAAAAAACGGCATAATCAAATGTCCTTAGACAGATTTGTCAAGTTGATAAAACGAAGAACGCGAGCAGCTGCTCCGTGGTCATCCGCTAAAATGGCATCCAGAGTACACGGCAGGCCAAGATCAACGCGCAGTTTAGAAAAAGTAGGACAGGGCGTACCGCCAGCAGTTGCCCACATGAGCAGAATGACGTCGGCGCAGCTGTCAGGAGATGGCGATGGCGATGGCTGAACCGGCAGTGTCCAATTCGTAACCGGGCCAAAACGACCTCCTCCCGCCGAGAAGGGCGTGAAGAGGTCGTCCAAGCCGCGTGAAGAGGTCGTCCAGGGAAGAGGTCGTCCGAGCCGCGGGAAGAGGTTTCAAGGCCCGAAACTTTTTGTCCGTAAGTGCAGCCCAATCGGCATGCCACAGCGATAAAATGCGCTGGCAAATGACCGTGCTACAATCTGATGAAGGGACACAACAAGAAGCTGTCCGAGGCTGGAGGACCGTAGCCTTGGCCGCGGCATCCGCAGCTTCGTTCCCAGGGATACCGACATGGCCAGGAACCCAAATAAAGGTAACCAGATGCTGAAGAGGGCGTTGAATCCGGTGCACGAAAGCGTGAACCGGATGCGGATCACTGAGGCTCTGGATGGCGCTCAGGGAATCGGAGCAGATGAAATAAGCAGAATGTCGGTGGCGGCAGATGTAAAGAACAGCCTGGTAGAGGGCAAATAGCTCAGCTGTGAAGACCGAACAATGGCCATGGAGCCGTTATTTGAAACTGTGTGCCCCGACAATAAAAGAACACCTGACACCGTCATTGGTCTTATAGCCATCTGTATAAATGAAGGTCTTATTAGTTAACTTCGAACGAAATTCGACCTAACGGGAGCGGTATACCGAACCGGGGGTAACCTTTGGGAGCGAGCTGAGGTCAAGGTGAACGCGAACCTGAGCCTGAAGCCAAGGTGGCGTTTGGCTCTCACCCACTCTAAAGGCTGCAGGGAGTGAAAAATCAAGGTGCTGAAGGAGGCGACGAAAGCGGACTCCAGGTGGTAGCAGGGCAGAGACATACAACCCGTATTGACGGTCGAGAGAGTCGTCAAAAAAGGAAAGATAAGACGGGTGGTCGGGCATTGACAATAGCCGACAGGCATACCGACAAAGCAGTGTATCGCCCCGGTAGGTTAGTGGCAATTCACCGGCTTCGGCATGAAGACTCTCGACGGGACTAGTATAAAACGCTCCGACGTAACCCCCGATGTTGAATGGAGTTGAGGCGGCGTAAGATGGACGGCCGTGCAGAGGAGCGTACGAAGCTTGCATAATCCAGCTTGGAGCGGACGATCGATCGATATAGGCGAAGTAGGACGGTTCGATCCACTCACCACGACATACTACTGAGAACACGGAGGAAATTTTAGAGAACGGGTACAACGGGTAGATGCAGGAAATGTACTGGTAGAATTCACTTCCGTAAATTGTACGAAGTACAACAGGGGATCTTGAAAGTATACAAAGGAGGACAGCAAGATTGTCACAAGTTAGTTTGATCCGTGGAGAACGTCACGGAGACGCTGAAAATTGCAACCACTTCAACATAAACGCAAACCATCCCGTGAAAGCCTTCTTACGTAGTTTCATGAACCAACTTTAAGCGATGAGTCAACGCCAGCCGGAGTGGCCGATCGGTTCTAGACGCTTCAGTCTGGAACCGTGCGATCGCTACGGTAGCAAGTTCGAATCGTGCCTCGGGCATGGGCGCAGTGTTCTGTGCAGTATGTATGTAGATGGTCAAATCGCGTACAAGACAACAGAAGACTACGAAGGACTGTGGTTATGTGAGGTGTCTTGAGATAAATAGCACGTGGAAAAAAATGGAAATGAAGTCCCATGCTGCTTCACAGAGCCTAGGGGAACGATGCGGGAGACTCACACCGCCGTACTAGGCAAGGTCCTAATGGAGGTGATTTGCCATTGCCTTCCTCCTACCGTAATGGGGATGAATGATGATGACGAGGACGACACAACACCCAGTCATTTCGGGGCAGGTGAAAATCCTTGACCCCGCCGGGAATCGAACCCAGGAACCCGTGTTCTGGAAGTGAGAACATTACCGCAAGACAAAGAGCTGCGGATCATAAATAGCATAAACAAACAATCACCAAACGCACCATCCATGAATAGAACCATGAGAGACCTTTGAGAGTTTGTGATGGGACAGGACGACCGCAAACACGTCTGTCAAGCGTGTCCTACATGTGCACGATGGGGTTTAGGTCGGGATGGGGTTTAGGTCGGGACTCACCGCCGGCTATTCCATTACTTCAATGTCCAGTTTTTCAGGACCTCCTTATTGACGCCCTGCCATTAGAAGGAATTCAGGGCCACCTCCATATGCAGCAGCCATTATTTCCTGGACAACATTTGGCAAGTACCGCTCGCCACATGTTTGGGGGAAGACACCAGACAGCGAGGTCATCGGCCTCATCGGATCGGAAAGGAAGTCGGCCGTGCCCTTTCAAAGGAACCATCCCAGCATTTGCCTGGAGCGATTTAGGGAAATCACGGAAAACCTAAATAAGGATGGCCGGTCGCGGGATTGAACCGTCATCCTCCCGAACGGGAGTCCAGTGGGCTGACCACTGCGCCACCTCGCTCGGTCACGACCTATGGATGACACATGAAGAAGCATTGGCATCTGCAGCAACACGACCGAAAGTCCATCCTATTTGGGTCAAACATATCGCCCTTGGAACTTGCAAGTGTATTGAGATGTCGCACTGTATGTGCTGGCTGAATACAACGTCCACGAATGACAAGTGTCATCTGTGTCCCTCACTAGAAAACAGTGGGACCCTGGGGTAACCCGACACTGCAATGCATAACACAGCCAACAAATAGGGAATGATTTTAATTGTTGACAACAGTGAAAGCGAAGATCTCAAACCATGAAATAAAGCCATATCAAAATAGATTTAACCCTTTCTGCGTCTGCTATTCCAAATGGCATCATTAAGTATTCCTGGCTTTTTGAGGTTCCCAATGTTTCAATGACACCGTCTGGCATCGCTTCACGTAGTTCCAAGTTTGGCCAACAGATCACAGTGGCGTTTGCTTTCGTGACTCGCTATTTGTTTGAACTGCAGAACAGAGAAGTGTCGTGAGTTGTGCTACTGCATACTGTGAGTGAACAATAGCTGTTGTGTTTAGTTTTATTCAGTGTATAGTGAAATTCTTGGTTATGGAACCAACTTTACGTAGTTCAAGGGCAAGGGAAAGAAATACGGTAAGTTTACAATACAGTTATGTATGCAAATTTCTGAGTAATTATTACGTAATTTCTAATGATGCCATTTGGAATCATTATTTTATTTATTAACCAATAGCTTCAAAAGAACTTGTGCAATGCATATGACATATGTGCAACATATACAGTAAATATTCATCACAAAAAGTGTTCTCCAATTTTTTTCCAATAGTGACGCACAAAGGGTTAATATACCGAACGTCGACATATGAGTTCCAAATTCACTTTAACACTGTCATAAAAATCATTTTATGTACGTACCGTCAGCATCTTCTCTTAAACCTCGGGAACGATTTCAGTCAAACTTTGTACAAAAATCGTTGAAAGAAGCGCTACGGAGATAAAAACCAACCTCCCATAGGAGTGACGGAGAGAAGGGGGAGGCATGGAAGCTTAACTCGGGAAATCTGATTTCAATCAAATTTTGTAATACACGACTCATTATTTGTATAAACGTACTGAGGTCGTTGAGGACCCTACTGCACATATGGGTGGTGGGTCACATGGAAAAAAACCATCTGTTGGTATTTATTTCATATATTTAGTTGACTTGGGATAGTTTAAAAGCATGAAGCGCAATCTCTGACATTCGCTTTGCTCAGTGTGTCAATATGGATGTGAGAATGAGCACTGCAGATAGCAATTAATAAAATCATGTCAGCGTGCTTCGGAGCCAAATATGTTACCACACTGCCGACAACCACAAATGCATTTAACATAGTCTGTGCAGTCGTATGGCGTAAAGCAGAGATTCAGAAAGTTGCCAGCGGCAGTTCTTTTTCTCGAAACAATGACCAATTGTTGTTGTCAATATGTTGCAAAAGAAAGGAATCGAAAATCTACCAGTAAAGTCCAATGGAAAAGAAATAAAGTCAAACTACAACGAAGATGTGAAACCTATTTGTATGAAATGTATGTGACACATGCGTACACTGGAGAAGCCGCGTGCAAATTACTAGTTCATAGCAGTAGTACGAGTCTCCATAACTCTCATTTAGGCAGATTTTCTTTTGAGATTTGGATGATCTCAATATCGGGCAGTCGCTAGACTGGGTGACAGAGAAAGCGCCAAGCGGGAGTGTGGCGGGGGTGCAGGTGCGCGCGGTCAGAGACCAGCCGTCGATTACGTAAGCAGCGGGCCGGGCCTTGGCTGTGGCCTTGGGCGGCGGTAGACTGTCCCGCCACAGAAAGCGGCCTGCGGCCAAAGGATGACCGCGCTGGTCTGGCCGCGCCGACCGTTAAGGCGGGAAGCCGGGCCAGGAGGCTTATCTCGCCGCCGTCACGCTCCTGCTCTTGCTGAATAGGCCACCTGTCAGTTGCTGTCGCTCTTTACACGTGCCCCAGTACTGGGGAGACTGATTTACTGGCCACTGGAAGCGCTATCGTTTAACGAAAAACATGAATCAGCTATATAAAAATTTGGGGTAGAATAATAACCGCTACCAGTCACAACTGAAGGTGATTTTACACACGACCGGTTTCAGGCTCCCGCCCGTCTTCAGGTAGTACATACATGTACCTGTTTTTCATACTGTTTGTTGAAGATCACTGTTTAAATCAATAACAAAATAATTGGATGATGTCTACATAGGCACAAATGAGACATATGGAAGCGGTTAACCAACATGTGCTGTAAAAAGAATATTATAACACCACTTAGCTGGTATATCCATATCATTTTCACTCTACATTTATTCATTCTTTCACAAAAAATACTTTTTTTTTACGAGTTAATTATATATTAGTCCTCATGTGTTAAATTTAATGTGGAAACAATATGGATACACTAGCTATGTGTAAGTACTATAATATATTACAACAGACGTCGCTTAGTCATCCCAGAACTTTCATATGTATCCATTTAGTCATCATCAAACTATTTGATATGAACAGTGATCTCAAACAATCAGTATGGAAACATGTACAAAATGTAAACCACCTGAAGATCAGTAGTAGCCCAAAATCGATTGCGTGTTAAATAAAGTCACCTCATATTGTGACTGGTAGTCGTTATTCTGCACGCTATAAAGAAACAGTCACACAGTTCAACTGTATTCATTATGGATAAAACACCTCAAAAAATTGCAACCAGTCTTAAATTTAAATAAAATGCTCCAAAATGTTTCAAAACGAGAAAATCGAGTCTGATACGTGTTTCAGATGCTTGTCTGTGGGCGCCACGTATTACATACTGTCTATTACTGGAATACCATACGACTTATTAAAGAATAATCCAGAAAATGTACCGACAGTCCAAAATGCCAAGTCACGGGGATGAGGAAATTAACAACAAATTTAGTGTTGTTAGAAGAACGCAGTTTGCCTCCAATACTTTTTAATATCTATGTTAATGACAATGGCTAAAAGAAATAATTTTACATCCGCAACCATAACATGCGGAATTCTCTGACCACAGTATACTTTGCTGATGACAAATACCTAACACCTAACAGTCAGAACACCATTCAAAAACCCAAAACAGAGTAATAGCTCTTAAAGCCCGAGATCCGGTATCAAAGAAAATTGTAATAAACGACAAGAAAACAGTTACTCTATTCAATTTCTTCGAATACATGTTCACCTTCACATACGAAATCATACTAAAAATGAATTATATTAATGGAGCCATATACAGGACACTAAATAAAATGGTAAGGAAAGAAACACTAATAATGTTCTATAAAACAATGGTAATACCATCTACACTACTGGCCATTAAAATTGCTACACCACGAAGATGACGTGCTACAGACGCCAAATTTAACCGACGGGAAGAAGATACTGTGATATGCAAATGATTAGCGTTTCAGAGCATTCACACAAGGTTGGCGCCGGTGGCGACACCTAAAACGTGCTGACACGAGGAAGGTTTACAACCGATTTCTCATACACAAACAGCAGTTGGCCGGCGTTGCCTGGTGAAACGTTGTTGTGATGCCTCGTGTAAGGAGGACAAATGAGTACCATCACGTTTCCGACTTTGATAAAGGTCGGATTGTAGCCTATCGCGATTGCGGTTTATCGTATCGCGACATTTCTGCTCGCGTTGGTCGAGATCTAATGACTTATCAGAATACGGAATCGGTGGGTTCAGGAGGGTAACACGGAACGCCTTGCTGGATCCCAACGGCCTCAAATCACTAGCAGTCGAGATGACAGGCATAACAACAATCTGCACGAACCGTTTGACAACGTTTGCAGCAGCTGGACTATCAGCTCGGAGACCATGGCTGCGGTTACCCTTGACGCTGCATCACAGACAGGAGCGCCTGCGATCGTGTACTCAACGACGAACCTAGGTGCACGAATAACAAAACGTCATTTTTTCGGATGAATCCAGGTTCTGTTTACAGCATCATGATGGTCGCATCAGTGTTTGGCGACATCGCCGTGAATGCACATTGGAAGCGTGTACTCGTAATCGCCATACTGGCGTATCACCCGGCGTGATGGTATGGGTGCCATTGGTTACACGTCTCGGTCACCTCGTGTTCGCACTGACGGCACTTTGAACAGTGGACGTTACATTTCAGATGTGTTACGACCAGTGGCTCTACCCTTCATTCGATCCCTGTGAAACCCTACATTTCAGCAGGATAATGCACGACCGCATGTTGCACGTCCTGTACGGGCCTTTCTGGATACAGAAAATGTTCTACTGCTGCCCTGGCCAGCACATTCTCCAGATCTCTCACCAATTGAAAACGTCTAGCCAATGGTGGCCGAACAACTGGCTTGTCACAATACGCCAGTCACCAATCTGTATGAACTGTGGTGTCGTGTTGAAACTGCATGGGCAGCTGTACCTGTACACACCATCCAAGCTCTGTTTGACGCAATGCCCAGGCGTATCAAGGCCTTTATTACTGCCAGAGGTGGTTGCTCTGGGTACTGATTTATCAGGATCTATGCACCCAAATTGCTTGAAATTGTAATCACATGTCAGTTCTAGTATACTATATTTGTCCAATGAATACCCGTTTATCATCTGCATTTCTTCTAGGTGTAGCAATTTCAATGCCCAGTAATGTACACTTTATGACAGTGAGACTTGAACAAAACAACTGGAAATGAAGAATACAAGCTGCAGAAACTCAAGTTTTTATGTAAAGCAGCTGGCCACAGACGATCGGCAAATACGAGTACAGCAATCAGACAAGAACTAGGACTTAAAAGCATAAATGACCAGATTAAGGATTATGGAAATAAATGGAGAGATCACGTCAGTATTGAACGCAGATTAAAGTCTGAAATCAGAATACCTATATGTGTCACAAATCAGAGGAGCGGCAGCTGATTGTCCAGTGTATTTTATTATAGATGAAACATTCACAGGCACAAAGATAAGTACTGAATACTTTGGTTGGAACCCTGAATGCAATAGCAAAACCTTTCTGTTAACTCCTTTTTGAGGAAACACCAAATGCCAATACGATCCAAAGTATCAATAACGCACTTTTTTGTGTTACGGCCTAGTTGTGTAAAATGTTATGGAGTATGGCTCGTGGAAACATATTACTTGCATGTATTTTATAGCAACAAAGTACGTGGCCTGCATCGAGCATGACTGAACACTCATACGCCCTTACCCGATCCTGGATCTACTTCTATATTCCGCAGGCTACCTTACAGTGTGTGACGGAGAGTACTTCTAGCACCATGATCCCCCATCCTTGTTCCAATCGTTAACGGTGTGTGGGAAGAATGGATGGCGGTTAGCCTCCACATGAGATCTAATTTCTCGCATTTTCTCGTCGTGGTCATTTCGCTAGACGTATGTGGGAGAAAGTACTGTGAATCTGTCAAACTAGTGTTCTGTAAGCCACTTCTCTCGTGGATGAATTACAGTTCCTTAAGATTCGTGAAATGAATCTCAGCCTAGCATCGGTTTTTCCTAAAATTTGTTTATGTGATCATTCGACTTTAAGTCGGTCTGGATGGATACTTCTAAGTATTTCGGTCTGGATGGATACTCCTAAGTATTTCGCGGTAGTTAATATTCCTAATGATTTGTTGCCAATAGCACGAAGTAGTGGATTTGATTTCTTTCCCTATTTATGCACTCTGCGTTACCTTCATTTGCGTTCAACTGCCAGTTCCTGCACCAATTAGCAATACTTTACAGGTCTTCCTGAAATTTCTTACAGTCTTCTAACAGCGATAGCTTCTTACAGGCAACTGCACCACACCCTCGTGGATCTTGCGACGTTAACCACTACCTCGATCATACGCCGACAAACCAGAACATTATGACCGCCTACCTGAAAGCCGATTCAGGCACGGGTAACAGCGGCGACACGTCATGGCATGGAAGCAATGAGGCCTTGATAGGTCACATCTGCACACCCAAGTCACCTAATTCCCGTAAATTCCGGGAAGGGGGGCGATAAGCTCCGATGCCACGTTTAATCACATCCCGGATGTGTTCGATCGGGTTCAGATCTGGTGAGTTGGGTGGCCAGCAAATCCAATGGACCTCGCCACTGTGCTCCTCCAATCACTCCATCATACACCTGTTGTGAAATGGAGCATTATCATGTTGAAAAATGCTACTGCCGTCTGGAAGAATGATTGGTTGCAGATCACGTTCACCCCTTCATGACAATGGGCCGCGCGGGATTAGCCGAGCGGTCTGAGGCGCTGCAGTCATGGACTGTGCGGCTGGTACCGGCGGAGGTTCGAGTCCTTCCTCGGGCATGGGTGTGTGTGTGTGTGTTTGCCCTTAGGATAATTTAGCTTAAGTAGTGTGTAAGCTTAGGGACCGATGACCTTAGCAATTAAGTCCCGTAAGATTTCACACTTTTGTTTGTTTGTTGTTGTTGCAACCAGTGTACGATACTCCTTGGCTGTCATTGTGCCTTGCACGAGCTCCACTGAACCCGCGGACGCCCATGTGAATGTTCTCCAGAGCATAAAGGAGTCGCTACCACCTTGTCTCCGCCCCGCAGTACAAGTGTGAAGGAGCTGTTTCATTAGAAGACGAAGGATTCGCGTCCTTCCATTGGTATGATGAAGGTATCGGGTTCATCAGACCATGCAACGTTCTGGCACTGCACCAACGTAGAGTGCCGATGTCACGTGCCCACTGCAATCGCAGTTACCGATGTCGTGGTGTTAAAATTGGCACATGCAAGGTTCGTCAGCTCCGGAGGCCCATCGTTCCTCAGTGTGTTCAGACACACTTTTATTCTGTCCAGCATTTACGACCGATGCTAGTTTCACCAGTTCGCCGGCTGTCCTGTTTTACCAGTATACCCTGCCCTACGACGTCTGACATTTAATAAGGGGTGGCCGTTTCAACCCCACGACGTCCGGACAAGATTAAAGCTTGTTTTCGCCACGTGTTCGAGACACTCACCACAGCACTCCTCTAATGCCCGACAATGCACTTTCCGAAATGCTCATGTCGAGCTTCCGGACCTCACAATCTGCCCACGATAAAATTCAGATAGTTCGCGCGCCTTCCCGATTCCACGGACGGACAGCACTCTCACTGATACTACATGCACCGCACGTGTGTCTGAAAAGCAATCATTCCTGCCAGGTGACGTTGCTATCATCTGGGCTGTTTTATACCGATTGTAGGTCGGCGATCATAATGTTCTGGCTGATCAGTGTACATGTTGTACCTCCTGGGCGTGGTCCTGAAATTACGATTGTGAATTTTCTTCCGTTAAGTGCGACGTTTTTGAGTTCTGAGTGCAAGCAAGTCATGAATACTGTCACAAATATGACCCGATACTCAGTAAACTTGTATTTCGTTTACCCATCACTACAAGAATATTAGCCGGCCGCGGTGGACAAGCGGTTCTAGGCGCTTCAGTCCGGAACCGCGCGACTGCTACGGTCGCAGGTTTGAATCCTGCCTCGGGCATGGATGTGTGTGATGTCCTTAGGTTAGTTAGGTTTAAGTAGTTCTAAGTTCTAGGAAACTGATGACCTCAGAAGTTGAGTCCCATAGTGCTCAGAGTCATTTGAACCATTTTTTACAAGAATATTTATCTGACCGCGATATTACTGTACTTGGCCTACCGTGGCCATTACCGGAAACTTCGGCGATGTTACGGTAAACATAGTGGTGACCAAGGAAAACGCATCGCGTCGTGAACGATTTGAAGACATGCGCATATACTATCAAGTTGTTCCGCGTGTTCTCCTGAAATATCAAGATAAAAACTCAGGATAAACTTACCGAATCGCCCTCACTCCCACGTGCAGTAATATTGTGGTCGAGTAACACTTGCTTGAAAGCTGGAGTGTTAATCTGTAGTAATTTTCCGGTTGTATGCAGATGTTAGATAATTTGCCGCCAGATGTAACAAAGACTTAATAACTATTCGTAAACAAGATAGGAAATACGAAATTCACGGCACATAACACTCCTTTCTGATTAGAACCATGAGAAAACTTTAAAGAAGATTGTTTTGAGAAAGAAGTACAGTAAAGGAGACGTGAAGGATGCGGCTGCAGGTATTGAAAAACGGAAGTTCGAACTAAGCTTAGCTAAAAGTCTTGATGTGGAGGGCGTGGCACAACAGTCAAAAATATTTATCACGAAGATCTTATGCCGTTGATGTAGCCGTTCCGTTTCTATTTAGAAATATTTCTCGACTGTTCGTAAATATATAAACTGAGATGTTGGAAGTTACTTGTTTTTACAGTTTCGTGGATGAGTGAAGTGGGTCGGTGTGTTCGGTGCTCTCTATCACCAGATTTTTCAGTGCTGGAGTGTATTAATCTAGATTTGTCATTTAATGACATAAATGCATTTCATTCACAATTTTTGCATTTGGAATTTTTTTCCCGCTCGCCTAAAGGTAACACTTTTTGGTCCTTAAAGGAATGTACTGAGCAACAAAATAGTAATGGGCCATGTATCACCTAAAAACCACCGGGGTTTGACTTGCCAACAGAATTACAACTCAATACAGCAGAAGTGAATTTATTTTCCTTTTACACTAATGAAGGTAAGCAGCCATCCCCACTTTGTAACTGAGGATAAATACAGACCATCAGCGAGGAATGCCCCGTAAGATATTACGATCAGGTAGAAAAGAAGAACTCTTGCTGGCGAAAAAAATGGTTCAAATGGCTCTGAGCACTATGGGACTTAAGTTATAAGGTCAGTCCTCTAGAACTTAGAACCACGTAAAAACCGAACTAACCCAAGGACATCACACACATCCATGCCCGAGGCAGGATTCGAACCTGCGACCGTAGCGGTTGCGCGGTTCCAGACGGTAGCGCCTAGAACCGCTCGGCCACCCCAGCCGACCTTGCTGGCGACTCCAAAGTCGACAGGTTAGATAAATGCTCTACTTATTTGTTTATACGATTTTATACTGCAAATATAATGCTATAGTATACTATGTATTTTTTCTTGATGTGTCATAAAGTCGTAAGATGAATAAATAAATTAATTACTATGTTAGACTTTTACTTCTTTTGTACACTGCAAGAAACTTAATTTTTTAATTATAAGTAGAAAAAAAACAATGTTGTGGATGTTCTACAATATTAATTTACTTCGTTGACGGTGTCTATGTTCACAAGGCCATCAGTAGACTTTATCTGATTATCTTCGTACCTGTTGTTCACCAGTACTGCACTCTCTTTGACGACGATATTCGAAGTCTGATGATGGACCTGTAAGCCGAAAATCTATTAACAAAATAAATTATTACTTTAGAACATCCACGATAATGTCTTCTTTGTTTCTAATTACGGAGTTATTCTGTCACGAAGCGACGGAAGAACCGATTTAATTTTCTAGATATTTCTTGGCGATCATAAACCGCACGTAACTTCGTTGCGCCACATGCACACGTAGTATCGTAATGGCTCTCTAGCTATGAGAATGGAATGACAATGAAGGAAATTGTGACAGCAGCAGTCTCTAGTCATCTAGACAACGTGGAATGTGCTATGAAGAAAATCGAGCAAACATCTTGTCTCGCTGCTAGGAATTATACGGAGGATGTCGAAAGAAGTTGCGTAAGCTGAGCCACACAAATTACCTGATGCAACGCGTTAGGTCTCGACAGAATAATACTGCGTAGCATCCAGAAAAATCTAAAGTACGATGCAGTTTTCTGGTGTCAGAGTCCGAATACGTCACAATCATCAACAATAACATTCATTGTCACAGGGACTATTTACAGAGGGTAAACGATAACTGAATACGACGTACCAGAGCGGTGAAGCGAAAGACGAGACCAACAGTATGACAGAATACTGGCGGGAAACAAACTAACATTGGCCTATACAAGCCACCAAGTTACAGCGCATGCGCGCCGCATCATAGCTCGGAATTCCTCTCGTCCTCTTACATCACGGGCTTTGCCGAGCACTTACAAATTGTAAAATTGACGTTTGTATAAATTTTACTCAATTTTGTGAATTTTAACAGCATAAAATTAACAGTTCAATTGTTTTGTTTCTCTGGCCTTCTTACTAAGAGACTATCGTGCTAGTAAGGGTTAAGTTTAGATTGAATTGGAAACTAAATTATCCATTGCATACCATGTTCAAAAGTCTTTTCCTTTCATTACCCTGAAAGTAAATGTTCACTTACTAATGTTAACGAAAGCAAGTGGCATAAGAGGCCGAGAGGGCATTAAGAATCTCGCATGGTACGCATGCACTGTAGGTTAGAAATTTCAGATGGCTTTTGTAGGCCAATTTGAGGTTGTTCCATGGCCTGGTAGACAAATGTCTTCTAGAATTATTCGTCGCCGGGTTTTTCACTGCAAATCTACGAAGATTCTTGTACATTAATTATCTGAGGCAAATTATTTATAGAAACTGTACAAAATAAGTTCTGCGTAATTACCAGGTAGTAGTTTTTTCGCTTTACAATGACCCCTTTAACAATATACTGCAGATATTAAATCGCCTAAAATTTATCGAATGTGTCAATGCTATCACGTATCTAATACTGCTACCTTAGATAACCAAAACTGACCTAAACAGCGTACACAATGTGAAATGTCAAAAATTTAAGTGATAATAGAACCTATATGAACGTAAATACGCCATTATAACTTAATCTTTGAAACAGCTAGCTACAAACATCAAAAGACTCCCGAGGAGGATCCCACAAGAGGGGGCGAAAAATCGACTTCAGAAGAGTTCCAAGAAGAACGTAAAATCTTATAGAAGGCAACAACGGGACATATTCAAAGAGCATGACCACAAAAGCTTTCAGACATATACATAAAACGTAAATATCGTTCATTAGAAAGCAATGTGTTACTTACCAATAATATTTCCATTTGACTATTACAGGACGTCTTGAATTCTGCAGTAATTATTATGGAGTAAATATTTATTACGTCTCACACTCAATCCTGCCATACACATGGCGTGAAAAAAAAAAAATGAAAAAAAAGCAGTCTGTACTTTTAAGATGTCTTGTTGTGAACCATACTACCACATGTCCAGTATACATGGGGTCTTAAATGCGTACCTGAAAAGCCAGGAGCACTTGTTCATCTTTGTTACTACAAATGACACCTCTTCTACTGAAGAAGGGCTCATAATTCTTATAGTATGCATTTTAGGAAAAAATTTAGAACCCCTGTTGATGGACGTTTGTTTCTTATATTTGTCCTTACGATTATCCCCCCCCCCCGCCCCCCCAAATATGAAATCCTTTTTTTATATGTAGTCTCTGGTTGAAGCAGATCACTGGACCAGAGATAAACACTCATCATATTTCTTACACACTTACGGTATACATATTACCACCACTACTACTAAGTTTTAAATATAGACAGAACGTTTGTTTTAAGTAATGAACTTGCTTTTGGACGGGCCGACAAATTCAAAAGTGGAAGCCAGTCAGATGTACATTGTAGCTGTCATGTCAGAATGAACATTGGCTGCCACACAATGGCATGACAAAGGCGAGCTCCAGTTCTGCTCTGCAGCACAAGCCCGTACGTCATCTGGCAGAACTTGTTTTGTGAGCTGTGCGACGGGTTTCTCAAATGGAACTGTATTCCATCGCGCTTCAGGTTGCTAAGCTCGGAAATAGTTGAAACCTTATTGTATCTATAGTCTACATAGCCAATAAATAATATCTAGAGACAATAGCTGCAACGTATGAAAACCGAAAGCTGTTCATTTCTACGTAATAATCTACAGCAATTTTTTTTACAGAAAAGACATCGTCCTTATTCGAAGCGATAAAGTACTAAATCGCCGGAGTAAAACCTTCAAAGCTTCGAAAAACTGGATAATTACTAGCAACAGGTATTAACATCTCTGGCAAAATCTTCGAGCGAGTGCCCGTGCAGTCGTCATGTACACCAACTTATCAGAAGTACTCTGACACATCTCTGTAATGCCGAATTGACCATTAGATGAAACTGGAGGCGAACTCGCCAGTATAAAGAAGGCAGAAACAACAGCGTTTGTGAGACTATAGTTTGTGGACAGTAACATTCCTGAAGAGGACTGGCCTATCCAGAATTCCGACCTGAACCCAAATGGGACATCTTTGGGGTGGCTTAGAATGACGACTTCATTCCAGACCCCAGCGTCCAAGAAAACCACCTTTTCATGTTTCTTCTCTTGCGGAAGAATTGGTCGGCACTTCTCCACAATCACCCCGTCATCTCACTGAAAGCGTACCTAGCAGAGGGCATGCTGTCATAAACGCGAAGGGCGGACACACCCCATATTAGTGCCCACTAACAGGTATCCGGACACACTTGATCGGATAGCGTACTGTCAATCGGTCGACGCAAAGAACCCCATAAAGATTGCCTTTGACACTGCGGTATGTAGCTTATGCGAACCCTCTCGCCCCTGCGTGTTATCATATGTAACCTTCACTACTCACCTTCCACAAGGTCGTACTTCATGGAGTCCACTTGCATCCATCAGGCAAGCTACATACCCTGCCCCCCACCACTTAATTTTCATTTTTGCGTTACTGTTATAATTATTTCTAACATGTCAGTTTGTTGGCCGATCCTTTTATTTCTTCTTCTTTCTCCTCTGAAAATTGTCATTGCCCATCCCAATTCTGATCGCTGAGCAACCCCGCATTATTTTGAATGGCTTTCGCATTAAACCCCATGTCTGACTGCCGTAAGTTCGAGTTGTTATACATATCGATCGTAAACTTCCTATTTTTGATCCACTGACCTTTAGTTTTTAAAACTTTAGTGTACCAAAGGCACTCTAACCCATTTTTATTGATTTCTTTTCCCGCCCACCCAGTTGTTTTCAGCTGTCGTTAATACAAAATTACACCAACTAGTTCTATGATTTATTATTAATTTGTGTAGCTTTGTTTTTCATGTATGTCTTAGGCGTTATTTTTTTCTCACTGTAATTGACATGCAGACCAGATCAGTTACTGTTTGATTACAGTATTAGCGAAGAATCTCTGGAATCAGTACATATATCAAAATACCAGACAAAAACCGCTGTGATGTAGTTGTCCATTTATGTTCAAGACAAATCTGTAACAGAGAGGCCTGGCTGTTAGCTTTAGCTCCGCCTACGGGATACGTACAACTTAAGGTACGCTGCGAACGCGAGTGATCTTCATTCCCCAGCTTCCAACGCACTCTGACATACTTGCACCTCGAAGAATGAACCAATCGAAATGTGCTGACAGAATCGTAGCAAACAAATATATTCCAATCTGAACTGGAAGTGGTCAGAAACGTGGAATAGCGTTGCCCATAAGGAATATGAGACATTCACAAGACCTGGTACAAGGCCAGCCGACATGGAATTACAGTGCCGTGCTTAAAAAGCAATTGATAGTATTCGTACGGGCCACGGCATCTGCGCAGAAAGCCTCAAGCTTTTGGGCAATGGTTTCATCTTCTCAATGTGATTGTGCCAATTAGGCCATCAAAAACATTGTAACAAGCTTAGAAGACGAGCCTACCTTGGAAACCTAGAAGATTTCTTTCAACTGACAGAGGCAGCTACTGAGTGGATTGACAATTCAGATATTAATTTGTAGATTTAGTGTTTTAGTTCTTTTTTTTAATCATGTCATTCATGTATGACAGTTGCACTTCAGTTTGTATTGCCGTAGGTCTGGCCGGTGCGACAAACTTGACTAACCACTTAAAACAAGTTGTACGAGAAGCACGATGCCAGGCTGAGATTAACTGGAAGAATCATATGAACATGTAAGTGACTCATGTCGGATGCAGTTTGTAAACTGAGTGACCAAAAGCCACGGAAAGGCTTGTTCCATTTGAAGATCTTCAGTGTATAATGTCCGAAGACGCATTGTTCCCAGCATATCGAATATGTCACAATAATTAGAATTAGAGAGTGGATCTTAAATATCACACAGGCAGTGTTTCCACATGCGTAAAACGCCGCACGGGAAGACCACAAGTGTTTGGCAAATGCAGAGTTATATGGGGTGATTGAGGAGCTTCTGTGACTCATATGGACGTAGATTTGAATGCGGGCCGTCACGAACCCATTCTTACAAGGAATATACGGAGACAGATGCATCGCGTAGGCTTCATCAGCTTACGACTAACTCTTATGACAATGCCTTCCTATGGCTTTTTGCAACTCAGTGTAACATCCTAGTTCGACAAATTCTTTACCGAAGCTCGAGACAGCTACGTAGATGCTGCTCTGACCACAATGGCAACGGACACGTTGTACACTACGACGATGTTTACTGTTAAACATTCCGAGAGTGGACGTTTCTAAAAGTATCGGGAAACCTATTTCCTCTCCCATACGTTCCACAAAGTGACGTGTAGGGAAAAACCCGAGGAATTCGACCTTATATGGAATGAAACCAACAGCTGTTCTTCCCGCACAGCATTTGCGAGTGAAATAGGAAGGAATAGTAGTGATGTAACAAGTAACCATCAAAATCGCCACTAGCCCCAATGTAGCTTGGTGGAGTGTAGACACAAATGTAAATCATCGTTCTTGTGTTGCCAGTTCGAATACTGATTATATGCAGCTCTCCACGCTGTCTAATCTGTATACTCCCCCCCCCCCCCCCCAACCCCTCTATCTCGCACACGCACACATTTTCGGTGATCACCAAATTGACGACTCCTTGATATTTCAGGGCGTACCCGTCTATTGAACCCTATTTTAGTCATTCAGTGCCATAAATTCCCTATTTCCATTCAGGACTCTCATTTTTATCTCATTTATCCACTTCAACATTCTCTTGCAGTACCATATTTCAAAAAGCTTCTGTTCTCTTCTTATCTGAACAGTTCATCGTCTGTTTGCACTTTTCGTGCTTTCAGGAAAGGCTAACATTTAAACTGATATTCGTTGTTCCCAAACGTTTCTTTTTTTGCTATTGTCACACTGTATCTTAGTCTCTCTACTTCAGCCGTTGCCAGTTACTTTAATGCCCAAGTAGCAAAACTATACTACATATGTGTCACTTCCTAAGCTAATTCCCCCAGCACGACTGATTTAATTCGTCCAAATTCCCATCTCTTCAAGACCCACTCAATTTCGCTGAAGTATCCTTCCAAGTTCTTGATAGTCTCTGACAGAAGTACAGTACCATCGCCAAATGTCAATGTTTTAATTTTTTCCAGCTGCAAGGACTGATAACTAACCATGGTTACTACACATGGGTTATCTCGGCCAAGTCACTTACGCCAAGAATATTGGAGACAAAGTAATAGATGTTGCGATCCGGAGTCCGGTGAAACAAGCCAAGGTCGCAGTCATTTGGGTTTGGTCTCCGAGTTGATGGTACTGAAGAGCAGGCGGGCCCCTTTGTGAGATGCAAAGTGGAGGTGTGACGTCACCGCCCTCCGCCTGGCCTTGTCCTGCTACACGGCCACAATACGACCTTCACCTCGCCCCGTCACGTCTACACTCGGCTCGGCGGCAGTTGGTACACGCTCCAGGACACTCCCGAGTATATATTCACTTTCATTTTCCGACGTGAAACGTCTCACTTCAGCTACTTCAAAGGGGGAAGGGGGAAGGGGGAACATGTCCCAAAGGAAACTGTTGGCGACACGAAAAATAACGAGTGTTTCAAAAAGAATATCGGCACTTTAGTTCTACACATACTCACTGTGTGCACCATTTGTAGTAAGTCATACATTCAGAAAGGTCTTCTCATAACAAATCAGCAAGTCTACAGATATGAGAAGTTTCAATCCTATTCCTGAGGTCAGGAAGCTTAGCTGGTCCTTTGAGACCTTCCGACGGTTGACAAAAGCGTCACTCAATCGATCCCCATACCCACTGAATACCTGGGAAGCAAGCATACGGAGTGATTTGAAATGGAACTGACAATCTAATCGTAAGAAAGAGACACGCCAGTCACAGTGAACTCATCCAATCATTACAGAATGCAAGTATGAGGGCGAAGGTGAGTGACCACTGGTGTTTTAACGGCAAGTGCTGTGAGTGAACGGAACAATGTTTGCAAAAGAGAGAGCACATACCATCGAAATTTACACTGTTGTGCAGGATCTTCAGTGCAATACAGAAACGGGGGCAAGGAATCAAACGAAACGCAACTGCTCTGCAAAGAATACCGGCGACTAGAAGTAATTTCTACGAAAACATCCCCGAAAAGCGTTGTAGCTATTGTCGGATTTACACTATTTATCTCCGAAAAGCTCGTTAAATTAGAGACACAGAGACTACTTCCCGTGAACCACGTGCGACTGGAGCAAGAAATGGGGTGAATTTACTGATACACATCAAGGCGAAGTAAGCTTCCCCAAACAGAATAAGGCGGCTCGAAGAGTATAGGAACAGATAGTTTGTTGATTGGTGACAATTAGGACTTGGAAGGAGAATCAGCATTGGTCGTATTTTTTTGTTTTATTATCCGCAAAATCGATTTTCGGTCACTTTGTGATCATCCTCAGTGCTGTAATATACAATTAAAATTGGTGGGCACTGGTATCAACAAGCTTAGAGCGATCACATAAACTCTAAGTTTGTTGATACCAGTGCCTACCAATTTTAATTGTATATTACAGCACTGAGGATGGCCACTAAGTGACCGAAAATTGATTTTGCGGATAAGAAAACAAAAAAATACGACCTATGCTGATTCTCCTTTCAATTCTATCCACTATTTGGTCGTGGTGCACAGAACACTCCATTGAGTCGCCAATCAATTAGGACTTGATAGTCAGGTGTGTGTGTGTGGGGGGGGGGGGGGGGTGATATTTTGGATGAATACGACGGTTAATCAACGGTGTAATTATGATATTGGAAAAAAATTAAGTTACGTCATTAATTTTTTGTCTGCTTCCGTGGGTCTCGGGTGTACTGCCGGAGCCGATCTTCTAAAGTCCACGATATTTCAGCGGACAACCATTCCACCACCATTGCTGATGATGATATCGGCAAAAATATGTAACACCTTATAGCACAGTGGTTATGCGGCGGAGCTGCTTCCAGTGTGGCCAGCCAAATCTGAATGGTAAGATGGAAGTGGCTGTCCGTCTATATGTGAAGAATCGGGAATGGCATGAGATGTGACGGCCCTGACGCTTGTACGCGATAGTGAAAAACTGAAGTGCGTCGTGGATCAGTTGTCAGTATTTTGACCATGGCAAAGGCCAATACGTCCTTTGCTTCGCGACTACTTAAATCCATTGAAAAACCTGGCAAACTGAGCTATCAGTGGCTCAAATGGCTCTGAGCACTATGGGACTTAAAATCTGGGGTCATCAGTCCCCTAGAACTTAGAACTACTTAAACCTAACTAACCTAAGGACATCACACGCATCTATCCCTGAGGCAGGATTCGAACCTGCGAGCATAGCAGTCGCGCGGTTGCGGACTGAAACGCCTAGAACTGCTCGGCCACGAGCTATCAGTGGAAACGCTTGGTTCACTATCATTGGAAAGGGCGGAAACTTAACCATCTTTGGCCAAGATGATTTCTTTTCTTTTTGTCATGGTGTACCAAGGTACTACGATCGTAAGGAGCTAACTGTCATACTACCAGAATTTCTTGGCGAGGTTACGGGAGGCTGTCAGAAGCAAACATAGTGGAAAATTCTCGAAGGGAGGGTTTTGCAAAGCACAGAGCGCATTCTGCACAGGAGAGCACACATGCTGCTCCTTTCGGTGTCAAATCTTGGCTCGCCCTTCGTGTTCTCCTGATATGGTACCCAGTGCATTTCCTCGTTCTTCGGATGGTGAAACCACTCACTTGTGCGAATTTACAGCAAGACGAAGAGGTGATTTTTGTGGTGAAGCGTTTCCTTGACAACAAAAATGCAGAATTGTACAACCGAGGTCTCTATCAAGTCATCCATCGTTGGAGAAATTGTGTCGCATTAACGTGTGAACATATAAGTTTCAAGTTGACAGTTTTATTTTTTCGAGGCGATAATTGAAACTTTTCGATGTCCCTGATATGGTAGAAACAGACGCGAGGCTGACCCGTAAGAGTGGGCGTCGTTCTCGATGTATCTGAATGAATAGGCACGGCGGGTAGCCGGCTAGCTGTGGTCGCCAGTGCCTGTGGCGACTTGGCCGCGTCCCGCTTCCGGCAGAGCGGAGAGGAGAGGAGAGGAGCGCGTGGGCGCGTTCCGTGTCCCACGTCTGGCGTCTGGCGCCAGGCCCGGCCGCGGGGCGGCGTTGCCAGCCGGGACCCCCTGTCCTGTCCCCGACTCTATCCGAGGAATCCACGCGGCGACAAATTCCAAACTCTCTGTCGCCGATGCTTAAGGCTCGTCCTACACGATCCATTTACTGCTCGAATTCGACTAATCACATCGTAAAAGTATTCAGAAGTAACACTATAAAATGTAAACTTTAACGGCCCGAATTGTCGCAGTTAATAAAATATTCCGGGCTGTTATGCTGTCGTCGAAGGGATTCCACTTTAGAACCCGACGTTTCATCCCCGTCTGCGGAGGGCATTTGCAAGATGGATCATAGCTTATTTGAACGTCCGATTCACACTCTGGTTCGTTACTGACTACAGCAAAGTTCCGCGTGCAGTGGCGTGACGTCACATGCTTTGAATACGCGGGCGCAATTGGACGTGGTCGACTACCGTCGTCCGCTGTTACTATCACCGCATGGTGGACGGCTGGTACACATCTTCAGCACCGGAATCCAAATTTCATTCAATTTCACGCCCTCCTCCTTCCTACTGATATTCCTGGGGCGTTTCACAATCTCTATGGCCTCTCTGTATAGTCTTTCGTGGTATCCGCTTGTGCCTGCCAGTAGTTGAGTCCAATCGAAATGAAAATGGTGGTCTCCTGGTTGTAAAGCATGCTCCGTAATAGCCGATCTGCCAGTCTTCCCTTTTCTGCAATTGCCCTTGTTCTCTCCGAGACGTTTTTGGACAGTTCGTACAGACGTGGGTTCTACAAAAAGACCTCAGCTCAGATATTTGAGGCAAGAAGGAATCATCACTTACGTAACAGGGGGGACAAATGGTTCAAATGGCTCTGAGCACTATGGGACTTAACATCTGAGGCATTCAGTCCCCTAGAACGTACAACTACTTAAACCTAAGCTTACTTAAGGACATTACACACAGCCATGCCCGAGGCAGGATTCGAACCTGCGACCGTAGCAGTCACGCGGTTCCGGACTGAAGCGCCTAGAGCCGCTCGGTCACCGCGGCCGCCCCAACAGGGGGGGACACGTCTGGGATAAAAATTGTAGAGGGAGGCCAAGGCTTCAATCTCCTAAGCAGTTTCAGATGCACACAAGGTGTAGTAGTCCCGCAGATAATATAACACTACAATAAGATGACAAGGGTGAAGAGCTGCATCAACGTCTGACGACATCAATTTCGTTAATTACAGTAGGTAACGGGCAACCTTTGGTGACCCACGAGCCTTTATCCGCAAAAACTCGCAGGCCGTCTCGTCACGTGACGAGACACCACTGCTCCTCACACACACACACACACACACACACACACACACACACACACACACACACAACTACTGCGTCTGTGGCGTTACTGTTTATGGAGTTAACGCACCGATATGAATGGCATCCCTTTCCCAGCACGCCACGCCAACAATTAAGACCCAAAACAAGCGGTTTGGAGAGTACATTCGTTTTTTATTCACTTCATATTCAGAGGTGTAAATTTATTTACGCGCGTCATGAACATTGATTATTTACTTACAACGTTAAAAACTTAAAATTATCCAATGTTGTTACTACAGAAACAAAGTTGATGACAGGCAGGTAAACGCAAACATCTGAAGATACGTTGTCAGTAATCTTGAAATATCATGGAAAAATAAACGTCTGTAAAAGTAACTGGTTACAACCAATTCAATACAAATTAGCTCGAGCTCTTCTACTATTTAACAGTAGAAGTAAGTTGCAAGGATAATAAAACTTTAAAAAAAGTGATACTGTTACTGATTTTCCAGTAACATTTATTGACAAACAAATAAAACACGTCACGATTGAAATAAATAATGAAATCTAGAAACGCATGCAGTGTAAATATTCCGTGGACGCCACTGAGTGGTGGATGCTACAGAGTGTGAACACTATTTCTTCCAGAATCTCTTAATCGAATTTCTTCTAGCACATATCTGAAAATACGTATTAAATTAACAAAATCATCTCTCTTTTTCGTTCAACACACGGAAGTCGCTACGAACTCCCAGGCAAATTTCACGCCAAGCGTTTCTGGTAGGGCCCCGGCCCTTGAACACGTCGAGCCTTTTATTCCCCAAAACAGGACATGCTTGGATTAATCAAATTAAAATACCATTATTCATATTATTGACGTTTGCAATAGAAAAAATGAACAGTAACTGTGTACATTCACGAAAGCTCAACTCATATTGACCGAAACTGCTCTCGACGGCATAAAAACAGCTCCGGAAAAAAAAGAAAAACCGTATCGTGTACAACCGCGCATTTGGTAACGTTCGCCACTAATTGGGCGCCAGTAACAACCCACGGTCTCATAGCTGCTATTGATGGAAAATTTACCGCTAGTTTCTTTTTTCGCCTTGATGTGCAAGCTCTAATTCACTTTAGTGCATTACTGTTCGAACGGCCGCGAAGGGCAGTTGACCGCGGAGGAGAAATCCGCGGTGCGTGCAACCGGCCTACCGTGAGTTGGTGGATGTGGATGTAGACTGTTTGACGTCTACGCTGGTGCGCGCTGTGGTGGCCACAGTGTGGAGTGTGCCCGCCATATGGCAGAGCTACAGTGGAACGCCAGCTGCGTCTGGGCGGGTCAAGACGGGGCCAAGCGAGGGGAGCAGGCGAGAGGAGAAGAGCAGCTGTTGAGGTTGCCCCGCCCTGCCTCTGGCTAGCTCAGACCACACTCCCCTATCCTCGCAGCGAAGCATGCTTCCCGCCAACAGCCCGGCTCTCAATCCGTGGTTCCGCTATCCACATTCTCAGTTCAGCAGATGCAACACTAATGTCGTACTCACTCGGGATGTTTTAAATTGAAGTAGGCAAACGTGGTTGGTGCACCCTCTGGAACGTGCACGTGCATCACAAGCAACGTGTTCCTCGTCCTGATTTGACCGCAGCGGTCTCCAGCCAAAGTTGTCGCCTATAAAGGTGGTAGTGGTGGTGGTGGTGGTGGTGGTGGTGGTGGTGGTTAGTGTTAGACGTCCCGTCGACAACGAGGTCATTAGAGACGGAGCGCAACCTCGGGTTAAGGAAGGATTGGGAAGGGAATCGGCCGTGCCCTTTCAAAGGAACCATCCCGGCATTTGCCTAAAACGGTTTCGGAAAACCTAAATCAGGATGGCCGGAGACGGGATTGAACCGTCGTCCTCCCGAATGCGAGTCCAGTGTGCTAACCACTGCGCCACCTCGCTCGGTTTCGTCGCCTATAAAGGGTGTCTTAAAAATTGTCACATATTCTTACAGAGGCTAGTATTGGTCAGTGCTAGATCATAAGTCCCTACAATTATTTGACCGGAAAGCAATAGCTGTAGAGATACGGGCCATCTGTTCACCCATTCCCATCTGTCAAGCGGTTCTCTCACGGCACGATGCAGCTAACGTTGACGTGGACGCGGACGAGACATCCGCCCTCACGAGGGCGCGCCGTCGACACACGGAACGAGCCGGTTAACGTGGTTTTTCGTTCTCAGCGCTCTTCAGCGGCCGTTCACGGCTTTATACAGCTCGCAAGCAACACCTTTGCGCGGAAAATAGCTGCATTAACTCTGTTAGCTAGTGCCGAAGAACAGCAGACAAAATCGCGAAGATGATTATGGCCTCCTCGTTGACTTTTAACAGCGAATAGAGGAACACTACATAATGCTGTACAACGATCTGTGATCAACACTATTAGAAGTTACTCGTCGATTCAATTACACTGTAATCCCCATTTTCAGTTTTAAAATGAATATAGTTAAGGTATACTGTCCAATTCAGTTTGCGCATGTATAACATCCATATTCCCGAAGTTGCATAGACTACCAACACTCTGAAAAAACGTACTTTATCACAGATTTCTAGATCGAGATTTGTTTCTTAATTTCATTCGAATGGAAGAGAATTTTTTCAAGCTGCTCACCGTCACAGAAAAAGATATTTTGCAACATGGAAACATGAGCCAGTCCATAAACTCTGAATAGGTATATACATATTACAGGAAGTTTCGCAATAACAAACGGGCCCAGGGTGGAAATAGTGTTTACTGTCAGACGTAGACCGGCAGTCACATTTTCTGGCCACGAAGGAAACATACCAGTCCTTGGCCTTCGCAACAAGAATTTCAGCAAATACACATATCAAAAAAAGTTTTGCATCACCTCGGTTCCGAGAGATCCGGAACATGTACAGAAGATTGGATTTAAGATCAACATAAAAATTGTTTCCGCCATTTTTATTGCTCGTGAGCACCACACACTGCATGTTGTACCACCATACAACGAGACGGTGGTGGTCCAGATTGCTGTAGAATCCAGTACCTCTAATACCCAGTAGCACGCCGTCTTGCATTGATGCATGCCAATATTCGTCGCGGCATACTGCCCACAAAATTATCAAGGCACTGTTAGTCCAGATTGCCCACTCCTCAACGACAATTCGGCGTTGATCCCTCAAACTGGCTGGTGGGTCATATTGTCCATAAGCAGCCATTTTCAATCTATTCCAGGCATTATCGACAGGGTTCACGTCTGGAGAACATGCTAGTCACTAGTAGAGCCATGTCGCTATCCTGAAGGAAGTCATTCACAAGATGTACACGGTGGGGGTGCGAATTATCGTCCGTGAAGACAAATGCCTCGCCAATATGCTGCCGATATGGTTGCACTATCGGTCGGAGGATGGCACTCACGTATTGTACAGCCGTTACGGCATTTTTCATGACCACCAGCGGCGTAAGTCGGCCCCACATAGTGCTACCCCAAAACAGCAAGGAACCTCCATGTTCCTGCACTCGCTGGACAGTGTCCAAGGCGTTCATCCTGACTGGATTGCCTCCAAACACGTCTCCGACGATTCTCTGGTTGAAGGCATATGCGACACTCATCGGTGAAGAGAACTTGATGCCAATCCTGAGCAGTCCATTTGGCATGTTGTTGCGCCCATCTGCACCGCGCTGCATGGTGTCGTGCTTGCTAAGATGGACCTCGCCGTGGACGTCGGGAGTGAAATGCGCATCATGCAGCCTATTGTGCACAGTTTGAGTCATAACAGGACGTCATGTGACTGCACGAAAAGCATTATTTAACATGGTGACGCTGCTGTCAGGGTTCCCCCGAGCCATAATCCGTAGGTAGCGGTGAACCACTGCAGTAGTAGCCCTTGGGCGGCCTGAGCGAGACATGTCATCGACAGTTCCTGTCTATCTGTATTTCCTCCATGTCCGGACACCATCGCTTTGGTTCACTTCCAGATGCCGGGATACTTCCCTTATAGAGAGACCTTCCTTGCACAAAGTAACAATGCGGACGCGATCGAACCGCTCTATTGACCGTCAATGCATGGTTGAACTACAGAAAATAGGAGGCGTGTACCTCCTTCCTTGTGGAATGACTGGAACTGATCGGCTGTCGGACTCACTCCGTCTAATAGGCGCTGCTCATGCAGGGTTGTTTACATCTTTGAGCGGGTTTAGTAACATCATTGAACAGTCAAAGGGACTGTGTCTGTGATACAATACCCGCAGTCAACGTATATCGTCAGGGGTTCGGGGAAGTGGGCTGATGCAGAACTTTTTTTTGATGTGTGTACATTACTTATGACAAGTAATATAGACTTTTGAGATATTGCTTCTATTAAATGAATAAGATACACCCACAATCTTTGAGAAAACAAAAAGTCAAGCATATTTTGAAAGATGTAGACACGAAACTGCTACCTCCTCCTTCAAAACGCTTGAAGCTCACTACGCTACTGACAGCTACAGTTTCAACGTAACAGCAGGACCACCGCATATGGCATACACTGTACCCACAACTGTTATTATTGATATTTATTGTTCCAATTATTTTTTAAAAAAGATGCGCTTTTAGTAGACCATCATTGTACCGTAACATTGGAATGGTATACTTTCGTAGCACTCAAGTTCTAACACCAAAACCATCACCTACAGGAAACCATTGCTTACTGATATGTAATTTCATGTCATTTTATCGTAAGAAATCGTACCTAAAGCGATGCTTTTACGAGTGATCCTCAGTTTGCTGCTGCTTTGTAACAGTTTACATTCATACCATATACCCTATGAGAAAGAAATCTCCAAAATTCGATGTTTAACGCCATAGAATATAGCGGCTCTATGTTCTGCTTGTGACGTAAAAGGATGTCGCAACTTATTGATCGTGTTGGAAATACCTGACATGCCAGGTTCTTTATTTCACGCTCCCCAGTATACTGCAATGTGGAATTCCACGCTGTGACGTCACCAACTCTCCACCCACGTGTGTCTTTATGACTAGAGAGATGACGGCTTTACGTAGAAGCAGACACAACATGCTGTGCTGCACTTGTTTACCACGCATCCAAATACATCCTTCAGTCCATCACAGTGAATCACGTACACTCTCAAATAAACGTAGCTCCGTTCGCATTACGTTACCCTCACTGGTTCAAAGACTGCACATTGTCGATGAAATTTGTATACAACAGTGCTTTTATATGTTCCCATCGCCAGAAATATAATGGTTCAGGCCCGGTAAGCGCGAAGGCGAAGTTACCAGACCACCTCGACCAATCCATCGCCCATACTTAGCGGTGAGGTAATCTTCACGACGCGCTGAAAATGGGGTGGTGCGCCGCCATGCAGATATCACATTTGTTGTCTTTCTGCAAATGTAACGTTCTCTAATAGTGATGGTAATGCATCGCGTATAAATAAGATAAATCGATGATAAAAAGCTTCTATTAGTATGTTTGGTAAAGTGTATGAGGCTATGAGTCCGTCACCGACAATTTCTGTCCAAACGCCTTCACTGTCCCTAGGCTTATACACTACTGAATCTATCTTTAACTTACGCTGATAAAACACACACACGAGAGAGAGAGAGAGAGAGAGAGAGAGAGAGAGAGAGAGAGAGAGAGAGAGAGAGAGAGAGGGGGGGGGGGGGGGGGGGGGACTAACTTATAAAACAGGCCGTATCTCAGAAGGTAATGGTTTCTGGACACGTAATTTTCGGAAATTTTCTTCTTATTTTTACTTTGAAGAAAAGTGTCACTTATTCCTAAACATCTGTATATTATGCGAAACATCACACACAGTTAGCTTACATTACATGGATGGGCATAAAAAACGTACGATTCAAGGGGAAAGAGGGAATGTCTAATAAACAACGTAATGCGGCGAAGGCATAACGTGTTTCGGCAATAATTACGACTGGATTCGTTGCTGAAAACGAGCAGAAGGGGTTGTTGTCCTAGATGCGAGTGTATAACGCATATCGTTGATATAGGATACAGCAGTTATGCCGAAATGAAGAGGACATCTGGCATGAGCCAGGAATGAAGCAACTCAGCCTTAGATTGACAACTGAAACGGAAACCACGGAGTTAGTGCCGTAATGATTCATCTGCAGCTACATAAGGGGACAATCTTAAACTGAAGGGATAACTTGAGTGAAGAATAAATCAAACATTGCTGAACGAGGTATTTTTTTATATAAATAATGACTAGTTGAGAATGTTACCCGTAACTATTTCTTCTTCTTCGTGGAAAGAAAATTCGCATGGAGAGCACTGCTCGCTCTATCGTCACAAGTCAATAAAACTGAGCGACATGTTGCGGTTTTTAACGCAGGGCCCGCATTGTGGAGGACCTGGGTTCTATACCGCACCCGCCGCAACCATATTCAGGTTTTCAATGATTTCCTTGCGCCCGAGTAAGGCGAATGCCGCGCTGGTTCCTTTGAAAATACCATAGCCCTTCGCCTTTTCAGTCTGAGTTTCGGACCCGTCTCTAACGCTCCCACCATCGACAGGACGTGAAAGCCTTATCTTCTTGCGTGTCTGTAGAGAGGGCTGAGTGCACGAGACGAAACGTGACGTGACCTCTTCTGTGACAGCAGAAGCGTCTTAAGCCTTGCCCTAATGCTTCCCAGACAAAAACACGCTTCCTCGATTACCGAGCCGTAAAACTATACTAACCTCTAGAAGTTCCACTGCAACTCTATCTTCTTTCACCATCTGAACTAAATGACTCGGTGGCAGATAGTGTGTGCTCTGAATTCCGTCGATGGCGTCTACGGCCCACTAAAAATAATTACTGCCACAGCAAGGCGCTCAGCTTTCAGATAACAGAGCGACTCTTGTTAGCTACCGATAAAGGTTATTAAAGTGATAATGGATCGATTCCGGAGGCAATAACACGTTCGTTACTGACGTGGCCAGCCGCTAACGGGAAGCTCAGGCCATTTCCACTCGGTGCTGCACGAGCAGTCAGTAATAAGAGGGCTGTCTACAGGAGAATTAACGTCAACAGAGAGAACAGTTCACAGCGTACGTAAACAGCATGTGAAAGTCCACATGACGCAATAAGGACCAACATAAAACAATGTAAACAGAAGCTTCCGACACTGGGACCGGTGTGCTTTTTGGAAATCGCGTAATGTACCGCAGACGGATATACGACGGTGGAACTTTATTACGTTATATAGTCTCGTAAGGGACTCAGTTTTGTACTGGTTATCCGGTAGCAGTGTGGTATTTAATTCTCTCTGTCCAACAGCTTCTAACCACAACAGTACTGAAGAAGGCATTCCACACCAGTTACAAGTAAAAATTGTTCATGTTCAATCTTAACCGACGTAGCACGTTTACGAATGAACGAAGGTCTGGACGAAACTGGCATTAATGTGGAGGCAGTAGACAGGGCCAAAAATAAACACATTATAAGAAATGGTTAAGATTCCAAGGTAAAACAGATTAAAAATTCAACTAGGGAAAGGGCAGCTTAACAGCTGAGACTGAGTGTAGGAGAAAGCTTCGTCCCGATTTATACAGGGCAGTCACGAACAGCCTGAAAAGATTGTAAGGGTGCTGCAGGGTAGGTTGTGCTGGGAAATAATTGTTAGTAAAAACTCGATACGTTGCGCCGTTTGCAACTGAATTATCATTGAAATGAGTCAATCAAGCTGTTTGCACGCAAATTCAAGCGGCCCGCCAAGTAGTATCAGAATCAGTTGTTTTCATAGCGTGATGACAACGCACGGACTGTTCAGTCTTTGGCTCGGGTTCGATCCTTACTACCGTCTCATGTCCAATTTTGTAACGCTCTCTTGCTCGGTTTTAGGAAACCAAACGACAAACACGTTTGGCCACACTGTCTCCGGCGGGTCGCTTAAATTTGCGTGCATAAAGATCTGATTTGCCAACTTGAATGTTAATTAAATCGGAAACTGCGCAACGTATCGAACGTTTTTCCTTAACAATAATTTCCCAGGAAAACCAACCCTGCAACACCCTTACAAACTTTTCAGTCATTTTCTGACCACCGTATACAGTTAAAAGTGACCCTCTGTCAGCCTTCAACAGGAAAGAAAAGGAAGCTTTTTATGTTTCAATCAGAAGTTGGCAGCAATAACTCTCAACACATCAACGCAGAATGCGTGTTCTAGTGTGAGTGTACAGCGGAAGCGGTTCGTCTGCACACGTTCTTTCGGCATGGCATGCTACCTGCTAAATACGAGCATTCTGAAGATTACTTCGGATTCAAACAAACTTCACTGAAGATCCAAAACACTATGACCACTTAACAGCGTGTCGGCTCTCCTTTGAAACCTAATACAGCGGCGCAGCGATTCAGTGTGGCACCGACTCGAATTGTCTATGGTATTTTACCGAACGTATGTTGCATCTGACGTCAGACACGCATTTCCCAGTAAATTACGGATTAGTAATTTGTAGGCGACGGATCAGTGGTTCGTGGGTGCGGATTAGGCGACAGAAAGCGTACCTGGTGTCTTTCATGGGGTTCAGATAACGCCGAATTTGTTGACCTTGACATTAAAGTGACTTCACCATCATGCTCCTTCAACTACTGTAACACGGTTGCATGATTGGACGGTGTCGTCTTTCTGGAAGGGTAACGTTTTCCATTTCATCGCACAGAAAGCTGTGAAACGCAATGCCTGTTAATCTGTTTGGCAGAGCATATGCCCCTGTGACATGTCACGGCAATTTCTGTTCATACACTGATACCGAAGATTCCTAGACGATTTGCATCTGCTGACATGTGCGTATTATGGTAATTTACTACGCCATCTCTTGTGAATCCTGCCTCATATGTAAATAACATGCACATCACTCGTCACAAGTAAAACAGACCGTATCTCAACAGGTACTAGTTTTTTGCAGTTTTTATCAATACTACCTCCTGTAATAATATGCGACACTGTCTCCAAATACCTCGTAGGGCTTTTCTTTGGTTATTCCCTCTTATACGAGGGCAATCCCATAAGTAAGGTCTCCTATTTTTGAAAGGACATAGACCTGTTTATTTCTACAATGGTTTACATCAGTTTACAGCTTGAACATTTATCTGTCTGTCGATGCATTTTTGTAGACGATGTGGCAGTTTTTCTATGCCCATGTCATACAAGCTCGCAGCCATGCTGTTCAGAAAGTTATAAACCTATTCTTTCACCTCGTCGTCAGAGCTGAAACGCTGGGACCGCAATTGACGCTGACAGGTACTGTGAGACTCTGAAAAAACTAACGGGCGATTCAGAAGCGGTGAAGAGGAATGTTGAGCAAGGGCGTACACATTCTCCATGACAACGCTCGCCCACACATCGCTCAGCAAACCGTTGCTCTCCTGCAACAGTTTCAGTGGAACATAATCACCCACCCTATAGTCCTGATTTGGCGCCCAGTGACTATCACCTGTTCCCTAGGTTAAAAGAACATTTGGCCGGAATGCGATTCAGCTCCGACGACGAGGTGAAAGAAGAGGTTCATAACTTTCTGAGCAGCATGGCGGCAAGTTGGTATGACATCGGCATAAAAAACTGCTACAGCGTCTACAAAAATGCATCGACAGAAATGGTGATTATGACGAAAAATAGCTAAATGTTCAAGCTGTAAACTGATGTAAACCATTGTAGAAATAAACAGGTCTATGTACTTATAAAAAAACAGGAGACCTTACTTTTGGGATTACCCTCGTAGATCCAATCTTCCTTTCGCCATCGCTTAAAAATACGAACTTCAAATCACTAGCTTCGGTACATGACAAACAATGTGTATTGAAACACGCAGTGTCCATGACCATCCGTTATCTTTCGTCAAATGACCAGCTCATCCGTTTCCTCATCGCCTCCTACGATAGTTCGTTAAATAACCGGAAGGAGCATTATACTCGGAATACCAAAATTAGAGCTCGTCAGCAGGTCCGGTTAACCGGCGACTAATACTGGAAAAACACGGCAATCGCGGAGACGGTTATATTTCAAAAATAATAAAAACGGCAATACGACAAATCGTGGCAAATTTATCAGAGCAGCAGATTTCTGCAGTGGAGCTGGTACAAAGAAGTTAACTCCTACGGTAGGATGGAAGACTGCTAAGCCAAGCTCTGCGCCGACTTGGTAAACAGGATACGGCGGACGTGTGTGGTCCCTCTGCAGCTGCCGCCGACGTACCGGGAAGGATGGAGGGGACGATATTTGTGATTTTTTTATGGGAATGGGGAAGGAGGTGGTAAGGGGGATAGGGAGGAATGCTTGGGTCGCTACATCCTTTTCTGAATAAAAACAGCGCGAGTGTAAACGACGGGAGCTGAACCTCTTTTAAAGTTCAGTGCTGCGGAAAACGCAAGGTGTAGCCCCGCGTAGTTCTACGCTACACCCGGTGTGGATACGCGCGCATCTACACGAAATTAAATACGACTGCATTTCCCGCGCTCACCCTGACTTTAGGTGACTGACTTTTTGTAACGGTACATGTTATTTCGGTTCTTATTATAGTTTTGTCACCATAGGAATCTGTACGCGCTTCACAAATACCCCTGCACGCTTTTGCGTGCGCAATACCTGCGGAAATACGTCTTTCGGTGTACACGTAAGAAAGGACAGCTGTCGCACTGAAAACCACGCTCTCGCCTTCAGTAAAAAAAGTAGGTATTTCCTGATTTTCCGTAGTAGGTAATTTCAACATTTATGAAAGTGGCACGTGTTGATATACAAAAACACAGCAGAGATTTTATAACGTTCAGGTACCCATGAGGGAGAATTAGATATTCAGAGCGTCCCAGGAGTGGTCAATATACAGGGATATGGCAAGAATGATCATTCGAAACACAAATGGGCTCTACAATGCATGCCTTAAGAGCTATGAACACTGCATCTTCGATACTGTGCAATATCTTTCTACTGAACAAGTGTTTATGCAGTTTAGAGCCGATGTCTGCTATACGTTCTTTTGCTTTAAATAATCGTCACATCTCTGAATACTGCCGGTTCCTTCTGGGACACCCTGTACATAATGTCGAGAAAGGTAGATATGAGTTCCTACGAACACTGCATACAGAACGAAGAAATACTGATCCTCGTTTCCTTTCCAGACATTCATTCATGCATTATGCCATTTTCGTTGAACAAAAATTATTTTAATATTATTTGTACGACATACTGCGTATAATTTCTTCAATTGCGTTACCATATTGTCCGTAGTTGTTTTACAATTACTGACGGTAATTTCGCTCTGTAGTTGCAACTACACGAAATCAGCGTGATTTTCTTTTTTTTCACTGCGTATATCTTGTCGTTCAAGTTTCTCTCTGACCAGCTGGTCGAGTGTGTTTAATTTTATTGCATACTAAGCCAACGCACTGCATTTCAATGTTGTACAATATAACTAAACGAAACTCAGTGATCTAGTAAGCACTGTTATTTTTGTACTTCAGCTATGCTATTGTAATATGTCATTAGGGCACTTGCAAATGGATACAAGGGCGAAACTGTGCAGTTGTGAAGAACGCAAAATAGGCTGCCTCTCGTTCAGAAAACAGTAGAAGTAGAAACAAGTGCACGCCACTAAATACATTCTGTGTACGAACGAATGCTATCGCTGGTCATGGAATAACGAATCTGGTGGTGAAGACGACCGATCACAGGCTGTGATAGGAAAGTACTCGTGCTTAAACAGTAACTGTGAAATAGGACAATGTTTACGAAGTGAAAGCTACAACGAAATACTCAAATGGAATGAGAATAAACGAATTCTAATCACCGACAATATCCCATTTACACAATGGGTGTTCATTGGCGCACTTCTTGTTTCACAAACAGAGATATGAAAACAAGGCTTTTTCAACTAGTGACTGTGTGCAGATGATTGCTATTACGATGCTGTTTGGTTAATGTTCGCAGCTTCTGCCGAAACGTGGAATAACTGTAGCCTTTTTTATAAAAATAAAGCCTCGCTTCCGTTGATACGCGGCCTTCTATCTCGGCACTGAGCGCAGCAACTGGAAAATCTAGGGCTAAGTGAGGGAATGGGAAAGATGTAAAGATCCCCAGTCACAAAATACGTGTGATCTGTTGCTTCGTTCTGTCAACAGTGAACTTAGATTTGCAACTTCATTCTGTCAGGGAGATAAATTATCAAACAGCACGGTTCGTGCGGCTGCCCCCGTCGGAGGTTCGAGTCTTTCGGGCATGGGTGAGTGTGTTGTCCATAGCGTAAGTTTGTTTAATTTAGATTAAGTAGTGTGTAGGCTTAGGGACCGATGACCTCAGCAGACTGGTCCCATAAGACCTTACCACAAATTTTCCAAAAACAAACAGCTCAATTTAGAAATCCCTGAGTGGACGGACACAGAGAGACAGTGACTGTGTTTTGGGATTGTCAGTGGCAAACCCGTGAATCTATTGACAAAACCGATAAATATTTCTGAAATAGTGGGAAGTTTTGTTCCGCAGGAGGTTTGTCGTTGACTGTGGCTCTGGTTATAGCTTTTCGAACTTTCATCCTTATGCAATGCAGTTTTTGTAGCAGGTGCGTAAATCGATCGAGATCTCATATTTCGTAGGAATGCACGAAGACGTTTGTCTTCCAGAGACAAAACTTCTATATGTATGAAACGAATCTGCAGTCCAGTTAACAGAGTTCATGGAGACTTCTCGCCATTACTTAAAATAATAAATACCGGCGCTGACTTACGAGTAATAGTAATATTCTGGGTGAGTAAAGCTGTCTTCAAACAGAAGGTTACTTTGAATACCGCCAGTGCTTTTCTACACGCAACGCTACTGGAAGTGGCATGCCTTCCTCCGAGCTATGAACTGACACACCCACTCACTTATAGATGGGCAAACATTTTTTACGTTATTAAATCAGAGATGCAAGAAACGATAACTGCAAGAAAAAATGCGAGAACTGACAAAGCTGAACCCAAGCCTTTACTACTGAGCCACACTATACCGAGATAGTAAAGCGTTTCAAGAGATTGACGAGATAGCGATTTCCTATCAAACGGTACATAATGACGTTTGTGACGTTGAGTGGCGGTCAACGCATAACGCGTTCCGTGTTTGTTGGCTACCCAAAAATCCTGAGTTTTGATGTCGTTATGTGACGGCAGATGAAACGTGGATCCGCCATTACGATCCAGGGGGTCAACCAAATTTGTGTGTGTGTGTGTGTGTGTGTGTGTGTGTGTGTGTGTGTGTGTGTGTGTGACGGGCAATAAACAAACGGCTGTTTAGAAAAAGATGAGACAGTAACTGGGACTCGAGACAACTATCGGGCAAATTTAATGTACAGTATTGCAGTTATAATCGTTTGTGTTTTGTTTTATTCCTCATTTCTTCCACCATCGCCGTTAATGTATTCCAGCCTCAAGCGAGATCGGTTTGGGAAAATGTCCTCTTTATATTCCTATGTCCTCTTTATATTCCTCTGTCCTCCCACCATTCTCCGAACCCACTTCTGCGCACTCTTCCCCTAGCTTTGGCACTACTACTTCTAGTGCGTACTGCCACCTACCTATTGATGTGTTTTGTCTTTCCGACCTATATCGAGCGAAACAGGGCAGCAGTAAAGGCACGTGGCTCACATTCGAGATGGCGCTGTTTCATGTCTGTCCCACCATCCAGTTTCTGTGGTTTCCCTAAATCACGTAAGATCAGCTGAAAAAGAACGTTACCATCCTTATCCAACCAAAGCCTGTGCTCCGTCTCTAATGACCCCGTCGTCGATGGAATGTTAAACTTCCGGCTTACTTCCTCTACGAGGGCAAGACTTCTGCTCACACATCGGCCGTTGCTGAAGTACACACTATTGTTAGCACCCAGTTTTCTCATCAGATTCGGCGCCGTGTGCCTTTCTTGTTTACAGATGTCAAGGAAATGTTTCGGAGGGAACAAATTTTCGTCGAGTGCAGAGATAATCTATGTCTTAAATTCGTATTAAACACAGAGGGAAACTGTTTTATCCTGCGACAAAATACAGTATTTTGAGTCTCGCACAAATAAACGAAGGAAACCCGACGGATATCAAGCTGAGGAAGAAATTCTCAGTTATACAATGACATTTAAATCCATTCGTTGTACCAGACAGCTGCTGTTCTACGGTAGTAACGTAACAGACCTGACCGCCAGTTTCTCGCTACGCCTACGTTAACCGTGTCTTTTGAGAACAAAAGCGAACGGCGTGTTGCGAACTACACGTTCCCCGGCTGGATCGAACGTCTCTTTATTATTCATCGACCTGAATGGGCCAACGACCTCCTACACGAGCAAATCGTTACTTTAGCGATGAATAAGGGAAGAGAGATCCAGCCCGGTTCTCTAGATAGCCGGTTGAGAGCTAAATTTACCGAAGCTGCAAGCGGCGTCGGTAAGCAATTAAGTATAGGAAAAAGACGTCATTTTTAGACAGTGGTACTCAATCTGGGGATAATTACTCCCTGAGGGGTAAAATGTGATTTTTCGAGAGGTAAAAACAAAGTGAGTTCAACTGTGTTTCTGTCACGAAGCTAAGTTGTTTTTAAAAGGTCTCATCTATTGTCGCTATTTCCTAAGACTGTGGTACTAGTATTAACGCATGATACGATGTGGCGGAGCTTATGAAATTAATGTATAAACAACAACTTCCTCACATGCCACACCTGTTGCACTCAAGAGAGAAATTTTATTGCAACAGCAGTTGTTGAAATATTTTAACATAATTTCTTTTACTGTAATCACTGTTTACTAAAGTTTTTATATATACTAAAATTTTGTGTTTCAGATACTCTGTTGATGGATGGAACTGAACCTCTATAAAATGGCAACTCCTCAAGAGAAGGCACAATGTGTGTCCTGATTTATTGAGACAAAATCGTATGTTCAGATTAAACGAAACTTCAGAATGAAGTATGGAAGAGATCCACCATCGCGCCCTTCAATCCGTGCATGGCACAAAAAAATTATTGAGAGAGGGGCAGTGTTTGATAAAGAGAGGAGCAGGCGACCAAGAACATCTACGAAGTCTATCCGCACTGCTGCCAGACAGTTTTAACTACCACGTTCAACTGTGCGTAAGGTCCTCCACAAGAATTTACGGTTGTGCGCTTACAGAGTGCAACTGTTACAGACACTTGAGCCAAATGACAAGCCCAAACCGACGGAGTTTTCACTCAACATGCTGGAACGAATTTCGGAGGATGAAGCATTCCTCAAGCGCGTTTGTTTCAGTGACGAGGCAACTTTACATGCTTTTGGAACATTAAACGGACAAAATGTGAGGATCTGAACACCCGCATGTGACTGGGGGGCTTCACAGAGATAGTCCAAAAATGAATGTGTGGTGAGGAACCATGTGCAACCGAATAATTGGTCATTTTTTCTTCAACGGGTCAACAGTTCATGCAGATGTTTACCTCGACCTTCTGACTGAATATGTAGCACTATATTTGTTTGACTTGCAGCCAACTATCATTTTCCAGCAAGATGGTGCACCACCACATTGGGGAATGTATGTTCGTCGGTTCCTCAATGAAACATTTCCAGGCAGATGGATTGGGAGGGGTTCGCCAGATTTCACTCCTTATCAAACACAGATACGGGACATTGCTGACTTGAAGAAAAGGATTCGTAATGTCATTGCCACCATTGATGATGATATGCTACAGCGAACACGGCAAGAAATCGAATATCTGCTTCATGCGCTTCGTACAACCAAAGGCGCCTATTAGAGGTCTATTAAATACTGCCAAAAACACTGTTATAAACACTGATTACAATAAAAGAAATGCTAAATATTTCAAAAACTGCCGTCGTAATAAAATTTTGAAGTTGTAAAGGGACTTTAAGAACATTCTGTACTTTGTAATATGTATCTACAACAGTAAAATTTGAGATACACTCTTAGTATTCCATGAAAATGAATTCTCTGAGTTGCATTTAGTTCCCGCAATAGACCTGAAATTGCTTCACTGTTCACTTCGCAACAACATGAACTAATTGACAGCATACCACAACATATAATGCAAGGTTACTACACTGCTGCAGGACCCTCGCTGTATTACTATTATTTTTGTTTATTGGCAGTGGTCAGAGAGACAGCACTGGCAGCCTGAATCCTTCCCAATTCTGCCGATTTCGAAGCAATGAGGCCAGTGGTCAAGCGATTTAAAAACAGTACACGTAAGAATAGTGCACGTATTTTAATATGGTTGATTTTAAATGGGGATCCAGGGCGTTGGTGAAGCAAGTGTCGCTAGAAAGAGGAGTGCTGCGGAGGAAGTATGTTTTGAAGCAAGTGTCTGCCATCAATGTGGATAGTTAAGTTTCCTTTCCTGGAACGAACTGTAGACAGCACCTTTATTATTCTTATAAAAATTGTTAGAAATAAGCAGTTTGCAATTGTTTCATTCACTCATCAGTTCGAGGTTTAATAAAACACCTACGAAAACTCATTTACGTTACACCACTTTATAAATGAAAGCGTAGAAAAATGTGTTTTCATTAATGTTTAGCTAGGTATTAATGCTGTTGATATTGAGGAGCGGGGAGTACTAGCTAATAGTTAATTGTACTCGGGGCAACAGTCTCCGTAAGATTGGGAACCACTGTTTTATGAAGACCACTCGATAAGCTGAATGCGATACCCGTACACGTCGACTTTTTTTTTTGTGGAAACATGTTCTTCGGATGCCTGTTTGTTAGTACAGTATTTATCTTATCACCTCTTTTGAAGACACTACTTATATCATTTAACTTATCTTGCAAGTCCTTCGCCATCTCTGCTAGAGTTACAATATCTTCACCAAATCCTAAAGTTTTGATTTCTCCCTGAACCCTGGTCCCTTTTCCAAATTTCTCCTTGGATTACCTCTGCTACTTGCAGCCGTACAGATTGAATAACAATGGGGGCAGAGTACAACACTGCCTCACTCCTTTCTCAACTACTACATACCTTTTAAGATCCCATCTCTTAAAAAACTGCAGTCCGGTTTCTTTACAAATTGTAGATAACGTATACACTGACTATGACACACGAAATCGAAAATTTGTGAAACATTCACTTATGGTAATAACCATGTTGCCATGAATCTGAAATGAAAATCAGACAAGGCCGTCAGCTTCGGTATCTTTGCAGTGGTGGTACTGCCGTGACGGGAAAAATCCCTGCGTATGATTGATTAACGTCTGACTGTGATAGAGATAAAGATTATCGGTGAAGATAAAACTGATTAAAGATTTCAGTTACAAGTCGTTTTCGTATCCCAGCTACAGCTGAATTTGCAGATCGTGCCAGGGTCATACTGTGGACGAAATGTGGGCATCATTATAAATTTCGGAATATATATATATATATATATATATATATATATATATATAGCACTGTAAGATGATAACGCACATTCGCGTCGGAATGACATCTAAGCTTAATTTGCTTAAGACAAATTCGGAAATACATAACTCAAGAGAATTTGAAAAAAGTTCTCACCTTAATCCATAGAATGAAGCTCTAACCTTATTGAAACCAAAACTCTCTCTCTTATGGAAGCAACAGGGAAAAAGACAAAACAATAAAACTGACACTTTTATGCGTAATGACAACTGTAAATACTCGTGATTTTCAGATTTTCTCTTTTCTTTTAGTCATTGCCCATACAATATTTAGCCTCATTTATCGGTAGTCTGTCTAATCAAACGTTTGGCATATGAAGGTCCTGTGAACGATTTCAACAGCAGAACAAAAACAAATACGCAGATTTTTTGCACAGTTCTCTGAATCCCGCAACACAGCATTCAACTGTGCGTTATCGCTCTGTAACGGAACACTAGTGCTTCCGATAAACGCAACCGAAATGACGTCAGGGTACGAAAACGCCCGCAGGACTGTTAGCGAAAATGACCGGAATAATAAAACCCGGGAGGGCTAAAACAAAAGTTTACTAGGTTTAGAGCAGCGCCACGTTGTAACGTACCCACCTGAGAATGAATAAAACCGACGTTTCGGCCACGGTTGTAGAGGAGTTCGTTTGGAGATATTAGTGTACTTTTACATGAACAGACTTTGGACGCGTAAGCCTACGCACGTCGCACCGAGAGGACTTCTAGTTATCTGCTGACATAGGAATCCACCACCACGACTGCAATAACGTTATCATCACGGCTTTCATTGTGGATAACTGGATTACACAGGCGAAATTCTTTCTTTTCTGAATTCTGTCTCTGGTACGCCGCGGACTCAAACAGCATAAAGTAGATCTTACTCTCGTAAATTGACATCTTGATACACACGTAATTCCAGGAGTAATAGTTTTCGGAGAAATGTATAACGCGAGGCAATACTGGTCCTATGACAATCTAAGAAGGCAAACATTCGTTTACAGCATTTGTGGATTTATAGAAGATTTTGACAGTGTGGAATGAACCGCTCTCTCTGATATTACGAAGTTAACAGCGATAAACTGTAGGGAATGAAAGGTTATTTACAACTTATACAGAGTGCTGGGTAGGCGTATGACTTGACAAAATACGTAATCCTGAATAGTGAATTGATCTGCTGTGTTTACTATCATAAACAATATTTACATTATTATTATTATTATTATTATTATTATGACAAACTATGTGCTTGGAAGAAAGTGCTTTCCATTTAAGGCCTGACTGACAATACTAATCGGCACACGGCGGTAGTGCGCTCTCTACAAACTTTCATCGAGACTACCTGTGGATCTAGCAGCGGAAGTAAAAGTGGCACATCATCACTCCATGGACATACATGGCCTGGAAAGCAGGAAAGCGACCTCTGCTGGCCTTAAAATAGGTGCAGAAAGCGCTGCTCCCATATTTAGACACTAATTTTCCCCGCAGGCAATGAACAACAGCGACATGAATTGTCGTGGATCTTTTCTACAGCCGAATTTTACTTTTACCTTCACTCACATCAACATTCTAAAATATTAGAATTAATGTTCTCCCTACTGCGTCGACCACCCAACTTCCTCCATAAATTTATTTATTTATTTATTTATTTATTTATGCATTTATTTTACCTGGCAAGATTAGGGGCTTCAGGCCCTCTCTTACACCTAACGAGGCATACTCAGATTGAACGAGTTACAGTTTCTACATAACATTAAGGACATATAACGTATTATGCATTATTGATGTTAAAGAAAAAAAATAGATGTTATAACAGTAGTACAATGATAATTATAACAATAAAAAATAATTATAACAATCAAGAATAATAATAATAATAATAATAATGACTATGTATATGAAAGTAATTTACTTCATAATGCTGCTAAGTAAATACAACCGACACAGCCCTATATTAATGGATGCACTATTAGCAACTATAAGTAACACAAATTATCCGTGCGCCTCTTCTTGTGCTGTTATCTTCAGACCGAAGACTGGTTTGATGCAACTCTCCATCCTCCTTTATCCTGTGCAAGCATCTTCATCTCCGTGTAACTACTGGATCCTAAATCATCCTTAATCTGCTTACTGTATTCATCTCTTTGTCTCGCTCTACGATTAACCCCCCCCCCTTCCCTCCAGTACTAAATTGGTGATCCCTTTATGTCTCAGAATGTGTCCTACCAACCGGTCCCTCTCTCAGCATCAACTGATTTAATTCGACAACATTCTATTATCCTCGTCTTGCTTTTGTTGACGTTCATTTTATATCCTCCTTTCAAGACACTGTCCGTTCCGTAAAACTGTTCTTCCAAGTCTTCTACTATCTAGATAGAATTACAATGTCATCGGCAAACTCAGGGCTTTTATTTCTTCCCCGTGGATTATAGTTCCTGCTCCAATTGTTTCTTTTGTTTCCTTTACTGCTTGCTCAATGTACAGATTGAAAAACATCGGGGTAGGCTCCATCTCTGTCTCAGTCCCTTCTCAACCACTACTTCCCTTTCATGCCCCTTGACTCATAACGGCCATCTGGTTTCTGTACACATTGTAAATAGCCTTTCGCTCCCTATATTTTACCCCTGCCACCTTCAGAATTTGAAAGAGAGTATTCCAGACAACGTTGTCAAGAGCTTTGTCTATAAATGCTATATACGTAGGTTCGCCTTTCCTTAACCTATCTCCTACGTGAAGTCGTAGGGTCGTTATTGCCCGCATGTTCCTACATTTCTATGGAATCCAAGCTGATCTTCCTGGAGGTCGGCATTTACCAGTTTTTACATTCGTATGTAAAGAACTCGTGTTAGTATTTTGCAGCCGTAAGTTATTAAACTGATAGGTAACTTTCGCACCTGTCGGCACCTGCTTTTTTTGGAATTTGAATTATTATATTCTTCTTTAAGTCAGTGTATTTCTCCTGTCTCATACATCTTGCTCACTAGGGTGAAGAGTTTTGTCATGGCTTGCTCTCCCAGGGCTATTAGTAGTTTTAATGGAATGTTGTCTACTCCTGAGGCCTTGTTTCGACTTAGCTCTTTCAGTGCTCACTCAAATTCTTCACGCAATGTAATATCTCTCATCTTCACCTACACGTACTCTTCGAATTCTGTAATATTGCCCTCAAGTAAGTCTCCCCCTCTATATACTCCTTCCACCGTTCTCTACCTTAAATTAAAATATTGTTACGAATCTAGCGGTCCACACCGTTGGCCACTTTACGTTTTGCCAGTCACTGAAATGAGTGTAAATAAAGGTCACCTCGTTTCACATTATTAACGATAATTTAGTAGTAGTAGTAGTTACCAGTTCGACGACTTGGCTCTCCAAGCTAGTCCATCCCCTGCAAATCACCTTATCTCTGCATCCAAACCTTACAATGCGTTTTGTTTTTGCTGATGACAACATCCTCCCGAATAGCCCCCACCCGCAGTTCGAATGCGGAAACTATTTTACCTCCGGTATACATTACCCAAAAGGACGCCGTCATTATTAAGCCCCATAGTAAAGCAGCATCCCATCGGGCAATATGACGGCTGTTGCTTTCATTTGCTTTCCGTCGTTCGCAGCACCAACATAGCAAAATCATGTTGGCTTACGTTGTAAGACCAGATCAGTCAGTGATCCAGAGTGTTGTCCTTTCAATTACTGAAAAGGCTGCTGCCCTTCTTCAGGAACCAGAAATTAGTCTGGCCTCACCAAAGATAATCCACAGATTTGGTTGCACCTACGATGCGGCTATCCGTATAGCTGAAGCACGCAAGCCACCCCATCTCGGCAAGGTCCATGGTTTTTCACACAAGGGGATGGGGGTGGGGGTGGGGGGGGTCTCTTCGGCTGGAAATATAACCCAGTATCGCTAGAAAAATGACCAAAACAGAAATTTTTGAGTGTTGGGATATATTAGGTTCCCTTTCTGTGCAGCGAATGTGGAATAATTTTAAATAGAGATTTGTCTTACGTAAATACGATATCATATACAGATTTTTGATGAAGGATTACAGTGAACGCTACAAGAAGGAGAGGATTTAGTTGACTTCGGTGCAGATACGACGTTAACTAGACACCATCGACATAGATTGAGTGATCACGCCGTGAAGGATGCTGCGATGCTGGGCATCCGTGTGGGACAGCTGTGTCGAAACTTGATACAGAGTTTGAAACGTGTCTCCACTGCAGGCCTCCACGTAGCCAGCTGGTCGGATCGTGTAATGTCCAGATTTATGGGGCACTTGGATGCGACGCCGTAACGGTACGCCAAGGACATCTTGCGTTCTTGTGTGTTACTACATGCGACAATACCGTGGTGCCATTTTTCAACAGGATAATGCTCGTCTACAAATGTAAGGCTTCCTTATGACCTGTAGCGCGATATCGAGGTAGTTCTCTCTCCAACAGAACATGTGGGAGACTAGTTCGGACGTCAACTTCGTCCTAGCGCCAGTATATCAAGGATCAGTTGTGGGCCTGCTAGCATCACTAGAGGATACACCGACCGCTTTACGAGACCCTTCCCATTCAAACCAGTTCTTGCGTCCAGGCCAGAGGGGGGTGCAACGCCATGCTGACATATGGGTTCATACTGTCAAGTTGCAGTAAATCATATTTTAATCGTTTAAATAACGTCACAAACTCGATGAATCAGTGAAGTTTCGTTTCGTTTACTCCTTTCCCTCCTGGGTGCTTCAATTTTTATGTCAGCAAGTGTATACTGCTCTTCGTCTCAAAGTGCGTAAGTACACTAGTGGAGACAAAAGTCGTGGGATGCCTCCTAATACCATGTAGGAACCCCTTTTGCCAGGCGTAGACGGCAGCACAACTTATCAAGGACTCAACAATTGGCTGGAAGTCCCTTGCAGAAATCTTGAGCCATTCTGCCTCTATATATATGTCCGTAATTGCCAATGTCTTGACGGTGCAGGATTTTGTGCACGAACTGACCTTTCGATTGTGTCCTAAAAATGTTCGACGAGACTCATGTCGGGCAATCTGGGTGGCCAAATCATTCGCTCGAATTATCCAGAAAGTTCTTTAAACCAATAGTGAACAATTGTGGCAAGGATGACACATTCCCATCCATAAAAATTCCATCGTTGTTTTTGAACATTAAGTATGTGAATACCTGCTAATGGTCTCCATCTAGCTGAACATAACCATTTCCAGTCAGCGATCGGTTCATTTGGACCAGAGGACCCAGTGTATTCCGAGTAACCACACCCCACACCATTATGGAGCCACAACCAGCTTGCACAGTGTCTTGTTGACATGTTGGGTCCACGCCTTCGTGGAGTCTGCGCCACGCTCAAATCCTAACATCAAGCTCTTAGCGACTGAAATAGGGACTCATCGTCTAGGGTCCAACCCTACGGTCACGAGTCCAAGAGAGGCGATGCAGGCAATGTGTTGTTAGCATAGGCACTCGCGACGGTGGTCTGCTGCCATAGCCCATTAACGCCGTACTGTCCTGACGAATACGTTCGTCGTACGTTCCACTTTGATTTCGGTCGTTATTTCACGCCGTGGCGCTTGTCTGTTAGCACTGACAAATCTGTGCAAACGCTGCTACTCTCGGTCGTTAAGTGAAGGCCGTCAGTCATCTTGTTGTCCGTGTGAGAGGTAAAGCGTGAAATTTGGTAGTCTCGGCACACTCTTGACACTATCGACCTCGGAATAATAAATTCCCTAACGATTTACGAAACGGAATGTCCCATGCGTCTCGCTCCAACACCCATTCTGCGTTCAAAGTCTGTTAATTCGAGTCGTGCGGCATAATAACGCCGGGAGCCTTTTCACATGAATCACCTAGTACAAATGACAGACCAGCCAAAACACTGCCCTTTTCTATCTCGTGTACGCGGTACTACCGCCTTCTGTGTATGTTCCTATCGCTATCCCATGACTTATGACCTCAGTTGCTTCAGAGAGCTCGACTAACTGGACACGTTTCTCTCTGTTGCACTGAGATATGATGGTACGCTTGCAGGTACCGTACTACACATTCACTAGTGCCAACTTCGCAACACACAGACCGACGGAGAGCGTTACCACACTGGAGTGAGGACGAGCGCAGTCACCAGGCGGGAATGTTGGAACCGTTACTCACACATTCACCGTAGCGCGTTCACAAATATGGGCACCGTCCTACCGAGCGGTTTACCTAATCTAGACCGCAGCGTCTTACGTTAAACGGGTGCAATTTCGGTCACGTTGCGTACTGAAAACAACACTTTATCAAACACCGAAATTCACCTGCTTAAAACCTGTTGAACACACAAACACATTAAATGCCGCAGTAAAGAAACGCACTCTCCCTGAAACACTGCATTGTGTTTGAAACGAGTCATTTACAAAATCCCTAAGATATATTATACAATTATTTACAACAGTGTGTATAGCAATGTTTGTACTGAGGCGCCAAATAAAAAATTAAAAACCATTATTTGACGCCATTATATGATACCTGAAGTTGATCGAAAGCGGCAGTTACAAAGATTTATTTATCAGCAGTTCTTGGCAGAACACCTCTTGGCAGTTCTGAAATATGACCTCCTTTCAAATACGTGCCAGATTTGGCGGCACCACCTGCATAAAATATACAATGGTGTCCAAAATCAAAGCAGCAAACCGCTATTTCCCCGTTCTGTGTCTAATTCACAGTGTAAACAAACTATCAACAGATGATCTATATAAATGACCTGGGTGACAATCTGAGCAGTTCTCTTAGGTTGTTCCCAAATGATCTCTAGTAAGGTCATCCGAAGACCAGTATCAGTTGCAAAGCGATTTAGAAAAGATTGCTGTATGATGTGACAGGTGGCAGTTGACGCTAAATAACGAAAAGTGTGAGGTGATCCACATGAGTTCCAAAACAAATCCGTTGGAATTCGATTACTCGATAAATAGTACAATTCTCAAAGCTGTCAATTCAACTAAGTACTTGGGTGTAAAAATTACGAACAACTTCAGTTGGAAAGACCACATAGATAATATTGTGGGGAAGGCGAGCCAAAGGTTGCGTTTCATTGGCAGGACACTTAGAAGATGCAACAAGTCCACTAAAGAGACAGCTTACACTACACTCGTTCGTCCTCTGTTAGAATATTGCTGCGGGGTGTGGGATCCTTACCAGGTGGGATTGACGGAGGACACCGAAAGGGTGCAATAAAGGGCAGCTCGTTTTGTATTATCACGTAATAGGGGAGAGTGTGTGGCAGATATGATACGCGAATTGGGATGGAAGTCATTACAGCAAAGACGTTTTTCGTCGCGGCGAGATCTATTTACGAAATTTCAGTCACCAACTTTCTCTTCCGAATGCGAAAATATTTTGTTGAGCCCAACCTACAGAGGTAGGAATGATCATCAAAATAAAATAACAGAAACCAGAGCTCGAACAGAAAGGTTTAGGTGTTCGTTTTTCCCGCGCGGTGTTCGGGAGTGGAATGGTAGAGAGACAGTATGATTGTGGTTCGATGAACCCTCTGCCAAGCACTTAAATATGAATTGCAGAGTAGTCATGTAGATGTACATGTCCTGACGATAGATTTCTGAATGGAAGATAGCATTCCAGTCAACGGATACCCAAGCCAAGCATGACGTCAGGGCACCTATCAAACGCGGTATTTGTAGTCCCACAACCACAATCGCTGTATCACAGTCACAGACGGTGCAGTATGACAGAGAAGACGCCTACCAGACACACTGCAGTGAAGGACCGTAGGAAGAACAGAAGCAGGACAGTCGCAAACTGATGTGGCGCGATGGCTTAATGTGAATTGTTATGTTGCTTCTCGGTGTGGCGACAGTTCAGAGAGATAGAAACCATATCCCGAAGACCAGACCAGGGCCGGCCACGTGTGACATCAGAAACAGAGGACCGTTATTTGGCTCTGAAGGCACGACGGTAGCTCCTTATTGCTGCACGGCACATGGCATCCTACCCCCGCAGCATCCACTGCACGTGTTGTATCGGGGCAAACGGTGTACAGAAGGCTTCGACAGAGTGGCTTTCATTGGCGAAGACCTATTTTGTGTGTACCTCTGACGCGTCTTCGAAAAAAGGGAACGTCTAGAGTGAAGTCGTCAACATGCCACACGACAGTCGAACAGAGGGCCAATGTTCCTTTCACTGATGAGTCCCTATTTGGTCTGAAGAGTGATTCTCCACGGATTCACATCTGGAGAGAACGTGGAGCACGATTTATGGACCGAAACATTATGGAAAGATACCGATATCGAGGAGGATCCTTAATGGTGTGGGCAGGGATTATGTTAGCCACTCTAACACTTCTTCGTGAAATTGTACTGATGAATCGGCAAGGTTTAACTGCTGTCAGATATCGTGCCGTGATTTTGTGACCTCATGTACGTTTGTTACGAGATACTGTGGGCTCAGACGACGTACAGAGGGAACCTCATAAACCACGGGTGGTTGAGGTTTTCTTGGTTATGGAATATATTGCACACCTGGCGTGGCCTGCCAGCTCTCCAGATTTGAGTCCCATAGAGCATGTCTGGGAAGTATTATGGAGACTGGTTGCATCAAGTTAGCATCCATCAACCACTCTCCAATACTTGCGAGCAACTCTGCAAGAAGAATGAGCCTTACTGCCTCAACACGATTTTTGATGGCATCATTCGCAACATGTCCCATCGTTGTCAGGTCTGTATTGCTGCCAGAGTTCGCCACATCCCACCCTGAGCACATTAACCAGTTTTAGGAATATGTGTGCAAACCAGTTAATCTGGTACGCATCTCAGACAGACGAGCAATATATACACTGGTCGAAAGATGGTTTTGCAGGCTACCTACTATGTGGGTGGGCTTCACTAAGTCCTAAGTTACTTTTTCAGCGGAAGATTTCTCTCCCATAAGAATTATGTGCTTTGTTCTGTTTGTTAGCAACTTTTCAATCCATTTCACAGCTGACCTGATATTCCGTAAACCCGCATGTACCTGGAAGCCGACGGGACGTGGAACTCCTATCGTACGCCTTTCCCCTCCCACTTACACGCTTCACGGAGAGACCGGTTCATCCTCTTGGGCAGCATGTGGGCATCTTCATATGTCCTGTGGACCTCGTTCGAGAGCGTCCACCAAAGAATATTGTGTGTGTGTGTGTGTGTGTGTGTGTGTGTGTGTATTTGGAGAAGGACTTGGGAGAGGGGAGGGGAGGGGAGGGCCAGCAAGAATCGGATGCGGCCCCACCGTAATGAAGAGCCGGCCACCTTTGTACGCCACTTTAGCAAACTGGCTGCCTCCGAATTGTGTCCCAGCAATATGCAGCCACGTAGCAACGGTAGGCTCTACTACACTTCCCCTTCAGCTGGTGCGTGCGTGTTCGTGTGTGTAAGTAAACGAAGTTTCGCATGTTTCATCATAAGGTAACATGTTTTGCTGGCTAGGAATGAATACTGCCGCCTCAGCGGTTCGTGTGTTGTTTTGTCTCAATAGAAAGTTGATGCGTCGTAGCTCTTTGGTGCAGTAACCTTTGTTCCCTATACCTTCTGAATATGAGTCGCTTTAATACTTGTATATGTAGAGGATCAAAATTTCTACAGGAACTATGCGCCTCTTCTTCCAACTGCAAGCTTTTATTTCGTCGCGAAACGAGAATATGCTAAATCTAGTTGTTATAAACAAAACCAAGAGTAAAGGTAATGAAGTGCTAAATCTAATTGTTATAAACAAAACCAAGAGTAAAGGTAATGAAGTGAATGATTATCATCGAGCTGAACATCAAAATGAATGAGAAGAAACTAAAGATTCTGTTGACTGACTCAAAATCATATTTTTGTTTCAGTCCGGAAACAGATTCAGCTCTCAAAGCTAGTCTTGATAATCTTAACCTCCATTACCAAACTGACGATTCCTCTTCATTAACCAGATACACCCATGTAACCATCATTAGTCTGTAACGCCACATTCCAAAAGTTTCTATTGTGTTCTTGTCTCGGCCTCTTATCTCCCACCTCTCACTCCCGTAAAAGGTTACAATCCACACAAACACGTTCAGGAGAGACTTCCTAACCGTGCTGGTATAACTAAAGTTGTCTCTTACAGAAATGTATGTCTTCCTACTGCCACTATCCATTTCATATCCTCTTTCTCGTACGTCAGTTACTTATCTGCACAAATAATAATAATAATAGTAATAATAATAATAATAAACTGATCGACCATTTTTAGTATCTGGTTTCCTAACCAAACTTAAGCAGCACTACGCGATTTAATAGTGTTACATTCCATTACCGTTATTTTACTTTTGTTTGTATTTATCTTCTAACTTCTTTTTCAAAACACTATCCAATCTGTTCAATAGATCTTCGAAGTCGTTTGCAGTATCTGTCGTTGGCAAACTTTTTTTCTAATCTCATCTCTTTCAACTGTAATCTCATTTCCAAATTTTCCCTTGGTTTCATTTACTGCTTGCTGAATTCCTAAATTTTTATGCGATTTTTCAAATGACAGTGGACGTTGTGGTAGATATTGGAAAAGTTGTCTTGAACCAAAGATATCAGCTCCTGTGAAACATTACAGCTGACTGACACATTCTCCAGTTTCCAGGTGCATACAAGATATCTTTTTACGGCACAATATTTCGACTGACTCAGTCGTCTGCATTAGGAGCTTCTAGCAGTGATGTTAGACGTGCCCTAAACACCTGACATACACTACGTGGTCAGTTGCTGAAATATCGCGTATACGTAGTTGAATGTAACTGACAACCTGGTTGGCCACCTTGAGGTTTATCTTCCAATCAGGACGGGATTAATCACGTTAATCACGTATAGATAGCGCAGTAAAAGAGAAGACAAACAAGTAGCACAAATTAAAGGAAAATGAAAACTAAGCTTACTTTGGGCACATCCAATAGATATGCTGGATGGTCAATTGCTGAACTTTGACAAGAGACTCCCGGAAAAGTGGATGTATTTCGCCATTTCCGAAGCAGAATAGATAAACAATGAACATCAAAGAAAGTCGTAGTAGGAAGAACTGCGCCGGAGAAAGGGTTTTGCATAAAAACCGCCAATGAATATGAATATTGGGAAAAAAATTGTAAAGAAACTGTGTCTGAAGCACAACTCTAAATGTTTACGAAACGGGATCATTAGATAAGATAGTAATGAGCAAAATAAACCTAAAATAGAACGGTTGGGTACACAATACGTCATGTGTCTTTGCTGAAAACTACAGCTGAACGACGGAAGGAATATTGGAGCTTAACGTCCAGTCTACACGGGGGTTATTAGAGACGGAGCACAAGCTCGCATTGTGTCAAGGATGGGGAAGGAAATCAGCCGCGTCCTTTCAAAGGAACCATTTCGGCATTTGCCTGGAGCGATTAAGGGAAAACTTACATCTGGATAGTCGAAAATTGATTTGAACCGTCGTTCTTCCAAATGCGAGTCAAGTGTGCTAATACATCGCTCGGTTTGAAGAGTCGGTGGCAGGCAACCTGGCTATATGAAGGACGTGGTTGATGATTTTGTACGTAGCAGTAACACTGAAATGAAGACAGGAATGTAAACTTGCGCTAAATGCCAGAGTTTATCACTGCGCACCTCTTCCATCCATGTGTTTATTTCTTACATGGACCCATTAGTAGAGGACTGTATGAAACGGAGGATGACGTCAAACCAGTCTAAATATTTATTACGATTTCTGTTTACAGTCAAAGGAGACAACATGTGTCAAAGTGATAGACCATCACTCGCAGCGCCAGACGAACAAAATTGGCTCCGTCTTCTAAATACAGGATATAAAAATAAGTTCGTAAACCCAGATGTCCATCCACAAGTGGAAAGCATATCATTCCAAAAAATTTTGGTGAGGACAGTCTTCGGTTCCACATATTCTTCGAAATGCTTGGCATTTTTTTCATTTACAATAGGAGTGTATATAATGTCCAAACCTAAAGTCTGTCTTCTGCGGCATTTCTACATGTTGTCACTAAAGTTACCAGCTATTGCTCTCAGCTAGTCTAGAGAGAAAGAGAGAGAGAGAGAGAGAGAGAGAGAGAGAGAGAGAGAGAGAGAGAGAGAGAGAGAGGGGGGGGGGGCCTTTTCAAGCAGGTGGGGGGGGGGGGGCGCTTCAAAACAACTAGTTATTGTCTCCCACAATGAGAGAGTGTTACACAAAATCATCTAAAAACTGAAAGATTATAAAACCTTCGACATTATGTTTCTTGCCAGGAATTTCGGCGTTCACTCTGTAATAGTGTATATACGATTTTCACAGCAACAATCGCAATAGGACTTTCGGGAGCTGAAAGACGCGTTTTGGACACCTTACATGTTGAGCAACAGGAGATTTTCCCAGCGAATATGCACAGCAAATTCAATTTAGAGTGCTCTGTGATGTTGTAACATCAGTTATGTACAAAATTTCCGCGACGAGACTTCATGTTATCTTCAGGTTCTAGCAGAGTAATGGTGGGCTAAGGGATCATTCACATTTGGCACAATTTTGAAATATGGGAAGATTGCATGTTTCAAAATTTCATCGTCAGAATGACGATTTAAATCAACTTTTAGTAAAAACCTCACAAAAGTGAGCTCACAGACCTCACGTAATATAAGCATATTTGACAGTTTATATGATATGCTAAATGTATATATTCGTGAGGGTTTTTTTCTAAATGTTCATTTAAATCTTCAGTCAGATGAGGAAATTTTGAAACGTGTAATGCTTGGCAAAGAATTTTGGGCTCAAGTCATTTCATATTTCGAAGTAGTTACAAGGGAGTGCTGACAGAAGCAACCACAATAAATGAGGAAGTTAATAATAATATTCAATATCCGAATGACTCCGCCTTCATAGCTACCTGCCTATCAGTGCATTGTAAATCGCCTTGTTCAATGCAGCGAACCGTATCAACCCTGACAAGCCCAAAAACAAGACGTTCTCTAAAAGGGAAAGCCAAACAAATCACACAGCAAAAGATAAGTTGAACTTCCACATGCCTTCAACCGCCGCATGTTCGAAGGAGATATGCACCGTATTTCTGAACAACCCAGGCACTGCAATGTCGTATTTATCCGCAGACACTGGGCAAATGACTTGACTTTCAATTAAAATATCTCCCTTGTACGGGAATATACATGATGGATGCACGAGTGCACGTTGTAGAGAGATGGCTAACGACATATGGAAGTTTGGGTCTCGCTGTCATGCTCGGATAGCCTAATGATAAGGCGACCGCTCGCTATAAGCGGGAGATCCGGGTTAGAGTCCCGATCCGGTACAAATTGTCTTGTCGTTATTCCATTATATAGCTGATGTTTGTCCATATTCACAACTGCGAATACATTTCATATATTTCATGATGGCTGTAATCGCCGCAATGCCTGTTCCTTCGGACGGGAGTGCTTGCCTGAAGGAACATTACAACGTACTTCTGGACAAGGACTGAAATACTGTAGAGATAGAATACTTGGACAATATAAATGCAGATGGTATCAGTTATTACAAATTATTATTGAAGGAAAGATAAATGGCGAAAGGTCCATTGGAAACTAAGAAAGTCGTGGCTGGCGAGGATAACATGGGTAGTGCCATAAACCATTTTCCCAGAAGCTTCGCTCAGTGGAAGAAGGATCAAAATACACGAACACGTGCTCAGCTTATTCGTGGATATTCGACCGCTTGTGAAAAAAAGATGATCGAAGTTTTCGAGGTATTTTCCAGGTACTTTACGTACCATTTACCGAGCGAAATGGTGGCATAGTGGTTAGCGTCACGGCTTCTTAATTTTGCGCCCCGAGTTCGAAACCCGATTATTAGTTTTAACTGTATTTTTTCATTTATATGGCCATCTGTAGAAGATTACCGCACGAATGTTTTCCGGTTTATATAGAAATATCATTTTCCTTATTCGTCTACTGTTTGTCGGATGAATAAATTTAAAGAAACGAATGAGAAAGTTATTTGAAACTGTTTTCGGTGAAATTCATGTAGTGCATCTTTATTCGTAATTTCAAGCGCCAGTTTTGGAAAAGTGATCCCTTGTTCATGGTATACCGCGAAATTATTGCCAACGAGCGAAATCTTCAGTAATGTTAACGATGCTTCTTTCCAGACTGAGATTCATACGAAGAAATGTCACTGTGGGAAACCTTTCGCGCCATGCTCGTGGTGTTCGGAATATGTGTCTTTCGATCTACCAGGGATCACCCAAGGGAAATCGCGCCAAATCTTCCTGAAGAATAAACATATGAATAAAATAGTATTAATATGAGAATGAAATATCAGAAAATGTGAATCTAAAAAGATTTTAATCGCTCAACGTACCCTGCAACACACATGTATAAAACAACATGAGACTTGCCGTGAAGTCCACTATAATTTTACAATTAATGTAAGGTCCTTGTAACACACACTTTAATAAGAAACTTTCGTGTAGCAACCGCCTACGGACATATGTAGACAACTGAAAACAATAAAAAAAATAAGCAATCGGGTTTCGTAAACGGATGCGTAAAATTCAGAAGCCTCGACGATAGCCACCATTTCATCTGAGGATATTGCGCGGCAAAAGGCTCAAAGTACTCGGAAAAACCTCGAAAACTTTGACCGTCGTTTTCACAGAATTGGTCGAGTATCTACGGATAAGCCGAGACACGTGTTCGCATACTTTGACTCTTCTTCCACTGAGCGAATTTCCTGGAAAATCGCGAGATGCCGCTTGCCGTGTTTTCCCCGTGAGAGCCATTCGAAGGCGGCGCAGTTGTACAACAGCAGCTTTCCACACTGCACGTCAAGATCAGAGCTACTAGTAAGTGGATCGCCAATGTTCGCTAGGTTGGTTGGTTGGTTGGTTGGTTTAAAAGAGGGGGTGTAAGTGACTAATGTTCGCTAGGAGACTGGGTCTTGAGGAGAAGAATAATTTAAATTGCCTTATATTTGTTAAACCCTCCGTACGCAACGAACCAACGTATGTATGATCGTTTAGGCCGATTTACACACGTGAAACATAATATAAGTCGCATTTGGGTATCTTATTTGGCCCACGCACAAGCGAATGGGAAGAGTCTTCGAATAGCGAAATCCTGTGGCCAACTCACCGTCTATGTATGATTCAAATGGCTCTGAGCACTATTGGACTTAACTGCTGAGGTCATCAGTCCCCTAGAACTTAGAACTACTTAAACCTAACTAACCTAAGGACATCACACACATCCGTACCCGAGGCAGGATTCGAACCTGCGACCGTAGCGGTCGCGCGGTTCCAGACTGTAGCGCCTAAAACCGCTCGGCCACACAGGCCGGCGCTATGTATGATTCCCAAATGCTACCTATGTCGCTTTTCGTATTACGCTGACTTAGTGAATATGGTGAGTTAGACAGTGAGAGGAGGGAAACGAGAAGTGTACGTACAGGAGGCTGGTCGGCGGCCAGGAAGACCCTGGAGACGGCGGCGGGCAGGTGCAGCTGCGTGCGCGAAGCGGTCACCTCCAGCACGGGCGCCATGCCTGCTGCTACTGACTGCAGGTGTGCCCGCCCTGCCCAGCGCCGACCGGCCCGCCACCGCCTGTTAAGGCGACACCTGCCGGCGGCTTCCGGCGCAGCACGCGCCGCTATGCCGGAACCACTGGCCGCCCCCGCCACGCCTCAACTGTCAGTCCACCTCCCCGACACGACACACAGTGTTTTGTCAACTACTATGACCCCATTGCGCGTCTCGTAGCACAGTTGTCAAAACGCTCCCTTACTACAGGGCGTCAGATAAGTCACTCCCCATTTATAATAGTTATAATTTCTTTATTTATAAACCAGTTTTCTTAGTATTAGGTTTATTAGAAACAGCACTCCTTGAGGATGTTTAACATTTTTTAATTTTTCCAGCTGGAAAATGCCGCCGTGTTGACTGTGGAAGAACGAGCCAAGATAGAAGGGTAGTGGAGGGCTGAACGAGTGATCCAAGCAATATTGGATGCGAAAACAGTTAAAAATTGCCATTCCAAACTATTAATAGCAGGGAGTGTCACCGATGCAAAAGGATCAGGAAGACCATCGACTTCGAGGACACCAGACAATGTTCACATGAGTTCGTGAAATTTTCACGAACAGCCCTAAGAATTTACTGTGTCACTGATCTCGTGAAAGTGGTCTTTCACGTCACGCAGTTGCAAAGCTTCTGAAGAAAGATCTCACCTTTATGCCTTGGATGCCACATTATGTGCAGCAACTGTTTTCTGATGACTGTAACAGAAGAATGGAGTTTGGGGAAATTTTCTTGGATTGGAACAGTGATTGGCCTGAACTTCGTGAGAACATTCTGCGGACTACACTGGAGGATTTGTAAACAGGCATAACCGTCATTACTGGGCAGCCGGTGCGTCCGAAGGTGACCGTAAGGTGAGCTATGGTCCTTCCTTTCTGCGGAACACGGTATTTGGAAACGCTTCAAGTTCGTGTATGGCCAGTAATTCCACAATGCAGCAACCCACAGCTTCACTTCACGCAGGACGGGGCACTTGCACATTTTGCAAATGATGTTCGGGAATAGCTGCACGATTCATTTCCCAGGTCGTTGGATTGGCAGCCGTGGTGAACATGATTTGCCTGCCCGCTGCCCAGATTTAACGCCTTGCGATTTTTTTCTCTGGGTGTGGGCTAAGGAGGTGTTTTTACAAGAGAAAACCACAGATCTTGGATGAATTGGAAGCAGTTATATCTGATATGTTAGCCACTGTTGCATCTGACATATTGCAGGAATCCGTATCGCACGTATAAGTTCCTTTAAAAAATGCATAGTGAATGCTGGAGCTTATGTGGAGGTTTAAAATGATGTTAAACACCACCTCAAGGAGTGCTGTTTCTAATAAAAGTAGTACTAAGAAAATTGTTTCATAACTAAAGAAATTATAACTGTTTAAAAATAAGAAGTGACGTATTAGATACCCTGACTGAAAGTCTTGTCATCCCTCTATTTTTTGATCATAATGAATATTTATATTCCACATGTTTTTCCTTTCTTTTCAGATGGCTGACAAGTATCTACAGTGTGGAAGAACGTGTTCTGGCAAATGCAAGGGCCCATGAACGTGCACACACCCGGAAAACCAAGGGACACGAGCAACCGGATTTTGCGCCACGATTCCATAAAGAAGCCTTACCAAAGCGAAAGATCATAAATTTTGACGACATAGTCAGCGGAGAGCACCGACCTGTTGTTATATTTACGTTAAAATGAACAGTCGAGATCACAATAATATTTCTTTACTGACCGGTTTGGGCTCACATACAAGCCATCTTCAGAATTGCTTGGCCTCCTATGGCTGGTGCCGACGGATCCTCAGATTTCACGTGAAAAATTCAGAAGATGGCTTGTGTATAAGCCAAAACCGGTCAACAAAGAAATATTATTGCGATCTCGACTTTTCATTTTAACGTAAAGCGAAAGATACTGCGATGACAACAAACTTTTCAGAACCGGGTCCATTTTGCATCGAAAGAGGGCAGGCCGACCATCAACACGACAGCAAACAAGTGCAGCAGTGGCGGATTCTGTGAACAGACCTCCCATAAAATCGTTGCCGGAAAGACCTGCTGAACTTCGAATTCAAAAATTTATTCTGACACATATCAAAACAAATTCAAAATTAAAACCTTTTAGGGAAATATTTGTAAATGAGTTTAGTGACAATGACATGCGACGAAGACACGAAGCTTGCTCAAGATTATTCGATGTGTCTGCGACGCTCCCACAGTGGGGGAAAATTTTCTTCTCAGATGAATGTGCTGTTTATCGATCTTGCCTGAGAGATTTTTTTCCTTGCGCAAGGAAAACACATATTATAATAAAGAGTTACAGAATAATCCCCCCACACGTTATGATCTACGCTACCATGTCCAGTAGGCATCTCACAGGGCGGCATTTTTTTGACAGCGCAGTGAATCAACATCCTTACTTGCAGATGTTGCATGAATGGTTTATTCCAGGGCTCGAGAGACTAAACAGTCTTGGTGACAGTTGGCTTCAACAGGATGGAACTCCTGTCCACTATGCCCTCTGTGTTCGAAGATTCTCGGATGAAGTGTTACCCCAGAGGTGGATATGGTCAGTCCATCTGCCATCATCGGCCCGGTGGCCGTGCGGTTCTAGGCGCTTCAGTCCGGAACCACGGGACTGCTGCGGTCGCAGGTTCGAATCCTTCCTCGGGCATGGATGTGTGTGATGCCCTTAGGTTAGTTAGGTTTAAGTAGTTCTAAGTTCTAGGGGACTGATGACCTAAGATGTTAAGTCCCATAGTGCTCAGAGCCATTTGAACCATCTGCCATCATGTGTCAATTCCCTGTGCGGAATAATTAAGCAACTTGTCGCGAGACAACGATACCACACAACTGACGAACTGGAGCAAGCTGTTACAGAGGCATTCAAGAAAATTCTACTGCCTACGCTTCGTAAAACTTCATACAGGACCTGAGGCCACATCATTTTCTGCCGCGACAATGATGGTGACCTTACTGATGTTCTGGATCACTAAACAAGCTGGAACGTAAATATTAACGTTTGTCACACATATGCTATGACATGTTCGAAATAAAGATATAGTTAAATATAAATCATAACTAAAAACCAGGAGGGTGACAAGACTTTTGGACCAGACTGTACGTCAAAGGATACAGTCAGTTCATTCATTCTGGGAATAGAGGACATTGATACTGGCAAGATATTGGTCCGAGGGATTCCAAGGCCTTCGAGACTTCTAATTTCAAGTTTGGAGTCGGATGGTAAATGACGAAAGGAATATATTTTTTCGTGTGATATAATTACAAAGTAACAATTTCGGATTTTTCTGTTTACTTGTAATGTGAAACCTTGCTTCTTGTCAAATTTCAAGAGTCTAGAGCAGCAGCTAGTAGTTTTCATAAGTGAGTTTGCGCGTGTCAAAATACGTTACATAAACGGCTGTATCTTTCGATTCTATTGACTTAGACGCTTCACTTCTTTATATCGTCAAGGGACTGCAGACCTTAATATGTGAAAATACATTTCAACTTGATACGTCTACCTGTTCCTGAGAAAAAGTGTGTCTAATGGCCGGACAGCAAGCTGGACAACAAAGTGATCCCATAAGGGTTCCGTTTTTATCGATTTGTGTACCCAACCCAAACAATGAACTATGTTTGTAGTGTAATATCGAAAAAATTGAATTTCATTTTATTCCTAAGAACGCCTTTGAAATTGTGTAACAGTTTCTGTACGGTGGGCGCAGCTGCTTCGCATGTCTACAACGCGATTTTGTAACTTTTCTATGGCAACGCCTCTTCACAGCTCTATAGACGGCTATTGTTTTCGCCTATAGCCGTCTGCGATTCGCAGTTGAAAGCTGTGAAAAGCATTGTCAGGTGTCGGGGATTTTTTCGTAACTTGACTGCAGGAATGTCTTAACAGTAAAGAATAAATGTATTAAAACTTCATTTAGTGGCATATAGGGATACTATCTGCGAAATATGTTGCGAACAGTTAGTAGTCCAGTAATAATACGTCATACATGATGTGACAGTTTTCACGCATCTTATTGTTTATGACATAACTACTGAGCTAAAATATGTAGGTGCTTCTTACCCCCCCCCCCCCCCCCAGTGTCTGTTGCCTGACAGTAAGGGGCATGAGTACCATATTTGGTAGAAATCTGTCCAGTGGTTTAGGTGTAGATGTGGAGCATACACAAACATATGTACACGCATTTTAAAATATGTATGGACGTATTTATTTACTAACATTTTCTAGCATACTCAGTTTTTAAGCAACAAGTTAAAAGCTGTTATTAATATAGAAAAATAAAATTTTTACTACAGCTAACGGCTCACGGGTTTCTTGCCGTGTGAGATGTGTACACCATCTGATCAAAAGAATCCGGACACCCATATGTAGTGCGCAATCGGCCGTTACATGTCACGAGAGAAGTAGCAACAGCAGGATGAGTTGGTCAGAATAGCTCAGTGACTTCAAACGTGGACTTGTAACAAATCCACTGGAGACGGTGCATATGTAGAGTGTTGGTGGTGTGACTGAAGTGAAAACGCGAAGAACAACCACAGCGAAACGAAGACCAGACAGCCATCGTGTTCTAACGGTCAGGGACTGCCGAGCATTGCAAAGGGTGCCTAAAACAAAAAAAATGGCATGAAATCACAGGGAGGAATCATTTGTTAGTTTTAAAGTGCTGCTAATAGTCCAGCTAGAGTGGTGACTACGCGTTGGGATTCAAAAAGAATGGGGTCTAATGGTCGAGCACATTTTTATATGGTCAATGCTAGGCGACGCTTGCGGTGGTGTATTAGTCGAACACAATGCTACTGCACATGGGAATGAGGGCGCATCCATCGCTATCGTGAATCGGCGAGTAACTGGTGTTGATAGTATATGCGTAACTGACCTAAATGCATTGAACGTGCGACGTTTTTTTCTTAGTCACCAGTGCACTTGTTTACTGTAACGGCGCCGCGTGTTTTCGTTGACGACTACGTGCAATGATATCGTGGTTGAATAATAAGGAGCGACTCCACTGCGTCGTGGTCTACTGGTTCAAATACTTCAAATGGCTCTGAGCACTATGGGACTTAACCATCTGAAGTCATCAGTCCCCTAGACTTAGAACTTCTTAAACCTAACTAACCTAAGGACATCACACACGTCCATGCCCGCGGCAGGATTCAAACCTGTGACAGTAGCAGCTGTGCGGTTCCGGACTGAAGCCTCCACCAAGCCTCCACCTGCTTGAACAGCCCCTTGCTGACAAGCAGTGTTCATGGATTCATGAGGTTGTCTCCATACCCGTACACGTCCATACGCTCGAAACAATTTGAAACGAGACTCGTCCGACCAGGCATTATCTTCTAGTCATCAACAGTCCAATGTCGGCGCCCCGGGAGGACGTAAAGTTTTGTGTGATGCAGTCATCAAGGATACACGAATGGGCCTTCGGCCCCGAAAGCCCACACCGTCGATGTTTCGTTAAATGGTTCGCACGATGACATCACTGAAATCTGTAGCAGTCTGCGGAGGGGTTGCGCTTCTGTCCCGTTGAACGACTCTTTTTAGTTGTCGTTGGTGCCGTTCTTGCAGGATCTTTTTCATGCAGCAGCGATGTCGGAGACCTGATGTTTTACCGAATTCCTGATGTTCACAGTACGCTCGTGAAATGGTCGTACGGGAAAATCCCCACTTCACCTCTAACGCGGAGGTGCTGTGTCTCATTGCGCGTCCGCCGACTATTATACCACGTTCAAACTCAATTAAATCTCTGTAACTTGCCATTGTAACAGCAGTAACCGATCTAATAACAGAGCCAGACACTGGTCTTTTACAGCCTTTGCCGACCGCAGCGCCGAATTATGCCTGTTTACATATCTCTGTATTTGAATACGCATGCATTTACCAGTTTCTTTGGCGCTTCAGTGCAGATTGTCAATAGTGGATTGTGGCGATTTAAGATCGGTGATGACAAAAATGACCCTAATTATCGAAAAAATAGTGTTACTGCATAAAGCTCATGCTCTCAAAACTAATGTTATAGATTCGTTAAACATTTCTGAGTAATTCGCTAATACTGATAACATATTTTAATAAATGTAGTTTAAGACTCTTGCCTTTTTTTCCAACACACGATATACAATACCATTCACGCGACAGGGACGACATCCAGTCAGTGTGTTGCGACCCGAAAAAGCTGGAAAACTATGATATACCCTACTCAGTTAAAGAAAGACAATTAGTGTATTTTTCTCTGAGAAGGAGGGGTAGACCAAGAAAGGTTGGAAACCTATGATTTAGACGAAGGAGCTCTGTAAAATCTGATCTCATTTTGCGTACGCGCATGTGTGTGTGTGTGTGTGTGTGTGTGTGTGTGTGTGTGTGTGTGTGTGTGTGTGTGGCGGGAGGCGGGAGGCCAAAAGCATTGAAACTGGACACTGCCAACGGCCCCCACTGCTGTACGGGGCTTCTTTCCTGCACACAATATATCGTACTACTGTTTCGGTAAGATGAGCAAACCTTCCGACTACAGTAAGTAAATACAATAACAACACGGGAATATTTTGTGTGTGACCCACTTGTGTAAGACCTTCGATGGCTTAATAAGACCATTACAGCGTTGAAAATTTGCTTTTATATAAAAGCTATTAAGGGGCTGCGCAGTTCAATACTTATTTACAACACTAGTTTGTCATATCTACATACAGGGTGAGTCAAAAAGGACTTCTTGTTGTTGTTGCTGTTGTCTTCAGTCCTGAGACTGTTTTGATGCAGCTCTCCATGCAACCATAACCTTTGGAAGTTTCTTCATCTCCCAGTACCTACTGCAACCTACATCCTTCTGAATCTGCTTGGTGTATTCATCTCTTGGTCTCCCTCTATGATTTTTACGCTCCACACTGCCTTCCAATGCTAAATTTGTGATCCCTTGATGCCTGAGAACATGTCCTACCAACCGATTCCTTCTTCTAGTCAAGTTGTGCCACAAACTGCTATTCTCCCCAAATCCTATTCAATACGTCCTCATTAGTTATGTGATCTACCCATCTAATCTTCAGCATTCTTCTGTACCATCACATTTCGAAAGCTTCTATTCTCTTCCTGTCCAAACTATTTATCGTCCATGTTTTACTTCCATACATGGCTACAATCCATCAAAAAGGACTTAACAACTTGGAAATGATATAGAAATTTATTGAGATAAATCACTGAATTGGTGTGTCATTTTGTAGCAAACAATTTCAAATTTCACATAAAAATGTCAAGTGGCAATTTGGTTCGATGTGACTACAGTTTGTGATGAGGTAAACATGCCACTGGTAATAAAATTCCCACACTCGTTACAGCAAACCTTGCGTAACTTGAGCAACTTCCGCGTAGATTCGATTTTTCAGGTCGGCTACATTGTTTGGTAGGGGAGGAACATACACACGGTTCCAAAGAAATCCAGTGATGTCAAGTGTGGGCTGCGAGATGACCATGCGACTGGCCCTTCAAGACGAATCCACCGACCTGGGAAGCGATTACCCAGAAAAATCTCAAACTTCCACGAGGAAATCAGATCGTGCAGTCTTGCTAGTAATAAATTAAACTTGGTTGTTTGCTACAAAATGACACATCTATCGATTCTGTGAGTTATCTCAAAAAAATTTTATACATCATTCCAAAGTTTAAAAGTTCTTTTCGAATCACCCTGTACTGAAGCGATCCCATGCCATCAATAATGTCGTCAATATTGTGAGTTGGCAATTTAATTTAACAAGGGCAAGATGTCTAACACCCCAAGTGAAAGTGTGTGTCGCAATTATATTTAGCTGGCAGGAACCAACAGAAAACGGAAAATAGGTAATGGATCCTCGAATGGCTAAAAAATTACTTGTCGTATGTTAATTTGGTGACAAATTAGAAACACGGGCCCAATTGATTTCGGAAACTATTCTCAGATGAGTTCTGGTATGTCCATCCTTTTGACTGGAGGTATCAGTGGGCAACATAACTGGGTTATGCAGATTGTGATGTCTTTCCAACCACCTACTGTCAAGCGACTAGCCAATAAATAACATCGTACGGACGGATGTACGTGTTTCATTGTCTTACAATTTTCGGATGAGTCCTGCACCGTACGACAAATTATTATGTTGATACGGCAGAAAATAGACAGGCAAAATCCGGAACGAGAAGAAACAAAGTCGACGAGCGACTATAAGTAACTGAGATTTGTGGCGACAGGAAATTATTCGCATGCTTCAAGTTTAGTGTAGCAATATAAGCAAACACAAGTAGCAAAATTGGTAAGTAAATCTGTGAAGCAATAGTATCTGTCCAGCAACGAATATCACAGGTAATTAACGTTTAACAGTTTTATGTTTTGTAGTAATGCTGTAAGATTGTCATGCACATAAATGACGTGCTTTTCGAAGTGAAACGTTTTTCCAACTGTTAATAAGTACGATGTTTTGAAATTAATAATTAAAGCAAAGCCATTATGAATCCTTGGCTGACTATCCTAAAATCGTGAATATAAAGACTACTGCTGCAAAAGCGTGTTAAAACTATGTTGTATTAAAAACTCCTTGAAAAATTGAATCTGAGGTACGATGTGCACAAAGACTGAGAAAATAAGCAGTATAAATTAACGCCGTGTGTGTGTGTGTGTGTGTGTGTGTGTGTGTGTGTGTGTGTGTGTGAGTGTGTGTAACTCTATCAACACCTGAATGGCAAACATCGTCAAACCGCCAATACTCTACTTCGCTCGCTCAGTACTAACGAACAACGATAAGAATTTTTTAGGAACATCGATACTGCTTATCAGCATTTCTAGTACTGACAGAACGCCAAAATGTGACGACGGACCGTTAATGTATTGACAATATTACTGAAACATGTCACCGTTACAGAGTATTCACCAGGTGCAAATACTCTTGCTTCCTAGAATTTTCGGATCCAAATTACGACAATCGATCAAAGGAGAAGGCTGTCTTTGGAAATAGATACAGTACAGTGGACCATTCGCAAGACGTGAACGAAATTTCTACGAAAAGGTGTAACAGCCCTGGCGAAACATGGCACCGATACATGTGGCAGTACACTGAAGATATGTATGTTATGGCTGCAGCTTCCATTATGCTTCATCACGCTAGTGCGGTATTCATGATACAAACAGGAGTCAGAGGAACAGGTCACACATCACAAAAACTATCATCTTAGCAAATAAATGAACATTCCAAATATCTGGGCAGGCCTAGGTTGTTGCCCCCGATCGACTCCTTATCGCAGTGGCAATGTGGGGGACAGATTCGGATCCTCTGCTACAGCCACCCTTTCTGGCAGTCTCCCAACTTACAGTTTATATGCTGTAATTACGATTTTCATAAAAAGGAAACGGAGGTAGAGAATCTGAGGCAAGATTGAATGCTAGTTGATTCAAAGAACTTGTCTCGCAACGGCCCGCCAGTACGCTATTTCGATACCGCTGTCGCATGGCTTTTGATACTTTAGATTTGATTTGCGCTACTGCACAAAAATACAGAGGTTTGACACACTTAAGAATGCTAGGACCAAGTACTGTATGCCCACAACTCTTAAATTAATGTTTCCATGCAAGTTACTGCCAATAAAGTTTGTGCTATTCGTGAATTTGGATCCATAATACTGCTGTGATCTGCGAATTCCAGCACCATGACACTATTCAGGTTTAACTAGTAAGATTATCTATGTTCAGCATCAAAGTGCTGAGACGATATGACATTAAGTTTATTTTTAAGGAGACAAATACGTATACAGGTTCCTAGAAAAGTAGAATGCCATTAGCAAGGTCACCGAGTCGCTGCGTTGCTGTACGGTGCGCTGAGAAGCTCTGAATTGATTGCAGCTGCCAACCATCAGCCTTCTGGCGTAAAACCTCTTCAGCTATTCCCGGCACCTGGAGTAGTAAGGAAGGCCCAGGGATAGCTACTACTCAAGTGGATTGGGTCAGAGACCACTTTAATGCTTGTGTTTGCAATAATCAATTAGAAAACATATTATCCATATCATTTAGAGCATTGGCAGCGGTTTTCTGAAACTACGAGTCATTTCGGTTGTTAGAATGCACAGTTTCAAGCCACCGCTTTTCATGCTGTAATAATAGGTTTGATTTAGTATGTTTAAAATTTCTACTTTTTGTCTGTTGTCTTTGCCACTGATTTCGAAAAAAAAAGTTTCCCCGAGACATACCTTAAAAATAAAGATAAGAGTTTACCTCTGCGTCAGAGACTAGCTCTAATGAGACGGAGCAAAAGCTTTGAGTGTCCCGTTGTGTCAATTGGTGCGTGCTTATTTCTCTTTCCCTTCCACTTTGAAACCTATCAATTGCCCGCGTCTTCTTCATTTCATTAATTTATTTTGATTCTTTCCTCTGACCGTTGTCATCCACACTCTTATTTCGTCCGCTACGATCCTAATCTGTCTCCCCCTTCCAGCGATTTGGTACACTTCTTCCTTGCGTCTTCATTCCTGAAAATGTTTCAGTTCTTCATCGGCATATTGTCATTTGTCAAGATTTTTGTCTTCTCTTTCTACACTGGTTCTGTCTGCTTCATTCAACACTATGTTGTCCACTGTTTGAAATGTATCGCCACATCTTTGCACAAGTTGAACATTCGAATATTTCTCTGGTCGACCACTACGCTGTCATCTTCAGCCCCCCCCCCTTTTTTAGCCCTAATTATGTTCACAAAGGACTTTTAATTCATCCATCTACCGAACGACGTTTTCTACTATTTTTCCATTGTCAGTCTACATTTTATATCTTCTCTACTTCGGCTGTTATCACTTATTTTTCCGCCCAAATAGTAAAACTCATCTACTACTATTAGTGTCTGATTGCCTCATAATTCCTTCAGCATCCCTTGATTTAATTCGACTACATCCCATTTCCTCCTCCTCCTCTTCTTCTTCTTCGTCTTCTTCTTCTTCTTCATGCTGCAACCCGAGCTCGATTCCACGAGCAATTCTTCAATCGAGGGCTGGAGACTCATCCGACTTACAATACCTCAACAGCAATGTATTTCAACAACCAAATGAGCGACCACAACCGACAACCCACTTCGGCCAGTAGGGCACGCACTAACTGCAGATATGCAAGGCTGGAAGATATACTTGTTTCGTAGTGTTCTAGAACCATTATCTGAACTAAAACTAAACTCCGCCCGAAGAGGCCATGAAGGCCCAGCGGTACCGACCGGCTGCCGTGTCATCCTCAGACCAAAGGCGTCGCTGGATGCGGATATGGAGTGGCATGTGGTCAGCATACCGCTGTCCCGGCCTATGTCAATTTACGAGACCGGAGCGGCTACTTCTCAATCAATTACCTGCTCAGTGTAGTTCTCAAGGACTGAGTGCACCCCACTTGCCAATAGCGCTCGGCAGGCCAGATGGTCACCCATCCCAATGCTCGCCTAGCCCGACAGCGCGTAACTTCGGTGATCTGACGGGAACCGGTGTTACTACTACGGCAAACCATTATCATCCATGTAATAAAATGGAACACCTGCAACCGTCCTTTCGATGTTATTTATTATAGCTACCAGTTTCGGTGACTCAATACACCATCTTCAGGCCTTAATTTACGCTGAGGCGGGAAACTTCAATCGCGTACACGATCCAATCAGCGGCCAGCATCTAAGATCGGGTTTTCGTATGATACTGTAACAGCGATGCTGTGTCTGCAACCGTGAACTACCAACTGACTGGAGAAATCAATCGACGCCTTCCGTCACAAACAGATTTCAAGCCGCTAGTAACGGACAATTTCGTAATCTCCGTTGACGTCAATGCCAACTACTTCGGCCTTAACAGAAATGGTAAATATCGGCAACAGCTTCCATCAACTCATTACTGCCAGAGGACCACCAACGTCAGCCTGCAGCCACGCTAATCGATTGAAAAGCTGCTAGGCTGTGGTTGCGCAGCAATTAAACCCATATTAAATACAACAAGCAAAATCTGCAGCACCATCAACCATGCCAACAGCTCCCTGGATAAGCTGTGCAGGACTTACAACGCACAAAGCTTCAAACAACGACCGCAACAACTCAAATGAATTCAACAGCTGCCCAATTGATTTGCACAGCACCTAAAACCGCTGGTAAATTTAAACAAACTGCAACACAGATAACGGACACAACGTCTTCCCAGCTGATCTGTGCAGCACTTGAAACCACATTTAATCGCAAGTGCAATAACCTAAGCGAGTCGAACAACTGCCCAGCTAATTCTTCTAACACTTAAAATCGCATTAACCTTTGAATACAAGTCCAAAGCCACTCAAGACAAGCATCAAAATATTCCCTTCAAGGAACGGAAATGCCAGCTCAAGAACCTCTAGGTGGCCCTTAGCACACCCCACCGAAGCACAATCAACAACCACCTTCAGCCTCCGTGCTTCACCGGAGCTCCACACGTCTCCTGCCTACGCCTGTTTACACTGCGCGAGCCAGATCTAAACCTAGCGAATCATTCAAATTAAACCTCTAGCCGACACGAACCGAAAGGCGACAGATACTTTCGCGACAAGCGCCTCACGGCACCATGTTCATCATGCATGCTCCTTCCAAGACACTGACGATTCCGTTCAGCTGCTGTTCCAAGTCCTTGGCTATCTCTGGCAGAATAACAATGTCGATGGAGGATATACCTGTGGATATCCTCATCGGCGCAGACGTCTAATAACATCTTACATTTGTACTTTCCTGGAAGGGGAGACAAGTTTGTGTACTGCATATTCGCAACTTAATACGAAAGTGTCAACAGATGAATGACGTGTCAGCAGATAAGAGCAAACGTTCCGACAGCGTATTAAGAGAGGCTGGTGAACCATAGCAAGGCGAAAAAGCTAACAGTATTGGTCCCCACAACCAGAGGCAGTTTCTCCAGCCGCTACCGGAGGTAACGGGGAGATAGAAACGAAACGCGTGCACCGGCCACTGCGTTTCCGGCGCCGGACAAAAGCGGCGAGGCAATTAAGAAGAAGCGGGCCAGGCCCCTGAGCGGCAATACGTGGCGCGTTAGCAGGCCACTGTGCCGGACAGCGGTCATTACAGGCACAAGCAGAGCGGCGGAAGGGGCGCCGTGCCTCCACTAATACGTGCTGCCTGCTCTGTCTGGCTGCCTGCCTACGCGACCATCAGTCTAAATTACTAGGATTATTCTATAAGGAATGAGCCCCGTAATCCCCCCGCCCCCGTGTCACCGCCAGCCAGTATGACACTTAACAGCGACCGTGAACGGGCGATTACTGTTTTCGCCATTTTAAGAAAGTGACCGAATTGGCGACTCCGCCAAGTGCGAATTTCATAGTGTAATATGGTTTCTGATGGCAGAAAAGGTCCGTCCTACCGAAACTGCAGACAGATAACCGAAGTTCATGGAAGTGTGGAGAATTAAACTTCACTTCCAAAATCATGCATCATGTTTAGAGTTTTGAAACTACCGAAGGCTACCGTAGATTATAATAAATCAGATTAGATTACGCCAATTTTTCTAGTAGCTACGGTCAGTAAGATCGTAACCGTGTTAGCTGTAAGTTAAGTGTTGCATGATATCGGACTTGACCTCATTTCGGTCACTTTGTTTGCGTATGCGGCCAGTCTCTTAGCAGGTTCCCCCATACCGGTAACGGTGAACCGTTTAGAAAATGAGTTAGTATATAATTATAAAGGACTGCGTAACTTACGGAACATTTGTGTTTTACATAGTTGTCCTTCTGTCGGCCACTTAAAAACAAATAGTATTTATAGTAAAGCTGAAACTGTCAATTTTTTGTTCTTGTTTTATTCAAAAGTTGTTGATTTGTAACGTGAAACAGAGGAATGTCGTCGTGAAAATAAAAAGCAACACACATTTTTTATACAATGCTAGAAGACGTAATTTCCTATACAAAGGTAAAATAAAAGAACTACAAAACAAAAACACATCATAAACATCGTTTCAATACTTCGTCGAGCTTATATAGAACATGTTTCTGTTGTTCATAAACAACTTTCGTACTGACCAGTACTAAAATGAAGCTCTTATCTTTGATCATAGAGTACAAAATAACAATACTATACAGATTATTTTACGTCTGTGCATGTGAACTGTACTTGCATCCAAAGTATTTGCTTTGGTTACATACAAGCACAGAAGTTACACGATGAAAGAATTTTTATTACTTATAAAATAATCAGTGGACTAACACTGAACGATATGTTTTTATAGTTACGTGCAAAACAAACAAAAAACAAAGAGAACTCGTCGGCTCACAGTTTCTCTCGTATTCATTTAGGTACCAACGCTATCGATAATGAAACTTCCTGGCAGATTAAAACTGTGTGCCCGACCGAGACTCGAACTCGGGACCTTTGCCTTTCGCGGGCAGGTGCTCTACCAACTGAGCTACCGAAGCACGACTCACGTCCGGTACTCACAGCTTTACTTCTGCCAGTATCCGTCTCCTACCTTCCAAACTTTACAGAAGCTCTTCTGCGAACCTTGCAGAACTAGCACTCCTGAAAGAAAGGATATTGCGGAGACATGGCTTAGCCACAGCCTGGGGGATGTTTCCAGAATGAGATTTTCACTCTGCAGCGGAGTGTGCGCTGATATGAAACTTCCTGGCAGATTAAAACTGTGTGCCCGACCGAGACTCGAACTCGGGACCTTTGCCTTTCGCGGGCAAGTGCTCTACCAACTGAGCTACCGAAGCACGACTCACGTCCGGTACTCACAGCTTTACTTCTGCCAGTATCCGTCTCCTACCTTCCACTTGCCCGCGAAAGGCAAAGGTCCCGAGTTCGAGTCTCGGTCGGGCACACAGTTTTAATCTGCCAGGAAGTTTCATATCAGCGCACACTCCGCTGCAGAGTGAAAATCTCATTCTGGGAGCTATCGGTAATACTACTATTAAGTGGCGCGGGGTAGCCGCGCGGTCTAGGGCGTCTTGTCACGGTCCTGGCGGTTCCGCCATCGGAGGTTGAGTCCTCCCTCGGGCATGGGTGTATGTGTGTTGTCCTTAGCGTAAGTTAGTTTAAGCTAGATTAAGTAGTGTGTAGGCTTAGGGGCCGATGACCTCAGCAGTTTGATCGCACAAGACCTTACCACAAATTTCCAAATTACTACCATTTATTACGTCATTTATGTAATGTACCAAAAGTACCGAAACGTAGCTTTGGTAGGGCGCAACTCTAATCATGCTGAAAGGCGGGCGAACGAATAATCATGACGACGAACGATCACGATAGCCTTCAATTGTGACTGATGAACCCAGTGGTCTAGGAAAACATTCAACAGGATAGATCGTTCCACTGCTAATGGACTTTGCATGTGCTTTTCTGAAATTTCACGATCAGTCCTTTATCAAAATGTGAGTCAGGTAGATTCCTCAACTTCTGACACTTGAACACAAAAAACATCGAAACTGAGTCGTTACTGACTTCCATCAACCGTCACGACAAGGACGGCGAGGAGTTTTTGAAACATATTGTCACCTGTGACGAAATCTGGGTTGTCTTCTTGAACTCGATAAGCAAAGTGTCAGTCAGTGAAATGGAATCCTCGGCGACCCCCCCCCCCCCCCCCCACACACTCACAAAAAGGGTGGACAAACAACTTCTGAGCGACATTGTTTTGGGATGGCAATGGAGTCCCATTCATCGACTTTATGCCTAGATGACTAGATGAGAGACCATAAATGCCGCTGCCTGCTGTCATACCCTTCACCGACTATGCTGCGCCACAGCGGCATTGCGCTTGTTCACGATAACATTCACCTGCGCTGGCGGATTAGCTTTCGCAGTGAAAGTGTATCAACGTCACGTAATAAGGCAGAAAACCGTGGACAGGTAAAGCTCCTAACCGACAAGGTCTACAGACGAGTGCTGCAACTTTAACATACGCCTTATATGCCGGAAAGCTCTATGGGAAATGACAACCAACTGAAAGAAGACATCAGTTACTTGTCCAACAAATTGACGCCACGTGAGTATGCAGAAAGCACAGGAAAGCTTGTGGTGCGCTATGACGATCTTTAAATCTAAACGGCAACCGCCTAAAAAAGTAGTGAAATTACAAAAATGCCGTAGGTTGTAAAAAAGTTTTCTTTCACGACTTAGAACACTAATGTCTGGAGAAACAAAATTTCTTCACTTTTAAAATAACCCTCGTACATTATCCACGAACATGTGGAGTCGTGATAAAAATGGTAGAAAGGAGCTATCGTGCCCCCTGACTACACCATAAGTGAAACTATACACGTTTTTGGTGTATCTACGCGACTGTTCAAGGAATGTTGTAACGTTTGTGTCCGTGTAACATGGCTTTAGAACGGTAGTCGTAAAAAGATCCTAACCGACAAGGTCCAGACACGAGTATTGCAACTTAAAAATGACTGTGATTCAAACGAGGTGCGATTGCTTTTGTCAATGATCGCAGGTCCATCACAACCAGCACCCGAATGGACACTGCAAAGGGAGCTGCAAGCAGTTTACATTTAGAGTCTGGAATTTCGTGAAAGGCAATTGCTCTTGGCAGTACACAAAGTGGCACATTTTCACTGGGCTAAACAACACAGGAAATAGTCATTTGCTGACTGGAGGCGAGTAGTATGATCTTTGCTTGTTTTCAAATGATGCAAGTCGTCGAATGTACCGGTGGCCCAAAGAGGTGTAAAAAAGCTAACAGCGTTTGAAGGGTACACTTCGGGCTTGAAGTGGGATCTGTGTTGCTTTGGGGTATTTATCGTACCAGGAACTGGGCGCAGTCATTCATGTTATCGTGAACATGAATCAGAACGTTTCTATCATTATTCTCTATGACCAAGTACTGCCCTTTTCCTACATCTTTATGATGAGTATGTTGTGAACACTCCCGTCTGCCGAGACGACAACGTGCGAGTTTACGGGGCTGCACACAAGCGTTCCTGGTTTTACGAACACACACATTATCACACCTCGACTGACACGAGAAACCACATGGTTTTCAACTCTAAGGAAACGTTTGGGATTATTCTGAACAGCAGTTGAAACGTAGAGATAAACAAATCCGCAATGCAGCAGCTGCACTATATCTAATAATCAATGAGTGGCTCCATTTGAATATGGCCCATTGGAAGGAAATTGTACACACTCTCACTTGTCAACTTGAGACCATAAAGGCAAGAGGAGGCGTTACGAGGCGTCAACGTGACTACTCCTGTCAGTGACTGTGTAGTAATTTGAAAACATTACACGAGGGCTTTCTCTCTCCCCCCCCCCCCCCCCCCCCCCAAGGATGGATCGGTCGCGAAATGCAAAACCACAGTGAAAACAATAATTGTTTTATACGCAGCATGATGGACATTAGAGAGGTGAACATCAGGTACAGCGAAGTCGGGGCTGCCTCGTAGGTGATCAAATACTCCCCATCGAAAACGCTGCAGGATCGTCTTTGTTGCAGCTGCAGTGGGCCGCCGAGCTCTGTCACGAAGGACAACGTCAACATTCCTCTTCGCTTGAAGAATGAGATTTTCACTCTGCAGCGAAGTGTGCGCGGATGTGAAACTTCCTGGTAGATTAAAACTGTGTGCCGGACCGAGAGTCGAACTCGGGACCTTCGCCTTTCGAGGGCAAGTGCTGTACCATCTGAGCTACCCAAGCACGACACAGCTTCACTTCTTCCAGTACCTCGTCTCCTAGCTTCCAAACTTTACAGAAGCTCTCCTGCAAACCTTGCAGAACTAGCACTTCTGAAAGAAATGATATTGCGGAGACATGGCTTAGCCACAACCTGGGAAATGTTTCCAGAATGAGATTTTCACTCTGCAGCGAAGTGTGCGCTGATATGAAACTTCCTGGCAGATTAAAACCGTGTGCCGGACTGAGACTCTGCAAAGGTTTGCAGGAGAGCTTCTGTAAAGTTTGGAAGGTAGGAAACGAGGTACTGGCAGAAGTGAAGCTGTGAGGACGGCGCGAGTTGTGCTTGGGTAGCTCAGATGGTAGAGCACTTGCCCGCGAAAGGCAAAGGTCCCGAGTTCGAATCTCGGTCCGGCACACAATTTTAATCTGCCAGGAAGTTTCATTCCTCTTCGCTTCTTCTGAATTGTTCTTCATAGGCAATTTTCTTGAATCGCCTGCACCGTGAGAACATCAGCACGTGTTGCTGCACTGCTGCCGCACTTTGCTGTCACACGTGACAATTACGTTATGTGAGCTGCACGAAATTAGGCGAAACCCCTCAGCACGAAGAAAGAAATCTAATGACAGCACGCACTTCACACTTGGCGGGAGACAGTACTGTTCTTTACGAGCTTCACCGTGCTCAGAACTGAAAAGTGAGACGTGACGCGATCGATGGGAATACTAAAGATACTGCGAAACCTATCTGTGCAAAGCGCCATATGATTTTCACTGTGGTTTTGATTTCGCGAGCGAACGGACCTTTTTGCTTCTTTAAATTAGTTCAACTCGCCTTGAAATACCACGTGATCTTAACATTAAAGACAGTAGAGCAGTTCAGCGTCAATGGTGCGGTGCATTGTTTGCTATATGTATGCGCAGCCTGTAGTGTGCTATAGACAAACAAATGGATACACACAATCTGACAGTCTGTACTTGTTACGTAGAATTATCCAGTATACAGAAAGAGAAGCACGTGAGGTTAAAACTAAATACGTAATTTCAGTAATTTAAGAGTCGGAAGTTTGCTATCAATTTTTTGTGTCATCCAAGAACGGTCAAGCTATGTAAACACTTAGCTGTGATACAAAAGTATATACAAAGGGGAACAAAAAGATATATAGTTGTGTGAGTCGATACCTAATTCTATTTTAAAGTTACTGATTATCGTCAAGATAATGATTCCCGTTAAAACCAAGTATCTGTAGAATCTTTAACGCTTACAAGCGATACACCTGGAAGGTGAAGCTAGCCGTTACGGAACTACAGCGCCTGGCAACGCCTTAGTGTGGTCCTTCCCAGAACTGCTGCTTAAGATGCAGGTCGTCCATAAAAGTAATCCTCCTTCGTACTGTCGACTGTTTTATTTGGGAGCAGAGGTTTCAAACAGCACCCAAGGCCAGCAGTGAGTCCCACTTTTGGACCTTCGTAAAGAAGTCAACAGGCGTTTTCATGATAGGTAAAGAAAGTTTCGAGACCACGTTGACTAATACCTTAACAGTATCATGTCGCAGTTTTCTTGTGTGATAAAGCCTCAGAATTAAACGAAGGATGCCGGTTTTCAGCGAGATTCCAATTCGATTATTAAATACACGACCATAACAGGAGTCATCAATGCTACCGCTCAGACGGCGCTCGCTAACGTTCTACTGGCGTCGTAGTTTCTTTAAACACTATCTTTCTCTCTTTTATTCTCATCAATTAATGTGACTGTAGTTCCAAAAATATGTATATGTTGCACAGTTTAAGGACCCTTTGCCACTTGTTACATTAACAGTTTAATTCAGAGCCTGTATGTGAGTTTCATTCATTCTACCTTTCTCCGAGCCTGTCTACGGCTTTTGCTTACCTAGTTTTGCAACTCCTCCCATGGCTTTAAGTTCTATGAGTGGCTTGATGTGATAAGGTTAATTACACCTCCAAGTACGAGAGAAAGCTGGGTCACGGTCAGCACGATGTTTCACAATACCTCAGAAAGCCACCTTACATTGTGTGGCGGAGGGTACTTGGTGTACCACTGTCACTCTCGCCCCTTTCCTATTCCAGTCGCGAGGATTTTCGGGACGATCGATCAACGGAAAACCACGTGTAAGTTCGGATCTTCTATGTTCATGCTCTTTTCGCGATATGGAAGCAGGCGGAAGGAGTATGCAAAAAAATTGTTCAAATGGCTCTGAGCACTACAGGACTTAACTGCTAAGGTCATCAGTCCCCTAGAACTTAGAACTATTTAAACCTAACTAACCTAAGGACATCACACACATCCATGCCCGAGGCAGGATTCGAACCTGCGACCGTAGCAGTCGTGCGGTTCCCTACTGAAGCGCCCAGAACCGCTCGGCCACCGCAGCCGGCAAGGAGTGTGCAGAATGGTTGTGAAGCCCGTCCCTCTTTCTAGGAAATAAAAGATCCGTTTACAAATGCCTAATATGTATGTATGTATGTTTACCGTCAATCTAAGCACAAATTTTCAACGCACTTCAGCATGGGCTACGTCTATTTCGAAGCTTTGCTTCCATTGTTGAAGAGTATAACTGAATACATTCTGAAGTGTAACTGCAATTCTCGGATTCGAGCCTTTACATCCTGGAGCTCTCTCACCTTTGTTTTGCACATCCTTGACTGTACGTATCTCCCAAGGCGAAAATATCTTAGTGTGTCAATCAGATGAACGTGATGGTCCAGAATCTTGCTAAACATGTGCCAATCCATCTGTTGGCGAATCATGGATTTAAACATTCCTTTACTGTGAGAGGAAAATGAAGGGGGTGCCCCATCCTCTCGCAACACAACAGAATCAGCAATGTGTTCTACCTAAAGCTGTGTTTTAAGGAATTGTTTCAGCATATCAAGATAAATGTTTCCTGTCATTGTCTCATCTGCACAATGAAGGCTCCATAAACTATAGTCTTTGCGAATACAATCCACAAGTTCACTTTTGATCTTTGCCATACAGTGTTATCGTGAAGTGGCCATCTACCCCATATGCAGCAGTTATGTTCGTTAACTTTTGCGCAGATATGGAATGTGGCGTCATCAGTAAACAAAATATGATCCATGGAGTGTTTGTTCCGTGCAACTTTTATCAAATCCTAACAGCGAGCCTGGTGAGCTGTGAATCGTTCGCTGGTTTAAGTTGTGAACGATCTGAATGTGATACATTTTTTTCTTTAGCGTAAAGTGCTTTAAAAACTCTTGATTTTGACAAGTCTAGCTCGTGCTTACGCGGACGCTTTTCTCATTCATTCACTGAACAGTCTCCTGTGGTACTGGCTGTCTTCCGGAGCGTGATAAATGAGCAGCTTTTCCAGTTCTTTCGAACTTATTGACAAGTAACCGGATGTTTGCTCTTGTTAGTGCTGGATTGTGTAGTATCCCAGTGAGATCCTGTTGCACCTGAAGATAAGATAAACCGCGCAATCGGGAAACTAACTACAGCCACACGTTCCTGTATCGTAAACATCCTTCTGGAAAAGACAATACGTCGACATTATCACAGAAATGTATTATAATTATGTATTACGTAAATGCATCCATTATGTCTTAGAAATGAAGAGAGACCTTATGGCCATCGTGTATTGATTGACTCTTGTCTCACTGAACTTCTACAGTGTGCTACACCGCGATACAAAATGCCTTCCTTGCACTGTTAACCGCTGATGTTGGCTGACCATTTCCCTTACGCTTTCGAGCTTACTAAACGAATCTGTAACAAAAGTGCTGTTCTTCTTTGAACCTTTTCGTTTTCTTGTATCAATCCTATTTGGCACTGATCCCAGACTGACGAGCAATATTAAATTACTGGTCGAACGAGAGTTTTTTAAGCTACCTCCTTTGCAGGTGGCCCACAGGGTTTACATCCTAGATCTCTCTCTTATCTCTGTTTTGAATTCTGAGGATTCAAAAAATGAATCCTAGTAAGACATCTGCGATTTGTTTTATGCGGCCGTTCCACTTTAAATCGTTCTGTAGCACACTCCCAGATATTTAATGGGCGTGACTACTTCCAGTAACCGTTCTGCAATAGTGTAACCAGGTAGTAATGGGACTTTATGCCTGTTTATGCGCAATACGACACACGTGTGTATGTAGTGGAGTAGAGGAATTACAACGTGTTTACAGATTAGTCATGCAAAATAGTTGTGAAAACGGTAAATAACTTACAGAAATATTTTATACAGCCCTGAATGTAGAATATCTTCAAGTTTTATTACCGCTAATCACTGTCAGTTCTCGACGCTCCCGCTAAGTGGCATGCGGGAATGAGTTATTCAACAGTCATCATGGAGTCGTGTAACTGTGTAGCGCGTGTTTAGTGTCGGTTATGTTCTCGTGATCCCAAAGCCGCTACTACAGTTCAAAGGCAGTTCAGGCCTCAATATCGCAAGCCACCACCTTAAATACCAACTGTTATTAACTAGTATAATCGTTTCTGCGAAACTGGCGCTCTATCACATAGGACGCTGCGTCAGGGCCGGCCAGGAACCTGTGACGCAGCAATTGAAAATTTTCGGCAGTCTTACTTTCGTGGTCATGATAAATCTACGAGACAGCTCAGAATATAATATGCCTAGTGTTACAGTGTATTGTTTTGTTTTAGGGCGCAAAAACAACTGGGATCATACGCGCCCAAGTCAAAACTATGGAACACAAAGACAGAGAGGAGTTAAAAAATAACTACACGTCAATCCCAACCAACGTAAGAGAAGACAGCTAAAAACAGGGACGTGGAGAAATGGCTATAAAACACATCATAGTGTTACAGTGTGGAATTTATAACGGAAAAGCTTGTCATTCGTATCTTACAAACAGGAACTGTTGGAAGCTTTAAGAGAAGGTGACAAAATGAGGTGAGTTTTGTGTAGAAATGCTTAACAATATTTTCTTAAAATAGTGCTCAGTGATGAAGCCACCTTCCATACCAGCGGTAAAGTGAATCGGCATAATGTTCGGATATGTGGTGAGCAGAAACCACGCCACGTACTCGCCTAAGGTAATTTTTTTTTTCTTTTTCACGCTGTAAGTTGTAAGAAGATTTACGAGCCTTTCTTTCTTGCCTTGTCAACTGTAACTCGCATATCGTATCTGGACACGCACGAACATTGTATAATGCAATTAGAATAGGATATAGGCACAGAACTTATTTTCCAGCAAAAAGGCGCGCAACCACGTCATCATCGTAAAGTTGTCGCTTATCACCACAGGAGTGTGCCGTGGCTGAAGAATAACTTAGTTACCAGGATCACCTGATTTAACCCCAGTGGACTTCTGTGTATACGGTTAAATTAAAGACAGAGTTTGTTTCTCCGCTTCCTGGGGACGTTGACGAGATGAGACAACGGGTAAACAACTAGCTGCCGCCATACACCAAGATCTGCTTCATATGATTTGGGAGAAAATTTATTATAGATGGGACATTCGTCGTGTTAAAAAATAGCCACACTGAACATTTGTAAATAGAACTTGAAGATATATCGCATTCAGTGCCGCACCAAAAAGATTACCTTTTTCACAATTAAAGGTTGATTCTGGATAACATTTATAAACGCCCCACAGAATGGTACACGTTACTGAATGGTACGAAATGCAGTCCGTCTGCTACCAGCGCGTACGAGGGCGCGTTCAATGGCGCATGAAATCCGGACAGCACGTGTGTCTGCGGCAGCAACAAGCAGGCCCAGTCTCCTTACAACAGGCGTCTTGTGCTGTGGAGAGAGGTGCCAGTGTCGGGTTTCTCATTACGCCCCCCCCCCCCCCCCCCGGCACGGCCAGGGGCCACTTAATGCCGGCGAGTGGAGCGAACTCACAAGCGGCCGATTCTGAGTCACGGAGCGGGGAAACGGCGGTTGAGCTGAGCGCTCAGTTGAACACACTTGCCTACGCTGCGAGCGCTGCGCGTGCGCAGTCCCATTCTCGGTCGATAGTCGTCGGGGGAGGGGGTGGTACTGGCCGGGAGTGGGTGGGGGGGGGGGGGGGGGGGGCGACGGAGCACTCGTCTGTCCGGTCCCGCAGGCCACGAGACGTTAGTCCAGAGAAGAGTGGTTTATAAAGAAGCCGCTGCCCGAGTCTAAAATATTCTACCAGGCGAGGCTAGTAGTTAAAAAATCCGAGGCGGAGTCTACCCGAAACACATTCAAAAATATTTCTAAATAATGTAAGACGGAACCCAAATAACCACGAGCTATTTCGAATATTTTTAGCAGAGAGTTAAATAATGACAACCGGCATTTTCAGAAATGTTGATATCGAATGATGTTTTCCAAACAGGCTGTAGCTACTTTTAAGGTTGAATCTCGAAACGCTGGTTCGCTCCGTGTATCAGAGGTTTGGGGGTGTGGCTTCTACAGCGCATTGCTTTTTTTGGTCTTCCAAAAGACTCTCCTAGCTGAGCTTAATGGACTCTTAACAATTTACATAAGATTTTCATATCTACATATACATGGATACTCTGCAAACCACATTTAAGTGTCTGGCAGAGGGTTCATCGAACCACCTTCACAATTCTCTATTATTCCGATCTCGTATAGCGCGCGGGAAGAATGAACACTTATATCTTCCCGTACGAGCTCTGATTTCCCTTATTTTATCTTTGTGGTCGTTCCTCCCTATGTAAGTCGGAGTCAACAAAATATTTTCACATTCGGAGAAAAAAGTTGGTGATTGGATTTTCATGAGAAGATTCCGTCGCAACGAAAAACGCCTTTCTTTTAATGATGTCCATCCCAAATCCTGTATCATTTCTGTGAAACTCTCTCCCACATTTCGCGATAATACAAAACGTGCTGCCTTCTTCTGAACTTTTTCGATGTACTCAGTCAGTCCTATCTGGTAAGGATCCCACACCGCGCAGAAGTATTCTAAAAGAGGACGGACAAGCGTAATGTAGGCAGTCTACTTAGTAGGTCTGTCATATTTTCTAAGTGTCCTGCCAATAAAACGCAGTCTTCCCCACCACATTGTCTATGCGTTCATTACAATTAAAATTGTTCGTAAATATAACACCTAGATATTTAGTTGAATTTACGGCTTTTAGATTAGACTCATTTATCGTGTAACCAAAGTTTAACGCGTTCCTTTTAGCACTCATGTGGATGACCTCACACTTTTCGTTATTTAAGGTTGACTGCCACTTTTCGCACCATTCCGACATTTCTTCTAAATCATTTTGCAATTTGTTTTGATCCTCTGATGACTTTATTAGTCGATAAATGAGAGCGTCATCTGTAAACAACCGAAGACGGCTACTGAAATTGTCTCCCAAATTGTTTATATTGATAGGGAACAACAAAGGGCCTATAACACTACCTTGGGGAACGCCAGAAATCACTTATGTTTTACTCGATGACTTTCCCTCAATGACAACGAACTGTGACCTCTCTGACAGGAAATCACAGATTTCATGTTTCACAAGAACGATATTTTCTAAACCCATGTTCACTGCTCCCGACGTTAACGATATGTGCCTGTAATTTAGTGGATTACTCTTACTACCTTTCTTGAATATTGATGTGACCTGTGCAACTTTCCAGTCTTTGGGTACGGATATTTCGTCGAGCGAACGGTTGTATATGATTGTTAAGTATGGAGCTAATGCATCAGCATACTCCGAAAGGAACGTAATTGGTACACAGTCTGGACCAGAAGACTTACTTTTATTAAGTGATTTAAGTTGCTTCATTACTCCGGGGATATTTACTTCTACGTTACTCATGTTGGCAGCTGTTGTCGATTCGAATTCTGGATTATTTACTTCGTCTTCTTTTCTGAAGGCATTTCGGAAGGCTGTGTTTAGTAATTCTGCTTTGGCATAAATACATGAAATGTATTCGCGGACAACCATCTACGTAACGAAATGACAATATCTGTGCCGGACCGGGGCTCGACACCGCATTTCTCGCTTTACGCGAGTGGGCGCCTAAATCACTTTATCTATCTGTCCTCGACGAGACCCAGACCTCTCTATATGTTGTCGTTCTTGCGTCACATCCTGTACTCATACACACATTGCATCCTTGTTCTTAACAACACTGGCACTGCAACATCGTATTTATCCGGCAATACCGAGCGGCGACTTACAATTAAAATGTCCTGCTCTGTACAGGAATTACATAATGTGTGCACGGTTACAGGGTGTGTCGCAGGAACGACGACATACGGCGGTTTGGGTCTGGTCTTGAGTCGTGCGCGGATAACAAAAGCGATTATGACGACCGTGCGCGTAAAGCGGGAAATCAGGGATCGAGTCCCGGTCCGGCACAGATTTTCATTGTTGTCATTTCCTTACACAGCTGTTGGCTATTCGAATTCGCAACTGCGAATATTTTTCATGTATTTCGTAACAGCTGTTGTCGCCGCAGTCCCTGGGAAAAGAACAGAGGCACTGCAATATCGTATTATAAGAATTTCACATTTCCCTGCAAACAGAAGGGAATCAACATAGTAACCGAACATTCATTCTCGAACCCCTGTCTGTGTTTATCACGCTTTGATGCGTCATTAATCTATCTTTAACATTAATGTTTGATAGTGTTCAATAGGATTTTTTTTTTGGCCAAATCCAGGGCAACTTTGTGTACGACTAGATAAAATAAGGGCGCGAAACATGTATTGCTACTTTCAGTTCATATTAAGATACTTGTTTGCGAGCCGCGGTTGACTGCTGAAATGTGAATATGCAAGTTTATTTTTGCTACTTGAGATGCATTTGCACGACTTTCATGCGTGCATTGTATACAACTACTAAAACTGTGTATTTTGGGACATAACTGAAGTGGCAAAAATCGACAGGATTCACTGGCACTCGATAATTTGACTACTGCGTAACAGGTTTGAAGACTTACATAGTATTGCAACCACGAGCCGTCTTTGTATCCTACTGACCGAGAGGAAAACCGGGCACAATCATTATAATAAAGAGATGACGGGAGGAACTTCCCTTCGAGGAGGAGATTGTTAGTGACGGAACTGAGGTCGAACTGAGGAAGGATAACATGCGCGACTTTTCTAAGGAACCATTCTGGCACGTTAAGCCAGTTAGGAAGACCACGAGAGCCAAAATCTGCCGTACGTCCGAATACGAATGCACCGCTTCAACACTGCACTACCACCTCGCTCGGCAAGGAAGAGAGATTAACGTGCAATGTCACGTCGATTAAAATGCTGCTAGACACATCACACGTTCGTACAGGATGGGATAGAAATGGATAAGTGACGATATGACAGGCCACAACTGAATAGGAGATCAGTTGTGGCATTTCCAAAAGAACCAGCCCGGCATGCTCCTTAGGCGATTTAAAAGGAACAAATGCGAATCATACTATACACGACTTTAAAAAAAAAAGAAAAAACAGCAACCAGCTGCTTTTTTACAACTTTATTTACGCTAAGGTCCGTTCTGCTTCCGATCCATCTTCGATTGGGGTTATGTTGTCCTACATTCGTTAGTGTAGCATTTACGTGGACTACATTTTGATTGCTGTAGCTGTCTTTGGCAAAATACTTGCTTCAACCATCACATTTTTTCAAGTCGTATATCTCGATGTAATTTACTATTAGGTGTACTTCCATATAATTTGAATTTAAAAGCCACAGAATACAGAATAAGAGAGGAGATAAAATCTGTCGGCTCACTGCAATTCCTGCCTCAATGTCATGTGTAGGTGGCAGGAACAGCGATATATCAGAGAAATGGACGTACAATACAGCACATTTTCGGTGAAACTCTGTATAGTGCTTGATAAAAGAATGACGTCTGGATGTAATACCAGATCATCATCGACTATTTAGTACGCCGGGAAAGCTTCAAGATTCACAACAAATTGTGTCACCGTTCCAGCAGCTCTCGAAAGTTACAATAGCTTCGTAATTACTTCTACTCGCCTCAATATTACAGAAAAAACAGATGTTGCGAGAACTAGCCACATAGAAAAATACTTGTCACTTTACCTGCTACCATTCGTCCAAATCCCTGCATCGATGTCTTTTACAGCTACTGAAATATCAGAGATATTCGTGTCACGTGGGTACAATACATCTCTCGCCCCATAACAAGCTAGTTATGGGTCTGATGACAAAAAAATTGTGACCATAGACGTGAAGTAGAGAAAACTTCTACGGTATTCGGGCCACTGTTCAGTTCGCGACCATGTCGCAGCTTCTGAAAGTTAGTTATGGACGGGCGCTGGTAGCTATAGCCCGACGTAAACTAGTTGGCCTTTGAAGCTAGCGGACTTGAGTGCTCCCGCCAGTAATACACGAATGGGCGCCTGACACTGCCAGCTCCTGATGGCTCATCACTTTCCGCTGCGCAAAACGTTGATTATTATTTCACAAACATGTAACTTTTCCTTAAAAAAATTTATAAAAGAAAGAATATTGTCATGCTTGGAGACACCTTACAGATCTGGACTATACGCCAGTTTCACATTTTTCACGTGATTTTTGAGATAAGAGATTTTATATCGCTGTAGATAGCAGACCACAGTGGAGCCTGTCTGCGACGTTTCAACTTCCAAGCTTAAATTTTAGATTCCAAATGATTTAAATAAGACACCCAATTTGGCCTCCCGCTACTGAAAGGAACCTTGTAGACCTCTACCGTACTGGTCGGAATGCAGTTTCAAACTACATCTCTTCCATAAGGTGACACCAACGGTTCGCACTGAGCGCATACGAGCTATTAGTGACAATCTGGGACTGACCGTTTCGCCGATACTTCGTAGTTGTGCTTCCTGGAACACGAAGAATGCGTAACGCTTGAGGAATGGTTGCCCAGCATTGCACTTTAGCGTCAAATTGAAGGCTGATACATGGCAACGAGCCAGCATCACAATGTCACCACCTACAGGCAAACAGCTAGCTTTTGGTGAATACTGCCAAGCATAATCAAATACACCGAGCAATCGCGCAATGTCCAGCTGACAACTTCAAGTACAAACAGATCTAAATAAATTTTCAGGTGCAAATAGAACTGGAGACATTGGAGAATCAAGTTAGATCAAGTCACAGAACTAATGTTATAACACAGGGCCAGCTGCTATTAATGATAACTGACAGCAGATAACTTAAATCCGATACGGTTCTCGTTACCCTTTTACAGAAATGGACTCTTCAAAGAGCTGCCAAATGAATGACCAACCCGTTAGATAGCTTGTCAGCTTTTGGACTTTTTTCCAGTTTAATGGATTAAATTTATGGTTTTTGAGATGGTAACAGGGAACGAAAAATAAAGTAGAATTTACCTTTATTTTATTCGATATGACCTAGCTTTGTTGGATAGTGCAGGGCGGTGCACGAAACACCGGCCTTAAGTACCAGATTGCCCATTGTCGCCCGCAAGTTGCCATCTATTGCTCCGAAGCTGTTGCGACTACGATTTGTATTTCCGCTACGAAAGCCGTTTCGACTTTGTTACGATGTCTGAAGTATATACCTCAGCGAGATGTATCCTCTTCAAGAAAGAGTCACAGTAGCGGAGGCGTACATGTTTACCGGTTCATTCAGGTAAACAATGGCCAATTTTGCTGGTGATACTGTACCAGTAAAGAGCAGTATACAGGATTTGGTGGCGTCCTACAGTGTCAGATGCAGTCGTAAAAAATAATAAAGCCCCGTCCGTTCGCATAACTGCTCCGATCGCGGATATTCGAACACGAAGAAGTCGACACGTAAATTGTCTCAACAAGTGAACGTTTAGCGTATGTCTTGTCAACGTGTTTTACACCACATAGGGATAAAGCTCTACAAATTGACGTGTGTCCAAGAACTGAAGGAGGAAGGTAACGTAAAACATGAGAATTACTGTACGTCGCTATGTCAAACAACTGAGAGTGAATTTGCTGCTGTATTTCATGAGTGATGAAACCTGATTCCATCTGACACCAGATACTGGTCAACAAACAATTCGTATACGACTAAAAAGGAACCTCTTTACGATGAAAAATCGGAGTGCGGTGCGTCGTGTCAGCAAATCGTATTGTGGATCCCATGTTTGCAGAGACAACAGTGAACACTGCTGTGTATATGCGAATCTGAACGTTTTTTTTTTCGCATAGCTGACACACACGAATGTACTATGTGGTCATTCAACGGGTTGGGGTGACCTGTCACACTTTATGTGACTCAGTCTAACGAATTCATGAAAGATTCACAAAGTAAGGACTGACAGTAATGGATTGTGGACGCCGCGTTCGCCGGACAAAACTACTTTTGTGTGTGGAGCAGTCTAAAGGGAAAAGTGTACGCACATAATCCAACAATGGTAGAAGACATAACTGCATTAACGTATTGGTTATTTGTTTGTTATCTATTACATGTTTGCTGTATCGTGGTGGGCAACTAATTGGCGAGCAGTCTGTACTCTTGGCCGATATTTCGTGAGCCTTCCTGTATATGTAGCCTGGAAAGACTAATGTCTCCGAACACCATAACCTATTAAACAATAATACTAGTAGCTTCGAGGAAGCTTTTAGGAAAAGCTTCGGTAGCTTTTAGTATTGTCAAAGTATCGTGTATTAGTTCTCGACAGATGTATAAATTGCATGCTGATGTTTATTATATTAATCGAGCAAAAATGTTGAGGCGATGTAAAAAGCTTGTATTGCTGGAGTCTGGACTGAATAAAGTATATTACAGAAAAGATACACTACCAAATAACTGAAGCCAGTAGTTTAAGTAAAGAAGCCCTGTAAGTGAGAGAAAGGAAAATGCAAATAACTATCGAAACCATACTAAACTTTTACAACAAAATGTACTTTGTCATCAAGCCGGTGCATCTGCAATCGAACGCGACACCGTCTCTGAAAAAGCTTTGCTACCAAAACTAGAACGGAAAGAAATGCATCTTTGTATATTGCGTCCGCACCTCAAATAAAAAACGCCCATTAAAAATCTAAACAAGAAAGACTAAAATGGATTCATAGTCACATACGAAGAACGAAAGACCTCCTTTGGACGAACTCATAATCAATATATTTGACTCGAACCCAGAAACAACAGTACCCTGGTTCAAGTACGTTAAGTCCTACAGGAAACGGGTATGCGAGATAAAGAAGGACTGAACAGAAACATTCAGAACGGCAACTGCGAGACAACTGGCATTTTCCAGAGGTGAGAAACTGAAAACAGCTGCAAAATTATAAGATCAAGGACATGCCAGACATAGTAAACTGAAGAAAAACACGTAGCGCAAACGTATGACATGGTGTCATGGAAAAATGTAGTTATTAGTCTCATGTGTACACTTTACTGGATGAAAATAGCAAATGCCGACAAGCATGTCATTACGCCATCTTTGCAACAACGCACAGTATTTTACTAGAGAGGGTCTTCCAAAAATAATATAAGTATTTCGAACGTATATACGAATATTTATTAAACTGTAAGACATACAACTATGAAATTTGGGACGCATTTACGAATCTCTCAAGCTTAGATTAGATGTTTAATATGAATTACACCAGTGTCACTAACAATATCACATCGATACTCGAAATTCCTCCCATACTCGGACAAGCGTGTCATCGTGACTAATCCCTAATGATACGGCAGTACGGACCTGGCGCTTCAACTCTTCTAGGTTATGTGGTGGTGTTGGTGTATAAACACTGTCCTTATTGAAATCCCACAGAAGTCACAAGGCGTCACGAAGGTGGAAAGTTGCGTGTTACTGAACACGATGCGTTGTGCGAAAGCGTTATCATTGTCACCAGCATTATAGAGCTCTTCAGGAAGGGCCACACTTTTGCGTTTGTCGTCATGACGTAATGTCTAATTAGACGTTTCGCCCATAACCGAGCCGTTGCGCAGCGATCGATAGTTTTGACAACTTAATACTCTGTAATATGTATATTCTTTCTGAAGCAACATTCATATTATAGGCATAATGCTACTGTCGGTATTTTCGTTTGAGAGAACTATAGCTAACCCAGCTATGAAATGCACACACACAGTTTGACACCGAAGCTCAACTCAAATTTCTGACACACTTCAAACTTTCACAACCAAAGAAATCCGTGATCAGTGTGTGAAACAACCTTTGCACGTATAGTGACGATGACGAGGTGTTGGCGTACTATCACCAACTACGGTACCAATCTAAATCTAGAAAAGAAACTAGTGAAATTAAAAAATAATTTAACAGCTGCAGTATCAGGATATATCTGCAACATTATGTTAAAAAGGGCTGGTTCGAAGAAAAAGTAGTGTGGGAGAGAGGAGCAGAGAGAGAGAGAGAGAGAGAGAGAGAGAGAGAGAGAGAGAGAGAGAGATTGATTTTCTGGCCTCTGTAAGGGCTGTCGTAAAGCTATTCTATCGACTACGCCGCTTTTTTAAAGGGCGATAAGAGTTCTTAGTCTCGCCGACAAGAGGTCGTTAGGGAAGGCGCGCCAGCTTAGTTCCGGGGGGAAAAAAGGAAAACGTCAAACGACACATCCTTAGATGACGGAAATCACACAGTGTCTACATCAGTATGAACTGAGTAAGCTTTCAACCACTCTCCTTATCTCCAAAAGTTAGCTTCAGCGCTTAGTCTGCTTTATCCCGACATCCTACGTCTTCCGAGATGATGATTAGTTAAGTGCGTTAATTAGGGCAGAAGCTGGTCTGGCGTAAGTGTTATCCACTGACACTAGATCCGCAGCCGGCGACCGTAAACTGGGACAAACGATACAGCGTGGACGCCCGAGATAACCAGGCTGCTGGGATGCTCCCATGTTGAGAAACGTACTCTACAAAACAGCGGACACGTACGAGTCAAATGCGCGTGCAAGGTTTTACAACTTAATTCCATGACGTTTTTTACCTCAATATGTAAAACGGTCGAATAACATCCGATATAACTCATCGTCATGTCACCGATGCAATATGAAACTGCTTCAGTAGCGCAATCGCGAAGTTTCTAAAATACGTGCCATAACAACGAATTGTCAGCTCTTTAAGTGTGTCATCTTTCAGTTTCACCTAGACATCAGGCTAAGCCACAGCTCACTCTGCCACCACAGTCTACATACCGAAAGATAATATACTAGAGAAATTAACATTACCGTTGCTCTGTTATATCTGCACCATTTCGAATATCAGTTGACAGCGAGACAAAATAATGTCTCACATCTATTATTTGCGTTAACTCACTGATGTTCCAGAACAAGACTTACCACTGTCAATAGACAAACGTGCCAACTTTGCTCTGGTGAGGACCAAAACTCAGTTTAGCTGATACAGAATGTCACAGATTTAAGATGTAACAGATAAACGTAGTTTAACAATTTGTTTCTTCTAATGTAATTCATAGATTCCACTACTGCACAAGACAGAAGAGCTCGAATGCCTGTACTATGAATATCTCCTCCTGTGGTTACCGTTTACGCTGCTAATTCGCTTAGAACTGCAATAATTTAAAGTACAGACTCCTGTAAATCTAATCTCCGCAAGCCATTATACACCGCTTGTGGGACGACACATCTACCAATATTATTTTATGTCCCACTGAACGAGAGAAAAAGTATCTGTACTCTGTGTCCTAATTTCTCTTGTCTTATTCTTTCCATCTGAACGAGAGGTACAATTGGGCACACAGTCTCCTTTAAGTACACAGTCTCTAAATTTACCCAAAAGTGTTTCATGAAAACTATGTCCTCTACCTTCAAGACTTTCCATTTAATATTGTTAATATCTGCAACCATTCTTCCAGATTTATGTTTGTTGTTGTGGTATTCAGTCAAGAGACTTGTTTGATGCAGCTCTCCATGCTACTCTATCCCGTGAAAGCCTCTTCATCTCAGAATAACTACTGCAACCTACATCCTTCTGAATCTCCTTAGTCTACGCGTCTCTTGGTCTCCCTCTACTATTTTTATCCTCCACGCCCCCCCTCCCCTCCCCAATACTAAATTGGGGATCCTTTGATGCCTCAGAACGTGTCGTATCAACCGATCCCTTCTTATGGTCAAGTTATGCCACAAAATAATCTTCTCCCCAATTCTAGTCAGTAACTCCTCATTAGTTATGTGATATACCTATCTAATCTTAAGCATTCTTCTGTAGCACCATGTTTCGAAAGCTTCTATTCTCTTCTTGTCTAAACTATTTATCGTCCATGTCTCACTTTCATACATGGCTATACTCCATACAAACACTTTCTGAAACGACTTCCTGACACTTAAATCTACACTCGGTGTCAACAAATTTCTCTTCTTCAGAAACGCCTTCCTTGCCACAGAAAGTCTACATTTTATAACCTCTCTACTTCGACCATCATCAGTTATTTTGCTTCGCAGATAGCAGAATACATCTATAATTTTAAGTAGTAAATCTAATTTTCTCAGCATCACCTGATTTATTTCGTCTACGTTCCATTATCTTCGTTTTGCTTTTGACGATGTTCATCTTACATCCGCCTTTCAAGACACTATCCATACCGTTCAAATGCTCTTCGAAGTCCTTTGGTGTCCCTTAGAGAATTACAATGTCGTCGGCAAACCTCAATGTTTTTATTTCTTCTCCATGAATTTTGATCACTACTCCAAATATTTCCTTTGTTTCCTCTACTGCTTGCTAAATATATATATAGATTGAATAACATCGGGGATAGGCTGAAACCCTGTCTCACTCCCTTCTCAATCACTGCTTCCCTTTCGTGCCCCTCGACCCTTAATTGCCATTTGGTTTCTGTACAAATTGTAAATAGCCTTTCACTCCCTGTATTTTACTCTAGCTACCTTCAGAATTTATTCAGATTTATGTTTATCATGTAGATATGAACAAACGTTATCCGTATTTTGCAACTGTTTGTCTGTTTCGTTTGTTTTTAAGCAAACACGTGTGATTTAATCATATCTACAGAGTCAGTAGTCTAAAAGAGAAAGAAAATAGATTGTAGGCATTTTTATAAGAGAGATGCAGCGTTTCCTACCACCACATTTAAGATGTCTTTCTACACATGTAGGGTTGCCACATCAGACGATTAAGTGAAATTATCTATTTAAAATTTCAGGGTTGTTAAATGCGCTAACATGAAAACTGTAGACTTCCATCAAAATGTGAAAAATAATTAACTTTCTTTTAACCTTAGATTACTAAACGCTCGGAAAATTGATTGCAGTTGACACCAATTCTCGGTTCTAGTCAGTCTGGTATTGTCAGTATAGGGTGTACTTATTTTGTATATGACATTCCATTGGGTTCCTTTGAGTAAAATATAGAGTAGTATAATTTACGCTAGTTTAGTAACAATATAACATCCCCACTTTAGTGTTCTAGGTTTGAAAGACCACTTATATGTCAGTATGAATACGTCAAATATGTTTCGTTGAAAACAAAATAAACATTCAGCTACAGTAGACTAGTGACATTTGTTCTTTTCTAGATGACAAACATAGTTTTCCATTCAAGTTCCCCGAACATTTTTGTTACTTCTTTATATGGTCTTTATACCGAACTGTTACAAGCCTAACAGCGCGTCTCTAAGCTCGTCGGTGCTGCTGCCATGCCTACTTGATGTGGCTTCAGAATAAATTGTTTTACGATAAATACGTAGAGATGTCAAACTTCCTCGGCAATGTTCATTAATTTAGATAATGACATTAAAGGATCTTATGTCATTACTGGCCGGGACATGCCCGCCTGCGGTTGTTCGGCCAGGAATCGAACCCGGGACCCCTTCATCTAGGGGTAACGACGCTGACCACTAGAGCATGAACTGCTAACAGTTGAGATAATGGGCAACTGCGAAGCTCATGAAAAAAAAACACAGCTGAAAGCGGGGTGGCTATCTGATACTGCAGGAAGAATGTGCTTCACGCGCACCTGACGCGGGGTCACGGTACGATGGGGACGCACGCCGTAGTACTACGCACGCTCCGCCGTGCGTACTACGCACCTGCCCACTGCCACGCCCATCGGACACGTGCGCTGCGCCTGCGTCACGCGCCGGCGTGGGATGAGGGCGGCATGGTGGGGAGGCGGGCCCGCCAGAATGACCGCTGGCCGCCACGGCAACGGCCGGAAAATCAGTACTCGGCTCGCGCCTGTGCGCTGGCCGGCAAGAGAGCAATGCTACAAGCGCGCAGAGGCTACCCAGGTTGTGTTTGCCTTCGAATTACTTTCTACTAGTAGCCCCGATTCTTTCAAGAATTGAACTCCCATTTGCTGGGACCGATGATCTTGCTGTTTGGCCTCTTCCCCCTGAATCAACCAACTCCCATGCACAAAACAGCTTCAAATGTCTGGTTACTAAAGCCGGTATTGGTGTTGTTGTCTTCAGTCTCGAGACTGGTTTGATGCAGCTCTCCATGCTACTCTATCTTGTGCAAACTTCTGCATCTCCCAGTACTTACTGCAACCTACATCCTTCTGAATCTTCTTAGTGTATTCATCTCTTGGTCTCCCTCTACGATTTTTACCCTCCACGCTGTCCTCCAATGCTAAATTTGTAATCCCTCGATGCCTCAGAACATATCCTACCAACCGATCCCTTCTTCTTGTCAAGTTCTGCCACAAACTCCTCCCCAATTCTATTCAATACCTCCTCATTAGTTATGTGATCTACCCATCTAAACTTCAGCATTCTTCTGTAGCACCACATTTCGAAAGCTTCTATTCTCTTCTTGTCCAAACTATTTATCGTCCATGTTTCACTGCCATACATGGCTACACTCCTTACTTTCAGAAACGACTTCCTGACAATTCTATACTCGATGTTAACAAATTTGTCTTCTTCAGAAACGCTTTCCTTGCCATTGCCAGTCTACATTTTATATCCTCTCTACTTCGACCATCATCAGTTATTTTGCTTCCCAAATAGCAAAACTCCTTTATTGCTTTAAGTGTCTCATTTCCTAATCTAATTCCCTCAACATCACCCTACTTAATTCGACTACATACCATTACCCTCATTTTGCTTTTGTTGATGTTCATCTTATATCCTCCTTTCAAGACACTATCCATTCCGTTCAACTGCTCTTCCAAGTCCTTTGCAGTCTCTGACAGAATTACAATGTCATCAGCGAACCTCAACGTTTTTATTTCTTCTATATGGATTTCAATAACTACTCCGAATTTTTCTTTTGTTTCCTTTACTGATTGCTCAATATACAGATTGAATAACATCGGGGAGAGGCTACAACCCTGTCTCACTCCCTTCCCAACCACTGCTTCCCTTTCATGCCCCTCGACTCTTTTGACTGCCATCTGGTTTCTGTACAAATTGTATTTACCGCTACCACCTTCAGAATTTGAAAGAGTATTCCAACCAACATTGTCAAAAGCTTTCTCTAAGTCTACAAATGCTAGAAATGTAGGTTTGCCTTTTCTTAATCTAGCTTCTAAAATAAGTCGTAGGGTCAGTATTGCCACACGTGTTCCAACATTTTTGCGGAATCCATTCTGATCTTCGCCGAGGTCGGCTTCTACCCGTTTTTCCATTCGGCTGTAAAGAATTCGCGTTAGTATTTTGCAGCTGTGGCTTATTAAACTGATCCAAAACCCCTCTACTACTACTACTTATTAAACTGATAGTTCGGTATTACACTATTGATATCTTAGACAAAGAAATATTGAATATTCGTCAAATTTGTTTGACAGAGATCTTCGACGTGGCGCTAAATAGAGTTATTCAACTGTCGTCATATTTTTCGTGTAATTTCAAGATGACAGATAACAACTTCTTGTTATGCGCTGCGGTTGCTAGTGCCACAATTGCACAGTGTTTGTGTTTGGATGAAAAGCGGGGGAAAAAAAGGAAACATACTTGAATGAAGCCATAGGTATAACGTCAAGATGATAAAAGCATTCAGGAAAGTTTGTTACGAGAGCTGCAAGTCGAGGACGTCAAATCTTATATACAGGGTGATTCAAAATGAATATACGGGTTTTAAGGCTTTGTAGCGCATGCTACATTCACCTTACAATTATATATAATACACCAAATGAACGAGAAACACAAACAGTTTTGCTTACAAGTGTTCAGTGTGAACACCGATCACACATCGAGTAGATAGGCGAGTTGTTCCGAAAACTTGATCAATGTGTCAGCAGTAATTGTTGCAAGAACACTGTTTTGTGAAGTCATATACAAAGTCACATACACATGATCGCGTCAGATCGTGCGTGAACGTGGGGATCATGCATAAAATGCTGCGTCAACCGGCCCCTTGCACCCAGTCCACCGGTCGGATACAAAGTCGTTTAACCAGCCGCATACTGAGGTATGCCAGTGAGGCGACGCACCATCTTGCTCCCAAATAAAGATGTGTGAAACTTCTTCCCATTGAGGCACGGGCCATAGCTGTAGCACATCAATATAAGAAACATCTGTTACAGTCGATTCACCGAAAAATAAAGGCCCATAAACTTTCCACGGGGATATTTCTTGGAGATAAGCTTGAATGACTCGCACTCGTTCAACACGATTTTCAGTCTCTCTTTGTCATTACATACTCTTCCCACTGCGCAAAGGCATACAAACAAAACTCTGAATTGCTCTTTCATTTAGTGTATTATTTACAATTGTAAATCGAATGTAATAAATGCTACAACGCCTTAAAACCGGTATGTTCATTTTGAAACACCCTGTATATAAATTACTTGTGAATTGATCAGTGTGTATTTCAGTTTTTGCTCAGTAAAGAGACTTCTTATATTACAAAACAGAATACACTCTTGAGTAATGCTGTACCTGCAGAAGACAGGCAAACTGTGACACTGTGATTTCTTGATACAGGAGAGAGCTACTCTAGTTCACAACACAGCACTCTAATATCACATTGCACATTAACGAAAATAATTCCAGAAAGATGTGAAGCGACATATAAAGCACTGAAGGGGGAGTATGTGAAGGTAAATAAACGTTTAGCACATTATGGGCAATAAGAACCATTTTTAGTTTTGAATAATTTAATTAATGGAATTAGTGTTCCAAGAACTACAAAATTAATTAAAAAGTACGAAACAGATGAAGCGCTTTTTAACTTGTGGTACTCAGAGTTCAAAAATAGACAAAGGAGAGTGGAAAGCTAAGAAAGAATTTTTTAGTTTAGAGTGTGACCACACCCTCTATTGCGGCTTTCTGAAAAGCGGCCTGGATGCTTGCAGATGTAGAAGTGCATGGCTGTAGCTGTGCTTGTGGGTATGAAGTCTCCTGCAGCATATTTAATCTGCATATCAGTATATAAAAAACAAGTCGAAGCAAAACAACTTTGAAGCCATGTTTACAAACACGAGACGTCAAATAGCTGTAGCGACGCCAGCGCTCCAAGCGGTTACAGTTCACATTGCAGGAGACGATAGAAAAAAATGGCTGAGCACTATGGGACTCAACTTCTGAGGTCAACTACTTAAACCTAACTAACCTAAGGACATTACACACATCCATGCCCGAGGCAGGATTCGAAGCTGCGACCGTAGCGGTCGCGCGGTTCCAGACTGTAGCGCATAGAACCGCTCGGCCACTTCGGCCGGCTGCCGTTCTTCGAATATTTAGAAGCTGTGGAGAGCTGCTGTCAGAGAAGTATTTTGATGGCTAGTGTGACTAATTTCTCGCTTTTACTTATGCACCCGGTATTTACATACAGAAAGCCTTCGAAATAATTTTACTCGCGACGTCGCATAATCAAAATTTAAAAAAATCTCTATTCCTTTCTCTTTACGCTTTCGATCGCCAATTTAAAAAATTTGTAGCTCTTAAAAAGCTAATGGGGTTCTTGACTTTAGCGTCCTGCATTGTTGTTGAATGGGAGGAGCGCGCACTTGCCAGTACCAGATATGAAAGGGGGGGGGGGGGGGGTGAAGCGTACGACACACACGCACACGCGAGTTAGAAACAAAGTCCAGTATAGAGAGAGAGAGAGAGAGAGAGAGAGAGAGAGAGAGAGAGAGAGAGAAGTAGTTGACTACACTGTCCTCCATACAGACCGCTTCCCCCTTCTACAGCAACGGGGAAGTTACAATGCCGAAAAAGCAGAAGGGTGCCCTGTGTGCTGTTGCTAGTGGGGAAGCAGTGCAGTTCAGTGCAGTGACGGGCCGGGCTGTGTGGGGGGCAGCAGACGGATGCTGGATATCTGGGTGTGTCCGGACGCGGCGGGTGCCGCTAAGCTGTGCAGCTTCCGGCCGCTAAACGCGCTTAGTTAACGAGCTGCCGAGGACCCTGCTGCGGCCGGACCGCCATTCAGCTCGAGAGCCCGCTAGCGCCTTTGTCACGGCGCGGCCCCGCGCTAATGACACGTTTTCGCATACCCGCCAGGCCGGCAGGGGCGAGTCCATGACAGAGGGAGCAACGGCGGAGCCGGCAAAGAGTAACACCCATTGGACTAACGAGCCAAGTTACATCTCGAGGGCAGGCTCTCATTATCAATTAACGCTAGATTACTAAACCCTCTTAAAATTTACGGCTGCGGTAGGGTGTAAAACAGGACACTTTGTACTTAATTTGGTATGTAACATACCATTGCAGATCTAATAATTCTAATTAACTAATGTACAATCTATAAATTACGATTTTCTTTGAATATGGAACAGTAAAATTTACCATGGTTTAGTAGCAATGTAACATCCCCGCCCTCTTTAGTGTTCTAGCATCAATGAGCACCTCAGAATTTGGAACAAGATTGGGTGTGCCCCCTCTATGCGGTGGTGGAAGCCGTAGTGTATCTGGAGTTATTGAAGAAGAAGTAAGACGCTGCGTAGTAGGTGCGGCGTGGATGTAAATTCCGCGCGGAGGAGGAAGAAGAAGAAGAAGGGGGGGGGGGGGCGGCGGCGGCATGTTACGCTGGTACACCACATCCCCACAACGAAAAAGCACTTTAGTAAAAACATTTATATTTCTCTACATCTTAATTTCCAGCTTTCGAAGAATGAAGCAGCATGGAAATGACAAGGAATTATAGAAACAATAAGTTGTGTATAAAACAGGATTTTTTTCCCTGCCCACGTGAATTAGATTCCGTGCTGACCGTCTGCAGAACTTTCCAGCCAGGTAAAGGTGCCCATTGACAGGTTGACACTGTGTCTGCTGTCAAATTAAAGTCCATGGGAATGAAGAGAAAATAAAGACTGATGTCCCGAACGTAGGCGCAAATGACTAAATAAATAACACTGTCACAGTATGTAGATGTGTGAGCACAGCTGTAGCGCTAAGTGGATACTCGCAACTGTGAATACTTCGATTTTATATCGTGCAGATTTTGAAGTTCTGACAGTGTGTTGCTACCTTAGTTCCGAAGTTAACTAGAAGATATAAGTACTTCTCAAATCATCGGATGAATCCTTTCCAAATGAATTTACTATCTGAATTTAAATTTCTTGGAAGTTATGTTAAATGTATGTAGTAACCACTGATGTAAAACATCACTGTTGCTAAGTAGAGGAAATTACAAACAATGTTTTTGGCTAACACATCTGTTTAATTAGTCGTGTTCACTTCTTACCACCCATCGCGTGAACCATTACTAACAGTACCGCAAAGGCTTCTGTAAGACACAGAAAGAGGGGGGGGGGGAGAGGCTGACAACAAATTAAAATTGAGGAGGAAGGGGGGAAGAGGGCGTTTAGGGCGACAACTGACGCTTCCTCAAAGTGCTAGGCCACCAATATAACTTTAATATCTCTATCTCTACTTCTAGTTTATGGACTACTTCATTCGCGAAACTCTACGAAGCACAGAATACAGAAGGTGGCTTCACTAACAAACATTCAATGTGGTCACTATTTTACCGAAGATCGGTTAGTCCAAATGCCAGTCTTCAATGGTCTTTTTTATTGTAAAACTACACTTCAAATACCTTATAGCTCTATTTCTCATCTTAACAGAAGATGTGAAGTCAGAGTAAAATGAGGAAAAAGTACGGAAAGGGTTAAACTTCACATGACGGTAGGATCATTTCCTGCTATAATGTCACTGCTCATCTGATTTCCATAACAAACATCATAGTATTTCTCTGAATGGCGCCTAAAGACTCCCACTGTTATAGGACTATCTTATGGGACGGAGCAGCTCGTCGCGGTTCTATTGAAGCGAACTTCAACACCACACGTGTGAATAAACTTCAGGCCAGAAAAACATTGCATCTGGAGTCTCGAAATCCAATTCTAGCCTTTTTTCTTCTTCGTTTCTTTTTCCCTGCAGTGCCCAACCTCATTCGGTAGTACTGATTCCGTGGCGTCACTTTCAATCACATTAATAGCGACAAGTAATTTTTAAGTTACAGTACCTTGAATCCACCATTAACCCTTTCAATGACACTGGAAAATGTATATAACCACTGGAACTACCAACTAAGTACTATATTATTTCCGCTCCTGATTCACTGCTATATTTACTACCCCGATAAGGCGTCGCGGACTTGCAAACAATAAACTGAGCAGTTTTATTCTTTGGTATTCCCAAAGAGAACATGTATTTCACAGTTATGTTAAAAAAATGTCTCTTAGAGGAATGACGTCAATATTTTCAAGATACTGTCTGTAATTACACTTTACTGCACTTTGTATGTTTGCTGTACTAGAAACAATTTAAGGACCTACTTGAGAATGAAATATTGAAAAGATGCTTTAATAAATGAAACTATGGGTTGAAACTGAGATGGTATGTTTAAACTTTGGCGTTCGCTAGAATTAATGACATTCTTCACATCTGAAGATAAGCGGTACATAAGGCTTGCATTGTTCAAATGGCTCTGAGCACTATGCGACTTAACATCTTGTGGTCATCAGTCGCCTAGAACTTAGAACTAATTAAACCTAACTAACCTAAGGACATGACACACATCCATGCCCGAGGCAGGATTCGAACCTGCGACCGTAGCAGTCGCGCGATTCCGGACTGAGCGCCTAGAACCGCGAGACCACCGCGGCCGGCACTTACATTGTAATTAAAGAGCTACTAAAGATCTGTCTCACTGTGCTACAAAATAGATACACTGAATACAGCGCCTTACATGACAGTTAAACAGCGAATTATGTCAAATATTCAGTTACTGCAGTAGGTGTTTAAAAGCAGCCTTTAGTGTTGTTTTCTGGTCACTGAGTTAGTTTCGCACATTGAATAACAAAGTTTGGCATTAGACATAACATGCACCATTATTATATTAAATGTAAGTCACTTCTTATTACTGTGAAACAACTTCTAGCGCCCAGAACAATGCTTTAAGAGGTCTTCGGAACGTCTTACCTGAAGATAAGCGTGGAATGCACCGAAACTAATAGTGGAACTACAGTTTCATTATGTGCCCAGTCGCAGACACTAGTGAAAAACAGCGTTGACCATCTAGTCAACCGTTGGTAAATTAAATTTTTGCCATATTTTCTCAGATTGTTTAGCTACTAAATTATTATTCGGAAGAAGAATAGCCTAAAGCTAACATATAAATTCCTTTGGTTCCTCTAATTCATTCAACAAGAGTGTCGCATCAAAAACTTAAGTGAGTTGCATCTGTAGTGACAGCATACGTTCATCTTTACATAGCAGATACAGATTAACACTAACATGTTTCCTTGTTCGCATCACAAGCTCTTTATGCTTAGTAACATATTTAATTTCGTTTTTTCTTTTTAATGATGTGAGTTTTCTTGGTAGATCATGGCTACGTTTGTATTTGAACACATTCTCTATGCATTTTTCATGGAATATTATAAAATATGCATGTGTAATGAATCTCAAAACGTACAAATATTTTAAAATCTATCCCTGAAGATGGGTGTAACACGCCGACATGAGCTCGGCAAGACTAAAATATTCGTACTACGCAGTTCCAATCGATATTTTTATACCATAAATAATCTCCATTCAAAAAATTCAAGGCGATGAGCACCAATGTTGTAAACCTGTGCATTTCTAGGGAAACAACAGCACTAACTAAGGTGTACACTATCCGTGTGAACATCGAGACAAGTGCACTTCAGCAACGACCTCCATATTGATACGGCACCACCATGCCACAATGCGTCATATCGTGGAAGTTATTACGAATGTAACCCAACAACAGTACAAACTTAATCTGTTGTTTACCTTCCACACAAAAATTCAGTTAACCGCATCTTCTACAACGAGAGTGGTAAGTTCACATATTAAGCACCGATCACGATAACAAGGGAGAATTCGATGACGATCGGAAATAGCGCACAACGAAAGTGAAACTTTTTTCCCCGCAGGTACTAATCTTAAAAGCCAATTTTTCTTTCTAAGGATTAGAGCTACGCACTACAAATCAAGTGGCCCACATTGGAGTGTCTCTTATAAAAAGCGAGGTTCTGTTTTTCTGTTGAAAGCGATAACGCCTCCTGAACTGGCGACGGAGTATTTTCGAAGTCCAGCCACAGCAATCGAGTGACTACGGCACTACTGATTATCAAGTCATGACTTCCGCTTCTACTACACCGCGTGAAGTAGGAAGCAGCACGCACCAACAAGTTATTTAAACACGATACATAACCGCCCACGTGTGACAGTTCCGAGTGAGACGAGTAAACAATGACATCATGAGATAAGCCAGCAAGCAAACAGATTAACAAGTCACCCGAAACCTGTGCTCTCCGGGAAGAGCTCTATACCCGTGATATAAAAGTCCAGTGTGGTTTTAATAAAACTCCACTATTCTCACTATAAAACGATATTATTTAATTTGCATTTCCAGATAACCAGTAACTTCAGCTGCATCAGTGTTGGTACCCAAGTTTAGTGTGTGGTACTACCCTGCAATTCGCAGGGCAGAATCTAGTTGCATTGTTCTACCAACTAGCATTTGAGATGATCTTTAAAATGCTTTCCACCAGATTTTATTATTTTTATTTTTAGCGGTTGATGGCTACACACTGTCAAGCAAACCTAATTTTTTTTTCACATTTATAGTTGCAGTGCTACGAACCTAACATTCGAGGCGTTTTGGACGGAACAGTTGATGTTTGAAAGGCGAATCAATTATGCTGTTAAAGTCAAATATTACTTGAATGGTTTTCGACAGTAGTAGAAACAGGGGAGGAATACTATGCTGTATGGTCAACAAACACAGTTCCTTTGTCTACGAAGTCTTTCCAGTTATCGGATTTTTTTCTTAGTGGAAGTGTTTCAATTTTCTTAAATATGAAACCTGCTGTAGCTTACAGTGAAATTTTTCTACGGAGGAATGGGAAATGTCAAACATGGTGTCGAATGCTGGCACAGTGCAGCTTTCTGCCTGGTTACCCGATGTTTACTGTCAATATAGTACATTACCCGTGTTCCTGTTGTTCTAACAAGCCGTTTAAGAATAACCAACGGTCCAAATATCTGATGAAGCATTGTCAAACTCAGATGAATACCACTAGCCCCTCCTAATAGATGTGGAAGAATACATAGTATGAATTTCCTTATTCCTTGCAAACATGCTGTATGGTATTAAGCGTTGGCTATATTAGGCACTAAATGCGAGAGAAAGGTATCGCAATACATGGGTAGTTTGGAGAGGATCTTTTACCGTACCTCATTTCATTGTTACACGCCCCCCCCCCCCCCCCACGCACAATTGGAACATTAACAAGCAACACAATATTTTTCGAGTAATATATTAGAATCAAACGAATCCAATGGTTCCGAAATATTTATCCTGTGCGTTTACCATCGATTACAGCAAATTCCGAAAGCAGGAAATAGCATGAAGTTAATTCCAATGGGGGTAACGAACGTTCAGCGATGTCCCTAAAAAGCCAGATATCCGCCATCTAGGAGTGTGTTAAAACAACCTACACTTCGTTGGTAATAACCTTCGCATTTCTCAAACTTCATACACAGAATACGTACATAACATGCACTAAAAGGCTTGTCAGAAGTTTGTCTGTTCTGTAATAAAGTTGTATGTGGTTTCATTAACAAAACATTCAATGTGGTCACTATTTTACCGAAGATAAGGTAGTCCAAATCCGAACCTCCAATGCTGTTTTTTGTTCTCGTAATCATATTCTTCAAATATTTTCTGATTGCACTCCTCACCATAATAGCTGGTAAGTTCCCAGGAAGAGAGGAAAAAAATGTGGAAAGGACTGAACGTCACAAGATGGTAGCATCATTTCCTGCAATAAAATCACAGCTCATCTGATGCCGAGACGAAACGTCACAGCAGTTACGTGAATGGCGCCTAACGACTTTCACTTTCAAACATCATACAGCTAATGGTAAGAGGCACAAGCAGTTCGTCGCAGCTCTGTTGAAGAGAACATCACCGCTGCACGCATTGACTTAATGAGCCCAAGAAAAACTTAACATCTTGAATCTCTCTAAATCCAAATCTCAGCCTGTTTTAGTTATTAATGCGATAAATATGGAGGGATTTCTGGTTACGATGGATCCATATGGAAATTAGAAATTCAAACGTCATCAAATAGCCTACATTTAAAATTGAGGAACTGTTGGCAACTGATAATGCAGAAGTCGGGCTGAGCTACATGTCAATCTGTTGTCACGACCTTTACTTCCTGCTCATAGTCGTCGGATTTGCCAATTGATAAAATTGTCACCTTTCAACATAACGTAGATCTTGAGGTAAGCTACTGATCTCACCGCCACAACTACCATTGTGTAGGTGTGGGCACCCCATAGACGAAACGTTGCAATATACTGAACACTGGTGGAAGTACGTTCCCCAAAGACCACTAGCGCGGAGTTTTACGCGGTAGCCTGCGCGTCTCTCGGTGCTGTCTACCAAAGGGCGATAGGGTCAATGCGCTAGCAGTGCAGGAACGCAGTAAAGTAACGTATTTGGTCCTAAAGTGGAGAAGTCGTAAGAAGGCGGTTGTAGAGAAACGGCCGGCGAGCAGGCTCGCGCTACGGCCCCGCCAACGGCCGGCAGCGATGAGTCAGCGCGGCTGGGCGGCAGGTGAGGGCGCCATAGACATCGATCTCGTGCTCCACTCACCGGCTGCGGCTGCGAGGCGGCCGGCGCGTCCTGCGGCGGCTGCGGCGGCGCCGGCTGCTGCTGGTCGAAGAGGCGCTGCCGGTGCGCCAGCCGGTCGAGGCTGGCTAGACGGAAGGACGAGGGCTGGCCCGCGCCGGAGCCCACGCCGCCCACCGACGCGTACTTGGGCAGCGTGGGCGGCGGCACGGCCCGCGCCACCGCGCGCTCGCCCGTCGACCGCAGCAGGCCCGAGCTGCTCGTGTACATGTACGAGCCGGGCGTGGCCCGCGGGCCCGCTGACCCGGCCACGCCGTTGCTCGTCGGGGTCGCGCCGCTCATACCCGCACGACGCGACTAGCGCACACGTCCGTCGGCACTGCGATCTCTCCGCACAGCACACACACTGTTTGTTCGGCGCGAGCGTATCCGCCACTCACGAGCGCATCACGAACTAGTACTCTAAGCACACTCAACTCTCGCGCCTCCAACGGCGGTCGGCGGCAGACTGCCACTCGCGGCCCAGCCTCGCCGGCGCCCTGACAGCCAGCGCTACTGGCGGTCGGCCGCCGCACTACGGTGCTGTGGCGCGCCCATCAACTGTTCGCGGCAGTTGTTCCCGTAACGTTAATGAGAAACCAAAAGGCTGACTCATATTTTCGGAAGCTACAGAATTCCAGACGCAGTTCCAACGTTTATTACGCAACGTTGTGTACTTAAAATAATTACATGTTTTCACTGCCACATTAATCAGCGACATGCGTTGAAACAGGCGTTCAGTTGCTGTGGAATGTGGGGGGAAAAACCGCAAATTGGCATTCATAAGAAGAATAACACCAAAAATGCAACAGGAGCGTAAGAAATTGTCCATGCAACGTGCCACTGCTAATGCCTTGCAGAAAATAAAGGCGAAACGAGTATGACACTAAAATTGTGTTTTATTCAGTTGCTGTCAGACGGTCCATAAGTAAAAATTATCAATATACCGTAATAAGCGACATACGATTTTTTAAAAAAATTAATATTTTATTGTCTTTTTGTAGTAAACAATACAGCCATTGCAGCTGCTTTGGTTAGTGACTTAAGTTAAATTTTAGGTACACATCTACATTATGCGTATTTAAAATTACAACTACAAATTCAGTATTTTTCATGTCAGAGCTATCTCTGCCTGTTGTACGTAATGTGCTACTATACTTATAATTTTCAGGTTGTTCTCATTTATGTTTTGACATTTTTTGGTAATGGAATTTTCATTTTTTGCAAAGTTTTTCCACAGTTTCTTTTGAAATGAAGCATACTTGTAACATCTCAAATGATACGGTCGTGATCTCCGTTGTCTTCTGGGTGTTCACTGAATGTGGGGGGAGTCTATCACTCCAAACCTATAGAGGTGTGCGGGGAAACATGCATATCCCAACCTTATCCTAATAATTGATGTTACATTCCTCCTTGGGAAATTTTTCTGACTGTATCAGGGTTTTCTTGGTGTATCGCACAGGACTGAAGCGAACGAGCCGGCGTTTTTCTGGTGCGATGTTTGCTACTGTTGTTCCCATTGACTGTACGCCTCTTTTTTTGAAACGTGTAAAAAGAATATGGAAGCTGTGTAAAAATCTGGCCCCCCTTCTTTGATGCTTTCTCTCGCAAGACCATTTACAACTTCGTTATGCCATATATCTGGGTGCCCCTTTATCCACATTAGATGTACCGATTTATTCTCGTTGTTGGCTTGCATTATTAGTTGCACCACATCGTAATAGAACTGTTATCAGCTTTTCGCTTTCGATACTCTTAAATGTTCCAAAGCACTTCTAGAGTCAGTGACATTAGTATTTTGTTCTTTTTTCAGTTCCTAACCTAATTGCTTATTTAATAGCTGTCACTTCTGTAGTGTAAATACTACTTAATGATGGTAATAAAAACTTTCAGCTGTCTGCAGCAGAGGGCAAAAATATGCGCAGCCAACTCTTTTGTGCCGGCCGGTGTGTCCGTGCATGTTCTAGGCGCTTCAGTCTGGAACTGCGTGATCGCTACGGTCGCAGGTTCGAATTCTGCCTCGGGCATGGATGTGTGTGATGTCCTTAGGTTAGTTAGGTTTAAGTAGGTCTAAGTCTAGGGGGCTGATGACCTCAGAAGTTAAGTCCCATAGTGCTCAGAGCCATTTGAACCAACTCCCTTGTGAGCTTTGGATCCGTCAGCACATATTGTAAGAAATCTGGCCATTCGCTTTCCAGGTAATTTATTACTTCCTTATCAGCTCTCGACCCATTCTGTCTGGTAGATAAAAAACTTTATATATATATATTCGGTCCTTCCATTTCAAAGAGAACGTAAGTCCGAGACATCGGAAGCCTGTTACAAACAGTGGTGTTCGTTTGTGTTCGTCTGAGTATCTTCTTTCTATCAACTTCTTAGCTTTAACTATGATGGAATTATTAATTATTACGGATCTCTGAAGCAAATTTTTTTAGCAAGTAGTTCTCTTTAATTTATACCAGAAGGGCTGTAATTGGTGACAACTTCATTGGTGCTAGGCACTGCCTGAGACCTCGATATTGAAGACCATTTAGTTTTTCTGGTACGTTTTGAAGGGCATTTCCAAATAGGTGACTACTTCCATAGTCTATTACAGCCTATTATTCCATGGTATAGAATAAGGAGAATATCTAGTTGGGCTTCCCACGACATACGGTTTACAGCACGTATGACAGAACTTTTTCTGTTTTCATAACAATATGATTAACATGTTCTGTCCAGGTTAGTCTGCTACCAAGCAAAAGCCCCAATACCTTTGCTGATTTTCGTACATTAAATTTACAAGGTCCCACGTTTATCGTATTCACTGGGTTATGCTCGGTGTTTTCGTTTGCAGATAACTACAGAATATTTTGATTGTGACAGATTGAGATCACTCCTCAGCAAGCATTGAAAATGTAGATCGGCGGCATTATTCATCCACGAGCAACACAATTCCAGGCTGATGGATGCTGTATACATACAGACATCATCTGCGTATTGTAGCACACGAACAGTGGGGCCAAGTATGTTCTCCAAATCTGCTACAAATAAGATGTATAACAGGGGACTTTGAACAGCACCTTTAGGTAATCGTTTCCACACTGAGAAGCGTCATTTAAACTGTTGACTTGATTTCAAATGTAAACACTTCTATAGAGTAAACAATTCTGAAGAAACCGAAGGCAAATATGTGGGATACGTAAGTGGTATAACTTCTGCAAGACTAAAAATGTCAGAGTTATATGATCCTGATATATCCAATAATACATCTGTAAGATAACTTTTCTCGTCGAATGCTTTTTCAATGTTCATCGTGAGGTTACTTCAAGGTCAATAGTGCTCCTCCCCTTCCGAAAGTAATACCGTAACACTGGCAAATTTTCTTATGGTCTAACCACCACTCGAAATGTAGTTTCAGAAAGCGTTCAAAAGTCTTTGCTAAGCACGATAACAGTGCAACTGGGCGATATGAATTTGCTGTTGAAGGATCTTTACTGGACTTTCGTATAGGTACAATAATTTGTGAGGTCCATTCTTGAGGTACTTCGCTTTCTGCCTATATTGCATTAAGGATTTGTAACAGTTTGTCTTTTGCTGCTGTCAGTAAGTTGTATATCATCGGGTAATTTATTTTATCATTTCCCTGTACTGTGGGTGTAGAACATTGAAGTACCATTACTAATTCTTGGACTGTAAAATGTTCTGTTAATAATTTGCCAGATACCTGAGCTTCTCTGTGGATGCTCTTTTCAAACTGTAATGTTTCCCTTTCTGCTGATGAAGGTGCAATAATATCTGGGATGTCTTCAAGCCAATTATTTGTAGATTTTTGGCGTTAGAGGTTTAGAGTTGATTCTTATCATTGCCCAGACCTCAAGGGTGGGGTAGTTCTTCCAATCCTTTCACCGTATTTTTTCCAAGAAGATTTCTTCTGGAGTTTAAGGAATCGTTTAGCTTTGGGATCTTCTTTCTTAAACTTGTATAAATTTTCCCACGTGCTGATTTCTGAAAACGGGAAAATGGCACTTCACATAAATACCTAGTTAGTTGTTTGGATATCCATTGCTAACAGCGAAAAAATGGTGAGAAACTTTCATTCGGGTTTTCTCAGGAACCGCCAATGAACTACATGGTGCCTCCGTAAGTCCTTAAGATGCAGCGTAGATCACGTATAATGCGAAAACGTCCAATCGATTTGCTCCATTTGCCTAAGCTGGAGGTAGTCCGTAACATTCAATTGTAGGATCTTACAGTAAGACGATCTTCCTGTTATATATACAAATGGTCCTTTGACCAAGGGCTATCCAGAACATTTGACCCTGCCTTTCTATCACCAGAGCTGTAAGCTCCGGAACAATCACGGTTTTACGCGTGCCATTTTGGAACGTATTGGTAACGCATGCTGTCGCATCTGTACCGATACTGCAAGGAGTAGGGCATTCTGGGGTAAATGTGTTGGTCTGAAATTATTTTCTAACTGGAAGGACCACTTCTAATGTAAAACCCAAATTAGTCACAACGGAAAAGGCGAACAAATATTTGAATACGGAAGGAAAATTTATTTCTTACATCAACAAATAAACACTAGCACAAAATACATTTCTTCGTTTCAATGTCGTTTGACAAATGCAAAAATATCAAAAATACTTTGAAGGCAAAGTATGTTCACTACTGAGAGGTATGTTTACTTATATTAATTTTTTACCGTTTTTCCAAGAAATTACATTCACCAGTAATGTCGTAACTAACTAGCAGTCATTCTGCTTGACAAAATTACCTATTATCTCGGTGAATTTTATCAGACTTCCGGTTTCACGCTTAGAATATACATAGCTTGACTTAATGAATATACAAACAACAAAGCGTAAAATTTTACTTCACTTGACTGTCGCTTCATTTTGAAATATTATAATTATAACACAAGAAAACACAGTTTTGTCAAGTTTCACATATTGTCCATACGGTGTACTTAGAAACTATATTATGAACCTGCAACATCACTGTTTCATGCTATAATCTGATTTATAAGTTCTATTTTGTATTTCAGATTATCGCTTATTCCTATGATATCTGTAGCAGCTTCTTTGTTTCACTGTGCAGTAGAAGGCAACAGTAAAACTACGCAACGCTAGAAAATTGATTTGAAACCCAAAATAAAGATACTTTGAAACAAAAAGCCACGAAATACAAGGAAAATAGTGTGTTTTCATGAGTAAACGCCAACAAACATGTTTACCGGAATGGTAAGGCTCAAAACATCAGACCATAATATTGGAGTAACACCTTTTCTGCTGCCCAATGCCCAGATTTTTTTTTTAATTGCAGTACAAATGACCCTTTTATCACGTGTGCCATTAAGGCGTAGTTACGAAAAAGTTGATGAGGCTTTGAAAAAATAAGTTATGTAGATCTAGTAAATATAATGGGCAAGGAAGACAGCTGCCGCCTCAAATATGCAATGAAATCTCATGGCGCTTCACGCCGATGACGTCACCACAAGTTTGCGCCCCTGGTTGTGGAAATTTGGCTGCCACATCTCGGCGACCACGCCACCGTCGACTCTGAGATCAATAAAGTGGAAACCGAGACCTAACAACCACCACTGTACCGAGCCAATGTGAAAGCAAATTCTCTCAAAACTCTTATATTAACAAAGGGTCTATGACCCGTAGCATAGGATGTCTTAAAAACATTCTTTCGATTTCGCAAGGCTATTACATCTTCTGCATAAACGGAGAAAGAAACTTGAGATGAATTTTAACATATGCATAGCGCAACATCTGTATTTTCAAAGGAACCATCCAGTTTTGTAAGGATATATCTTTTACATGGAGGCACCGGCAACTTTGGAGCACTTTTCACAACTACGTTTAGGATCAAAGTATTCACTTAACTTTCACAAGCGTTCAATGTTCCCCCTGATGGACGCACGACTAAAACCTAGACGCTTTACAGAATATTCAATTATTTTTCGAGAACGTCTGGAATTACTGGATTCACTGCTTTTGTTGTGCAGCGCCATCATTCGTCCGACGAAGTAGTTGTAAGCGGAGGCATATGAACCGAGTCTTTCACAAACACCTCCCCCCCCCCCCCCCCCCTCAAAGAGGAAGAAAAGTAACCTACCGGAGATCAGGCGACATAAAAAAAAGCGCTTGAGGGGACATCAAAAAAGAAAGTTCGACATTATTCTGGCAGGCCAAGTAACCTTCGCTTACTGTTGCAGTACACTTTCAAGCGACACATAAATGATACTGTTTTTCATCATAGTCACCTCGTCGTTGTAAACAACAGCCGGAACGTCTTACCAAGCCTCGACGACTGAAATATGATACTTGCTACGGAGGCATTAGGAAACCACAGTGTTGGAAAATTTGTCTGCCATCAGATATTCGCCGGCCGTGCTGGCCGAGTGGTTCTAGGCGCTACAGTCTGGAACCGAGCGACCGCTACGGTCGCAGGTTCGAATCCTGCCTCGGGCATGGATGTGTGTGATGTCCTCAGGTTAGTTTTAAGTAGTTCTAAGTTCTAGGGGCCTGATGACCTCAGAAGTTATGCCTCTTATTGCTCAGAACCATTTGAACCATCAGATGTACTTTCAGCTTGCCGAAAACATTGCCTAGAGCGTCATTGCCGATCGGCTTCATCCACGTTTGTACGGCCTTGGTCCAATTGGTGTCTAATTTAGATGTTTTGTCTACATGATTCGTAATGTCCCGTGTACTTCGACTTTGGAGTTCATTTCCAGGTGCTGTGCAATTTCACTCCCACGCTGTGGTGCACTTGTTATCCGTACCGCAGCAGATCTGTGTCTGCAGAACACACGGAAGGCGTAAGTCTCATCTGACAATGACCCGCTCTTGTTGCGCAGTGCATATACGTAGGGACCGCAGTTGTTGGGAAAGCCTAATCTCCAACATACCAGGAGCGTGATTCTTGTAATCGTATTATTATTCTTAATAGTGGAGGTTCGCTTTTGCATTTAAATGGAACCCTGCTTCATCACTGCATACTAAAGTGAAAGAAAATCGTTATTTCCCTCTTAAACGTTGTTGTTTTTCACCATCCATGAAGGTGCTCGTAGCAAGTGAATCCGGCAAGCTGGAAACACAAATGCCGCCACGTAAGACGCTGGACAAACGCAACGAATGGCGAATTCTCAAATGGCATGATTAAGTCCGAAACTGTTGAATGCGCTCTATGGCTTGAACGAGCACTCGGAAGCGGCTCTGGATTTCTCCTTACATACACTGATCAGCTAGAACATTATGACCACCTAGCTACTAGCAGGTATGTCCACTTTGGCACGGACAACAGCGGCGACGCCTCGTAGCATGGAAGCAATGAGGCCTTGGTAGGTCGCTGGAGGGAGTTGGCATCCATCTCCATACACAAGCCATCTAATTCCCATAAATTCCGGGGAGGGGGCGGGGGGGGGGGGGTTAACTCTGACGCAACGTTCAATCACATCTCAGATGTGTTCGATCTGGTTCGGATCTGGCGAGTTGGGGGTCTGCATATCAACTGGAACTCGCCACTGTGTTCCTCGAACAACTCCATCACTCTCCTGGCCTTGTGACATGACATCTTATTGAAAAATGCTATTGTCGTTGGGAAAGATAATCGCCATGAAGGGCTGTACGTGGTCTGCAACCAGAGTACGATACTCCTTGGTCATCATGGTGCCTTGCACGTGCTCCACAGGACCCATGGATGACCACGTGAATGTTCCCCAGAGCATAATGGAGCCGCCGCCAGTTTGTCTCCGTCCCGCAGTGCAGGTGTCAAGAAGCTGTTCCACTGGAAGGCGACGGATTCGCTCCCTCCCATCCGCCTGACGAAGAAGGTATCGGGATTCATCAGACGATGCAACGCTCTGCCACAGCGCCAATGTCCAGTGCCGATGGTCACGTGCCCATTTCAGTCGTAGTTGCCGATGTCGTGGTGTTAACATTGGCACATGCATGAGTTGTCACCTGCGGAGGCCTATCGTTAAGAGTGTTCGGTGCACTGTCCGTTCAGATACACTTTGCACAGCATTAAAGTCTGATAGTTCCGCCACAGTTCGCCGCCAGTCCTGTTTAACCAGTCCGCCCAACCTACGACGTCAGACACCTGTAATGAGGGGCGGCCGCAATACCCTACGACGTTTAGACTCGGTTTCACCTTAGTTTCGCCAAGAACTGAAGATATTCACTACAGTAGTCTCGAACAACCGCCAAGTCGTGCGGTTTCCGAAAAGTTCGTACTGAATCTCAGGTCCATCACGGTCTGCCCCTGGTTAAACTCTGACACATAGCGCGCCTTCCCCATTCAACACACGGACTGCACGCTGTCTGATACTATTTGCTCCGTGCGTGTGCCACGTTAGCAGTTACTCCTCGCCAGGTGACGCTGCTATCTCTTGGACGGATTTATATCGACAGGAAGTCCCTGGTAAAAATGTTCTAGCTGACCATTGTATACAATCAGTGTTTTGAAGATTCTAGTGCCAGTACCGAATTCTTCGAGTTGTAGGAGGTGCAGTGCCGTATTGTCGACAAAAACTGCACCTGTTGAAATGGAGAACGACAACTGCATCACATACATTGTTTACTGTATTATCGCAATCTCGACTCGACGCACATTGGGTATGAAAGGACGAGCTATCTGTGTGTCTCAGGAGAACCACTCCACCAATCATGTGAGTTGGCAGCTTGCAACTGGCGCCAAGGTAAATTTTGTATCGTGCGAGCAAGTTCAAAATTTCCCTCCTAGTTTCTGTTCTCATTCATGCAGAAAATATAGGATTGCGAAATGAGACATCCTGTACTTGTCACTGTACTGCTAGAGGCAATATGCAAATATGCCCTTGTTTACGATTTAGTCGGGTGAGGGCAGCTCTGGAGGCTAAAGTAAAGTGCGAGAAGCTTGTTCAGCGCAAGGCGAAATTAGAATTTAATGCATTTGCCTTTCCAGATGTACTCATGTGTCGAACCACACAATGAGAAGTGCAACACAGATTACACACGTGAAACATACAATTAAATCTGTTTGGTCTAAAAATCAACCACAAAAAACTTATGATGCCAATCAGCAGACAAGGACTACATTTACACTACGACATGGATGAAAGGAACATAGAACAGGTTGGCCACTTTCGGTACCTTGGTAGTATAGTAATTCGAGACATCAAGTCTTCCACGGAAATTGCTAACAGCATTGAAAAAGGATCTCATCTTTGCCATCAAGTTAGGACTCTCGAATGGGGCAACCACACCTTCGTAATAGCTAAGTAAATCCATTAGCAAGCATATTTTTTTCAGATATCTATACAGGTTGATCAGAACCAGTCTGAAAAGCTTGTAAGAGTGTTGCAGTATAGGAAGTGCTGAGAAATAGATGTTAAGAAAAAGATCGATACGCTGTGCCGTTTCCGAGTTAATTAGCATTGGTGTGAGCCAACCAAGCCGTTGCCCACGAAAATTCAAGCTGCCCGACAGAGCGGCGTCGCCAAACGAGTTGTTCTTTTGTGTTCCCTAAAACCAGACAACAGAGCTATACAAAAATTGCACATCGGACGGTAGGGTGGGTCGAACCCGAGCCCTGCGCTATCATCTACACTAAGAGAACAGCCTTAGAGATAACGTATACATAGAGGTTGTGGCACATTCATCACTCTACGCGGTGCCACACTACACTACTTTCCGAGATATTTTGGTAAGTCATTCTTTACAAGTGATTAAAACCAAAAAATTACCACGACACGCAACTGGCTTTCAGCTTAAACCTGAAGTCGAATGGTTCAAATGGCTCTGAGCACTATGGGATTTATTATATGAGGTCATCAGTCCCCTACAACTTGTTGTTGTTGTGGTCTTCAGTCATGAGTCTGGTTTGATGAAGCTCTCCATGCTACTCTATCCTGTGCAAGCTTCTTAATCTCCCAGTACTTACTGCAACCTATATCCTTCTGAATCTGCTTAGAACTACTTAAACCTAGCTAACCTAAGGACATCACACACATCCATGTCCGAGGCAGGATTCGAACCTGCGACCGTAGCGGTCGCGCGGTTCCGGACTGAAGCGCCTAGAACCGCTTGGCCACTGCTAAACCAAAAGTCGATCCGGTGAAGTCTATCGCTTGATGGTGTTATGTTTCTCTTAGCTGCTAAATTTAAGAAAGGATTATTAAGGATTCAATCACTGCTAAATATTTGTGACGATGAAGACTTTAATCTCACTGCTGCTCGTTTCGTTCACATCAGTTTAAGCTGTGCTCTTAGGTTCCTACTATGCACTGGCCACAACATCTTGGTTGATGGTTGTTACAGTGTCTGTGTGGTTAGGAATTACATTTTTCAAATGGCTTACCCAGCAAATGGCAGCTCGGCATCTCTTACCGCAAGTTTATGCAGAGTTCGCAATAATTGCAGCGTCATCAGCATTTAAAACTTAACGAGCGATTATTCGTATAACTTTGTCTTACTCTTCATAAGACTGATGTTAAAAAGCCTTCAGTCTTTCCTAGTATGCTGGTGTACCCCAACGCTGCAATTCTCAAAAGCCACTTTGAGCAGAGCTGAGAAGAAAACTCCGAAAAGTGTAGGTGCGAACACGCAGCCACAGTTAATACTGAATGGTATAGATGCATTACCATCGAAGATTACAGAGCCAAGCATATTGTCATGAAAAGATCTTATTAAGGGCAACAAAGTTGGTGGACATCCAATTTTTTCCAATATGCTGTAGAGTGCGTCCCTACTGACGGTGACAAATGCTTTGTTGAGAAAAGCCACATATTATGGCACTGTATATTCGCGTCACTTTCCTTGTAACTGACGCAAGGTGAATATCATGTCACCCATGGATCTGCCATCTCGAAATCCGCATTGTTATTCAAGGTAGATCGAAGCAAACAAAGTTACAGTCTTTTTCACAATTATCCTTGTATACACTTTTCCAGCAATTCTCCAGACATATTCATAGTTGCTACAATCACCTCTGTCGCCTCTCCCCTTACAGACGATATTTGCACCTCGCACGTCTTGAGGTATTGTGCCTTTTTCCCAGCGCTGCAGTAGGGTTTGATGCAATATCGGCGAAACAGTCAAGTTTGATGTTCACCCGGTAGGTTATCTTGCCTAGCTTTAGACTTTTAAGTGCGAGTTTTAATTCGCCGAGAGTAGGAGGACAATCACGCTCAGACAAAACATGGTAAGTATATTACCCAAAGCTTCTGGATAAATGATAACCTCTTCTGAGTATAGGTTAGCACATCGCTGCACCCCTCTATCTAGCTGCAGATTTTTATCGCTGACTGGGTCACCATTAACATCTTTTATTGCAACGTACTTCCTGCCTGTTGGTCCAATGGCCGTTTTGATGCCCACGGTAATCTCCTTTGTCTCGGCAGATCTGAATAGATTAGCACGGGCTAGTCCAATATCTATTTACACAATGTCGAGAAACTCGTTGCAGATCTGCTTTTTAGGCCTTGTAATCGGCTACTGCTAATTGGTTTTCACGATTATTCATAACCTGTAAATGAGCGTTACGTTTCTTGCCTATATAGGGGAGCAACTCACTTTCACATTCAGCAAACCAGTCGCTTTGAGTCCTAACCTACTTCCTAAATGCTATAATAGTTGTTTGCATAATATTTTCTTTAGCTAGATGCCACATATTTTCGGCGCTCTGTGCTGTTGACAATGGCTCAGGATTTAGTTTCATGTCAGTATCTTCCCTGAACTTTTTATAAAGCGCACCACCTTGGGTGGCTTTGGTATTGATCTCACTATTCGACGAACGCTCTCAGCTGAGTGAATCTGCGTTTGTGTGAACCGTGATTTTGTCGTAACTAAAGAGAGATCAGTATCACAGTCAGCACTGTGATATGTACGGGAGTTAAGTGCATGACGTAGATCACATCTTCTGGTTATGATTAAGCTGAGCTGATGCCACTGGCCTGAACGAGTGTTTCCATTAGGGCTTCTGATAAAATATTGACATATCGATATTTTTCAAAAAATATCGAAATCTAGGGGATGCCTTCCCCCGATATATTGATAACAAAATGGCAATAGCGAGTGGTGATATTTATATTTTATGTTACATTTTTTCACAATTTTCACTAAATATATGAAATTGTTCTTTTCAAACTGGAGTAGAACATAATTTTACTTTCACTGTGTGAAGGAGTGCTACAACTTTTTCGAGCTTTTATCAAGTCCAGTCTTCATCTTTGTCAGTGTGAAACAAGTATAGGTGGCACAAAAGAAGTCCGATTGCATTGGGGATCGGGGGTCTGAATGGAGTAATAAGAATCTCGATGTGAAGAAATAGCACACCAATCAAAAAAGAATTTTCAACGTAACTAGTGTGCTATATCTTCACATCGGCATTCTTCAAAAACAGTTGCTGAAAATGATGAACAAAACTCTAAATGACAAGATTTGTCTCTGAAGTGGGCGGTGACGTGTTAGGAGAAATGCCGACGTAATCGGCGCCCAGCCTACCACCAGAAACTACAACGTTTAGCTTCACTACAACTGCCAGATAATTGGCGCTGGTAGAAATGAAAAAACATGGAAGTCGACACGAAGTGCTCCCGACAAATCCGGTATGTGATGAAACCGGATGACGGACCCATCGGAGGTCTTTTACTGTGCGACTTACATGCATTTACCATTGTTACAAAAGTGGTCATCGCCAAACGTTAACTCCATCATCTTGCTTCTTGCTATAAGAGGGAGAGGCAGGCTGCTAGCTTGTTGATGTAAAGAATAGCTAATAATAAATCAACAATTGAGTATAAGTACGTTTACAATGTGGAGCCGATATACACTCCTGGAAATTGAAATAAGAACACCGTGAATTCATTGTCCCAGGAAGAGGAAACTTTATTGACACATTCCTGGGGTCAGATACATCACATGATCACACTGACAGAACCACAGGCACATAGACACAGGCAACAGAGCATGCACAATATCGGCACTAGTACAGTGTATATCCACCTTTCGCAGCAATGCAGGCTGCTATTCTCCCATGGGGACGATCGTAGAGATGCTGGATGTAGTCCTGTGGAACGGCTTGCCATGCCATTTCCACCTGGCGCCTCAGTTGGACCAGCTTTCGTGCTGGACGTGCAGACCGCGTGAGACGACACTTCATCCAGTCCCAAACATGCTCAATGGGGGACAGATCCGGAGATCTTGCTGGCCAGGGTAGTTGACTTACACCTTCTAGAGCACGTTGGGTGGCACGGGATACATGCGGACGTGCATTGTCCTGTTGGAACAGCAAGTTCCCTTGCCGGTCTAGGAATGGTAGAACGATGGGTTCGATGACGGTTTGGATGTACCGTGCACTATTCAGTGTCCCCTCGACGATCACCAGAGGTGTACGGCCAGTGTAGGAGATCGCTCCCCACACCATGATGCCGGATGTTGGGCCTGTGTGCCTCGGTCGTATGCAGTCCTGATTGTGGCGCTCACCTGCACGGCGCCAAACACGCATACGACCATCATTGGCACCAAGGCAGAAGCGACTCTCATCGCTGAAGACACCACGTCTCCATTCGTCCCTCCATTCACGCCTGTCGCGACACCACTGGAGGCGGGCTGCACGATGTTGGGGCGTGAGCGGAAGACGGCCTAACGGTGTGCGGGACCGTAGGCCAGCTTCATGGAGACGGTTGCGAATGGTCCTCGCCGATACCCCAGGAGCAACAGTGTCCCTAATTTGCTGGGAAGTGACTGTGCGGTCCCCTACGGCACTGCGTAGGATCCTACGGTCTTGGCGTGCATCCGTGCGTCGCTGCGGTCCGGTCCCAGATCGACGGCACGTGCACCTTCCGCCGATCACTGGCGACAACATCGATGTACTGTGGAGACCTCACGCCCCACGTGTTGAGCAATTCGGCGGTACGTCCACCCGGCCTCCCGCATGCCCACTATACGCCCTCGCTCAAAGTCCGTCAACTGCACATACGGTTCACGTCCACGCTGTCGCGGCATGCTACCAGTGTTAAAGACTGCGATGGAGCTCCGTATGCCACGGCAAACTGGCTGACACTGACGGCGGCGGTGCACAAATGCTGCGCAGCTAGCGCCATTCGACGGCCAACACCGCGGTTCCTGGTGTGTCCGCTGTGCCGTGCGTGTGATCATTGCTTGTACAGCCCTCTCGCAGTGTCCGGAGCAAGTATGGTGGGTCTGACAAACCGTTGTCAATGTGTTCTTTTTTCCATTTCCAGGAGTGTATTTAAAGGCCACTACGTTGATTTTCTTCAGTCGATGTATCGATACTTTTCTCTGATTGTCGAAATCGGATAACGATAGTCATTTAAATAACGATATATCGGATTCACGATATTTTAAGAAAATAGAAAATACCAACAGCCTATTTCCTACCTAACCACACCCTTCGAAAATCATGATATATTCTGAAAAAATAAGTGAAATAGTTGCGACAAGAAGGAATTTTTCACCTTTCGTTCTTTAATCAGACTTTATATCAGGATAGAGCACATTCGTATATGTGCAAAACATCGAATACTGCAGAACACGCTGCTGTTACATGAGTAATGAAGTCCCGGAAAGTGTTACAAACACGAAGAAGAAAAATTAGACTGCAATAGGACGCAAACATACTATCTTCGATTCCATAACTCCAAGTCTATAACATCACCATAGCGACCGTATATGATGTGAAACACTTTCATCATTCATCGTACAATCTACAGAGAACTTTTACAGCTGATGTGTCTTAAACTGACATTTAATTATAAAAAAATCGTACCTAGAGTGGTGTGTTAATGGTAAGTCTTCAATGCGCCGTTGCCTTGAAATGATATACTGTCATAACATGCAAGTTGTAATACGGAAGCAACAAAATGCGACGAATCCTCTCAAGAGTAGCGAGCGTGGGACGTCACGTGACGGTTTCCGATTTCGGCTGAAAGCCGTTGTGGCCTCTACATTAAGTCAATCGTCATTCTCTAGTTGGCTGAAAAGCGAGATAGCAAACTTGTAAACTAAGCAGTTGCCGAATTTCTTTTCGAAATCATGCCTAGCATTTGCGCAGCGTGCAACTGCGCGCACAAAAGCAATAAAACTACAAATACACAGTATTTCAGATTATACCTATTCTTTAAAAATATTACTTGTTAGTGATTTTGTTTATTTGTGCTGTACAACGGCACGAAAAACTTTAACGTAGCCGAGCGGTTCTAGGCGCTACATTCTGGAACCGCGCGACCGCTACGGTCGCAGGTTCGAATCCTGCCTCGGGCATGGATGTGTGTGATGTCCTCAGATGTTAAGTCCCATAGTGCTCAGAGCCATCTGAACTTTAACGTACTTAAGTTTTCCTGAATATGTGAATGTATTATTTCACCCTAGGTTTCGTGATTTTTTTATGCAGTATCATATACCATACCCTTTTTACTTCCAAAAACATGGTGAAGAGTTGTTCAGTTTGTTTCACTCTGTTCGCTGTGTTGCTTATCTGTAATATTCTATCTGTTTGAGAGCAACTGTCACTAATTGTACCTGGCGGGCCGCTTGAATTTGCGCGCAAAACGGCCTCATTGGCTTTAGTTTTTCCCTTAACAACTATTTCTCAGTACAACACACACTACAGAACCGTTAAAGCTTTTCAGACTGTTTCTGACTACCCTTCATATGCCTTTGAATATATTACCACGAACAGTAGATACAGTAGCAGACACCAAATTATACAGAGTGAAAAGTATTTAAAGCGACAAATTGTGGGAGGTTTAGGGGACATCAAAAGAAATATTATTCCCCAATGTCATTTTTTCCTATGAGGATTATTTAAACCGGTGGAGGTCGTATTACGCTCGTCAGTTGTTAGAGGCCGTATTACGATCTTTAGTTGTAGGCAACAGCTGTCCACCAGTGTAGCAGTGCATTGTCTCAGTTTACTAATGGAGCGATACACCTGGAGTGAGTACACTGATATGGTTGGTGTGAACTATGTAACGCACTACAAAGGACGAGCTGCACAGCGGGTTTATCAACAACAATATCCTAATCGCCGTATCCCGCATCATACGACCTTTGCTGCTGTGTACCAACGCCTGCGCGAGAACGGGTCATATTGCAGATTACCCGGACAGGGACGCCGTCGCACGGTAAGAACGCTGCAATTTCACGAAGCTGTCTTGCAGCATGTGGAGCGGGATCCTTCGATCAGTGCGGTTCTTCGTTAATGTGTGGGTCAACGTTGTTGTGGACTGTTTAATTGGGCCGTATCTGCTACCTAGGCCATTAAATGGCAGGCACTATTACAATTTTCTCGCCAGAGCATTGCCAGAATTGCTGGAAGACGTCCCGCTCCCTACAAGACGTCGCATGTGGTTCCAACATGACGGGGCGCCGGCACATTTCGGTCGTCGTGAGCGTCGATTCCTGGACCGACGGTTCCCAGAAACTTGAATTGGCAGAGGTCGTCCTGTACCATGGCCTGCTCGATCCCCAGATATGTCCCCTCTGGACTTTTTTATGTGGGGCTAGATGCGCAATCCTGTTTACGCAACTTTAGTTGCATCAGAAGTGGGTCTGGTTGCCCGGATAGTAGCAGCAGCAGGCGCAATTCAGGATACTCCTGGGGTTTTTACCCGTGTCAGACAGAACATGACCCGACGGTGTAACCTTTGTTTACGTATCAATGGAGGCATTTTTGAAAATCTAATATAATTGAAATTGGGTTGCGTTAATGTGTTGTCTCTTGTTAATACAAAATGGAAAAGTGTTTGTTGGTTTAATTAATTTGCGACCAGAGAAACCGATAGAAGTACTCAAGGTACCCTCCGCCACACACCGTCAGGTGGCTTGTGGAGTATAGATATAGATGTAGATGTAGATGTAGAATATTCCTCGTAGGAAAAAATGACATTAGGGAAAAGTATTTGTTTTGATGTCTCCTACAACCTCCTAGCGTTTGTCGGTTTAAATACTTTACACCCTGTAGATACTGTATGTCCTTGAAGTCAATACTAAAAATTAAAGCAAATAAAAAAAATACCTGGTACGAAAACGTCGACCAAGAAACACAAGCGAAGCAACCAATAAGCGAAAAACATCGCCGTTGAAATCGTTTCTACACGACCACGCAAGAGAGAGAAAATTGCTTAGAGAAGAAATATGATTTAGGCCGCCCCATGGAACGATGGGCCACTCATGTGAAACAGATTAGGTGTTCATTTTTCACACGAGCTATTTGAGACTGGAACGGTAGAGGAAACAACTGAAAGTGTCCCTGTACACACTCTGCGAAACAGTTTAGTGTGGACTGCAGACTAACCGTGCTGATCTGCGTTAGCTTTCCACGGTAATTTGGTGGAGAGCAGACCACGCCGTGACAGCGTCTGTAGCCGGCACGCGAGCGTACGGCTGCTCACTGGGGACTGAGCGCGCGGCGGCGTCAATACGACAGCGACAGCAGCAGCAGCACGTAGTACGGCCAGCCCAGCTGAGCGCCACGCCATCCGCTGTATCGAGCGGCCCTGCCCCTGGAACGGCAGACAGCGCCAAGGCCGCCCACGCACTACGTCACTCGTCTGCCCGCACATCCTAAGTTTGGTACACGGATGAGCCGAGTTCTAAACCGTGATTCACTGCTCCTTCTCTGGCACAATATGACGCTTCTCTTTTATGGACAGCTCCTTACAAGAATGCTGTGCGAGCTGTTCTACGGTAAAGCTTCAGTGTTTATACCAAGATAGGGGTCGTTGGGTCGAATCCCGAAGACGACCTCTGACATCGTGGGGCATCAGGGTCTGGAACGGGCCCACACAGACTCATGGCACAGTGTGAGAAATAAGTAATAATAGTCGTATGCAAAGTGAGAGGTTCTCTACACATTGGAAGCTACACTACTTTCACGAGGGACATTTCATAAATAATGTACAGGTTGGTATTGCTGTGGATTCTTTGATTACGTTAAATATAAGAGTTATACGGCCAATCGGTTGCAAATAATTGTTTGGTACAAATGACCTGCGTTTCGACACCTACGGACATCACACACATCCGTGCCCGAGGCAGGATTCGAAACCGCCACCATAGCGGTCGCTCGGTTCCAGACTGTAGCGCCTACAACCGCTCGGCCACCCTGGCCGGCCTTCACATAAAGTTAATCGTTTTCGTGGTGGTCGTATGAGAGCAGACGATCCAAGTCCCGGAAGACCAAAAACGTCAACAGATGAACGAAATGCGAAACTTGTGGCAGGTGCTCCTGAAGATCGCAGTACGACTTGGGAAGAACTATCTGGGCCACGGGAATTCCCCAATGTGAGTATCCCGTATTCTGACAAATGATTTGAAGAAGAGAAAAATTTATGTGGGATAACTTTCACACTGTTTGATTGCTGAAGAGAAGCTACAACGCTTGGACACTGCAACATTGCTCGAACAACGATTCTACCGTGAAGATCAAGGATTCTTGTATCGAACTGTCGCTATTGATGAAACTTTCACACCTGTGTATTATTGTAGTTTCAGGCAAAATTTGCGCAGAAAAATGCAGAGACTCGGCCACTCATTCTCCACGACATCGGCAATGTTGTAGCCCAAAAACTGTGGGAATACGGATGAGACGTGTTGCCACACCCTCCCTAAAGCGCGGATATGAGCCCACCAGACGTCGACTTGTTCCCGAAGTTGAAAAAAACTACACATGGATATTGTTCTCTTTGCCTAGAAGACCTTTCTACCATCGTTACCCGAACCATTTGACAGATTAACAGATGTGGTATCCTGGATGGAATAATAGAGTTCCCGAGACGTTGGGACTAAGACATAGAGAAGCAGGTACACTATACTGAAGGGCTGTAAAGAACCCAAACTTGTGGCTACTGCCCATCGCGAGACTGAATACTGCCTGGTGGTATTGCGGGCACGTGATGCTGTAGGGAAAGCGTATTAGCGAGGGCACAGACGAATGGGGAATCTTTGTAGCGACGATACCGCCCGCAAACGGGGAAATCCGCTGATGCAATTGACTCTGACAGAACGTAAACTGTAATTGCCCGGCGTCAGAGCGCGAGTAACACACTAGAAGAATTATCTTCACTGACACAGCAGTCTCTGCACTTCGACAATCGATACCTGTACGTACACGTGAGCTGTGCAGATAAACAAGTATTTCTGCTAACAAGGAGAGGTACCCAGTGGTGGGATTGGCTTTTTGAAACCATCTATACGTATCGCAGTCTGCAGCCATTCGCCCTGGTGGACCCTCGTTTGCGAGTAATCGATTGAGAAAAGTTTCGGAATTTCGTGTGATGCTCTGCAGCTTTAAAAATAATAATAATATTAATCAGACTGTTACCAGATCTCAAATTTTGTATAACTTTGTAATTTATAGCGTTTTAGTACAACAACAGATTTGGAAAAAAAAACTGCGTAACGGTCACCGTGCGGTGCTCACATGTAGAAGGTTGTGTATTTGAATCTCGTCAGATGCTCTGAGGTTTTTTCTTTATTTTTAAATCTTTATTTAAATGAATTTGATTGTTATTTTTATTCAGTTAACAGTTTTAAACGTATTTTTTTTATTTCTGTTCCTTAGTCACGTCATATTAAACAGTATCTAATTTCTTCTTGCTATCATTCTTTTTCCACTTGGAATCTTTGTTTATGCGAATTTAATTACTGTTATTCACTGATTTAGATTTAATTTCTTTCCTTTTATCATCCTATATTTTCATCTATGCTATTGTATTCATTAGTTTTAGTACTCATTTTGCTGGAGTTTTGTTTTACTTATAATTCCTTCTTTCATTTAATGCTCCATCTGCGTTGTTTTGTGTACAGCGCAAAAAGAATTTGTGTTTTAAATATTTATATGACGATTGCCATCCAAAAAATGTACATCTTGCAAGAAAAATACATTTTTGACACCGATGCACGTCTTCTGTTTTTAATCAATAAATCAGCATTTTTAAATGTTTAAATATTATGATAGATAAATAAAAATAGTGAAACTCACTTGCATAAACATTACAAGATGAAAAACCATGACAGTAAGACGAGATGAGAACAATGCTAACAGTTTACAGACGGTTTAATATTGTGTGACAAAGGAACAGAAATAAAAAATTACATTTAAACCAGTTAACTAAATAAAAATAACAAAGTCATTCCGATAAAGAGTTGAAAATAAAAAAAACTTCAAAGCACCAGACGAAATTTGAACGAACAATTTTCGAATGTGAGAACCGCACGATAATCGTTGCGCTACGATAATAGTCTGATTAACGTAACTGTTCTTAAACCTGCAGAATATCACGCGAAATTCGGAAATTTGTGTTCGTCAATATACTCGTAAACGGGGACCCACCAGGGTGAGTGGCTGCAGGGTGTGAAACTTGGACCTTAATCTGCATTACCGTATAGATTGTTTCAAAAAAAGCATTCCCACCACTGGGGACATCTTGTAAGTAACGGAATGTATACGCTTATAAGCTACCCAACGAACTGCAACTGATCTTTTTTTTTTTTTTTTTTTTTTTTTTTTTTTTTTTTAAAATCGGTTGTCGAACACAAATTTACGTGTTTCACACTTTCTTCCGTGCTACTAATACGATAATTCCTTAAATTAATCGTAGTGTCTTTAGCTGTCTGACTTCGTAAGATATTTATTTACTTTTTGGAAGGAGCAAATGGCTCTGAGCACTATGCGACTTAACTTCTGAGGTCATCAGTCCCCTAGAACTTAGAACTACTTAAACCTAACTAACCTAAGGACATCACACACATCCATGCCCGAGGCAGGATTTGAACCTGCGACCGTAGCAGTCGCACGATTCGGGACTGCGCGCCTAGAACCGCGAGACCACCGCGGCCGGCGCTGATCGTAGAAGCATGGAAACAATAATTATTGCGACAGCCTATGTAATAAACGCTGCATTGTTTCATGCGTAAAGTTCTTTCGATGTGTCTGTTGCTAGACAAACTTTATTCACATTCACAAACAGTTCTAGGTCATTACACAATTTCGTGATATAATACACATACACTCCTGGAAATGGAAAAAAGAACACATTGACACCGGTGTGTCAGACCCACCATACTTGCTCCGGACACTGCGAGAGGGCTGTACAAGCAATGATCACACGCACGGCACAGCGGACACACCAGGAACCGCGGTGTTGGCCGTCGAATGGCGCTAGCTGCGCAGCATTTGTGCACCACCGCCGTTAGTGTCAGCCAGTTTGCCGTGGCATACGGAGCTCCATCGTAGTCTTTAACACTGGTAGCATGCCGCGATAGCGTGGATGTGAACCGTATGTGCAGTTGACGGACTTTGAGCGAGGGCGTATGGTGGGCATGCGGGAGGCCGGGTGGACGTACCGCCGAATTGCTCAACATGTGGGGTGTGAGGTCTCCACAGTACATCGATGTTGTCGCCAGTGGTCGGCGGAAGGTGCACGTGCCCGTCGACCTGGGACCGGACCGCAGCGACGCACGGATGCACGCCAAGACCGTAGGATCCTACGCAGTGCCGTAGGGGACCACACAGCCACTTCCCAGCAAATTAGGGACACTGTTGCTCCTGGAGTATCGACGAGGACCATTCGCAACCGTCTCCATGAAACTGGGCTATGGTCCCGCACACTGTTAGGCCGTCTTCCGCTCACGCCCCAACATTGTGCAGCCCGCCTCCAGTGGTGTCGCGACAGGCGTGAATGGAGGGACGAATGGAGACGTGTCGTCTTCAGCGATGAGAGTCGCTTCTGCCTTGGTGCCAATGATGGTCGTATGCGTGTTTGGCGCCGTGCAGGTGAGCGCCACAATCAGGACTGCATACGACCGAGGCACACAGGGCCAACACCCGGCATCATGGTGTGGGGAGCGATCTCCTACACTGGCCGTACACCTCTGGTGATCGTCGAGGGGACACTGAATAGTGCACGGTACATCCAAACCGTCATCGAACCCATCGTTCTACCATTCCTAGACCGGCAAGGGAACTTGCTGTTCCAACAGGACAATGCACGTCCGCATGTATCCCGTGCCACCCAACGTGCTCTAGAAGGTGTAAGTCAACTACCCTGGCCAGCAAGATCTCCGGATCTGTCCCCCATTGAGCATGTTTGGGACTGGATGAAGTGTCGTCTCACGCGGTCTGCACGTCCAGCACGAACGCTGGTCCAACTGAGGCGCCAGGTGGAAATGGCATGGCAAGCCGTTCCACAGGACTACATCCAGCATCTCTACGATCGTCTCCATGGGAGAATAGCAGCGTGCATTGCTGCGAAAGGTGGATATACACTGTACTAGTGCCGACATTGTGCATGCTCTGTTGCCTGTGTATATGTGCCTGTGGTTCTGTCAGTGTGATCATGTGATGTATCTGACCCCAGGAAAGTGTCAATAAAGTTTCCCCTTCCTGGGACAATGAATTCACGGTGTTCTTATTTCAATTTCCAGGAGTGTATGTGTAGTTACAATTGCGTGGAAATAAAAAAAATACCTGTAGCAAGATTCGATCCAGAGACCTCGCATTAATGAAATTAAATTCTAACTCACTCTGCTGGAGAAACTTGAATAACAGCGATCTTACAAAGTATATAAGCACACCTAAAATTTTCAAGCTTGATTTTCTCGAAAACGGTTCAGAGTTGTCTCTTCCTGTTTATATACTTTCGAACGAAGTGATGCCCTACATTCTTTATCGATACCAATCACACTTGTGGGGCAAAGTTCGTACAGTTCCCATGTGAGTAGGAAACACTTTCGCTACATTTAGAAAAATTTCCTCTTGTCTCTATTAGCTCCACGACTTTCGTAACAAATTTCGACAAGATATGAAAAGAAAATTCCACGTCTACTGCAAGCAATACAACTGAAGTAATTAAAATTCTAGACGTTGAGAACCATGAATACATGTGTGCGTTATTTTTGAAAAATTCGACAGTTTGACCTCGTGATTTCCTCGTACGCCAAGTCAGGATGGTTACGCCAAGAGAAGTTTGGTGATTACCACACGCTCTGTCTACTTCATCGACATTGCTGTATACACGCTCCTCAGTGCGTCACACCAGTCATCACACATGACGTACCTATTTACTCATCACAATCGCACCGTAAGGTTACACTTATCTACTATACTAGTTGTACCTGCCCACAAAACAAAAACATTCCGTTTCCCCATTGCTGCTCACTGCCTCTGAGACTTTTTCTAAAGTGCAGTCATGACCATTTCTCTTTCGTGAATAGTGAAACAAATTTTCGCTACTTCTTGCAGTGTCGCTTATATTTTCGTTAGTAATACTCCATAATTTTGTCGTGTTCCTAATTCGCCCCCTCCCCGTCACTCTGGAGCAAGAAGGTGCAATTCAATTGGATATTTCTGATTTATGTTTTTTGGCGTCACCCTTACGCAAATGCAATGAAAGCAAGAGGAGCAAAGATTAGGTAAACGAAAACAAGACAAAATACATGGTAATGTATATTTCTAAGGATAGAAGAACGGCCGGCTGAAGTGGCCAAGCGGCTCTAGGCGCTACAGTCTGGAACCGCGCGACCGCTACGATCAAAGGTTTGAATCCTGCCTCGGGCATGGGTGTGTGTGATGTCCTTAGGTTAGTTAGGTTTAAGTAGTTCTAAGTTCTAGGTGACTGATGAACTTAGATGTTAAGTCCCATAGTGGTCAGAGCCATTTGAACCATTTTTGATAGAAAAACACTACATGTCCTGAAAGCTTGCGACAAATGTTTTTAAAATGTCAACTGCTTCCATTATCAACGTGTTCTTTTAACCAGTGATGACAATAATAGGAGACAACGTGTTAGAGTAATGATACAAACCAGAAAATAGGGCGTTTATGCGATCTTACAGGTATTTAAGAATTGTCTAATTATAAGATAAAGAATGTTAATAGTATACTATTCGCTTGTACGTGGTCAGAATTGTGGACGATGAGAGAAGCTGATACAAACAACGATCTATAAATTTGTTTTCATCCCTGAACTGTCGGGTCAGGGTCATCTCTGGTCGTTTATGAAGCAAATTTGGGATTCTTGGCTTAATGAATTGAAGTGGACGTGGAGTGAAGGAGCAGATTTCGTATAGAATTTCACAGATTTCTTCTTGATGATTTCATAGAAGGATGTTTGCCGTAAGTGTTGCCTAATGTGTGTATTGAGAGTATAGGGGAAACTGTACGATGTAAAGCTGAAAAGTCTGAAGCCGTTTCAGGTGTGTGTCGGCGGCTGCTGGCCACACATCCGAACTACACAAAATGGTCGGAAGTATGATAGCACGCCAAATAGTCAATGTCGCACTGTTAGATATTGCGGGTACAGTAGGTAAAACAGGCCACAACCCTTACTGGCAGTATTGCTTATACGCGACCTGCAAATCAGCTTGCTTATCTATGGTCTCTCCGTTACCCCAAATCAACTGCGGGGCACATGAAACGAAAATCCTGCGGATTTGTATGGACCTGTGAGAGGCAAAAGATTGCTGAGTATGATAGAATTATGAAACAGAAACGGTTGTACAAGAGAAAGGTATAGTAATATGAATTAAATCTCAGAGAACAAGCTGCCTTAGCGTATATGGGGAGGATGGCATATGACAGAATAATGAACAGCAAATTGTATTCCACCAGGAGGCAGGGCAGGTCAAGAGAAAGATGGCTGGAATATGTGTTGGCTGACCTTATCAAGATGGAGAGCTGAGTATGGAAAAGAGAAGCAGCGAACAGTGATGTAAGGAGGCTCACTGTTAATGAGGCCAATGCCCATTAATGGCCGTAGTGACGAAGAAGTAGTAGTTCTCTGGCACCCAGAAGCTAAAAATTACGGCGGCCGAGTGAGGAATGCAGCGTTGCCGCGTGGCTGCGTCCCTCGCAGGTGATCAGCAGCGTCCTCCATGAGGCAGGTCGGCCCGTGCCTGTGGGTCCTTTTGGAAGGAAGGAGCGATAAAGAGGCTTGGCGCAGATAAGGGGCGACGCTTCCGGGAAGGCACGCCGCGCTCTTACGCCTATCTGCAGGCAAGCTGCTGACGATACATCACAGCCCAGTCTTCATCCGCCTGACGCTTACACTTCTCGCAGACACAACCTCACATTTCTCTCTACTCTCTCTACTTCGTTTCAAACAAAGCATTTCTTTCCAGGTCGGACCACGGATATTTAAGTCTGCTTTTAGCCTAGCCTTCACTTCCCGATGATTCGCCAGAAACGATACATGTTTCGAATTCCACGTTAACTTGTACGCCCCTTTCTACATCTACATCTATGCTCTGCAAACCACCTTAAGGTGTGCGCGGAATTAACTTTGCGCTCAAATACTGTCAAAGTGCCCCCCCCCCCCCCTCCCCCAACTTTTCCTGTTCAAGTCGCGAAAAGTCCGCGAAAAGAAGGACTTTTGGAAATCCTCCGTGTGAGCTCGAATGTATGTAATACCACATTCAAGTCTTTTTCGCGAGATATGAGGAGCGGTCATAAAATAACGGAACTATTGCTGTAAAACATTTTATTAAAAAAATCCACATTTAGTTAGTGTCACCCTTAATATACTCCTCTACAACGCTTTATGCTCAATTCTTAATTGTTGGAAACATTCCTGGAAGTCCTCCTCTGTAACTCCTCAATGATGAGTGCTGCTTTTTCTTTGACTGCTTCAACAGACCGAAATCTTGTCCCTTTTAATGCAGACCTGATCTCGGGAAATAGATAAAAGTCACATAATGTTAGGTTAGATGAATAAGGTGGGTGATCTAACAATGGGATGTCGTGTTCGCTAGAAACCTTTTAGCAGACAATGCGGCATGAGTCGGTGCGTTGTCTCGATGCAAAACCCATGAATTTTTTTTCTTCCAAAATTAGAGTCTTTTCTTTCTTATTTTCTCAGGGAGTTGAGCAAGAACCACAAGGTAGTAATGTTGGTTAATAGTTCGACTCTCAGGAAAACAGTGAAGATACACAGTTCCATGAATACCGGAAAGAAACAATCATCATCGCTTTGGATCTTGATTTGCTACTTCGAGCTTTTTCGCTCTCGGTGAAGCTGGGCCCTTCCGATGCAAGGAATGGCTCTTACTTTCTGGATCATAAGTGAGAAACCAAGATTAATCACATTTATTACTCTTTCCAAGAATTTAGGTTCATTTTTAATGGTATTCAAAGAGTCTATACAACCATTTTCAGGACTTCTTTTCGTTCAATCGTGAGAATTTTAGGAACCAGTTTCTCACACACTTTTCTCATGCTAAATTGGTTACGTAAAATCTGTATTATGCATTCTTTGTCAATTCCTACAACTTCAGAAATCTATCGTATACTCAACTTCCGGTCAGATTGAATCAGATTACCTACTTTTTCCATATTTTCATCCGTTTTTTATGTTGAAGGGAGTCCCCGCGTGACTCATCTCCAACGTCTTCTCGGCCGTCTTGGAAAAGCGTGAATCAATCGAAAATTCACATCCTTATTCTCTTCACCAAACATTTATTTTAGTAAAAGATAGGTTTCAGTAGCAGTTTTTCCAAGTTCCGTGTGAAACTTCACAATTCGTTGCTTCATTATTACATTTATCATTTTTCCGGCAAAACTAAATAACAGCTTTTACGCAAAAGAAGTCCATGATCACACTGATTTGTCTAGAGACAAGAGAGATGCCGCATTCGTCTGGGAAAGCTTCACACTTCACAGCTATTGGTCGTTCATCTTTGGCACATGCATACTAACACCGTGTCAGTATCAGCCACACTTCGTATACCTAGGAGCAAACAATACATTGCTTGACTGTTACAGGACAAAACGCTCTCTGAATTTTAACAGTAAATCAAACCGTGATGCACAACGCCTCTCTTGCAATGTGAACTCTGTGAGCTTCCGCGATTACTAAATGAACCTTTAACGAAAAGCGTTGCTCTTTATTTGGTCTTCCCAATTTCCCCTATAACTCCTACCGGATACTGATCCCGGACTGACGAGCAATATTCAGTTATTGGTCGAACGAGGGTTTTGTGAGCTACCCACTCTTCCTGATTATTCTTCCAACGGATCTCGCTCTGAAATCTGCTTTACGAGCGATAACTTTTATGTGGAATTCCCACTTTAAATAGCTCCATAAAAATTTTCATAGGTAGTTTATAGATGCATGTGACTGCTTAAAGTGATTGTTCAGGAAACGTATAATCATACAATAATGGGGTCTTTCTGCCTACGTATGCGCAAATACGTTACATTTGTCTATGTTAAGGGTGAACCGCCAGTACCTCCACTAAGCTTCGATCCTTTGCAGGTCTTCGAGAGTTACCACAATTATATAGCGTAGCGACTGCTCTGTACGGCAGCATCATGCGGTCGGCTCCCTGGAACTTCCGACGTTTTCAACTAGATCGTTTATACACATTTTGAGTATTAATAGTTCTATAACTCTTCCTTTTTAGATCCGCCCGAAGTTAATTTTACGTCTGAACGTTTGTATCGGTTAAGAATGGTATGCTGTGTTTTGTTTGCTAGAAACTCTTCGATTCAATTACACATCTGACCTCGTATTCCATACCCTTGCATTTCGTCCTTTAAACTCAGCGCGGAACTGTATCAAATGCCTTCCAGAAGTCAAGGAACATGGTATCAACCTGAGCTCTTCTGGGTTTCGTTGACGAACATGATGAGCTGGTTCTCACACAATCGTTGTTTTTGGAATTAATGTTGATTCCTACAGAGAACATTTTCAGTGTCCAGAAATGCCATAATACGCGAGCACTAAACATACAAAAATTCTGTAACATACTGAAGTCAACGATACTGGCTCATAGTTTTCTGAGTCTGTTAGCAAACTCTTCTTGAAAGAAGGAGTGACCTACGCTTTTTTCCAATCACCAGGAACGCTTCGCCCCTCTCAGCGTCGTATGAGTACAATACACTGCTGGATCAAGTTCTTAGCATACTCCATATGGAATCGCGTAGGTATCCTATCAGGTACAGAGGCGTTTCCTACCTTGAGAAAGTCCAGTTAATATTCTTCCCCGCGGTCACTTACTTCGATGTGCCTCATTTTCATAGGATGAACTGCAGTACATTGTTCTTTAATGAAACAATCCTAATTCCGGTAGTATCACCTACACGATGCCATTGAGCCACATGAGATTGAAATTAGCTGTATCACATACTGCCTGCATCTATTTTCTCTGGGAATAGTACTGGAATCAAGTTGTATTCGAATAAAACAGGAATCAGTCTTGTGCCTCTATTGTTCACCTTCGAAGTCAAAAGCAAATCGTCCGCACAGTTCTGCTGTAAATACAACATCCTTAAGGGCCGAATCTGAAGATATCGACACTACCGTCGTCCAGATCAGATAAAAGCTTAGACCCAAAATTAAATGTGAGAAACGCAACTAACTTTGCCGTCAAATATAAAAGAAAGTAACAAGTTTGTTTGCGTGGCCATCACCCACAGCAAGCATAGCAATATTCGTTTAGCAAATAAAAACCGCGTGTTTCTTGTTGCACAGTACTGTATTTGTTCCATACATGTTTCGCCTTTTATTTTAAGGCATCTTCAATGTAATAGATATTTGAGTTTTTGACTGGCATCTACGTTTCCTTTCATCTGGTCACATGCTGGAGGTCGCATTGTAACTTCACTTACGAAACATGTCACAAACTACTTTTCTTCACAATTTTCAAATTCTTCGTGCCAACTGCTGTGAAGCACAATTAGTATTGTCACCAATTGTAGATGTTTTACCGAAAACTGTGGTTTAAAGTAGTAACACACAGTAGTTACTAATTTAAATCACAGTTTTCGGTAAAATATCTACAACTGGTGACGTAAGACTAATAGTGCTCCACAGAAGTCGGCACAAAAACTTGAAAATGTGAAGAAAAAAAGTTTGTAACATAATAACGTGCTTACGTTTCATAAGTGAGCTTATAATGCGTCCTCCAGCATCTGACCAGATGAAGGGACCTAGATGTCAGCCAAATAAGTGAATAACTATTCCACGGAGCCTCGGTCTTAACAGTGATTTGTATTACATACGACGACGCATCTAAAGCCTTGAAGGTCCATCTTTCGGTACTTCACGTATTATTTATCATTACTGATGTAAGGCAGTTCCCACTAGACTGCTTCTGTTGTCTGTTACACAGACATAAAATGCGTATCATTTATGTTGTAAACCAACAGTTTTGCACGTTAAGCCAGGTTCTAAGGCACATGTCCACATTTTGAATACCAAATGAATATCAGTTGAAATTCACAAATTATTGTGACCTGTTACTTTTATTGGCTTGCGATGAAACGTTTGAGACACACACACACACACACACACACACACACACACACACACACACACACACACACACACACACACACACCACTCACACTAGTTTTATAAGATAATTCCATTCTAAGTTGCTTCGGAAAGTTAATCCCAAGTATTTTACGGTGGTTACTGTTTCCAGTGGTTTATTGCCCATAGTGGAATAGAACAGTAATGGATCTCTCGAACGATTCAAGGGAACTACGTTACGTTCATTTAGACTGAGGTTCAACTTGCAGTATCTGCACATTCCTGGAGCAGCATACGTTTATTGTAGCCTGAGGCGTCGATTTCTGCAACGTTATGGGAATGATTTGCGAAAGGATTAGTTGTACGTAGAGCTTTCCACAGTGGACGTTGAAACGTGCGACTAAGAACTTCCTCAAATACTGCAGATTGCGTGATTTGTCACTGTCTTGTGGATGACACGTCGGCCTTTCCGTACTGTCGTTTCGTTCTATCGTTTCTTGTCTGCTTTCTGACTCAGTTCCTGTCATCTGGGAATGGCGGCGCTGTGACTGGATTTATACTTGTAAGGGCGGAGTTCAACACGTTACCTCGTATCCTTGTTCTTCATTTGAAATACACAAATAGCTGCAACGAGTCACATATATTTACTTTCTCACTGCACTTTCGATTGAGTACAATTCCATCATCAGGAAGACTTGTTTAAATTACACCACCCATGGTAGCACTAGTAAAAAAAAATCCATAAATTATCACTAGGAACTCACTTTCGCAAAACAATAAGTCACGTTGATAACACAATCATGAGTATCCAACATAATGGCAGTACAGTCCTTGAAACACTCCAAGGCAAGCGAGATTGCTCTACTTTTAGCGGGTAAAATGACGACGTGCACAACAGTATAATCTTTGAAACCGTCAGCAAAGAAAATGAGTTTTATGACTGCACATTATACAGATTTTCAGTGTTGTTAGGCATTTTTACAATAGCAAGGGAACTGTGGTAACCAACCGAATAAAATTACTCTGTCACGAACAACCATAAGTCACAAGTCCCTTCTACTAAAATACTCAGAAAAATCTCTGAACAGTGTCCAAAATTTAGTACCGTTATGCTAAATCTATACTCCTCAAGCCACCCCACGGTGTTTGGTGGAGGGTGCTTCTGATACCGCTATCTTTTCTCCCCTTTTCCGTTCCATTCACAAATGGCGTGACGGTTGGAAAGGACTTACGTCGATAAAGTTCCGTAAAAGATCTAGTTTCTCTGATCTTATTCTTGTCGTCATTTAGCGAGGCGTATGTGGGAGGAAGTAATATGTAGCTCGACTCATCTTGCAACATACGCTCTTGAAATTTCAACAGTAAACCTCTTCGTGATGCACAACTCTTCTCTTGCAGGGTCTGCCGCTAGCGTTTACGTAGCATTCCTCTAACTCTCTCGCTCCCAGTAAACAATCACGAGACGAACCGCGCCGCTCTTCGTTAGATCTTCTCTGTATCTCACCTACTAATAAAACGTGGTAAGGGTCGCAGACTTCAAAGTAATATCCAGGAATGGCCTGAAGAAGTTCCTTGTAAAACATTTCTTTAGTGGATGTCTTACGTTTCTTTAACATTGCTCTAATGGATCTTAGCTTGGCATCTGCTTTTCCCATAGTTGTTTTATATGGTCATTTCACTTTATGTTGCTCTGAATGGTTAATTCTGGTTATTTTAGGGTAGTTATAGTTACCAGTGATTTGTCACCAGTACTGTACCTTCTTATTAGTGAATCTCTTCGCTTATTGTCACGCAGTACGTTAGATTTACTTATATTCAGGTTCAGTTGCCGGTCCTTGCTCCAACATCGATCCTCTGCAGGGCTCCCAAAATTTCGCTTCGAGGAAGTTATCTGTGTATCAAATAGTTCAAATGGCTCTGAGCACTATGGGACTTAACTTCTGAGGTCATCAGTCCCCTAGAACTTAGAACTATCTAAAAATAACTAACCTAACGCAATCACACACACCATGCCCGAGGCAGGATTCGAGCCTGCGACCGTAACAGCAGCGCGGTTCCGGACTGAAGCGCCTAGAACCGCTCGGCCACAGGGGCCGTCAATCTATGTATCCCCATCTGCCTTCTAATGAAGACCTTACCAGTCCGGTATTTATGATGTCGAATGTAGGAAACCGCTTAAGACCCACTCCAAGCTGGACGGCTCATCAGGCCCCGTAGTAAATTGTAAATACACTACTGGCCATTACAATTGCTACATTAAGAAGAAATGCAGATGATGGACGGGTATTCATTGGAGAAATATACTAGAACTGACATATGATTACATTTTCACGCAATTTGGGAGCATCGATCCTGAGAAATCAGTACCCAGAACAACCACCTTTGGCCGTAGTAACGGCCTCGGTACGCCTGGGCATTGAGTCAAACAGAGCTTGGATGGCGTGTACAGGTACAGCTGCCCATGCAGCCTCAACACGATACCACAGTTCATCAAGAGTACTGACTGGTTTATTGTGACGAGCCAGTTGCCCGGCCACCATTGGCCAGACGTTCACAATTGGTGAGAGATCTGGAGAATGTGCTGGCCAGGGCAGCAGTAGAACATTTTCTGTATCCAGAAAGGCCCGTACAGTACGTGCAACATGCGGTCGTGCATTATCCTGCTGATATGTAGGGTTTCGAAGAGATCAAATGAAGGGTGGAGCCACGGGCCGTAACACATCTGAAATGTAACGTCCACTGTTCAAAGTGCCGTCAATTGGAACAAGAGGTGACAGACGTGTAACGAATCGCACCCCATACCGTCACGCCGGGTGATACGCCAGTATGGCGATGACGAATACACGCTTCCAATGTGCGTTAACCACTATGTCGCCAAACACGGGTGCGACCATCAGGATGCTGTAAACAGAACCTGGATTCATCCGAAAAAATGACGTTTTGCCATTCGTGCACCCAGGTTCGTCGTTGAGTACACCATCGCAGTCGCTCCTGTCTGTGATGCAGCGTCAAGGGTAAACGCAGCCACGGTCTCCGAGCTGATAGTCCAGCTGCTGCAAACGTCGTCAAACTGTTCGTGCAGATGATTGTTGTCTTGCAAACGTCCCCATCAGTTGACTCAGGGATCAAGACGTGGCTGTACGATCCGTTACAGCCACGCGGATAAGACGCCTGTCATCTCGACTGCTAGTGATACGACGCCGTTGGGGTCCAGGACCGCGTTCCGTCTTACCCTCCTGAACCCACCGATTCCGTATCCTGTTAACAGTCATTGGATCTTGACCAACGCGAGCAGCAATGTCGCGATACGATAAACCGCACTAGCGACTGGCTACAATCCGATCTTGATCAAAGTCGGAAACGTGATGGTATGCATTTCTCCTCCTTACACGAGGCATCACAACAACGTTTCACCAGGCAACGCCGGTCAACTGCTGTCTGTGTATGAGCAATCGGTTTGAAACTTTCCTAATGACAGCACGTTGTAGGTGTTACCACCAGCGCCAGCCTTGTGTGAATGCTCAAACGCTAATCATTCGCATATCACATCTTCTTCCTGTCGATTAAATTTCACGTCTGTAGCACGTCATCTTCGTGGTGCAGTAATTTTAATGGCCAGTAGTGTAGTAGTACCCTACCAAACCGCCTCGTGTACTCCCGAAATTACCTCTACATTTGTCGATTTTGTTCGGTTAAGAACGACTTGCTGCATTCAATCTGACACGAAGTCCTGCTTCCAATCACTCATCTGGCCCTATATTCGGTACGGTGGTATTCTTCTTACTGAACGATCACGCGGAACTGTGTTGAATGCTCTGTGGCACTGACGGTACCTTGTACACTGTCGAACAACTACGACAGTTGTTTGAGGCACGCCAGACGCCATCCCCTCCCGCTTAGCTGCGAGAGTGAAATGTGCGACAATAATTAGTTTCGCCAGAGGAGTGCTCCCCGAGGCGTGAGCGCCCCTCCCTGTCACGTTTCCCACGCTGCGGGCAGAAGCCGCTGACCTTCGGCTCAGTGGACGGAGCGGCGCCGCGACCTGCAAGAAACCAGAAGCCGGCCTCCCGCCACGCTGCGCCTGTCACAAGCTCCGGGTCGGTCGCTTCTTTCCACACACCTGCGAGCGAGTTGCGCTGCTTGCTTAACACGGCTTGAACTAATCTCACATATATTCTCTCACTTGTCACGAGAAGGTATAGCGCAGCGAAGAACAGCTTCCATTTCTCCATGGCTGTGGGGTTCCGTCTCTAATGGATGCTTCACTTGTTCCTTATTCGCAGCTTACGCTGTTTACAGTGTACTTCTGGTGGAGCACGTGGGAAAGTTCATACAAAACTTTGTGTACCAAGACTTAATATAATCAAGGTCGTCGTTGTGCTCTTTAGTCCGAAGACTGGTTTGATGTAGCTCTCCATGCTGCTCTATCCTAGAAGAGCCTCTCCGCCCCCAAATAACGATTGCAACCTAGATCCTTCCTGATCTACTTACTGTATTTATCTCTCGGTCTCCCTCTACGTGAAGTTGTGTCACAAATTTCTTGTCTTCCCAATTCTCTTCAGCATTTCCTCATGAGTTAGGTGATCTACCCATCTAATCTACTACATTCTGCTGATCTATAGTGTCACATTTCGAAAGCTTCTATTTTTGTCTGAATTGCTTATCGTCCATGTTTCACTTCCGTACGTGACTACACTCCATACAAATACCTTCAAAAAAAGACTTCCTAACATTGAAATTGAAACAAATGAGCCCTCGGTCACAATTTTTTAGTCTTATTAAACCAGGTTTCAACGCTTCTGAGAGTGCCTTCATCAGAGTTCAGAGATTTAAAGTGGTTTATAACATAATTACAACTTTGTGGGAAGAAAAAATTATATAAAAAAATTTTTCTTCCCACAAATTTGTCTGCCGGCCGTGCTGGCCCAGCGGTTCTAGGCACTTCAGTCCAGAACCGCGCGACCGCTACGGTCGCAGGTTCGAATCCTGCCTCGGGCATGGATGTGTGTGATGTCCTTAGGTTAGTTAGGTTTAAATAGTTCTAAGTTCTAGGGGTCTGATGCCCTCAGATGTGAAGCCCCATAGTGCTCAGAGCCATTTGAACCATTTTTGAACCAAACATACGGAAACGGTTGAGAGGCAGCAGGACTACACCAAACCGAGCCCTTGGTGGGCGTATGTGTGATCGTGGGTCGTTTCAGACAGACGAACGGGAGGGAGGCGGCGGACTGTGCGTTCATCAGATTTGGAGGATCGTGTTACACAGGATAATGAGTCGAACCCCAGTACAAGCTCTTCGCAAGAGGACAGCCATCATTGTGTCACCCGGAGGCCACTCTGAACATCTGTTGCGACGGGGACGCGATGCAGCTCTGTGTTGTGTCCCGGGACCATTATTTTCGTCGTTGCACGCACACCGTCCATTTCTGGAAACATTTTCTTCGGATTCTTTTTCCTCAATTTTCAGTCATGAATCCTTCCCTGCAGTTTGTCGGTTTTATAAACGTTCCCCCTGTATACGACGGACAACAGAAGACAAGAGCACTATGCAACAACACTGATCATGTGCGTGTGGACTGCTCGCCGCGGCGCGTGGCCCTGTCAGTCGCCTTCGAGGGACGCGGAGGGGGCACGGCCAGCGCTGTCAACGGCCGGTGACAGGCGGCCGCGCCAGCGTGAAAGCTCAGCCCCGCCTCTGACAAGCAATATCCCGGAAACCGAGAGCGAGAAGGTCTCTGCAAAATTTGAAATGCACGCGCAACGTGGACATGCCGATTCTTATCGGCGGATAACGAACATACTGAAAACTGTACTTCAGCTTCTGATTTCCGTACCGGATGGCACAAACAATGTGAAAACGGGGAGCGATGCACCTGAGGAACGTATTACCACCACGTAAGAATAATAAAAGAATATAATTACGTAGGCTTCCGCGGCCAGATTCAGTCGACATAAAAGTTTTCTGGGTACGGTACTGCGTCTAGACCCAGAAGAAGGCTGCTGCAACCGTGGCCGAAACGTCGGTTTTTCTCCAGCAGCAGTAGTTTTTACATTATGACGCGGTACCATACCTAGAAAACTTTTACGTCGAATAAAAGAATAGCTAACCCAGCAGGTGAAATCGAGGCTCACAAAACGAGAGATAAGTTACGTCAAATCAAGTTGAAGGGTGTCCGCTTATGGAGCTGCGCGGCCAGCACGACGCAAAGGGGCTCGGGTTCCATTCCCGGACTGGTCGGAGATTTTCTAAGCTCGGAGACTGGGTGTTGCGCTGTCCTTACATTCGTATCGTCGTAACTGAAATTCCTATATGAGATGGCTGAAGTCAGCACAAGGAAGACAACGAGAGCAACCCTTCTCTGAACCCAAGCAAAATAACAAACATTGTGTGTGCTAGCAAGGCGTCACTCCAAGGACGAGGAAATCGGAAGGAAGATATGAAGATAAACCCTTACCTACATTTGACTGGGCCACTAGAATGGAAGTGGAGTCCCGAGTAACTGCGGTTGACAGTGGAGAATGTGTGGTATTGCTGTGTTGCAGGAGGTAATGATCCCATTTCTTTAGATACCACGCTTTAATGAAATGTATCTCTTTGTAATTTTTGTTAAAAGGAACTGTCCCAGCGGAGGAACACAAAATGCCTCTGAATTACAAGAAGATCATAAAACAAATTTTGGCATTATTCAAAAATAATATTTCATTTACAAGGAATACATTAATATTGTAACAAAACTGAAGCAGGACATAAATACTACTAGAAATACTGAATAAAGATGAAAGCCACATATTAACTACTTCAGTGTAAGTCATCAGTGTAAGGAATGTTAGCCGGCCGCGGTGGCTGAGCGGTTCTAGGCGCTACAATCTGGACCCGCGTGACCACTACGGTCGCAGTTTCGAATCCTGCCTCGGGCATAGATGTGTGTGATGTCCTTAAGTTAGTTAGTTTAAAGTAGTTCTATGTTCTAGGGGACTGATGACCACAGATGTTAAGTCCCATAGTGCTCAGAGCCATTTGAAACATTTTTGTACGGAATATTACCAAAATCTATATACTATATGCGCTGTATATTTAACATTTTCTTTCAACTCTGCCTAAATTACTTCACTAGGGTGATTTGACGAAGTTTTTATTCAGGCCTGTTCAACAGAATATGTTAAGGACTTAAAACGAAGCAGCAGTTTATTTATATTTTTTGCTTTATATATTTTTCCTTTCAGGGACATGATAATTTAATGCACGATCAAATATATTTTATTGCTTATTTTATTCTCTTTCTAAAGCACACTACCAAAAAAATAGTTCCTTTTATGAAGATACAACTCGTTTAAGGAAATGAATTTACTCTGAGTATAGCATTTTTTTAATCGAACTTATTATCAAATTTATCAAGACGCAATTACGCTTTGTGACAGAGCAAGTTTTTTTAGCTTTATTTAAAAAAAAAAAGTTCGATCCCCGATTAATCACTTACAGTGGTTTGGGTGCTCAAACAAAAATGCCAGCAGTAATCTTAGTTGTTACTTTACATTGGAACTGATGAAACAACAAAAAGAGAAATGTAAATTTACTGTTGCCACGTTCGTATTAGCACCCAAGCCACTGTAAGTCTTTTAGCACAGATGATATATGTATTTTTACGCTACTGTTATAAATACATTTTCCTATGCCGCCCGTCTATACTGTGTAACTGTATCATTACACAGAAAGTTATATATTGTCAACAACGGATGTTATGATACTAATTTTGTGTGTGTGGTTTGAGGTTTTCGGGCACTAATTTTGCGGTTGTTATCGCTGGAATGTACTGCCTCTGACAAGAACAAAGAGAATACGACTTGTTAACGTAGTTTCGCACCAACTGCCTCAGTTCTCATATAAGCATCGTGTAATAATACTGCTTTCTTCTGATTCGTGTTAAGAATGTTAACACTGGTAATACTTCACGTCCTTTACATCATTCCACGATGTGCGGAGCTTCACCCTCGTCTAATGCAGCTGTATTCTTACACTCAAAAGACTCTGTTCTGACGATGACATGTAAAGCCTATATGTCTGAGGATTTTAGACTTTGACATGTGCTAAAGCAAAATATACGTAGTGTGTGGTTTTTGCCGCTCTTGTAATGTGCTACTGTATACATGGTATGTTCGTGCAATTCTATATACACACTGTGCATGCACACATACATACGTAAATACATACTCACCGAGAAACCAGCGCAACTTACATCTATTTCAACCTGATTACTGAAGTAATTAATAATTAATGGCATGTGACGAGGGCCTCCCGTCGGATAGACCGCTCGCCTGGTGCAAGTCTTTCGATTTGACGCCAATTCGGCGACTTGCGCGTCGATGGGGATGAACTGATGATGATTAGGACAACACAACACCCAGTCCCTGAGCGGAGAAAATCTCCGACCCAGCCGAAAATCGAACCCGGGCCCGTGGGATTGACAGTCTCTCGCGCTGACCACTCAGCTACCAGGGGCGGACATTACTGAAGTTAAGCCTTGGTTTCTCTCTACAGGTTTTACCTTCCAAACTTCCATCCATTACCAACATCACTATTACTTTCACGCCTCGAGATGTGCGCTATCATCCGATCTGTTCTTTCTTAATCGAATTGTTTTCTAAAACACCTCCAGAAAAGGCAACCTAACACAAAAATTTACATTAAACGTTAATAATTTCCTCGTTTCCAAAAATACTTTCCTTGCAATTGTCATTTAGCTATGTATTTCGTCTCTACTTCGGCCATCGTCAGTTATTTTGCTGCCCAAAAAAGCAAAACCCATTTAATACTTTTAGCGTCTAGTTTTCTAATCTAATTCCCCAGCATCGCCTGATTCAGTTCAACATCACATTATCCTGCATCATATTACAATCCCTTTTCAAAACACTATCTGATCCTTCCGGCTTGCTCAGTGTACAGATTAAATTCTTTAGTAAATAATTCGTATTAGTATTTTGCACCCATGACTTATTAAATTGCTGGTTCGGTAATATTCATACCGGTTCGGCATCCTCCTTCGGAATTACACACTGTCACATAACAATGAAAGATATATAAAACGAGGCTGTCACGACACTGAAAATGAGGAAAGGGGCACGAGTAGATGACATATTTCTTTAATTTACACAATATTAGGGAACATGGAAGAACGTGACTGAAGAGATTCTACAACGGAACACTCGAGACTGTAAAATACCTCGACAGTTGAAATAATACACATACACTAGCAATCTTAAAATCCTAAAGCCAGTAGATGGATCCCTCAAGTTATCGCCCAACTGCAATGCTGAGCGTATGCTTCAAACTACTGGAAGGACTCATCCTTGACAGAATTCAAGGAATAATAAATAATATTACTCCAACATATGGAGTGGACAGGTTCTAGCTTTAGCTACATACAATGAGGCTGGATTCCAGAAGGAACTAAAAATATCGGTGGTCCTTGTTGATACTGGCTAGATGGACTACTGCTGAAGCTAAAACAGCAAGTCTGTTGTAAGAAACTGGCGATGCTTGAGGTTAGCGTTGGACAAGAGCCAAGTAATTCATTTACCATACAAAATGGGCTTCCTTAAGGATCTGTCCTAGTATCTTAGCTTTTCAACCTGTACACCAGGGATACGCCAAACACTACTAGCAAAACGTTTTGCCATTCCGAAGACCTTGTCATAGCCATACAAACCTGCACACTCGTGGAAGGAGAAAATATAGACTTAGGAAGTCTCAACACAAATTACAAGACATAGAAACTCTGACCAAATGCAGCCAAGATATAAGTTCGTTCATTCTGCTTAAACGACAGAATTCCAAACGAACAGTTCAACGTGAACTTGTGTTATCAGAGGATCAGACATAATTCACAGCTTAAATACGTTGTTGTCACACTCGATCGCTCTTTAACATACAAAAAACACCTGGAAAATACAACCCAAACACAAACAGAGTTGCTGATGCATCCACTCCACGGACTGCAGCTTCGAGACTAGCATATCCAGTAGCTGAATACTGTGCAAGGAAATTAGACATCCAGCTGAATGAATCTATGAGAATTCTTTAGGGTATACCAAAACCCACACCGATCCTTTGGCTGCAGACCTTCAGTAACATTTCACCATCTGAATTGCGACGGCAAGAAGCAACAAACTGGTATTGGAGGAAGCTGCATCACCCTAACTAGCCCGAAGACCTTGAAATTCATACAGTCTTAAATGACGCTCCTCCAGGCCGCACTCCTCTGTAGCGAATGGAAGAAACAATAAGAAGTACGACGTTAAAGAAGAGAGGCGCTAAAGCTGGAATGCTACAACAATAAAACACGAACGTGTTCAATTCCCATCTACCAGCCTACCAGGGTTTGATCTGTAGAGGAGTGAGTGGGTCGGGTTGTTTTTGAGGGAGGAGACCAGACAGCGAGGTCATCGGTCTCATGGGATTAGGGAAGGACACAGAAGCAAGTCGGTTGTGCCCTTTCAAAGGAACCATCCCGGCATTTGCCTGGAGCGATTTAGGGAAATCACGGGAAACCTAAATCAGGATGACCGGACGCGGGATTGAACCGTCGTCCTCCCGAATGCGAGTCAGAAGCGAGTGGACACGACTGAACAGGATAAGAACCGGTCACGCCAGGTGCAGTGCTATGATGCACAAATGGGGACTCAGAAACTATCTAGAATGTAATTGTGGGGCCAAAGAACAAATCGTTTAGCATATAGTCAGGGGCTGCTCTTTGAGAAAGTATCGAGGTCCACTAAGTGACTTCATTAATGCTGCTTCCTCTGCTATCAGTTGGCTTCATTTATCAGACGTTTAACTCTGATTAAATGTACCTATTTTAATTAACAGTCCTAATATTATATTTTGAGTGCTCTCCTTTTAGTATTATTGAATTATTAATTCTCAAAATTTAAACATATTCGCTTTATGCCTAAATCGTTAAATGTATAATCGGAATTATGTGTGTTTCTCAACATTTGCTGTTGCTACCATACGGTAAATAGCGTAACATAACAGTGAGGCGTATCACGGCTAGTGCTGGTATGAAATCTGGCGCAGTGCGTGTCACGTGTGTCTTATTGCGGTGCGTGGGCGTTTACTGCACAACAGACGGCGTAGCCCCGAGGCCAGGAAGGACGGCAGGGCTTCCGGAGTGCCGGACGGCCGCCCGCGGTAAGTGCCTCCGCCACCTGGACACCAGCTGCCGCCCACACAATGCCCCACCCCTACCTCGTGCCGTCATAATTGGACAACATCAACGGACACCAGAAGTGCCCCACCATTTGGCTCCACGCTACAATCAATAGAAAAGCGCTGTAAAAAGTTTATAGCTGCAAAAATTTGATCATAGCGAGGATTTTCTCAGATGTATGACTGACTCGAAGGAGTCAAAATTGATTTACTAGTTTTAGGTCTCGTTTTTTAATCTAATTCCCCCCACATCGCCTGATTCAACTGAACTGCATCACATTATCCTATTTCATATTACAATCGCTTTTCTAAATGCTATATGATTCTTCCTGCTTGTTCAGTGTACAGATTAAATAACTTGGTGGATAGGCTACAACCCTATCTCATTCCCTTCTCTGCTACGGCTTCCCTTTCATGTCATTCGACTCTGATAACTGCTGTGTCGATTCTGTACAATTCGTAAATAACCTTTCGCTTCTTGTATTTTATCCCTGCTACCTTTAGAATTTCAAGGAGTGTATTCCAGTACGCTTCTTCAAAAACTTTCAAGTACAGAACTAAATTCGTTGCGCTGGACCGGCCAGTGTCCAACACAAACATCGGGAGTTCCCCCAGGAAAACTTAAGGGGACCCGCAATAGTCTAAACATACGAAGTACATTCAGTAATTAGAGAGACAAATTTATGTACAAGAAAACTTTACGTTTACAAAATGAGACTTTTACTACTTCTGAACATAATCCACTAATATTAAAACAATGAAATTTTCACTCTGCAGCTGAGTGTGCGTTGATATGAAACTTCCTGACAGATTAAAACTGTGTGGCGGACCGAGACTCGAGTTCGAGACCTTTGCCTTTCGCGGACAAGTGCTCTACCAACTGAGCTACCGAAGCACGACTCACGCACGACCCGTCCTCAGAGGTATAATTGCGCCAGTATCTCGTCTCCTACCTTCCAAACTTCACTGCGGCGACATGGCTTGCCTGGGGGATGTTTCCCGAGTGGAATTTTCACTCTGCAGTGGAGTGTGTGCTGATATGAAACCTCCTTGCAGATTAAAACTAGGCCATGTCTCCTCAATATCGTTTCTCCCGGAGTGCTACTTCTCCAAGGTCTGCAGAAGAGCCTCTGCGAAGTTTGGAACGGAGGAGACGAGGTGCTGGCGTAAAACTCTTGATACCGGGTGGTGTGTCGTGCTTGGGTAGCTCAGATGGTAGAGCACTTGCCGGCGAAAGGCAATGGTCAGAAGTCAGAGTCTCGGTCCGGCACACAATTTTAATCTGACTGGAAGTTTTAATATTAAAACAGCAGTTCCAATTACGAATTTCTTATTATAACTGAAATGCCACTTTCCCACAAACTCTTTGATCAACTATTTGTTGCTGAACTTTTTTTCTACGCAATGCTTTCTTGAGTGGACCACAAAAACGAAAATCGTTTGATAGGCTTACAGACTCCCGCATGGAGGACACAGAAAATGGCATCCATGGAGCAAAGAAGAACTGAAAGAGTTGAAAAGAAATAAGTAACCAGGTCGAGACGGAATCCAAATTAGGTTTTAACCAGAGTACTTGGTGGCATTGGCCCCACGCTTTACCTGAAATTATCACGAATCTCTCTCCCAGCGAAAAGTCCCAAGCGAATGGAAAAAAATTTCACGTGACTCCCGTATATAAGAAGTGTAAAAGAAAGGACTCGTAAAATTGCAGACCAACATCAACACTTTTTTTTTTTTTTTTTTTTTTTTTACAGAAATAGCTGCCATTTGGCTGTTAATCGCTCATTTACTTTACACAACATGATATCGGCTTTGTGATCATTCTCAAATGCATGCTGAAATGTTAAAATACGTCTGACATGTCATTGTCTAAAAAACATTTTTCTGGTCTTACAGACATATAAAATTTACATAATATGGCTGACATTATGCATAATGAGAAACCACATACAAGATGGAGTATTTAACAGCTTATACTTTCTTCTGACCTGCATGCATTACATCTGTTCATAAACTTCGATGATGACAAGTACCGACAGGTCAGATATGCTAAGGTAACTTCCACAGATCCTAAGTGAAATGCTCCCCATGGAAATAGAATATGTAAAAAATCTTGAATGCACTTTTACTTAAATCATTACCAAAAACTTGCTACAAAACATGTCTCAACTGAACATGATAATTGAGGCATTTTCCGGAAGAAAGGCTCACAGGACAAAATGATTATTTGATATAGGACTGTTTAAATACTTACTTTCAATATATTTGAGTAACAACCTGATTCTAATACACAAGTACATTTTAGGAGAATGTGTACTAATCTTCCCATAACATTAAGATATTTTACTTATGTTTTTAATGTGCAAAATTATAGTTCTGATAAATATTTATGGGCCCATTCCCGTGAAGCACTGTCAGCAGATTGTACTGTGCAAACATTTCTTTCATTATATGTTATTTTAACTCTTCAACACTTTAATTACCTAACACTAATATTATTCTTAATAATACCTACGATCAGGGAACCACCAGAGAGGTACAAAAACAAAACAACAGAAAGTAAATTGATGCCAAAATACAACTAAATACCTCTGTTCTGTCCAATGGTTCATACATTACGCTGGACAATTTCTTCTAAAATAGTCTCTAGTTTGTTCAAGTTCATCTTTAGTGCCATCAACTGCTCACATCATTCAACTCACTCCACAATAAAATGAAGTTCACAATAGAACATGAAACAAATCAATCTCTAAATTTCTTAGACCTCACAATTGTGAATGAACAAGAAAATAACCTGTACATTTACCGAAAACCAACCTATACTGACATCACAATACATGAATCTTCATATCACCCAAACACACAAGAATGCTGCATTTAGATCAATGTTGAACAGGGCACATACATTATCTTTAAAACCCAAAGCACTAACACAAGAAATAGAAACTATCAAAACAATTGCAGTTAATAATGGTTACTCTGTAAAATCAATTGATAAACTATATAGAAAAATTCAGGCCAACATCACTCACTGAAAAGAATACTACCGATACAAAACAAATCTTCACAAGCATTCCATACTTAGGCACAGTATCACAAAAAATAGCTAACTTATTAAAAAAATAAATTAAAATATCTTTCCCCACAAACAGCAAACTTTGATACCACTTACCTCACACAGTGAACACAAACAAGCCAACAACACCAACACAGTGGAATATATAAATTACAATGTGATAGTTGCCCTGCATTTTAATAGGAAAAATTAGAAGAACCTTCCCCACACGGTACAAAGAACACACCGACGCCTTTCGGCTAAACCATTTTGAAAATTCTACAATAGCTAACCACATGTATATTAATAAACACAGACTTGACGACATCCACAACAGCCTAACTGTAGTTCACACAGAACCCAACAGTAAAAAACCTAATCTACTAGAACAGTTAGAAATAATGCTACACAAAGACAAATATTCCGAAAACTTGTTGAGAGAACAAACTGAGTTTAGCAGCCACAATTTTTTCTACACCTTTAAAAGTTTATTTTTTCCTGAGGAATCAAATCTATAATAGTACAAACAGCTGACAACCTACAACATGGTGCCAAATAATTATTTTGATAATATCTGTATACTAGTAATACTATACCATATTATCTTCTGTGAAACAAGAAAATCGATTATATTTAGAAGTAGAACATCTGTATGAACGAGAATCTTTGGCATGTTTACGTTCTGTACTACAATGTGCGAAAAAGTGTGTGACTATGTATATATCCCAGTATGTACTGCAAAATTAAAGATGTGTATTGTGTATACCAACTGCACAACAAAAGCAGACATCATACAATGTTAAACAGTATGTTAGTTTCATATTATTAACGCTGTTAAACTTATATCTACAATATACCATGTTGTAGCACAAAAATGTAATATCAACAGGCCAACAACTAAAAAAACCTGATGTAAACCACTAAAAAGCACCTGAAGATGAGCCTCCAGGGCTTGAAATGCATAGTGCAGTAAATAAACTCAACTTGTGACTGAAGGCGGTTTGTTCTTCATTTTACGAAAGTAAAACAGTCGCGGACGATACACTGAAAAACAATGGATAAAATTAAGTGATTGATAAGTGCTGCGTGTCCGCGCATCAAAAAAAGCTGCCCTGTCCTCTAGCATTGAGATAATGAAACAAAACGTTGATGGAATATTCTACGTAATCCGTTGATTAATTTTAAACGGTTTCTCGAAAAAGGGCACAGACTCACGAGCCATTCTTCCGGAAAACGCCTCGATTCTTTGCTTTTTGGAGACACACAACATGAAGTACAAAAAATCATTCTATAACACTTATTTACACTGATCGCATTACTGCACCGAGTTTGTACAGATGTCAGATTGTACTTAGCAATCGTGTTATTTGATCTTCTTAATAACATTCACACGTCGGTCGGTTCTGCTAAGAAATTCGTCAGTGGAAGGAGTTCGCCATCAATAATTCCTACAGGCTTCTCTCTCCTTTTAAATTGAACATTATTAGAGATTAAGTTTCTTATGGCTGTTGACAAGTTCCTGAAAGCGCGTGTCCTGTGATTAGTGGACACCTTTGTGGACAAATAAGTGACCTTACATCTTTGTGAAGATTATTCTTATTCTTATTTCTAGTGTTGATTCCGTGAGCAAAGCTGTTGGGTTTGAAAAAGAGAAGGGTAATCTCAGGAAATACTATAGGAAATTTAATATGATTTCCACTAATAGATAGATTGACTCAGAAGGAAGTTGTGCGTGTAATATATTGCCGCTACGCCAGACAAGTGGTCTGAACGTAGATACTTAAGTGCTAGCAGTGCGAAATCAGGGCGGAGTGCTTGGTCTATCAGAAGTATTGAGCTTAAAATAATCTACTTCCCATATTACGTTGAGCCTAAGGTTTTGGCACATCGTTCAGAATTAGATCAACGAACACTAACTCAAAAACGCCTGTTTTGGACTATGTGAACATACGTACAAAACACCAATGCAGTAGAACTTAACAGAACCAAATGAGCGCTGGATATGGGCGTCATCTAGCAGAAGTAGAAATCTGTCTGTCGCTTGAACATATCTTCGTCTTAATCGCAGTATCATGATGTACTTTCTGCAGAAAGTACCACAAAAACTAGTTCACAATTTATGAGGTAGGAACACAAAACCATTACGACGATGACTCGCGAACAGTACGGCTTTCAGATGAACGCATACTAGGAGTGGCTTTGAAATAACGCGACTATTGTTGTAAAGCATTTTATTTTAAAAACATACCTATTTAGTTATTGTCATCCTTAGTGTAATCCCCTCCTCTACACCTACAACGCTCCACGAGAATTTTCCATTGGCGGAAACAGTGCTTGTAGTCGTCCTCTCTGAGCTCCTCGATGGTGCGTAACGCTTTTTCTTTCAGTGCTTTAGCCGACTGAAATCTTGTTCCTTCTAATGCAGATTTGACCTTGGAGAATGCATGAATTCATTTGGTGCTAGGTCGGGCGAATGAGGCATGTGGTATAACACTGGTGTGGTGTTGGTTGGTTGGTTGGATTGTTTGGAGGAAGAGACGAAACTGCGAGGTCATCGGTCTCAGCGGATTAGGGAAGGACGGGGAAGGAAGTCGGCCGTTCCCTTTCAAAGGAACCATCCCAGCATTTGCCTGGAGCTATTTAGGGAAGCCACGGAAAACCTAAATTAGGATGGCCGGACGCGGGATTGAACCGTCGCCGCCGCGCGGGATTAGCCGAGCGATCTAAGGCGTTGCAGTCAAGGACTGTGCGGCTGGTCCCGGCGGAGGTTCGAGTCCTCCCTCGGGCATGGGTGTGTGTCTTTGTCCGTGGGATAAATTAGGTTAAGTAGTGTGTAAGCTTAGGGACTGATGACCTTAGCAGTTAAGTCCCATAAGATTTCACACTTTTTTTTTGAGCCGTCTTCCTCCCGAATGCAAGTCCAGTGTGCTAACCACTGCGCCACCTCGCTCGGTTGGTGTGGTGTACTTCGGTAGAAACCTCTTAATAGACAATCCGTGTGAACTGGTGTTTTGTTTCGATGCAAAATCCATGACTGGTTTTAAAAAAATCGTTCTGTTTTATTTTCTCACGGATTTGAGCAAGAACTTCAAGGTAATAATGTTGATTAATAGTTTGACCTTCTGGAACCTAGCGAAGACACACAATTCCATTAGCACCGAAAAAAAACCATCATCGTTCTGTATATTGATTTGGTCATTCGTGCTTTTTTCGCTCTCGGTGAAGTTGGGCCCTTCCAGTGCATGAATTAGCGCTTAATTTCTGAATCGTAAATAAAAAACAAAGTTTAGTCATATATCATCACTCTTTCCACGAAATTAATATCATTTTCACTGTAATTCAGAGAGTCAACACAAACATTTTCGCGAACTTCTTTTTGTTCGATCGTGAGAATTTTCGGCACCGGTTTCGCATACACTTTTCTCACAAACTGGTTATGTAAAATATATCTAACGCACTCTTTGTCAATTGCTACAGTTTCAGCAAAATTGTTGAGTACTCAACTAACAGTCAAATCGAACTAGTTTGCCTACTTCTTCGGTATTTTCATTTTTTTCGATGCTGAAAGGCATCAGGGGCACGATTTGTCTTCGACATTTTATCAGCCACCTTGGAAACCGCTTGAAGCGCTAAAAAACTCGCCATATATTTATTTTAGTAAGAGAAAGGTTTTAGCAGCAGTTTTTCCAAGTTTCATGTAGAACTTCACGACAATTCGTTGCTTATTGTCACACTTCTCATTTTTCTGGTAAAACAAAATAACAGCTCTTACACAATCGAAGGCGAGGGCCACAGTGATTCGTCTACAAACACCAGAGATGCAGCATTCGACTGAGAAAATTTCACTGTTATTGGTCGTTCATCTTCGGCGCATGCGTACTAACTCTGTGAAAGCATCAGCCCTGTTATTTTATAGCCACACCTCGTAGATCAGAGCTTGGAATGTTTTCTTGCGGACGTGCCTGGTAGTGTCGTGTTTTTGAAGAGATAAGGCAGACACGTGAGGCCTACAGAAAGAGCTGGAAAGGTAGTGCGGAAGCATTAGCAGGTGCGCTGCCAGACGGCGCTATGGGCACGGTTGTTTTCCGGCAGTTAACACGTGACTGCGAGAGCTGCTTACTGCAGTAGTGGCAGGTGCGATCTGTGGGTTTTACTGCTGCGGGTCATAACCTGAATGTTCATTCGTGTTGCTTCACCCCCAAGTACGAGTTGGGTGCGCCATGGCTTTTATGCCCGCATAAAATGTTACCCAGGTACTATAGTCGAGGTTACGTATTAAAGGGACATCCAGACGTGAAGCGATTTCCATCTCGAAAGTACAGCGTAACGGAAGTGACGTCATTGTGGATGTGCGTACAAGCGGAAGCGGTAGAACACACTAAATTAGTATTGAGCATGGGCGTACATGAGGAGGAGGGGGGGGGGGGGGGGGGAGGTAGCAGTAGTAGCGAGTGTGTTTGAAAGGATTGACTTAACAGTCATAGGGAGTATGTGATATTTTAATATTGAGACAATAATTTATTATAAGAAGATCGCTATTTAGTACTATAAAAATTTACATTGCCAGTTTCGGTGTATGAACTACCTTCTTCCGATTTAAGACTAACCCACAAATAATTATGGGGACTGATAATCATGCTGTTTAGTCCCTTCAATCTACAAACCAACCAACCCAATAATTACGTCGAAATCTACAAACACCAGTTACATGCACACTGAATTTAATGAAAAATTGTACACGATATGTGTAACTCATGTTGTCCCATGTTAGAGAGACCTCTAAGAGCGACGCTTAGCATAGACTACAAAAACTGCTCGACTATTGTACCCCCTCCCCCTCTCTCTCTCTCTCTCTCTCTCTCTCTCTCTCTCTCTCTCTCTCTCTCTCTCTCTCTAACTCCCTAAGTACAGTCATCGTGTAGCACTGCTGGTAGAACTTGGGAACATACAAGTGATTCATTTCGCTCATTTCACGTCGCTCTTCAAACCACCCTCTCCACTGCTCTACGGTCCTTGTCCGTCACTGTATGATGTCTGGCTCGTCTTGATTTAGCTGCGGTTGTTCCTTAGCGTTTCCACTTTACAGTCTAATCAAAACAGTGGACTTGGCAAGCTTTATAAAAATTTAAATGTCCATGATGGATTTGTGGTTGCTGTTAATACGTCTCTAATTGACAACACAGTATTCCACGCCTCCTTTTATACTGGCAGGTCAGCCTCTCTTGCCGTCTGGAGGTCAATTCTGTATCACATAGATGGTAGGAATAATTTTCCATCAGATAGTGCATGCATGGAGATGATGATTTCGCAAATTGGCGTAGATTAAGGTGTTCTGACGACGTTCCAAAGAACAAAGAAAGCACGGTTACTGGACATGCACTCACTCAAATCAGAATGATATTTTGCTCGGCCCGTACTCTGGTATTACTTATTTTATTTACTAACGAGCAAATGACCCACAGTTTGGCATCATTTATTTTATTTATTTATTTATTAACGCACAAATTCTTTTGTTATTATTACTGATTATTTTATTTTTATACTGACATGGCCGTCAGAATTTGTATGCACATGAGAGATACGCTGTTCACGTACGTTTTATGTACGTAAATCTAGTTTTTAAATTTTGTGTGTCTCTCAACTAATTATTGTGAATAATAAATGTGAATTGATATATTATATGTTCTTCACAAAGGGACTGTAGAAAATCTATTACAGCGGATATTTGCTGATCGTGGGTAAGTAAATTATCTTTTGTAAACAGGAATACGGGTATGGAATTTTAAGGTTAAATTTTTTCCTCAAAAAATCTAAAAATGTATTTACAACCTCCCAATAGGCTTATTTTATTAAATTTGTTTCATATAGCCTGGCCATGTCATACCCTACATCGATCCACGAACCACACACTTCAAAGGTTATTACACAACATACTCAATTTCTATCATACTTGCGCAGTTAAGGATATCTATGTTATTATTATGAGGATAATGAAATGATCGTATGGCAAGCCCTTTTTAGCTGACGCCACTTCGGCAAATTGCGGGTCCATGATGATGATGATGATGATGGACACACAACATCCAGTCATTAGATGCAGAGACCTCTTTCGCGGGAATCATAAAGCTACCGCAAGACCACGAGCTACGGACATGAAGCTAAATTATAACTGCCCACACAAATAATAATAATAATAATAATAAGAAGAAGAAGAAGAAGAAGAAGAAGAGTAACGAAAGAAACAGATAAATATGTTGCACAATATTCGAGGTCCAAATTTCAAAAACTGGATCGATATAAAAATTCTAGAAACGAGAAATATATTCTAAAATAGGAAAATTACGTAGAATGAGAAAATGCTGAGTTTTAAGGCCACGTAAGAAGAACGTCAAGGCAGACACAGTGTGTTGATGAAAAAGAACATCTGGCTTAAACGAAACATCTGAGAACTGCTGCCGTAACGGTTGCAATCTTTATTGTGGCGACTACAAAGCCAGAATCGAGAAATCAGAAGAAGTCTCGAAGTACACAGCTGTGACAACAATCGACGACATCTTAAGCTGTTGAAGAAAAGGCTGCTCAGGCTGACTCCGAGCAGAGGCACAAATGATCTAAAGAAACTTAATGTCCAAATTACTTTCTGCCAGTGATAAAACATTAGTGTGGTAAGTCGTCGAAAACGAAAACGTCAAATTACCGTGGTACTTCCGACTTCAGACAGACCGAAGGCTGGAACATAGTACACCAGACATCGCAACTGTGTAGAAAAGGAGGCCATGTCCTCGACATTGCCATCCCAGAATGGACGAGAAACAACCGGTAATGCTTACGAGATACGTGAATTTGAAAATCTAGCTGCAGCGCCTCTAGTGTAAACCACTGAATTCCTCGGTGCATTAGCAGCAGCCCAGAAGAAGTGACCACTTGAAGATCAGTCGCATTCATAAAAGTCCAATTCCCGACTACAAAAGCCACTTTACTTTGTATGAATTATCCGCGTCCTAGACGCTGCGGAAGTGTTCGACCAATAATAAAATACGAAATTCAGCACAGTGATCTGATTTGCTGCATTTACTATTATGTTAATATAAATAATAATAATAATAATAATAGTAACGAAGAAAAATGAGTTAAATACAAGTAGGTAGCGAATGACGTTAAATAGCAAGCCACAAGAAAAGAGCTACGGGGCGGCGGCACAAGCTGTGCAGAAGCAGCCGTCACGTCCCTTTGCGAACACTGATGGGCCGAGCTTGAGTAAGCGATGATAATCAAAGGCCGGAAGCGGCTTTCGACATCCGCCGCGGGTAGTGTTCTCGGTTCCAGCTGCGGGCAGCAGTCGATTACGAAGCCGTATGCCACGCCCTGCTCTCCGTTATCTCGTCTGTTCCTCGTCGCAAAAACGCCTTGTGCACACTCAGGGAGAAGTGACGCGTTGCTCAGCCAACGCTTTGTTTTCTACGAACGTAATCTTTCTGCCGATTTAATTCTATGCTCTATTTCTCTGTATAGTGCGCCAGGTTTCACCCATCTCTTCACCCCTTGTTTCCCCACGACAAGCAACTCACTTGACCGCAATATTGCCTCCAATACTTGCAACGGGCAATCCTGCGTTGAACTTCTACCGCTTCCTTCAGAAGGAAATTTTTCAACCTTGATTGCCATAATTATGTCTTAGACATAACTTTCTCCTATCTCTTGAGTGTCCAGATGTTTTTTTTTTCCCTTTTCGATCACACGAGAAAAAAATTAGTAACCCCTACGAAACATCACGCTAAAAAGTGTGGAACCGCCTCAATTTATAAAGGCCTCAACTGGGCGCGGAAGAGCGCCCACAAGTTCCTTCTCTTAGAACATATTGCCACTAAATTGCGAGGATGCTGACTGGTACGTTTCACCTGCTGCTCCAAATAGTCACAGACAATGCCTATGGGTTCAAGGGTGTAAACGAGGGTAAATATTTTTACCCTACTTTTTTATTGGCTTAAAATGTTCCTTTAACAGTCTACCTTCAAGATTCAATAATATGAAGTGTGCAATGAATCTTAAAATAGGTTACAACCGCGATTTACTGTATGGGCGTCTGACGCATCCGAGCGCTCGAATGCAACAGATGTAACACTGTAGTAAACTGACGGAAAAAACAGCAACACCAAAAAATAATTAACGTGAGTACCGTAGTGAAATTTCGGAAATACTTTTGTCTAGGCAACATATTTAAGTGATTAACATTGCAAGATCACAAATTAATGTCAGCACGATATATGCCAACGCAAATGTGCAGTACTGCTGCATTAATAACCTGTGTAACTGCCAGACTGTCGAATGTAAGCTTGCAGACGTGACTGCATTGTGTTGTACAGGTGCAGGATGTCAGTTTGTGGGATGGGGTTCGATGCTCATTGCATGTGGTCGGTCTATACACGGAGTTAAAGCTGTTTGTGGCTGACGCGGCAGTTGTCACCCAATAATGTTCTATATGTCATTGGCTGGAGACAGATCTGGTGATCGAGCAGGCCAAGGCAACTCGACGCGCTCTGTAGAGCACGTTGAGTTACATCAGCGGTATGTGGGTGAGCGCTATGCTGCTGGAAAACACCCACTGGAATGCTGTCCATCAATGGCAGTACAACAGGTCGAATCACCAGATTGACGTACAAATCTGACCGTCAGTGTGCGTGGGATAATCCCACACCATAACTCTATGTGTAGTTCCAGTGTATGTGTGTGTGTGTGTGTGTGTGTGTGTGTGTGTGTGTGATGCAGCCAGCGTGGCTGCAGACCACCTCCGAACCAACACGTCTATCACTGGTACTGAATAAGAACCAGCTTTCATCAGAAAAAACAACAGATCTCCACCTTCCAGACCAATGAAGTCTTTTTACACCATTGAAGCCTCAAATGGCGAAGGTTTCGGAGTCAGTGGAATGCACGCTACAAGGCGTCTGACAAGGTAACTGACGCTGATGACCATTACAGCTAGTATTTAAAGCAAACCTCATTTGCATCCTTTTAGTGGCGCCACTAGTGCCACTCTTACGTCTGGCGCGAAATTGGTGGAATAGTCATCTGTCAGATGTAGGAACAGGCCTGTCACCCAAGCTTTCAACCACTCGTTAACAGCTAGTACGTTCATGTTCAACACCCTACAACTCCGACCATCAACCACCCGTCCCCCCAAAACACACACACACACACACACACACACACACACACACACACACCTCAGCTCAGCTCACTCTCTCTCTCACAAACTCACACGATATGAACATCATAAATAGAAGTTGGTTTTGAATATATACTTCCTTAGGTTGGCAACAAGTAGGTAAACACACCAAAGATGAAACGCGTAATGAAGTTACAATATTTACGTTGTTAAAAGCACAGTGTCCGAAGAAATAGTAATATCGAGTGATAAAAGCATAATAGTCGCTTTTATTTAAAAACCCAGTATTTCTGAGCTTGCTGCGGAGGATGGCCACGCCAACAAACTTGCTACCAATATTCGTTCATGTCGCACAACTCCTTCCTGGTATTGCGCTTTTTTTCCGTCCATCCTGGTACCAGTCACACGGCAGCCACAGCACTCAAACGCGACCTACGTGCGCATAATTGAGCAAACTCATTTCATCTGTGTGTTTAATTTTTGTGCAACTACCATTCTCCCTTTTCCAGTTTCCACTGCGCCCCCGTCAATCATTCAGAACGGTGGTGCGAAATAGGTGTAACAAGGTTTTTGTTTACTATGGCGGAACATGGGGCGACAGATTCTTGCTGTCATATTTGTGCGATATAGAAGAACCTGAAATTTAATAGAAAAGGTATTCAAAGTGCTTTCTTTCTGCAGCAACGAGAGTACAGAGTCCTGAACTGAATTCAGTGATCAGTTCCTGAATAGCACCATTTACGACTACTCTGATCTTTCTGGAGAGTGCAGTGCGAAGGTCCTGGAGTTTTATGGGTGCATCTTCCGAGCCCCTGTCTATTAGATACTCCCAGAAGAAATTATCGTACGAGACTGGCAACATAAAGGGGAACGGGGGCATTCCACAACCCGCCCAGCACCTTGAATGAGTGGCCTCACAGCACCTTAGGGGAACCACTTCTGCTTGTCCCCATGGAGATGCAAATCTACCTAATCACCAAACCTGATCCTTAACTGCTGTTCCATTTTCAGAGGCCACAATCGTCTTATTTACAAAAGCATATTACTGCCCCACACCTACGTCCTTCGAACTTGGCACAGTTGAATTTTATAAGGGAAAAAGGTAAGTTTATTTCTATTGTGCTCAGGAGAGATAATGGTGACATCCTGAGTGACTGTGCTGAAAGTCTTTTTGATGCAGCGCGCTTCTCATCAAATAGACTGGTCGGGATCCAGTCTATTCAAAACGTTTCATCAATCAGTATGCTAACAGGGAAAACATGACACAAAATGTTTATCAAAGGATGCTTCAATGTTGTCATCACAATTGAACCTCCTTTCAGTACTGTCTTCTCACGGAGAAGTGGTCATTCAGCACTGCGCTGTTCTTTGATCAAATGTACTGCTGACCGAGCGAGGTGGCGCCGTGGTTAGACACTGGACTCGCATTCGGGAGGACGACGGTTCAATCCCGCGTCCCTCCATCCTGATTTGGGTTTTCCGTGACTTTCCTAAATCGCTCCAGGCAAATGCCGGGTTGGTTCCTTTGAAAGGGCACGGCCGACTTCCTTCCCCGTCCTTCCCTAATCCGATGAGACCGATGCCCTCCCTGTCTGGTCTCCTTCCCCAAAACAACCCAACCCGAATGTGCTGCTGAATGTGTGGCCTCCCACAATATTTCGTCCAGAATTTGTGTAATATGTCTTTACGATATAGAATGGCTGTTCCAATGTTCGTGCTTCCATTCTGAAAAGTGAACTGGGACACTGTTGAGTGAACTACAGGATTTTTCAGAGCTACAGTACAACAGTATCACAAGAAGACTCATTTATGGCATAGGAATAAACCACAGTAATTTTTTTTGTGCCATCCTGTGGGAAATAGAAACAGTTTTAATCACCAATCTATTCTGTGCAACGAGTACATCGTGACGCATCAAAATTAAAGTCAGAACGGGACATTAATCCGGAACTGCTGAGCATGTCTGTAGACTCGAATTTTCAGACGTACTGATTCTTCCCTCCTATTGCTCTATTCACTTTATTTCACTGAATTTATTTAATTTGAGATATATCCCAATGGCAGAACAAGAAACGTTTTCTACAGAATCCGTCTCCTCAGTGTTATTCTGTTATACCTCGCATTTAGACCTCTGGTTGCAGTGTTCAGAGGTACTAGTATGTAAGGTATTTGTTTCAACTTGACGCAACTAAATATATAGAAAACGATGCATTGTACGAAAAGTATGTTCTAGATGAAAAGGTAATATTACTAAAGACATCATCTGTCTGTCCGAGAACTGGCCACCTCCTGCCCACCCCTCCTGCGTGGGCGGGGTCAACTTCACCAACTTCATATTTTCAAATGGACGCCCCCCCCCCCCCCCCCAATTTAATTACATTTCAGATGCTACGACTAAAACATAAGTGGTGCAATGCGCTCTAATCGACAGGTATCAAGAGTGTGTGTTTTTGCAAATTAAGAACAGACGCATTTGATTTTGCATTTCATTTACGACGTTAATGAAAACCTCTGTGTTGTAGCGGCTGATATTAGTGTTCGATATTTGGTTTAGAATTGCAAATTTGGTTGCGCAGCAAAAATAATACAGCTAGACATTGCCATTTCTGGCAATTAAGCTACTTGTACAGTAATGTAGTCTGTTCCCTATGCAATTGATTGTGGTGAGTCCCCAAACCATCGGTAGCTCCCTTTGAACATGGCCATCAGGGTGACTGATTTCGGTGTGTGTCTCCATCCAATTCCCGTTAGCTCACGCTCTGGCCCCTACGCGGCTACCGGTGGATGTACAAACCACAACCACTGCAAGGAACGTAAAAATCCATGAAGTGACTGACAGACGCACCTGTCACTGATACCCATTGAAATCAAGCTCCTCAATGGTGCGAGGCAAGGGACTCAACGAAATCAGACATCCCGATGGGAACAGAAAACTATTACACCCACGTCGTTGTTCCTGGATCACGCTAAACGTAGTTTGTTTCTAGCCAGACATTGATTGAAACGGCTAACTACATTGTACTGCACAGTCAAATTTGCAAAACTGAAGTAAATTTCGAAAATAAACATCAACCGTTACACGCAAATTTTTACATTTCCAACGTAAATGAAATGTAGGATCAAATGCGTCGGTCCGTAATTGCAAAAATAGGCAAGTTTGATATTAGTCGATTACAGCGTCATCTACCAAGACAGGAAAACAATGATTTCAGTAACAGTACGTATTTTTTGGCGTAGAACGCAAATATGCAATTAAAATGGGGGTTTCCCCACTTGAAAATACGAAGTTGGGCCGCCCACGCAGCATGGGGAGCAGGAAATGGTCAGTTGCAACACAGACACGGGTCCCCTTTGCTAATATTAACTTTTCACCAAGAACATTTTCTTTTCTTTTTTAATTTTTTCTTTTTTTACTGTGCGTCGTTTTGGAAATATGTAATTGTCTCAAGATAATACAAATACCAAAAATATGTGTGACAACGAGAGTTTGATTCATACCTCTAAAACTGCACACACAGCGTAATGATTAAGGCGACTGCTCGTGAAAGCCAGGAAATCGGGGTTCGAATTCAGGTCTGGTAGCAAGTGTCGCCTTTCAAGACACAATCGTTACACTCTGAGTCAGTATTTCTGAACAATTTTCAATGCTATCGTTTCACCTCACTGCGTCTTCACTGATTGCCTTCATGTACTTTTCACTGAAGTTGATTCAATCTTTTCTAATCTTCGTGCACAGATGGCGTAACTTTTCTGTCATTCCGTTGGTTGTAGCTTCCAAAACGCTTGTTCTTAGCGCATAGTTATAATCGTGTTTATTGAGCCAGATATGTTTCTAGTATTATTTGTATCATAGACTTCACGAAACAGTTACGAATTAGTTCTTTCACTGGAAGGAGGCTGTTATTCAGAAACACAGCTCGACGTTCTCCTTTCACTTTACACCCATTCCCTAAGTCTTCTTTATTTCGCTGTTATTTTTCAGCTTACCGTCTGAACGAAAGCAGCGACAAAATGCATCCCTGATTCACAACCCTTTTTAATTGTTACTTGTTTTGCTTATTTTTAATAAGCAGTCATACAGCAAAAGGTCGGCTTCAACAGTGTGGTGCTGTACGAGGAATAGGGAATAGTGCTGCTGCTTGCCTCCGAAATGTGGACACACGTCTTAACGAGTTACGAAGGGGAGGGTTCACATGGCTCCGAGCACAATGGGACTCAACATCTGAGGTCATCAGTCCCATAGAACTTAGAACTACTTAAACCTAAATAACCTAAGGATATCACACACATCCATGCCCGAGGCAGGATTCGAACCTGCGAACGTAGTAGTTACGCGGTTCCGGACTGAAGTGCCTAGAACCGCACGGCCAAAGCGACCGGCATGAAGGGGTGGGGAGGGGAGGGGCGAGGGTGGGTGGGGGGAGGGGCGAAGCGGTGGGTGACGCACTTAAGCGTGAAATTCGAACCAAGGTGCAACTTGACACTTTTCAGTAACACAAACCATTGCTTGAGGTGAGAGTCACGTTAGAGGTAGCAAAAAATCCTTGGAGACAATGGATGGCAGAACGTTGAACCACTGAATTTGTAATCCGGTAGTGACCAACTAAATATAAGTTAGGAAGTCCTGTATTTGCGTATTTCATACGTGAAATGCTGGATGAAAGTCCGTACGAAGGAAAATTCTCAATAAATTCCTTTTAACTAGTAATATTTCGTCCCTTTCGCAAGAACAGACAACTAGTACACTATTCCTATTACCCCTCCACGACTCAAACTTCCTCATCGCATTCTTCATCGTCATGGACGAAGGGAAGTGCCCACCCACCATCAGCAAACGGGCAATTCATCAGCATCACATTTATGGATTTATTCAAATGCGAAATTTAACTTCTTTCTCTCTTCCAGCGTTCTTCCTTGTTTTGCCTATCGTACGTTAACATATCTTTAAATTTATCACTTATTTAACACTGCTTGTGCTCTTGTTAAAAGATTCTGGCGAGTTACAGTTTGTGTTTGTTTTTGTATAAAAAAGGTTCGTCATGACACACACATTCTTGGGATATATCCAAACTAGTTTCGTTTGGAGCATAATATAAAAACCTACGCACCCTTCGTTTGAACTAACGACCACTTTTGGTTTTTGGAGAACGAGATTCTTTTGACTCCGATGGCAAGTTTCGCCTAAATTGTGGTTTTCTTTAGCCTGAGTCAAATGTTATCGAGAATGACAACACTTGTTACATTGTCTTATTACAACAGATTAGCAATGGGGAGATTATACATAACTTTAGATGACGGGGAGAGCTACAACAAAGCAAAAAATTCAATTCAATTCGACTGCGTTCGGAATTAATTTAGGACTGGCTAACACATAGGACCCAAAACGTCTTTGTTAATGTGCCCAGTCACAAAATTGGTTCGATATATGCATTGAAGAAGTAGCAGTACACAACTGTACCGATTGCCTTCTGGAAATCGAGCAAGATTTTTGTTCATCTTCCAGACGGTGGGTTTTACGCATCAACTAGCTAGCATACACCCGGAGTTGAGCCTTGCTCAGACACACTGCTTTCATTCAAAACGAAGACAGTTTTCGGAAGTAATGTAAATTATGTTCCAAAATGGTTCAAATGGCTCTGAGCACTATGGGACTCAACTGCTGTGGTCATTAGTCCCCTAGAACTTAGAACTACTTAAACCTAACTAACCTAAGGACATCACACACATCCATGCCCGAGGCAGGATTCGAACCTGCGACCGTAGCAGTCGCACGGCTCCGGACTGCGCGCCTAGAACCGGGAGACCACCGCGGCCGGCTGTAAATTATGTACCCGCAAGAAGAAGTTACAGCGAGGTTTTCAGCGGTAAATATCATCGACAGGTTAGCTGTTGCAAGCGTCTTCTTGTCCAAAGTAGTGCGCTGTTTAATGGATTAGCAGCAAATGGAAGACTTGTCAGCCGAGAGGAGCGAAGAAAAATGTAATCTTCACCGCCCTCTGCGTTAATCAAGTAACATCGAAAGTAAACAGTACTGCACTGTGAATGCATGATTTGCAGTGATATTCTTGAAACTCATTCCCCACGAGGGGGGAGGGGGGCAGTGAGTTCGTTGGCAGTCACTATCCGTATTTAACGCTATGAAGGTGAATGGTTTATGTATTTGACCATAGTTCCTGCCTGTATTCTCTCCTGCGTCCAGAGCCAACAGAAACACAACCACGTCGTGCTTACGTACGCACCATAGCGAACAACAAAGTCGGCGACAGAACTGTTCGGCCTTCTCAATCCTGCAGTATCACATGGGTGCGCATTTACCGCTGTTTTTTTTTTTTTTTTACCCTAAACGCGCCGTTTCACTGATAAGAGAATCACTCGCAGTAACTGTATATGGATGCACACTCGCTGAGCAATCTACGCGCCGACGCACATCTCTATCAACATCCGGTGCAGTCGCTCCGGAAAGGGGTACTGATAAAGGAGTGGGACAGAGGCAGCCATTCGCAATGCTGCACGCTCCAGTCTCCGACACTATTACGTCAAAATTGAGTCTCGCGGTCCGTACAGAACACAGCAAATATTCCCTAATTCTAACAACTTTATACACAGAGCTGTGTCTACACTTATTACCTTTAAGTCAGAAGCACAACTTCGAGGATTCCATACTGTTAATGTCTTTCGCAGTTGACGCCGTATTTGCCGGGTTCTGTATTATTTTAAGTTACTTCTTTTGAACATACGCTGTTTCAAAGTACCGGCGGCATTGTGGATATCTCCTAAACAGGTCGTTTTTGGTGTAATAAAGTGACGGGAAACGTCGTATTAAGGGTAGAAGAATTTTCATGTTAGGTTGTTTTCGTATCACAACTTGCGTGTTAACAGTATACGGTTTCAAGGCAGCGACACATTGAATATATAACACTGTTCATGGTACGACTCGTTATAATTATAATTAAATGTCAGTTACTCACATAACGGCAGCGAATCCCTTGAGCACGTCGTAACGTCAAAGACATAAACAAACATGCGAATGCAACTACGCTGTAGCGTAGTGGACAGTTGATTTTGTTAACATGCCAGGGAACATGGCCCAAAGAACTACAAGATGGCTTTCTACATCTACATCTACATCCATACTCCGCAAGCCACCTGACGGTGTGTGGCGGAGGGTGCCCTGAGTACCTCTATCGGTTCTCCCTTCTATTCCAGTCTCGTATTGTTCGTGGGAAGGAAGACTGTCGGTATGCTTCTGTGTGGGCTATAATCTCTCTGATTTTATCCTCACGGTCTCTTCGCGAGATATACGTAGGAGGGAGCAATATACTGCTTGACTACACGGTGAAGGTATGTTTTCGAAACTTCAACAAAAGCCCGTACCGAGCTACTGAGCGTCTCTCCTGCAGAGTCTTCCACTGGAGTTTATCTATCGTCTCCATAACACTTTCGCGATTACTAAATGATCCTGTAACGAAGCGCGCTGCTCTCCGTTGGATCTTGTCTATCTCTTCTATCAACCCTATCTGGTACGGATCCCACACTGCTGAGCAGTATTCAAGCAGTGGGCGAACAAGTGTACTGTAACCTACTTCCTTTGTTTTCGGATGGCGTTTCCTTAGGATTCTTCCAATGAATCTCAGTCTGGCATCTGCTTTACAGACGATCAACTTTATATGATCATTCCATTTTAAATTCCTCCTAATGCGTACTCCCAAATAATTTATGGAATTAACTGCTTCCAATTGCTGACCTGCTATATTGTAGCTAAATGATAAAGGATCTTTCTTTCTATGTATTTGCAGCACTTTACACTTGTCTACATTGAGATTCAATTGCCATTCCCTGCACCATGGGTCAATTCGCTGCAGATCCTCCTGCATTTCAGTACAATTTTCCATTGTTACAACCTCTCGATATACCACAGCATCATCCACAAAAAGCCTCAGTGAACTTCCGATGTTATGCACAAGGTCATTTATGTATATTGTGAATAACTACGGTCCTATGACACTCCCCTGCGGCACACCTGAAATCACTCTTACTTCGGAAGACTTCTCTCCATTGAGAATGACATGCTGCGTTCTGTTATCTAGGAACTCCTCAATCCAATCACACAATTGATCTGATAGTCCGTATGCTCTTGCTTCGTTCATTTAACGACTGTGGGGAACTGTGTCAAACGCCTTGCGGAAGTCAAGAAACACGGCATCTACCTGGGAACCCGTGTCTATGGCCCTCTCAGTCTCGTGGACGAATAGCGCGACCTGGGTTTCACATGACCGTCTTTTTCCAGACCCATGCTGATTCCTACAGAGTAGATTTCTAGGTCACTGTTTGATTCAATAGCAAATTCATTCTTTTTTTATAGATTTATTCATTTCCAAAACTTTACACATTGTGGGATACATAATTCCTTCATAGATATTGTTATGACTGTCTGCACTGCAACACTTGCATAAACAGATTTGTATTTTCTTGTTTCAAATCTTGCATTTTCAATTATCTGAAAATTCTGGTATTTAATAGAAGCAGTGATCTAAGAAGAATCAACCTAAGAGTATTACAAAAAAGTGAGAATGATGAAATAACTTTTATCTTACGTGGAAAACTACCGAAAATTTGCATCGCGCTATTTATAATAGAATTTTTTAAAACCTGACGTCGCTGCCGACTGGAAATGGAACTTCACTTTTTTACCTTGTGTAATATTTATGGATATGAACCTTTTTATTTATGTACGTAACCGACAGAACAACATGGTTAGCATGTTTATTAAGGAGGTTACGTGCGTTTTAATAACGCTAACGTAGCAACTTTACGCGCGTCCAGTACCGTAAATAAACTCTGATTTGCGAGCCACATATAGCCAACAACGACCCGTAGAAAGCGCAACGCTCGCAAATAAGGAAGAGGAGCACTTTCCGGGTGACGCAGCATCTAGTTTCTAAGCGTGCACCAAACACGATGGAAACCACGTCTGCCACATTTCAGACGAGATCCACGGCAAAGTGTGCGTAACTCTGCCACTTGCACTTGCAGAGTGAGGCTAAAATGCAAGGGGGGGGGGGGGGGAGGGGGGGCAGGACAACCATTGCAGGGCCGTCTGGATGGGGTAGAAGGGGGTTGGTGAAGGAAGTATAAATCCGTACAGCGTCTTACCACAATAAAATGGATATGTAACTCTGACTGACGGGTAACTGGGCACCAACATTACAAGCAAGGACTCTAGCGTAAAAATGACAACTAATGTCCTTGGTGATGTATGCAAGGCATCACTGGCACAGGAAATTTTTCCACACAGGTTAAAATACGCAATTATTAAACCACTTCATAAGAAAGGTGACAATGCAGTCTTAAGCAATTATTGTGTAATTTCGTCACTGAGAACTTTTTCCAAACCATCCTAAAAAGTAATGTACTCAAGAGTAGTCGCACATTCAAGTCGAAAGTATGGACTTAGCATTCTCAGGCGAGCCACTTTCTGGAATCCAAACCGTGACATGCTATTTGTACATTCACTCATCAAATGGTACAATCCTTAAATAATACCACCAGTTGGTCTTTTCCAAGGCTTTTGATTCTGTAGATCATGACATTCTGTTAGAAAAACAGAAGTCTTTACGGAACTGAAGGCTTTACACACAGCTGATCTGAATCATGCTTGACAAACAGAATGCAAAAGGTAGTGCTAAATAATTCAGACAGTGTCAGAAAGGAAGAAGATTTTAATGACTGGGTAAAAAAACTTACAGACGGAGTTCCACAGCGTTTTATTTTGGGTTCACTCCTATTCCACATGTGCATGACCTTCCACTAAACATCGAACAAGCAGAATTGGTGTTTTTTTTTTCGTTTTTATTTTTTTTTCAGACGATGCAACAAACATTTTTGATCATTTGCCCAATAACATAAATGCTGACAAGTAGCGAAGCAAGTTTCAGATCTAATTTAAGATCGTTTCTCCTGGACAACTCCTCCTACTCCACGAATTTTTACTTAAAAGTAGTTAGCTAGTTTAAAAAAAAGTAAAGCTCAAATTCATGAGTAGTGTTAAATATGTGTTCATTAATGTTAATATTAATCACCATGTACACATCTTTCGATACAATATTCGGTCAAATAATCTATGGAACATGTAAGTAAGTATTACCTCTAGTGTCAGCTACGTCCTACGGAAATAATACAATCACTATACAACCGAGAAATATAAGCTGTATGTCTCTTTGCTATCTAGATTACGTGGTCAGCAAATTACGAAAATTTTCGCTTCGGTTTTATTTTGCCCCTTGCATTTTATAGCACACAACGTATCCACAAGAAATTTAATGTGCATTCTCGCATTGTGTCCGAATGTAGACGTCTAATGTTAATGGTGATGAGTGAATGATAAAGTGATTCACATTACTTTTTTGTCGTTTAAATGCTATACTTTCGAGTACAGTGTCTTAAAAATTGGGCTATTTCAATGTCAAAATGGCTCAAATGGCTCTGAGGACTATGGGACTGAACATCTGAAGTTATCAGTCCTCTAGAACCTAACTAACCTAAGGACATCACACACACACACATACATGCCCGAGGCAGGATTCGAACCTGCGACCGTAGCGGTCACGCGGTTCCAGACTGAAGCGCACAGAGCCGCTCGGCCACACCAGCAGGCTATTTCAATGTCACACATTATAATAACGGTTACACTTGCCGTTCAGTCTGTTACTGGAACCACAGCTCCCTAACAGACTGTGTAGCCCACCGAGTAGTTCTCCGCTTTACGGCGCGATTTGGATGCGATATGAAAAGACATGGTATTAGCACACTGCCCTCCCTCAGCTGTCAGCTTTCCAAACCTTGGAGCCGCCACTTCTCATTCAAGCAGCTCCTCAACTGGCATCAGTTCCAGTCGTCCAACCGAGGAAAAAGCCCTGACAGTACCGAGAACTGAACAATGGTCCTCCGCATGGCAGTCAAACGCGCTGGCCACCCAGTTGCGGGTGCGGACAATTGCATGGTACGTTCAAAGTAGTGCCAAAAGGTAGCAGAATGATCAACTACGCGTCGCTTTCCGGATCCCTGCCGTCGGGCCCTCCTGAAGGCACTTACAACAAAGACGCCGTGGTACAAACGAGTAGCGAGGTAACCGAAGTACTTTGTTCTGCGCTGCTCCGAGAACTGACCTGAGGCAAGCCGACAGTGAGTCACGCGAAGCTGGCAACTCGCTCGCGAATGCGCAGTCACGCGTTTTTCTGTGAAACGTGGAAACCAGGTGTGTTAACAACGGGCCAAGGCGACTGGTCGGCGCGACAAAGGCGGCGTCGGCAGCGCGGGAAACGTCCGAGCTCCGTGTGTGTGTGTGTGTGTGTGTGTGTGTGTGTGAGCGCAGCAGATTATGCCGCCAGGCGGAAGGCGGCAGACGGCGCGGGCGGCGAAGATCGTGTTTCCAGGGCACACGTCAGCCGCTATTGCGAGGCTACCATTACAACGCGACCGCATCTCGCGGGCAGCGCACTGCTCCCAGCCGCCAGATCTCATATTTATTGGCGTGTGGTGTCCATACAGTGCCACGAGAAACCCAGCACCCTAATACATGGGTGGAGCTCCTGAACGTTAACCCTAACAACACCAACGTATAATCCGCAATGCGCATCGCCAAGGAGGTGCTCACCCTATGAAAAATTGAAAAATAAAAAACAAAATGCGTTATTTGTTGTTGACTTATACCTACAACATATGTGTAAGTAATGCCCAGAACTCGAAAATATCTTTCAGCACACTATTAGCAATATCAACGCACTTTCACTAGTGCGTAATACCAACAGGAAGGAACTTTAAGCCGGCCGCGGTGGTCTTGCGGTTCTAGGCGCGCAGTCAGGAACCGTGCGACTGCTACGGTCGCAGGTTCGAATTCTGCCTCGGGCATGGATGTGTGTGATGTCCTTAGGTTAGTTAGGTTTAAGTAGTTATAAGTTCTAGGGGACTAATGACCACAGCAGTTGAGTCCCATAGTGCTCAGAGCCATTTGAACCATTTTTTGAGGAACTTTAAACCCCTCACCCACCTCTCCCGAAAAAAGTTTAAAAATGCAATTCCGTTAGTTGTTAACTTTTTATCACTACATACTATTTAGAGATATGCCAATTTTTAAGGAAGCGCCGACCAGTGTGGCCGAGCGGTTCTAGGCGCTACAGTCTGGAACCGCGTGACCGCTTCGGTCGCAGGTTTGATTTCTGCCTCGGACATGGATGTATGTGATGTCATTAGGTTAGTTAGGTTTAAGTAGTTCAAAGTTATATGGGACTGATGACCTAAGTTGTTAAGTCCCATAGTGCTCAGAGCCATTTTCTTAAGGAAGCCCTTGAACGTGAACATATTTTGTATGAGATTCACTGGGGAAGCGACGTCTACTCGTACGACTTCAAGTTTTGGGTTGACTTTAACTGAAAAATTTAAAACATTTACAGAATTTGGCAGGAGTAATCATTAAAAAGCACTAAATTTTCAAATTTTAAAAATATAAAGTAACTGACAAGATAACAATATTTTCAAAATGTAGGCGTAAAATACCCCCTCCCCATTTCTTGGTTTCGTGAGAGTTAACCCTGCAATATAATATCTACGCGCACTAATCGTGCACATAATGCGTATAAGACAGATTGCGGGATTTTCAGTTTTAGTAGACTAAGAGCTATGATCTAAGAACAACCTGTGGCATCGAACTCCAGTACGCAGTGCAGTTACGGCTAAGTAAGAGGAACCCCTTCATGCAATTTTGACTGTGTTCAGTGGACACGTATACATGTATGTATAAATAACACGATATGACAGACATATGAACATCATCATTTGCAGATGCTAGAAAGTGTATAAAGAGTGAGCTATACTTGAGCAGCTTCGGAAAAGAATGTCAAAAAGTCAAAAGTGTAAAAGATTGTACTGAGAAACATTGTTTTTGCATCACCGAGAGTGACCGCCAACGCAGCTATTTCGGAATTAGCCATGCGAAACGCGTTAGTACCTCTCAGATGAAGGCAGAGCCGACACGAATTTACATAGCAAATTCGGATGATTCTGAAACCAGCGTAAACTCTACGAAAGTTGTCTGAATCATTAATACTTCTGTTATCTCGATATTATGTAATATTACTGTGTAGTCAACTGGAGAGAACTATATCGAAAATACTGAGTGATAACGACAAAAACTCTCAGTAATCACCCAAAGCCATCGATAGAACGATCTATTCTTCCCAGATCCATGGGTAGTAGGATAGAAGTTTAACTCCAAAACCAGTCTCTCAGTAATTTTATTCCGCAAATTAAGTCCGTCGCCATTGCACGATATACCGCCTGTAAGCCAGAGTGAAACTATATCCGTCATGACATACAGAAAAATTACAACCTTGTCCATCATTATAAGGTCAAATAAGCGAAAGTCGACATACTATCACTTACCGTTTGTTCGAAGTTATTCGAGGAAACTGACTCTTTTGTGCTAGCTACCCAAGACCAAGTGATTCCGGTAAGAAACGATCTGAAGTGTGTCGTAAAAGGCCACACTCCTGAGAACAGCAGTTGTTGATATGACTGCATTGTTCTTGAAACGGCGATGCACGCGCCTGCCGGTTGCTGCAAGTATTACAGGGAGAATACGCGATCACGCATTACTCAGATGAAAAACTAATGCTCCAGTAGATTGTACTGAAAGACCACTTGATTTCTGGCATTACAATTACACAGACAATGCATACTATAAAAGACCACTGGCAAGTGTAATGAGATCTAAAAATATTAATGTACGGTACATTGTCTAAGAACCATCCTGATAGTGTTTCTGGAAAGATATGCTTCAGTGCGTGGTTTTTTACATCGTCGTTCTAAACAACATTTTGCACTTAAAACACAAGAAATAAATTAGTAAACTTAATTGCCGGAAACGCTACTACGACAGCGGCATGTTACACGTTTTCGACAACGTCATTCATCATTTCAAGCACAGCAGCTGTACGTTACACTCATGCATCGACACGCTACGGTAGTGGGATGGACAGCATAAAGCTGTGTTCTTGTGATTACAAAGACAGTCACGAATTTCGTAGCTTGCAGAAACAAGCTCAAGTAACAACAACAACACTACACTAATACTAATAATAATAATAATAATAATAATAATAATACCACCTTAAACCGTATGTTAAATCATCTTATGTCCATGGAAGACGAGGAATAAGCACCTAAAGATAGACAAACGAGACATTTTCTAAAAGCAGTATAAAATATCCTTTTGCATGGTCAGATTTAGGAGAGTGAAAGTAAGGAATGACAAGATCTAAGCCACTGGCTGGTGGGGCCGTAACTGAACCTATGAACAAATATTTAGGACAGGTTCAAGATAGATAGCTTATGTATACACCATAACAAAAAACATCATAAATACATTTATCGGTAGAATTGTAACAGTAAAATCGAAACATACATTTTGTGTCATTTTTATAAATGCAGTTCCTGTGCTGACTTACACTTCTGACCTCATTAACTGAAAAAACTGAGGATATCAACAGGAAATTTACGAAGTATGACATCCACAACTACCTGTTCAAAAACAGACCATCCCACATTAGACGCAAGATTAACAGATATTGAGTATCTAAACGAAAATCAAATTCAGAATCTTAAGCAGTATTTTCATTACATCAACTCATCGTCCAACGAAGCAGGTGTTACAGTCACTAATTATACCCAACGTCTATGGCAGAAATACTCTGAGGTGACAAAAGTCATGGAATAGCGATATGCTCATATACAGATCTCAGTAGTATCGCTTACACAAGGTATAAAAAGACAGCGCATTGGCGGAGATGACATATGTACTCGGGTGAGTCATGTAAAAGGTTTCCGACATGATTACGGCCGCACGACGGGAATTAACAGACCTTGAACTTGAAATGGTAGTTGGAGCTACGCGCAGGGCACATTCCATTTCGCAAATCGTTAGGGAATTCAGTGTCAAGAGTGCGCTAACAATAACAAATTTCAGGCGTTACCTCTCACCACGGACAACGCAGTTGCAGGAGGCCTTCATTTAACGATCGAAAGTAGCGGCATTTGCGTACAGTTGCCAGTGCTAACAGACAAGAAACACTGCGTGAAATAGCCGCAGAAATCAACGTGGGACGTACGACGGACGTATCCGTTAGTGCAGTGCGGAGAAACTTGGCGTTGATGGACTATGGAAGCAGACGACCGACGCGGATGCTTTACCTAACATCGCCTGCAACGCCTCTCTGGACTCGTGACCATGTCGGTTGGAGCGTAGACGACTGGAAAATCTTGCCCTGATCAGATGAATCCAGATTTCAGATCGTAAGAGCTGATGGTAGAGTTCGAGTGTGGCGCAGTCCTCACGAAGCCATGAGCTCAAGTTATCAACAAGGCATTCTGCAAGCTGATGGTGGGTCCACAATGGTGTGGGCTGTGTTTACATGGAATGGACTGGCTTCTGTGGTCCAATGAACCGATCACTGACTGGAAATGTTTATGTTCGTCGGCTTGGAGACGATCTGCAGCCATTCATGGATGTTCCTAAACTACGATGTCGTATCACCGGTTCGCAACGGTTCGATTTGAGCAAATGATTTTACCACCCAAATCGCCCGACATGAATCCCATCGAACATTTATGGAACATAATTGACAGGTCAGTTCGTGTACAACATCCTGCACCGGCAACACTTTCGCAGTTGTGAACGACTATAGAGGCAGAATGGCTCAATATTTCCGTATGGGACTTCCCAGGACTTGCTGATGCATGCCACCTCGAGTTAATGCCTACCCCGGGCAAAAGGAGGTCCAACACGATATTAGGAGGTATCTCACGACTTTTGTGACCTCCGTGTAATTGACGCTAAGAAGGTAAGTTGGTTCAGAAAAGAACCGCAAGGAATACGAGAGAATGGCCTAGAGCTTGAATGATGGCGATTGGCAAGCTCTGAAGAACTCGGTTACAAGTATTGAATGCGTGCAGACGCAGGGACTTCTGACAGTGATAGAGGGTCAGGTCATGGCGATGTAACTACCGAAGTCTATCATCAGGGAGCGAGATAAATGACAGCTGCAAGAGATGTGGAGCTCGCAAGGACACCGTATAAATCTTTGTTATCCAAAGAGCATTTTAAAAGACGTGAGGAAGATACCAAAATAATTCTCCGGAAAATGGGACAGCAGTGCTAATTAAATTCTGTTCATACTAGACATAAGTGCTCTGTCTGTGGCGCCACTGAAAATTTACTGGATTCGCGGCGCAATAAATTGCCCAGTTAATGAGGTACTCGATATAACAATGTTCAATAAAGCTTCCTCGCAGACATCACTGTGTCCAACATTCATAATTTGAAGAACGACGTGCAATGACAAAAATGGCCAAATACAGGCATCTGGCAGATTAAGTAAAAGCCCCGAGGAAACAAAAGTGTGTGCACACGGTCCCTTTGGTGATATATCGGACACCGGCATTATCCAAGTACAGGCTGTGAAAAGCCAACGCCCTGCAACACCTAAACGGGAAGCTTCATCCTGTACTGAACGTTTGCACCATAATTCGTCAGATTCTCAGAGAACATAGCTTAATGGTAAAATGTTGTTTATCATTATATCAATACCATCCAAAAGAGAGCGAAACAACTAGTCGATGAAATTGCAGAGAATTTGCAGCTCCAAAAACGACTGGCCTACAGCCCACACTTCTCATCGTTCTTCCCTTCTTCCGAAATTTTCAGTTGCCTGTTTGCACCATGACGTCGATGGGTTTGCCCGATCTCCTGTTTAACCGCAAGTGACAATCTTTCCCTGAATGTTAACGTCTCAACAGATCGTCCTGGAACTGCTATAGAATTAGAAGGATGAAACGATTTAAGAAGACATCGATATTCCACACAAGATGACTTCTGAAACTAAGGGCAGCTTCCATTAATGACTTCAACATCCTCTCACGAACAGCGACTGCCATTTAGGCATGGATAAAAGTATTTAAAAAGATTTATAATTTCGACGTTTCCTGTAAATAAAAGATGTGTGTTCCTTGGACCATTTTTATTCCTTTAGAAACTCTCAGTAATGGTTCCAAACATGGAAGTTGTTTCTGCCACAGGCTGACCTGCCCGTGTCAAAGCGCCGCTTCCGGGGCGGGGAGGTGCGCCGGCCACAAACCGAGTCCGACCAGCGGATTAACCGCGAGTGTCGGTGTGCCAGGATGTGGTTTTTACGCGGTTTCCCACATCCATCTAGATGACTACCAGCCTGGTACCACCTAAGCTGCACCATATAGTAAACATATCGAAGACTTTCGCTCATTCTCACACTATATTACTGCACGCAGACAGCTGGGGTAACGGGTTAGCGACGGGAAGGGCATCCGGCGGCCCCCTTAAGTTAACAGCGCCAAATCCGCTAGTAAAACACGCCGACCCTGCACCGATGCGGGCCAAAGGCGAGAGGAAAATTAGAAGATTTCGGGAACACCATACTCATACTCAGCAGTTTCAGTTGAAACACCTGTGCATTCGGTGAAGCGACCATGATTCAGCGGTGAACGTACGTGTCATCTTGTAAGTTCATTCTTCAGAGATAACGAAACTGACGACGACGGTGAGTCAGGAAGGCAAGAAGTGAGCCGTGGGACTGTGTTTACAGCACTGCCAATAAAAATATCACCCCACTGCATTGTCAAATACTGTACAGAAGACAGCAACGGCAGCTGGAAGAGGTCTGAGAAAACGTCGGTTAGAGGCTTTGAAACATTTCAATTTAAGTGTATAGGAAGACATTAAATGTCAGTCACCTCATGAGCAATAAATGCAATGGAACAACGAGATAGTTTAGTGATACACACCGTCAACGAAAAAAGTGAATCATCCAGAAGACGTGGTCGGGAGTTAGCATAATTTTGTACACGAACACCCAGCGAAGGGTATGTAAATGATTCGAGTTGCAATTCTCTCTGACATGCAGAACGGCAACCAGAGTGCATTAGTGTTGTTCATGTTTAATGTTGTTACCAGGTCTGATAGGATACGTAAGCGGCGTGAATAGCTTCAGATACTAAGAGATCACCGTGAGGGACGCGGAGGTGCCGCACAGTCCCGTCAGGAGCTTTGTCAGCACTAGGCAGATTTGAGAGAGGCCTCATTGTGTGTCTTCATTTAGTCAGCTGGTCGAATTGTGCAATATTCAGGTTTGCGAGACATTCGAATGTGGCATTGACCCCATGTTGGACGGTGTGAGAAGGCGAGGGCGCCGGCCGGAGTGGCCGTGCGGTTCTGGGTGCTACAGTCTGGAGCCGAGCGACCGCTACGGTCGCAGGTTCGAATCCTGCGTCGGGCATGGATATGTATGACGTTCTTAGATTAGTTAGGTTTAATTAGTTCTAACTTCTATGCGACTGATGACCTCAGAAGTTAAGTCGCATAGTGCTCAGAGCCATTTAAGGCGAGGGCAGGCATACTCGACAAGCTTCTGGTCGACCACGTCTCACCACACAAGGGAGTGATGGACTTTTTTTTTTCCCCAAATTTTGCAACCTACGTAACCCACTTTCTGACACTTTTGAGTGGGTGTTTAAAGACAGACTATCTCTGGTATTAGCGCTACAGAAGTGGTTTATACATGCATGGAAACAATCTGTTTATTCTGCTACTTTGCAAACTATATATGAAAAGTCGGCCTCTTAGCCTCTCTGGTTTTTGCCAGAGAGTTGCCCGTCCCTAGCCACGTGCAGGCGGGCCGCTACTACTAGAAGAAACAACTCCATTGTGCTACTCTTTTATTCCCCCCCACCACCATACTGAGCTAACTACAACTACTAGCTACTAAAACTCATGACTTAAAAACGTAGTATTTACATATTTACAATTGCGCATTAGATCTGAAGCGCGTTACACTCTCCCAAGGTAGGCTCGCTGGGCCTCCTTTGAGATTTTGTTCACTAACTTTGCGAAATTTCTAAATAATTCGCCATTCGTTAGTATAACATTTATGTCTCTTGTCTGGAGAAGCTGTCTCTCAACTGAGACAGCCTGTTCATATATTGGACACTCAAACACTGTGTGTTCTGGCGATCCTATGTGGGCACCACAGTCACATTCTGGTGTTAGCCTTTTACCTATTTTATGCAGGTACGTGGGGTAGGGGCCGTGGCCTGTGAGGAAGTGGACTAGGCCCTGTGAGGGCTTCATTATCTTGTTCCTTAGTCTTTCCCTTACTGTGGGTAGAAACCCATGGACTCTACGGCCTGTACTGGACCCATCCCACTCGTCCTGCCAAATGTCGAGCATTTTATCTCGGATGGATTTAACGCTAGCCAGAGGAGTACCCATTATATTTTCCACCATGTCAATATTTTGTTTGCGCAGCCAGTAGGAGGCTGCGTGCTGTCTTATTAACAGGTCTAGTGGACATAGACCCATAATAACCAACAGTGCATCTGTTGGACTTGTGTTGAATGCACCAATGCATCTCAACAGAACATTCCTCTGTATTCGCCTGACAGCAGCCGCAGGCTTCACCAGAGCTAGCCTGTGGGCCCACACACTGGATGCGTGCCCTACTACAGGTGGCAATATACTGTTATGGTAGATGTTTATTGCCCTTGACGGCCGATGAAACCTTCTTTGTCCTATCGATATTATCTTGTTGAACAGGGCTAAGGACTTTGTCGCTATTTGTTCAATATGCTGAATGAAGCTCCAATTCTCATCTAGATATACCCCTAGGTAACGGGCATATCTCTGTCGCGACACCGCCTGGCCATTAATTCTGACTGTTGGGTCCCTGTTTAATTTGCCTTTTAAGAGAATATATAGCTATTTTTGTGGTGCAATAGACATTTTAGTCTTCTCACACCAATCAGCTAACAGTCTAACAGCCAGTCGTGATCTGTCTTCGATCACATTGCGAGTGTCACCTTCCACTAGAATTGCGAGATCGTCCGCATAAGCAACAACACCCAGAACTGCAGTCTCTCCCTGCAGAACGTTCAACAATGTTTCCATGGTGATATCCCAGAAAATGGGACTACACACCGATCCCTGGGGACAGCCACGGGTTACTCTTTTTGATACGACGGCTCCGGGAGCCGTTATTTTAGCAGTTCTTGCATCACAGTAGGCCACCAGACAACCATACAGCGGCTGCGGGCACCCAATCTCTCTTAGTCGAGAGAAGAGTGCCGGCCACCACAGGTTGTCGAAGGCCCCTGAGATGTCTATCATTATGCCAAGGACATACTTCGATGTCGCAGAGTGAACAATCCGTCGAACCTCATTGATCGCATCCTGAGTGGAGCGACCCTTTCGGAATCCGAACTGCCTATCACTCATACCATGCAGTGTTCTGTGCCTCAAAAGTCGGTCAGCCAGCAACTTCTCAAATGCTTTGCCCATTACATCTAGCAGACAGATAGGCCGACAGGATTTCGGCATCGTTGGATCCTTATCAGGGCCTTTCCTGATGATTACAACTTCTGCTGTTTTCCACCTCTGTGGATAATAGCCCGTCTGTAAACATACATTGTAAATACGACTTAGTGCTGGGGCGACCAAGTGCGCGAGTCCCTGTAATATCTCCACAGGGATCCCATCAGGACCAGGTGCCTTCTTCCTTGCAAAGGTGTAGATGGTTGCTTCCACCTCCTCTGCAGAGAAAGGGCTCACGTTCGTATCGTTAAGATACGGATTCGAGAGCGCCTGACGTATTTCTCGCTGCTCTTGCGTATCCTGGTCGTCGTTGTCATCTGGTTGTAGTGTATCCAACAGCAGTCTTGCTGTTTCTACCCAATTCTTGGTCATGCCACCATCCCCAGCATGTAGTGTAGACAACATCATGGGCGACCTTATTTTTTCTCGAACGATTTTGTAGGGAACTCCCCAAGGGTCTATTCCCAACTGATCGTTAACAAATCTTTCCCAGGATTGGCGTCTTGTGATGTCCAACTGATCCTTGTATCTCTGCTTCAGACGACGATAGATACCTAGGTGGTATTGTCGTTCGTCGTGGGAAAAGCTTCTTTGATAGTTGCTTCGCGCCCTTCTGACCGACCGTTTAAGCACAGTCAATTCAGGGGTCCATGGGGTGGACTCCCTGCAGATGTATCTCGCTATTCGAGGTACAGACAGTGTGATAGCTGTTTGCACGGAGCTTACAAGCTCCTCCACAGCTTCATCAATGTTACCTATGTCCTCTCCTTGCAACAGTTTGTGTCATTCCGGACTACTGATCGTAGTCTAGTAACAACGGGACTAGGGAATTACAGACCAATGTGTAGGCTGCCATGAATACACAACACAAACGGATGCTTATGGAGCGGTACTGTGATCGGGTAGCATGGACTATTGATGATGGCGTCGCAGTATGTTCTGAGACGAATTAAGGTCCTGTACTACCCCAAATGACCATCGTCTGAATATGGTGGCGATCTGGGAGAGATGCCATTCTTCCAGTGTTTCGGAGAGGAGCGGCGGCGCTACTCCTGGCATCATAGTATGGCGAGGTATCAGGCATGGCTGCAGGTCACGGCTAGGAAACTCTGACGGAACAATGGTAACGTCACGGACATCCTGCGTCTTCATGTGTTACATCTCATGCGACGGTATCGCGGTGCAATTTCTCAACAGGACAGTGCTTGTCCACACATGGCACTTGTGTCTATGAACTTTCTGCGTGATGTTGAGGTACTCCCGTGACCTGAAAGATCCCCAGTTCTGTCTCCGACAGAACACGTATGGAATGAACACGTATGGGATCAGCTCGTACGTTAACTCTGCGTCAGTGCCAGTATCCAGATTGTCAAGATCGCTTACTACAGATCTGGGGAATCTCGTCTGAGGAGACGATACAATCGCTACATGAAACCTTTCCCAACCGAACAAGTGCATGCATCCAGGCCATAGTGGGTGCAACGTCGTACTGATTTGTGAGCTCATACTGTCAAGCCCATTGCATATTTGACTCTGTTTTACAGTCACTAAAAGAACACGTCAATCACCACAATCCGTGTGATTCACTCAGTTTACTCCTTCTCTTCTGGGTATTTCACTTTCTTTTTTGTCAGGCAGTATAGACAAGTAGCGGGTGATACGACGATTATTCTCAATGCTTTCATATTTCTGTTTGTTAAAAGGTGTATGTCCAACGAAAACCAAACTATTTAGAGGAGTTTTAGCATGGACGACCAGTGCAGCAGAATTTCGTAGCTTGCAGGTGAGTCTTCTCCGTCAATTCGTAATGAAATGCCGCAAGTGTATCCTGCATACCGCGATTATGGACCTTTCACTGCGAAATACGAAAAAACTTGAAAATCAAAATAGAGTCAATAGACTTTCCAGGGTTTGGCTTGCCGTAGAAGCCGAGTCATTAGAGACGTAGCACAAGCTCGCATTGTGGAAGGAATTCCCGCGTGTTTGCTCGAACGGAACCGCGCCGGCAATTACCTTCAGCAATCTATGATCTGGATGGTCGGTTACAGCGGTTACTAAACAGCGGGTGAACTAGCAGTAACTCTCTCCCCCCGTTTCTTGACAAACGAGAGAGCAGGATTCCATGCAGAATTAAAAATAAAACTCCATCTCTATTTACTAGGTTCCTTGCTGATTTAATCTCAATTGCTTCCTCAACAACACTTCCAATAGCTGGAAATGTACGCCAGAATCGCCGTGTTACTATATTCGATTGGATGACCAGTGGAAACAGTGTTTTGCAATACCAGATTTGCTCTGCTGTTCCAAGCGTACGTCCGTCCTCCGCGGTTCTGATAGTCTGTCCAATATACACTACTGGTCATTAAAATTGCTACACCATGAAGATGACGTGCTACAGACTTGAAATTTAACCGAAAGGAAGAAGATGCTGTGGTACGCAAATGATTAGCTTTTCAGAGCATTTACACAAGGTTGGCGCCGGTGGCGACACCTACAACGTGCTGACATGAGGAAAGTTTCCAACCCATTTCTCATACACAAACAGCAGATTACCAGCGTTGCCTAGTGAAACGTTGTTGTGATACCTCGTGTAAGGAGGAGAAATGCGTACCATTACGTTTCCGACTTTGATAAAGGCCGGATTGTAGCCTATCGCGATTGCGGTTTATCGTATCGCGACATTGCCGCTCGCATTGGTCGAGATCCAATGAATGTTAGCAGAATATGGAATCTGTGGGTTCAGGAGGGTAATAAGGAACGCCGTGCTGGATCCCAACGGCCTCGTATCACTAGCAGTCGAGATGACAGGCATCTTATCCGCATGGCTGTAACGGATCGTGCAGCCATGTCTCGATCCCTGAGTCAACAGATGGGGACGTTTGCAAGACAACAACCATCTGCACGAACACTTCGACGACGTTTGCAGCAGCATGGACTATCAGCTCGGAGATCATGGATGAGGTTACCCTTGACGCTGCATCAAAGACAGGAGCGCCTGCGATGGTGTACTCAACGACGAACCTGGGTGCACGAATGGCAAAACGTCAATTTTTCAGATGAATCCAGGTTCTGTTTACAGCATCATGATGGTCGCATCCGTGTTTGGCGACATCGCGGTAAACCCACATTGGAAGCGTGTATTCGTCATCGCCATACTGGCGTATCACCCGACGTGATGGTTCGGGATGCCATTGGTTATACGTTCTGTCACCTCTTGTTCGCATTGAGGGCACTTTGAACAGTGGACGTTACATTTCGGATGTGTTACGACCCGTGGCTCTACCCTTCATTCGATCCCTGCGAAACCCTGCATTTCAGCAGGGTAATGCACGACCGCATGTTGCAGTTCCTGTACGGGCTTTTCTGGATACAGAAAATGTCGACTGCTGCCCTGGCCAGCAGATTCTCCAGATCTCTCACCAATTGTAAACGTCTGGTCAATGGTGGCCGAGCAACTGGCAAGTCACAATAAGCCAGTCACTATTCTTGATGAACTGTGGCATCGTGTTGAAGCTGCATGGGTAGCTGTGCCTGTACACGCCATCCAAGCTGTGTTTGACTCAATGTCCAGTCGTATCAAAGCCGTTATTACGGCCAGAGGTGGTTGTTCTGGGTACTGACGTCTCAGGATCTGTGCACCCAAATAGCGTGAAAATGTAATCACGTGTCAGTTATAGTGTAATATATTTGTCCAATGAATACCCGTTTATCATCTGCATTTCTTCTTGGGGTAGCAAATTTAACGGCCAGTAGTGTATGACATGCCAGAACTGCAAGGAATACGATAGACAAACGTCATCCGCAACGAAGTTCATCCTTAACGAAACCTGAAACGGTGCTAATTTTAGATGGAGGTGCTCCTGCAGAACACTGTCTTGGCACCGGTCATCCTATGAAGTATAACAACACTGAGATTCTGGCACGTACTTCCAGGTATTGAAATAGTGTTATTACGGAAGCAGTTGAGATCAAATTAACACATAACCATCTGAATAGAAATGGAGATATTTCCTTATATTCTGCGTGGAATCCTGCTCCCCTCACCCCCCCCCCTCTCTCTCTCTCTCTCTCTCTCTCTCTCTCATAAAAAAACTGAGGGACAGTGCTAATGCTAGTTCACCCGCTGTTTAGTAATTTTCAGCATCAATATCCCCTGTCGTCGATCATCTTTACTTGTTTGGTGACTCTAGTGGTTACAGCGTGTGTGTGTTCCATCTTTCCAGAATTTTTCTGAAAACCGAAGTTTTAAGTTTACCTGCACAGCTCTTACTTGTTGCAATTCTGCCTTGAAAAGGACAGGATGATCATCTGCCGAAATATAGACGGTTGTCGGCGACGTCTCACGGCTGCATTACCGTAAGTTATTTAAACATTATATACGCCATGAGAAACTCACGTCTCACATTATCATCCACCCTTCCTTATTTCCTTCCGCGCGGTAACACTCTTTTTTAAAGTATACATTTAGCTAGCGGTGTTTCTGTAAGCATACCTCAGCGCTGGGACTCCGTATTCAGCCTGTGTAGGATTTGTACGAGTGTGTTCTCGCACTGTCCGTAAAATGTGCTTTAGGTCTCCACTAAACTACAAAATATATCTGTCAAATGCCTTTAATGAAAGATGTTTTATCAAATGTTTGACGTTGTGCTCGGAAACTTTTATGGGGAGGTAGAGATTTGTCAAAAGAACTTTGACAGTGTAATACCGACCTTATTCTCGCCGTAATACTCGCGTTTGGCTGACACTGTATTTGGGATTCAGCACATGGGCTCTACTGTTTACGTGTGTGACGTAGTCAAAGCCAAGGTATTTTAAGCTGTCGCTGAAATGCAGGAAAAGTAGCGCTTCCGTTCCTCGGAGCTTCCTTTGAAGTGATAGCGTACGCCTTCGTCACTCGCATGTGCAGACATTCCGTATGACGCATCCTCATTCTCCCCGAGACTGCACTCAACTGGCGACGCTGCTGTGAATTGAAATCGCGGGCTTGGCTTATTGCCATACTTGGCGTGACATCACGCAGCTGAACTCGAGTAACGCCGCAGGTTCTCGCGTACGACACACTGCTGGTCCCAAGTTCTTACGAATGACGCTTTAGACATACCTCATAGGAATTAAATTAAGCAAAAAATTTATGAAGGCTGGGAAGCGATACGTGGGGGAGGGTAGAAGCAAATCATCACTCAGGATCATCACAATTCAGATTTATGCAATGGCCGCTGAACGAGACAATGTTTCTGTAATTTCAAATTTATACTAACGTCCGAGCGGACTATAAATTAGGGCTTTTTTCTGCAACAAAGTAAGCCCTAACATGTATCCTACTGCTGGTAATACTCCAAAAAGCTCATGTTTGATGCATCTTTATCGATGGTTTAAGACCACTACATCTGAAACTACTAGTACAAATTATATTTTCAACTAATACGCAAATTGTTTCACAATTTATGTGACACACTTCTAGAAGTTGTAGGGCGAACGAAGTAAATCACGTTTTACATAGGAACCTATGTCCGGAAACGTCATCCAGCTACGCTACAGAGCATGAAAGTTACAGGCATCGGTGTTTGTAAATGTATCGCGTGTATACAGGGTGATTCTTTGTGACGTTACAAACTTTCAAAGATGTATCAATATAAGGGTCCCTGTACCGGAAACGAATGAATCGAAAGTTATAAGCGAAAAACATTCTGATGCCTCTGACAGTGGAATACATGTACGGTACTGTTGTTACTAATACCATAGGGTAGGTAACTGTCAGAAGTAGTAGTAGTAGTAGTAGTAGTAGGAGTAGTAGTAGCAGCAGTATGGATCAAAATAAGGAAAACATGTGTAATGAACATTGCTCCAAAATGCATGCCTTAAGAGCTATGAGAACTGTGAAACACATGTCCTCTATTGAACAAGTGCTCATAGCTTTTAAGCTATACATTTTGAACCCATGTTTAGTGCACTTTTTTCCTTGTTTTGGTCCATACTAACACCTCTGAAAGTTGTATACCCTACCATCTTAGGAACTACAGTACTGGTACATGTATTCCACTGTCAGAGATATCGTAATGATTTCCGCTTGTAGTTTTCGACTCGTCTGTTTCCGAACCAAACACCTTTGCCTCAAATTAATACATTCATCAATCTCCACCGCCCTTGAAAGTTTGTAACATCATTACACCGACGTCTCTGACTTTGGCGCTCTGTAGTGTCGTTGGACGACGTTTCCGAACTTGGGTTCCTATATATAAAAATCTATCTACTAACTCCCCGCTATCGGTGTAACAGAGATTTACGCCATTCGCTATTATTTTAAATACGAACCCCTGTTTTTAACTAAATATTTCTTTTCTAGGAAAAAAAGTACTGAATTTTTTTTTTTTCAAACGAGACCTCAAACTGAAGTTATAAGAACAAATGCACACACAAAGGTTAAGTGAATGGCTATACCACCACCACCACCACCACCACCACCACCACCACCACCACCACCACCACCACCACCACCACCACCACGAAGAGGGTTTTGTTTGTGTAAATACTAGTTTCGAACAGAGGATTACTGGGTGGTAGTCTTAGTTTGTAGTGTTTCAGTCTTTTGTAACATTATTATGTTGCTGGTACACGCACATCACAAGGCTCCCTGGTCTAAATACCTACGAGTACAGGGCGTTGTGAAGAGGTGCGTTGGTGTTACGGAGCACAACCGTACAGAAAAACTGACGTATTGAGAACCATAATGACCCAAAGCACAGACACAAAGTTCTGATGAAAATAGTTTTTTTGTGAAAATCAGATATGTAGGCATGCCTCCAGTCTTATAGGTCGCCTGTTTCTTTAATGAAGTGTCAACATAGTGTAGCCTATATCCCATGAACGAATAATGTACCCAGTTCAGGTTATAACATTTTAATCATCATTATCACTATCTTCAGTCCATGCTCGACAGAGCACGGTATCAATATATTCTAAAAAGCCGCGCTCAAAAATGCGAGTCTAAGGTCATATCTCGTCTTCTACTCATCACAGGGCTAAATGGTCAAGTGTTTCGGATAATCTTGGCCTAGCGACCATTTCCACACCTATCAGAGAAAGGGCATACAGCTGCTACCTTGCAGTACAGGGTCAAAGTTTGAACATTACACACTTCTTCCAGCCCAGGCAAACTGGGCAAATCGGTGGGTTCTTTTGACCTTTTTGGTGTAGTCTAGGGGTACCTCATGAGCTAGTAAAGGCATGATTTATTCATGAGTGGTTCCCGAAAACACCCCGAAAAACCACGATTTTCGGGTACAAAAAGTACTAACTGTGGAGATGTGAAATTCCATAATTTTCATTCTTGACAAATTGTCGAAATTTTTACTAGGTGTTCTTACGATGATACTCTCAGAGAAACTTGGAATTTTTTCGATACTATTATCAGTTACCAAGTTTCAGAGGCTTGAAGATACCATTCCTATGCACGTAAAATATGCAAGTTATATCCGGTATGCCTCATAAATGTAGTTTTAACTAACGTATTGAACACATAGTAAGAATTCCAGGGTCATCGCAAGGGTTCTGAGACCACGGAACTTGTTTTAAGCCGGCTTTTTTTCACCAACAAAGCTTCACGACATGCTGTATCGGTATAATGGGCACTTCACACCTACAAAGTAAACCCTTAGTGGAACTGTAGTTACAAAAAATGGGCTATAAACGGTCTTAACGGGCCTGTAGAGAACTTAAAATTACTGCTAAAAATTGTATAAAGCTGGTAAGACTGCAAATTCAATAAAATATTTCCAGCATTTTTACTCCTTTAAGATATAATCATAAACTGCTCCTTTTCCATGAATTGCGGCCGAGGAGCAAAATACTCAGAAAAAATTTAAAGCAAACGATTTTGTGTTAAGCCTATGTTATGCGTACTTATTTGTTGTTTATAAGTGTGAAAGTATATAAATATTCCGAACTATAAAAATAAACAGCCAAAACTTCAATGACCTATAGAATTCGTTTTAGATAAGTAGCTCACCCTCCTGCAGCAGGGAACAGAAGCGAGCCAGCGGAAAAATGTTCCTCTCTGAGTACAAAAAAGGCGAATACGCTTCTCTTTAAAAGTATCTGACAGAAAAGTAGGGAACCTGTCGTCGCAGTCCCCATCCCACATCCCTCACAAAAAATTTTGGCATGTGAACATATTCGCGCTTTATTTGTGCTAAAGAGAATAGTACGGAGACAGTGATGGTGAAAAAGAAAGGAGGCAGTGCAAGTGTGTGTGTGTGTGTGTGTGTGTGTGTGTGTGTGTGTGAGAGAGAGAGAGAGAGAGAGAGAGAGAGAGAGAGAGAGAGAGAGAGAGAGAGAGAGTGATGGTGGGAGAGAGAAAATGGCAGTAAAAGAGAAAGAGAGGTGGATGAAGATATTAGCAGTGGGAGCCAAAGAGAAACGAGATTAGTGATGGGTCAGTGAGACGCTGTGGCAGTAAAAGAAAATGACAGACGGATGGAGACAGCAGCACTGGAAGCAAAAATGAGAGGAGGCAGTGGAAACGAAAAAGAGAGATGAATCGAGATTATACACGTGGTGCCTGGAGCCCCTGCAGACTGGCGAACTTTGACACGAAAAATTTTCCCACTTTCGATCATCCCCTATACCCACGTGCTAAAGTTTCCCTGTCTACAAGTCAAAATCCCGAGCAAACCATCTCGAAGGACCTGTGTGACCATGAGACAATGGTGGTTGAAGAGAAAGATAATATACTGTAAGCGAGAAAGAAACACACAGTAGCAATGAGAGAGAAAAAGAATGGGACAAAGGAGAGGCAATGGTAAGGAAGAGCGAGAGAAAGGGATTAAGATAGTGACAGGCAGTAGATCTGCTGAGTATAAAGGCTTCGCCACAAACAGGGACTGCGTAAAAGGATTTAGAATCTTCTGTGCTAAGACTGCGAATATGTCGGCATGCCAATTTTTTTTGGCGAGGACAGGGGAATGAGGATTGACGCAACTGTTCCCCACTTTTCTGTCGGAGTCATTTGATGAGGAATATATACGCCTTATTTTTGTTCCCATAGGAACATTTTTCATGTTGCTATTAATGTTCTAAGGTTGGCCTTGAGTCTTGCTACGCGAAGGCGTTTATAAATGGCAAACAGATTCATCAGAGCGTTTTGAAAGAAACGCACTTTTCCAACATTACTTGCACTATAAGCAGTATTCATAATTTACTACCCACTTAGAAACTTTCTGATTTTTGTCTTTTAGCCTGTCAGTATGTTCTCTTTTACACTTTACTTCAACTGCAAGTCTCGCAAGAAATGAATTCCGTAAACTGTAATTCGCGAGTCTGTAAAATTCAACGAAGTTTCGAAAATTTGTATTGTAGTTTAACCACACATTTATCTCGTTGGCTGGAAATGCACCCATTTTCCTGTTCTTTCCGTGGGGTCACCCTGTTTACAGTTTTCACATAATCTTCACCACTGCTCCTTTACCGCTTTCTGCCATTTTGTTCTCACTGCTTCTCATCCCTTATACATTTATTATCTTTATTTTGAGCCATTACATTATTACAGGCTATAACATCTATCTTCTAGTGCTAAACGAAACAAACAGTGTTGCCAATCTACCTCCGATCACGAAGTACTGCTCCGTACTTGAAGCAGACACCAAATTACGTTGGCAACCCTAGATAACAACTGAGCATCGCACATCGTCATTATGCTTTACGCTTAAGGTTCATATGGATGCGAATATCATAGAAATCTGTAGTCAGACAGGTTTTCTTAAATGTTCATGTATAAATGTGGAAATATAGGACAGAGAAAGTTGATTCACCATGAGATCAACATGTCATGCTACAATCTCAAAATCGACTACGGCGTGTTTTAGCCCCATGTGGCTCTCACTGTCAGCGCCTGAATTCCATTAGTCTTCCCCGATGATACGAATTATTTTTCACCGTTATCACTGGTTTAAGTGGTGAATGATGTGGAGTATTTTGTTGAACATCGAACGGAAATACTTTTAATTCTTGTGAATCTGGAAGAAAATACAAATGTATCAGATTTTAAGCAAAACATTTTTCTGGCGCAGATACCGTCCCTTTCTTCATTTTGCAGCACTGTAAAAGAGTTAACCACCAATGAAAGCGTAAAACCGAAGAAAAATACATCAAGAACTGTAACGCGAGAAAACGAGATTGTAGTAACATCAGCTGTGGCTGTAAATCATCATGTAAGTTATCAAGATGTTGAATTTCGACTCTGGAATAAGTGATTTCAGAACATAAGGTGCGAAAAATTTCATTCTGATCATATTTTGATGCAGTAGTAACTTCATGATATTTACAATTGCCTCGGGAGTTATAAATCTACTTGTGAACATAAGTGTTGTTCTGAGAAGTCCGCTTCACGGATCATGGTGACAACAATCGATGTATCATGCATTACTGGGGACCAGTAAACCAGCAATGGCTGCATGATGAAGCTCAGCGTCTTGAGCAGTTAACATTTGATGTAGAATAATGTGTGACAAGCCAATTGGGGCAAATTGTTTTGGAGTAATTTTAGATGAACGAATGGAATTGCGGAGATAACGAAATTGTGGGTTCAGGGCACTGGTTGCCTAACACACACTCACGAAGAGCATACGAGGTATTAGACCGCAAATACAGACACTAGACCGGAAGAGGGTTACAATAAAGTGGGCTGCTCGATGAACACATCTGACATCGCCTGATTGCTTTATCTGTGCTTTCATGAAAGACAAAGTACATCAAAAAAAGAAAATAATTCCTGCAACACTTGCTAATATTTAACGTATTACAAACGCTTCGGAAACACGGTCAAAAATATTACTGTGTTGACAGAAACCCGCTACAAGAAAGAAGGATTACTAAGTGTATCGTCACTGAACAACAATTTGCCGGTTCTAGCCGCTTCAGTCTGGAACCGCGCGACCGCTACGGTCGCAGGTTCGAATCCTGCCTCGGGGATGGATGTGTGTGATGTCTTTAGGTTAGTTAGGTTTTAGTAGCTCTAAGTTCTAGGGGACTGATGACCTCAGCAGTTAAGTCCAATACTGCTCAGAGCCATTTGAATCATACATAGACGGTGAGTTGGCCACAAGATTTCGCTATCCCATAGTGCTCAGAGCCATTTTTTGAACAATTTGGCCACGAAATGGAGTAATTTCTCACATAACAATTAATCCAGGTCGTGGAAAAAGTAACAATGCAGGGTGTCCCTCCGAAGAGTCATCAGGGACATTTTCTATGACGTTTCGGCAGATATTTGTAATTTTGTTTTGCAACTTTTCTCTGATGTCAGTCAAGAGAAATACTGCTCACAATGTCTTTCATGCGACGCCCAGTCGTTTTGTTTCCCCATTACAAACATTGACTTCCAAACCGGCTTTTACGTACTCATTCTACAGAGCTGTTCCAAATTATTCTAGTACGATATTCTGTTTTATCGGTATGAATTAACAGGGACAATAAAACACAACGAATAAACAGTACTTCAGCAGCGATTGCTACCGCCAAGCATGCAGCGCTATGTTAGTCAAAAAACGAAGGCGGTCGAGTTTAGGCTCGTTATGCACACCTACGTCACGCTTTCTCTGACAGCCAATGAGAGTTCAGTGACGTTCTGAGCGCTCTACTGTCAATGCTAGTATTAAACGTGACTGTAGCGAGTTATTTAGTAAATTCTTATTCCATTTGTTGTGAGAAGTCATGGCTGATGGTGGAGGTAAGCGACAAATTGTAAACAACCAAGCTAAAAATACAATTTTCAGGAAACACGATTGCATCAAGCCCAAAGCACGTGTACGCGCGTACCGCAAATGTCGCTCGCTTGGAACCGGCAATAATGCAAGCTCCGTCTGTTTCTCGGACCTACGCGAACCACCATCGTTCGTGCATCGGACTATAGTGAGCCGCTGCTGGATTGTTGTTTATTCCTCCTGTTTTACTGACCCTTTTAATGCATGTCGATAAAACGGAATGTCGGACTAGATTAATTTCGAAGCGCTCTATCTAATGGGCACGAAAAATTCCGCATTAAAAATATTTTGTTTGTGTCGGGAAACAAACCGACGCTTTCCGTCGACATTGGTCATCGCATGAAAGACATGATGAGCAATATCCGTGTGGGCTGCCTCCAGGTACACATTGCAAAAAACGAAATTGCAAATATCTGTCGAAACATAAGACAATATGCGCCTGACGACCTTTAGGACGGACACTCGGTATAATATTCAAATGGCTCTGAGCACTATGGGACATAACATCTGAGGTCATCAGTCCCCTAGAACTTAGAACTACTTAAACCTAACCAACCTAAGGGCATCACACACATCCATGCCCGAGGCTGGAATCGAACCTGCGACCGTAAGGGGGCGCGCGCGGTTCCAGACTGAAACGCCCAGAACCGTTCGGACACACGGGCGGCTTGGTGTAACATACAGAAGATATGAAGAGGTTTCTGCACAAAGTTACAGAATTTTTCCTCGTAGAAGGCGTATTATATAGACACCTGTCATTCTAGAAGTACGCAAAGTTCCAGATTTTGAAAGCTCAAATCTTGATTCATTGTACTGTGACTGCAAACTGTGATACCAGTATTACATTAATCTACTGGCAAAACTGGGTCTCTTCTAGAACTCTACATGATTAATATCTGCACATCGTCGGGTTAGTAGACAACGCCTGGTGCGCTAAAGACGAAAATAAGTAGTGGCGAACGTGAAATTTCTAACTACCAAAGTAGGCCAAATAACAATAATAAACGCTTGTAGCCTAAACACCGGGAATAAAAAGAAGAAATTAGACTGTTCGTGTTTCTTCTGGTCTGGATGAGTACAATCTTAAGGAGTATCTTTTTATAGATAACGCAAATTATATCTATCGTTTCTTTAAACTTTGCTAACAAATCTTTGAAATAAAATTCAAGATGTAAGTAAATGTATGAGGGAATCATACACATCGAATAAAATAAATCATTTCAGTTTCATGCGACAACATACGCAGGAATGCGAATCAAGCTGGTCATTCAATGTTCCGTGCCTTGCTTCAAAGACGCTCATTGATGATTTTGAATTCACTTACTACTCTTGTTATTGTTAATCTTCAAAATTTAAACGTATGTTCTGAAACTCTGCTTATGTTTGCTACGAGCAAACAGGAAATATGGGACTTTTATTCATTAAGTGATGGCCGTACTTTTTATTTCTCAGAGGAAACAACGGCGTAAGACAGTAAGTTCGCAGAGATGGGCTTGTATTCTTACTGCACAGTTGACTGACGTCAGTAGAGGAGACACAAGACATTATTTCCATGGTGTGTATTTTCACTTTCACTTTCAGCCCGGAGCATGAAGTGTAATCAGCGGGATGAAAAGCGTCGGCTCTTGTAAAGAGTCCTCTTGAACGCCCATTTGCTCACCGGTATCGATTCACAGACGTGGTCGGGAGCTGCCGCCAGCGCCATCTCTCGACAAATGCTAGAACTATACTCTTGGTTGGAGCGCCTATAGGTGGCACCACAAGTATCAACACAATTCATGTTTTCAAACTGACGGCGCCGATCTGCATTATCATAACACTAGGCAATTCCTGCTAAAGGATGAGAAATCATTATTTTGCCGATTCTGTCTTCAGATCAGCAGGAACAGAACTGATGCTACTCTCCACGTGACGGCACCTACAACGATCTCTATGTTGCGTTTTTCGATTTCAGTGAGTATCGAAAACTGAAAGAATCGGTTTGACCAAAAAGACAGGAAGGTTTAACAAGGCACTTCCAGAATGGACAGAAATTGTTGATCGTGGTAAGTATTACAACAGTCATCAATGCTAGTACCGGCTATTATTAGCGTGGTTTTTTTTTTTCCTTATAGCAGTGGCAAATCGATGTGCTAACAAAACCAGTCAAATCTGAGGGTTATTCAGGGAACTATGGAGAGATGCATGACAGGAATTATGAGAGAGACATAAAATAAACAAATGTATCCGGGAACAGGTAAGAGTGATCGACGGCAGAAACGACTTTACCGTCTACGCGGAAATAGACAACTGCATAACGCCCCGAAATTTCGAGCATGGAAGCATACTTTCCAAGCAATTATAAAACATTTTCATACAGGATATCCCGTTTACCTAGACCAACCAAATTCATTTTTGTCTGAAGCTAGATAATATAAATATATCGAGCATGGAGAATCAAGTTAGCACAACTTGAAATGCAACAATGATTTCTCATTTACAATATGTGTACACGTAGTTCTGCTAAAGTGCATTCTTCATAGATAAGTTGTGTTTCTACTTACTTTCCACTGGTGAGCGAACCTTGAACTGAAGATGGTTGACTGAAACACAGGTGTACGTTTATCTTATGTTTACACTTATTTACCGTCAACGTCAGCAGGTGGATGAGTTTGTGGAGTTTACGTCAACGGTAGTGTGTGATACGTTTAACATGCCTTGAGGAGTGGAACGTCGACAGTTGCTCACAGCAGATACGGTATAATCAGAGCGGTATACTGTTGTATACCTTCCTTCAGATATTCCCTCAACAGGAAGACACATGGATTTAGTTCGGGTGATCTCTGAGGTCACACGTCTTGAAATTGATTAGAGATGATGCGGTCGTTACCGAAGGTTTCTCGAACAAAATTTCACCTGGAAAGCTACATGTAATGTCGCCCCACCTTGCATGAAAATAGTGGTGTGGAACCAGTTGGGTTCTTGCAAAATGGAATCACATGTTGCAATAAATGGTCCTTAAAACCTTCAAAGAAAAACGGACCGAGGATGAAGGAGCTTGTGAAACCAAACCACACAGTCACATAAGCTGAATGCAGTGGATGACCCTGCACAACATGTGGCGGAGTAAAACACGACGTGCGACAGGTCTGTGCATGTACCCTGTACAGTAAAATTTGCCTCGTCCATCCGAAGAATATTCTCCGACCAAAAGCCCTCCATTTTCATGTGCACCCTGCCCCTCCCCCCCCCCCCAAAAAAAAGAACGAAGGACAAAGTCATAGCGTTGCAGTTTATCTTCGGGCTTAATTTTGAACTTTTGACCAGGGGAGAGGCAATTCCCGTAAAGAATTTGAGGCACGGTCGACTACAGATACAGCAACTTCATCAACAACTGCCATTGTAATGGGCCCCCTCCCGGCTGCACCATCTAATTTATCTGTTTCTTCAAATTTCTTGATCCTATTCTTTAGTCTATTTACTGACATGGGGCCTCTTCACAGCTGTGTAACAACGTCTGTAACTGAATTATTGTTTATCTTAGGGCAGCTCATCAATACAACAATGAATCACATGTTTTGACGAAAGCATGAAAGCCGTCTGATGTCAACATATTTAATATTCGGAACCGGTAACGGTACATTCTGAATAAAGTAACCAAAAACAAAATTTGTGGCCGGTTGCTGTACACCATCAACAGTTCATTCCATGTAAGAGCCATGGTCTCCAAGTAGGTCTTTATTTGCCAGTACTGCATTACATTAAATGTCGCATGGCATTGTTGGCTGGTGTATCTCTCGGGTATATCCTAAGCGCACATTAGCCCCTTTCTTTAGGGAAATGTGAGTTCTAGCGCAAGCGAATTTCCAGATGTAGGTGATTGTAATGGAGGCGTGTTTAGTGCAGTGTCATGCATCACTTGGACGACGACGACGACGACGACGACGACGACGACGACGACGACGATAATGATGGAAGGGAAAGAAGGGTGCCGACACACCGCCTACTCTTCTCGAGCAGTAGCAAAGGGGGGCAGCTTCCGACACACGGATCTCTATTAACAGTGTCACAGAAAATGATGAGACTTGACGCAGTACGTGTAGATTTTTCAAATTGGAAGCCTTCACCGGTTGCACTAACGCCACTGCTCGACGGCCACTGTGCTCGTGTAGTGTTCAACAGGCTCATAAAACGTCGAATCTCGATTTCTAGAAAAGACTTAATACGCACATCGCATTAGTAGCATTTTTTACATCAAGTATGTACTACAATCGTGTGAAAGATAAGGAAAATGGGCGAGCCGTTAGATATTCGCTTTCAATGTCAGACGTTTCCTCACATCAGTGATTAACCTTGGTTGGCCTGCATGGCCAGTGGGTAATTTATTGAATAGCGTGTTCCTCTATCTTCCTGCACATACTATGGAATCTCGAGTAAGCGCAAGGGGCTTCATGGGCCGGTAAAGCAGAAACACATGCTGACGTCACAGCTGTCATGAGACACACGTCAGACATGTACGGCGACTCTCATCCACTCTGCTACACAGTGTCGTCAAAACTTATTCACACATTACTGTGTGTGTGTGTGTGTGTGTGTGTGTGTGTGTGTGTGTGTGTGTGTGTGTGTAAGTATTGGCCACTTACTACTTGTAAAGAAGCACGGTCGGGGTGAGAATCACCTACTTCCTAAAGGGGTCGGGTGAAATAGAAACCTAATTAACTGCGCACAAACGCCCAGACTGTATCCACGCACTACTTGAATATGAGACGACTTAGCAACTTCCAACAACCATCAACAACTTATCTTTTTAGCACATTAACTCATTTCTAAAGTAATAAGGAGTTTGTTCTTATATATAGGGGGGGGGGGGGAGGAGTGATCGTTTCTTTAAAGCATTGGGGTCTTACTGGATACTCACAATCTGGAAAGAAGCCCTATAGCATTAGGAACCACCCACATTCCGTAAGGATAGTAATGAATACCGGGTGACATTGTAGCATAACTCAGAAACGCATGGAGCAATTTCTACCAATTTGATTAGGTTCATGACTTATCATTTGTACCTATAAAAATACTGCGTAAGTATTTTGAATGTACGAAGTGCATTGGTCTCCTACTTGGGCTGTTCAGTGTGTCAACCAGTTAGAGAGAATGTGCGCTGCACCGTGCCAATAATATTGTCAACGTGTAAGTCTACGCAACACGACTAAATACCACAGATAAATTTAACATCATTTGTGAAGGTATGGTGTGAAAAAGCAGAGAATCGTGTATGTATATGACCAATATATAAGCATATATTAAAAAATAGATTTCAATTGAACTTTGCACACGTATCACCTAATACCTCGAAAGAAACATTATCGGGATGGGAGTTATGGACAGAAGGGGGATGAGGAGGACAGAGGAGGGGAGGGGGGGGGAGTCGGGAGGAATAGGGAAACGGACAGAGAGAGGGGAAAGGAGGAGATGGACAAACAGAAGATTGGAATAAATAGCGGGCAACGACAGGTTTTTCAGCTATGAAAATTATAAGACTGAGACAAATTAATTCGTACAGTCATATATAGATAGCATTACTAATGTCAATAATGACCACTGATACATTGTATACGAAAGCGGGATTAAAATTTAGGGTGAAAGGATGTCAGTGAGAAGACTGAGAATAAATGAGCGAGTCTCCCTAAAGAAGACGAAATGAATAACTGGAAAACGCTCATTAGGAGAGACAGGATGGTATGGCATACTTTAGCATTTTAGGGAAAAATTCACACAGTAGCAGAGGGTAGTTTAAAGGGCAAGCTAGAGACTGGAGTATATACAATAAATGACGAGGTTGGGTATAAGTTGAAATGAAGATACTGGACCCCATAGTGATCGTAACCCTGAGCAGACAGTCACGACGGACACAAGAATTAGCGCTAACAAGGTCGTTTAGTGAGACTGCATACTGTGAAATACAAATCCACCAAAAATGAAAGCAAAATATATTCGTTAAATTTCACTTGACGGTTTCCATTCCTTACGTACTAAGTAAACGTGGGCCAAACGTAGTTCAAATTCAGACAAATAAGAAGACAGTAGTTGAGTGTTTTATACCAAGCAAATTAATAAGAGACGGAACAGATCTCCCACGGTACAAAAAACAGATCACGACACTGTTGCAAGAGCGACTAAAAAACCATCCCAGATTAAAAAGTACGCCAAATGTCCAACATCGACGACGGATTACATATGATGGAATCTTCCAGTGAACTTCAATGTGCGACGCTTTTGATGGTTTCCACAACGAAACTCTGTCTCGAAATCTGGTAGAAAATAAGAAGAGATTCTGATTGTATGTTAAGTACACCAGTGAAAAGACACGATCAGTAACACAGTCAATATCGTCAATGCGTGATAGCGATTGTAATGCTACCGACGACTGCATCACTAAAGTAGAGGTACTAAACATTGTTTTCCGAAATTTTTTCATCAAGTACGATACAGTAAATACTGCAGAATTGGAATCAAGAGCAGCTGCCAAAATGAGTAATTCGGAAGTAGATACCTTCAGCGAGGCAAATCAATTGAAGCGACTTAATAAAGGCAAGTCTTCCGGTCCTGATTCCAATTAGGTTCCTTTCAGAGTATGATAATGAAATAGCTCAATTTTTAGCACGCTCGCCCGACCAAAGATCCTTACCTAACGACGAGAAAGTTAATACAGTTCACACGAATACACTGAAAGAAAACAGAAGTAAAATGTTGAGTTGAAGGAGTCTGCGGAAGGAAGCGACAACCATCAATTTAGTGAGGTTTAGAATGTTGGAAATTTGTGGTAAGTTCCTATGGGACCAAACTGTTGAGGTCATCGGTCCCTGGCTTACACACTACTAAATGTAACTTATACTAACTTACGCTAAGGACAACACACACACCCATGCCCGAGGGAGGACTCGAAGCTCGGGGGGAACCGCACGAACCGTGGCAAGGTGCCTGAGACAACGCAGCTAGACAGCGCGGCTCAGGATTAGACTGTCTATGGTATCTGCTATGTTTTCGAATGCACGACGTGCTGGTAACACGCAGTTCCTTATCTACCGACGGAAACCACTTTTCCATATAAATTGTTTGGACTGGTATTTAGAATGTAACCAAAACATAACATGCCATACTTCAAAATACATTCTTTTCTGCTACCACTTTCTTTCGCCGCCGATCCCATAAATTATACACCCCAATCACAGACATCGATTTGCTGTAGAAATTTGGAATTTATACTGTGGTCCAACACTGCGAAAACTTCGAAGAAAACGATATACTGACTCATAACCACCACAGTTAAAAAAAAAACCATAATAGTAAGTAAATGCAATTACCCCTTCATTCTCACGAAGTAATGAGTGCTGTCGTCAAATAATCTCAAACTAATTCCATATTTCTAAATTTCCACGTGTCTGACCCTGCCCCCACAGGTGGCGCCTATTAATCAAATTGTGTACGTATCCAGTATCGTCTAAGTTGTGCTACTACATTCGTGATTTCCTGTCACAAACGCCACAGTTTGTAGTAACTGACGAGTAATCATCTAGTAAAATCAAAGTTATATCAGGGGTTCCCCAAGGAACCGTTACAGGACATCTGTGCTATTCTTTATCTATATAAACGATTGAGGAGAAAATCCGAAAAGCCCTCATTGGCGGCTGATAATACCGTCTAGTAAAGTCATCAGAAGATGAAAACTAATAACAAAATTATGTAGACCAGATGCCTGCACGGTGCGAAGAGTGGTAACACTCCAGGTGTTACAAAGAATGGTGTCCTCTATATGAAGACTAAAAAGAAGTCCGTTAAATTTTGGTAACACGCCGTATCACAGAAATTTAAATGTTGCGATTCAACCAAATAACTAGGGTTACAAATGCGAACAACGTACATAGGAACAATCACAAAGAAAATGTTGTGGACGAGGCGAACCACAGACTAAGTTTTATTGACAGAGCACTTAGAAGATGAAACAAACCTACTAAGGAGACTTTCTGCACTACGTTTTTACTTCCTCTTCTGGGGTAATGGAGCGTGGCATGGGATCGTTAACATATAGGATTAACAGAAAACATCGAGAAAATTCAAAGAAGGGCAGCTCTGATGGTTCAAATGGCTCTAAGCACTAACACCTGAGGTCATCAGTCCCCTAGAACGTAGAACAACGTAAACCTAACTAACCTAAGGACATCACACAGACACACACACACCCATGCCCGAGGCAGGATCTGAGACTGCGACCGTAGCAACCACGTGGTTCCGGAATGAAGAGCTTAGAACCGCTCGGCCACAGCGGCTGGCGAGGGCAGCTCATTTCGTACTATGGCGGAATAGGGTAGTGTGTATCACGGTGGTGATAAGAGAGTTGGCGTGGCAATAATGAAGACAAAGGGGTTTTCGTCGCGGAGAGACATTTTCACGAAATTTGTATCACGAACTTTCTCGTCCGAAAACCAAAATATTTTGTTGTCTCCTACACATATGGAGAAATAGCTATAGTGCTATTCGAGAGTGGAAAGGTAGATAAATAGTGTGAATGCTGTTTGATAAACCCTCCACCAAAAACGTAAGAGCGAACTGCGGAGTGGTCATCTAGATGAAATTACAGCTGAGCTTCAGCTAGGCTAGTTTTTACTTTATTTTCAATGGGAATACCAGGCATACAGGCAAAAGAGATGTCCAGCGTGTTATGACAATCTGTTCTGCCCAACTCAGAACTTCATCTAGGATTATGCGTAGATATATTACTTTTTTATTTACTTTTTACTAAAGGTAACGAGGTACAGTCAGGAAGTAGAGCAGGAACAACTTCACGATAATGTTCACTAATCATTTGGGTACCGTACTTAGATGACCTGTTCCTTCTCAAGATTCAATCTTAGGTTCACGTTTTGTGCTCAGTCATAATTCAAGTCTGATATAGCACACGCTATATTCTTTGGTCTGGTACTTAGTTACAGCGGATGACGCTGCCGTATTTATTTTAACTGAGTTTTTCAAATATTCTCCTTTTTGTAACAAGCTGTAGGATCGAGATTACGTGACGGTTTCGTTGCTTTTCAACTGACAAAATTTATTGATGTGTTACAGGAAAAGTGGTTAACTTCGATAAGAGTAGTGAAGCCTGTTGTATATGGACACAGAGTACAGCTTGACTGATATCGGTTGGCAATCTTACAGCCTGCTTTCGCTGTGAGACGATATGAGATTCGCTATACACTGCAAGCGATATGCGACAGCGATGGGGAGCGAGCGGATGTATTAAATTTAAAGGGAACGATAAAAGATCCATGTCGGGGCAACAGCTATGAGCGTCGGTTGCTGCGTTGCACGCTGGTTGCGCATACCTACATACGTTATCTTGTGTATTAAAGAACCCTTTCCTTTTTCCTTCCACAGGAATTTTCGGAGACCTTTAATCTTTTTTTGTTCCTTGAAATAGATTGAAGTGACAAAGCTCATGGGATATCTCCTAATATTATGTCCGACCTCCTTTGCCAGTCGTAGTGCAGAAACTCGACGCGGCGTGGACTCAAAAGTCGTTGGAAGTTCCCTGCAGAAATACAGAGCCATACTGTCTCTAATTGCGAAAGTGTTGCCGGTGCAGGATTTTGTGCACGAACTGACCTCTCGATTCAGTCCCATAAACCTTCGACATGATTCAAGTCGGGCGATGTGGGTGGCCGAATCATTCGCTCAAATTGCTCAGAACGTTCTTCAAAACATTCGCGAACAGTTGTGGCCCGGTGACATAGCGCAATGTCCTCCATAAAAATTCCATTGTTATTTGGGAACATGACGTCCACGAGTAGCTTAACATAACCATTTCCAGTCAATGAGTGATTCAGTTGGACCAGAAGATTCAGTCCATTCCACACAGACACAGCTCCACCGCTGGCTTGCACAGTGCCTCGTTGACAGCTTGGTTCCATGGCTTCGTGGGGTCTGCAAGACACTCGAACCCTACCAGCAGCTCTCACCAACTGAAATCGGACTAATCTGACCAGGCCACAGATTTCCAGTACTGCCCAATGAAGGATGCACTCTGCAGGGAACAGTACGTGGATGATGGGAAGGTTACTGAACCATCAAGACATTGGCTCCGACGTCGACCAATAGAGCGTTACGATGCGGGCATACAAGCACTCCCAGTAAGGCCGTCAAATTGACCGGAGATTATGTTGAAAAATAGGATTTTGTAGACAAAAGAGTTGGGAATAATATGGAGTATTGGAATCCTGAATAAAACCAAACTGCTTTCACAAAAAAGGTGTAGCTGGACCTTACTGAACGTTCTTTGTGTATTTTTGTATAGTCCATACTACCGGACACTTACTAACATCTCGAATTATAAGTCTAAGAAGACTTTTTTTCTTCCTGTGAGTCGTTGTGGTTATCTTTTTTTCACCGTTTATACAAAAAAATTTCAAATAAAGGTTTTCTGTAGTTATGTCTCATTTCAAAACAACAACAACAACAACAGTTTTATACCAATTTTGGCTGATGTGGCCCATACTAGGCGCGGTTCCATTACTGCACCACGGCATCGACAATTCTGAAAACTAAGTCCGTGAGAGTATTGACCAAAGTCTGATGAACTGGCTGTCCTCGGATTGCCCCCAGAAGAAGTAATCTCCTAGCGTCATATCTGGTGACCGAGTTGTCCGCGCCACAGAACAACTGCGACGACACCACTATTGTCAAAACGAAATGCAATAGTTATGTTATGAGCCGCCGGATATTGTGAGTTCCCTATACCAAAAAACTCAGAATGTTTCCCTGAACAATTTCTGATGTTTTGTCTATGGAGTCCTGGATCACCCTGTATATTTTGTTTCGTAATCAAGAATAACTGCAATCTCACCTCTTCCTCAAAACAAACACGAAAGATGGATAATTCAAGCAATATCTTCACTGTTGTATTGCTGTGTCTCTAAGTGGTTTTGATTGTTATCCGCGGACTTGAACGCTGCGTTGACAACACAGAATGGTTAAAGGACACGATGTTCTTGGTATTGGTAGGTACTGCGGAACGAAAACGACTTTGAAAAGACAGAGGAGCGTGGTACCAGCGACCGGGCGGACAGAGTATGTTTGTCCCACCATACTGCCCATGTCCCTTTATCCCCGTCCCCTTCTCATACCCACGCAATTCGTCGTGCGGCACATACACACGCACACAAAGAGAGGAGAGAGAGAGAGAGAGAGAGAGAGAGAGAGAGAGAGAGGGAGAGGAGAGAGAGAGAGAGAGAGAGAGTGAGAGGGAGGGAGAGAGGGGAGGGAGGAGAGGGAGGGAGAGAGAGAGGGGGAGAGGGAGGGAGGGAGGGAGAGAGAGGGGGAGGGGAGGGAGGGAGAGAGAGAGGGGGGGAGAGGGGAGGGAGGGAGGAGAGAGAGAGGGGGAGGGGGGGAGAGAGGGAGGGAGGGAGAGAGAGGGGGAGAGGGAGGGAGGGAGAGAGAAAGGGGGGGAGGGAGAGAGAGGGGGGGAGAGGGAGGAGAGGGGAGGGGAGGGCGGAGGGGCGGTAGAGAGAGGGCGAGAGCGAGAGCGCGAGAGAGAGAGAGAGGAGAGCGCGAGGAGCGAGGCACACCAATATTCGCCCACTCGCCCAGTCCGTTCATACAATTGGGAAGAACGCCAGACGATAGAGGGCAGAGCACGCGGAGCGATAATTTAATCGGCTTTCGGTAAGACTCTTAACTTTAGCTGACATCCAAACCAGGAGACAGCGGCCTAAATAAAATATGAACAACGGCGCCCTCTTGTCTTTTTGTAGCTCAAGATTCACATGCGTGCACCTGAGTCATTCTGGAAATGTTCATATATCTGCGAACTACTTGCCACTACGTCCCGCCAATCTTATGAGCACAATCAAAGATCTGAGCAGAGAGATCTAACAACCAGACCGACGGACTACAGTTAGAGATATGCACGGTTAAGAAAAATATTGTCCGCATCTGCGGATATTAAAATACTGTAAACTGGTGCACTGATGGTAGGCTTTACGTCTCGTATGAATATTCGTCTGCTCATGTTGGACTTCGTAAATTTTCAATCCATAGATCTATACCAACGCACATACTTCGCAAGGCATTCTGCGATGTCTGGCGGATGGTACCTTGTACCACTACCGCTCATTTCCTTTCCTTTTTTCAATCGCAAATACAGCGAGCTGAAAACAACTCTCTATATGCCTTCCTACGAGCTCTAATTTCTCTTGTCTTGCTTTGTCTTCTTGGCCCCCCACCCGAAATGTACATTGGTGGTAGTAACCTTTCTACAGTTAAATTCAAATGCCTGCTCTATATTTTCTCGATGTTCCGCAAAAAGAACGTCGTCTTCTCTCCAGGTGTCAATACTTCGGTTCACGAAGCACCCCCATAATACTCCAGTGTTCATCGAACCTGCCGGTAAGAAATCTAGCAACTCGCCTCCGAATTTCTTCTATGTCTTCTTTTACTCCGGCCTGGTGGGGATCCCAAACATCTGAGCAGTACTCAGGAATGGGTCGCATTACTGTTCTATACTCTCCCGGGATTCTTTCACAGATGAACCACACTTTCTTAAAATACTCCCGATAACCCGAAATCGACAGTTCGCCTTCCTTACTACCGTCCTTCAGTTCTCGTTGCCCGAGGCAGGATTCGAACCTGCGACCATAGCGGTTGCGCGGTTCCAGACTGTAGCGCCTAGAACCGCTCGGCCACTCCGGCCGGCTGTCTCGGCCAGCCAAGCACTGCAGCGGGCAGGCTTGTGCATTTTGTAAGGCATTACGAGAACAAACGTATTTTTATACGAAGGCTTGCTGAAAAGTAATGGCTTCGAATTTTTTATGAGAAAACTCTTAAAGCTTTCTAAATGCGATAAACGTCACTAATATTCTACATCTTTAGTCTTCAGTCAATATATTTACTTCTTAACATAGTCGCGCTGGCAAAGTACATATGTCTCCCAATGGGAAGCCAGTTTGTTGATAGCATCATTGCAGATCGTTTGTTGACGAAGCCACAACCTTACTTCTGCTTGTACCGCTTCCTCACAATCAAAATGAAGTTCTCTAAGATGTTCTTTAAGTTTTGGAAACAGATGAAAATGGGATGGGGCCAAGTCGGGACTGTATGGAAGATGGTCGACGACATTGAACCCAAGGTGTCGAATTGTTGCAGATGTTGCTGGGTTCGTAAGTGCGCTGGTGTCGTAATACTGATGGAGATGGTACTCCATGTGTGAGTAAACTCTTCGAATTCGAAACTCGATTACAGCACGCTGTTTCTCAAGCACCGATACAGTTACGATACACACCGCCGTGTTACACGCTACAATTTAGGGCCCTCTAGCGGCAGAGGGTTCCAAATATGCAGACGTGAAGAATAAAGCTGCAGAATGTTATTAACGTTTGTTTTATTTAAAAAGCTTTAAGAGTGTTGAGATAAATTCCGAGGCATTACTTTCAAGCACTCCCTCGTATCAGATGTGGTGATCGTGTAATTCATTTGCGTGAAAATAAGGAGAGATCAATGAATCCCCCGTACTACGCGCCTTCGAGGTAAAGGTATTGTAAATGTACCCATGCAGGACCAGACGCTTACAAGTGAACTGTGTACAGAATTTGCAAATATATTTAAGAGAAGCGTTGACGGAACCACTGGTTTTATGCGAAACACTTTTTCCGCATGTGATGCACAAATATGAGCCTCAATATAAGGTTAACTTTCCAATGGATGGATTGATCCAGAACAGTCTTCACAAAAATTTGTGATGGTATTCAAAAATTACGTAAAGTACTTCTGTTGTTTCAAATGAAACGGGGATTACTTAGAAGTAAGGCAAATGCTCGTAAGGACGGAAGCAGTAAGTACGTGTCACACTGCTGAAAACAGGAAGGATCATCATGTCATCCTCTTTAGCACCTATAGAAGTCAACAACGCTTCTATGATCTCCAGGATACTGCTCATTCAAGACAAATCACCGCGGATTTAAGCCATTACAGTTTGCCCTTTTCTGGGAGCGGAGGAATCTGGGGAAGACTGTGCACTTCCGGACGGTATGGAATGTTTCTTAGCCGGCATCTCTGGCTGAGCGGTTCTAGGTGCTTCAGTCCGAAACCATGCGGCTGCTACTGTCGCAGGTTCGACTCCTGCCTCGGGCATGGATGTGTGTGACGTCCTTATGTTATTTAGGTTTACTCAGTTCTAAGTTTAGGGGACTGATGTCCTCAGATTTAAGTCCCATAGTGCTTAGAGCCATTTTTTGAATGTTCTCTCCGTGACCAACCTCAGCTAGCAAACAATAAAACACGTTAATAGTGTACATCCTTGTTTCAGTATTTCAACGAACGGCCTAGTCGTCTTCTTGAAGTGCTGCGAGTATTGCTGTTACGTGTACTCGCTGTCTGGTCTCCTACGGGACTGTGGGTCTGCAATGTGCATAAAAAGTAAAACGACAACTCTGCAGAACACCGGAAAGCACACAATCACTTACGCCGAGAAAGCCTTATAGATCACAACACAACACGTTGTAGCATCCTAGTAGGCGCTCTAAATGCAAGATTGATTCCAGCGTGCTGTCTGCCGTGTGAGGAAAAGGCGGATCTTGTTTCCCCTACACCTGTCCTCCACCTGCAGCAGCGCATAAACCAGGCGGTGATCGCTGCTTACACTCTCGGCATACCCTGCAAAAGGGACAAGTTACACATTGTATCCTAGTACCGTTAGGACTGCTTGTGTGAAATTCCAAACTGCAATGCTATCCCGTGGTAAGGTGCGGCGTTAAGATCCCTTCAGTTTCAAAAACAGTTGCGTAGAAAGTCAAAGCACTAGCATTGCTGCAGTAGGCATCCTGGCAGCGAATGTAACAAGTATGTGCCCGACATTCGTCTGAAAATGGCAGAGGTGCAAAGACTCAACATCAAATTTCTTGAATCCTCCAGCGTCCAATTCGACCGGAATGCCGAGAGGAAGGGTCCTGGTTGTTCCTCCATGACGACACCCCAACCCACAAGGCGAAGATTGTGCTCGAGTTTTTGGCCAGAAAACGGATCACAGTCCTAGATCACCAACCATATTTGCCGGTCTTAGCCCCATTTCTCCTCTGGTTCTTCCCCAAATTGAAGTTGGTAATGAAATGACACCGTCATGACGCAATTAAGGACATCCAAGACAACTGTACTGCAGTACTGAATGCAGCTCCAAAAAGGACCACCGTGACTGTTTCAAAACACTTTTAAAACGATTTCAGTTGTGTTTTGATTCGGGGAGATACTATTGTGATCAAGTATAGTGATTTTCAGGACATAATCCACAATTTTATTTTCCGTAGCCACAGACGTAACGTAATTGGGATTGTGGAAGAGGCTTAGTTTGCAGATGTGATGTTTCGTCTTCACGGTAACACAGTGCAGTACTGACCTGCGTGCTTTAGGCGCACATGGCATGGGCAGTGTTTCGAGTTCTTGTCCTCCGGTTCTCTTTTGCTGACGAAGGTCATCTTCGAAATCGAGGTCGCAGCGTGTCCCCAGAGCAACACAGCCACTTCAGGACAGGCGTTCCATATCAAAACATCCTCTACTAAGTCCCCTCTACAACCCATAGAAGTCTGCGAAAGGAATTTTGAATCCGTTCAGAATTGATGATAGCAATAACGTCTTAACCCTCTATTGCTTGGTGCCACTTGGAAACAAACCGTAAATTTGTGCATAATGTTAAGGTAATCATTCGCTTATGCATGACGTTTCTGTCTGGCAACACACATGGTCTGACTCGTCGAAATGGGCTGTGTTTGCGTCATTATGTTGGCAGAAAAAGTTGAAAATCGGTAACCCTCGCTGAAGGTCGAGTGTACGGTAAAATAACCGGAAAAAGCAGAAAGACTGAATTATTTCTGCCGGTTGGATCATACATAGTTAGATTTTTTTTTAGGTATGTAAAATGCTTAATGATAGCACAGATAATGATTCTGTGTGTCTGTAACTGAAAGATTTATAACTGATGAATATTTTCGTTTTTTTTTATAGTATTTCAATTTCTACGTTCAACTTATTGCATAGTATTTTGTGTATCTGGTCCTAACACGCATATACTTTTTTTCACTGAAACTGGTTTCCCTAAAGCCATGCAACAGAGGTATAAATGACAGTAATTATTATTATACGTAGCTAGTACTGCAACAAATGGAGAAAAATAATAATACTGACTACAGTACACATTCACTTTTAGGCACAGAGTAATTACTATTGCGGATATCCGCGCACCTCTATGGTGTATTCGAAATAGGTGTACACTGTAAAGGACTCCACAGGTGAACAGGCTGCAGTGGTGGACGAAAGAAAAACCTGAAGTAGCAGGATGAAGCGAGCCCTCGTTCAGTATGTGTGTATTTTGTAGCAGCCAATGGAAGCGGGGGCGAGGGAGGCCGGCGTTGCGCTGGCCGAGTGATCAAAGAGCCCGAAGCGGCCGACCTGTGGCCAACAGAAGCCAGAAGGCAGAGCATAGTGACCCGCTCTGAGCCTCCGCTACCTGACCTGATACCGCTTTGACGGTCAGAGCGGTCAGCTGGCATGTTGAAAGGCATCACCACGAACGCGAGGGTGAAGTTCTTTACCCGCTAATACACATCCGCAGACAACAACGAATGCCACGTTAACTCACAAGGGGACTCCACGCCGTTCGGATCACGAATTTATTTCAAACTTCGTACTCTTTTAGTAGGCCACCAGGCAAACAAAATGTGCAAGTAGCAAGGCGTACTACTTGGGCAATTTCGAGAAAATCGCGAGAGAAGTCTTACACATCAGTGATGTACCGATGCGCTTGCGACCCTGAGCACGAGATGGACATGGTCATGTGGATAGCGTTCAAGCTCCGTAATCTGCGAAAATCGCTGGGCCGATTCCAGCTCTTTTTTTTTTTTTAATTTATAGCTTTTTCAATACAAGCCATATTATTTCATACTTATTACATTTGAAAGATAATATGATAATGCACGTGTATTTACATAAAACTTTTATTAAATTACCAATGTTATTTGGTTGTTCGCCACTTTTTATTATCACAGCAAATATTATATTTACTGTTGTCGACAAGTAAACGATCAAACGTCCGACGTGATTACCGAAATCCCTTATATCTGCAATCGGGTAGGGTACTGAGAAATGCTTTGTACCTGGACGCTTCGATGTGTAGACACAGATTTCAAGGACGAGAGACAGGAATGTAAAGCTCAAGTCAAATATCGATAAATAAAGGTGCAAATAACTTTATTCGATAATACAATTATGCCAGAATACGAGCATAATGTACAATTAATCGTCGGATGCGCTTTCGACATTTCAAGTCCGCGGGGTAGTATATTTGATATAGACACAGAAAACCTAAATTAAAGCGTCATCTACTACATCAAATGAATGCAGTTGTCCCGTACGCACGAGGAATCTTGTGAGTTTCTAAGGAAAAAACAGGCTCGCTGGCATTTTGAAAAATGTTTCTTTCCACCGACAATATGGATGAAAACAATGCGAAACTTAACATTTTCGTAAATATTGGTGCCGAAAGTTGGCGATGGACGATTGAAGGTATTTTAATAGCATCTTCAAGAGAAGCAATTTCTCATTCGTTGCCAATCAAATATGACCAAGTTTGAAGGCGCTTAATGAAGTTTTTAACTTTCCTACAGAAATAAAAGTAGCATAATATTTATAGTAATAATGAAAATTAGTAAATAGAGAAACAACATTGGATATTCAATAAAAGTTAATGCAAATCCACGTGTCTTTTCATAAATATTACTTTGCAAATATATTATGTACGAAATAGTACAACGACCGTTGAAAATAATATAAATTAAAAAAAAGACCTGAGGGATCGACCGATTACGGAGCTTGAACGCTAACCACGTGACCGCCGACAGCTCGTGCATAGGGACGCAACGCACCTGTACATTACTGTCGCTTAAAATTACTCTTACGATTTTCTCGAAATCGCCTTACTATTTGCACTGAATGTTATCCCAGTTGACTATTAGAAATGTAGAAAGGTTAGAAAATTCGTGATCCGAACGTCGTGGCCTCTCTTGTCAGTAGCGTCAAAAATTGTCTATGAGCTGTAGCAATCCACGTAATGTGGAGCTCATGGTAGTAGTTTCAATACTAAATGAGTATTCACATTACAAACTGCAGTAATCTTGTAGCCTCTTAAAAGGCTTGTTTCCAAGATATCACTCAAGAAGTTTTGGGAGCAATGCACGTATCCCCCCCTACCCCCCCCCCCCCTTTTTCTGTTCCGGTTAATGTTGCAGTGTCTGTAAAAACAAGGAGTCTGGGTTCAGTTCCGGCGCAGCAAAAAGTTTTAACCTACCACGAAATTTTGCAAAAATGCACAAACAGCTACACAGCGAAATCTTTATCCCGGAAATTGCATCAAATGCTTCAGCCATTGTAATACGAAGCTTTGCTGCCAACTTTTTTTCGTATTCACACATCCAAGTAACAAGGAGGCGGTCCCCCCGTAACGATCGAAGATCAAAGGTCGTTTTCATCGTCACGCAGGTTCTCATTTTAGAGGTTTTAATTGCCTACGCGTGTAATTACTAAATCACACATTCCGACAGACTTCGTATCTCTTAATACAGTTGCTGTATTCGTATCAGTTCTTTACCCCATGAGTCAATTCCTTCATCGACTACATATTATGCCGCGTAGTGGTTTGTCAACGTGCCAGTAAGACCAAAGGCAACATCAACTCTCCAGAACGCCATTGTATAATGATGGCATTGTATTAACTGCAGTAAAATGCTGCGAGTCTTATCATGCACACTAAGGGAAGCCAAAATGAAACTTAACACTTAAAAAACAAAAGTAATAACTGTTAAAAATCCACTAAAAAGGCACAAAAAAAGTCAAGATAAACGTTGAAAAAAACAACAACGCAGCATGTTCTGCCACTGAGGAAGCAATTACACTCGAAAAAATAGGTGCGCCACGGAAGTCAGGAGGACAGCCCTTTGAACAATTTTCGATTAACAAGAAACTGCTTATGACAAGCAGATACCTAAGTATTAAAACCACGAAAGAATTCATCAAAACATATGTTTCGAGTGTTTTTTATATGCCGTAACAACATGGGTCCTAATGACACACGGTATCCAAGGGTTAGAAGTAATGGAAATATGGAGCAGGATGCTGAAAATAAGTTGGAGGGAGGAGAAGTCGAACGAATGGGTTCTCAGGGAAGTAGGCTCAAATGGCTCTGAGCACTATGGGACGTAACATCTATGGTCATCAGTCCCCTAGAACTTAGAACTACTTAAACCTAACTGACCTCAGGGCATCACATAACACCCAGTCATCACGAGGCAGAGAAAATCCCTGACCCCGCCGGGAACCGAACCCGGGAACAGGGGCGCGGGAAGCGAGAACGCTACTGCACGACCACGAGCTACGGGCCCTCAGGGAAGTAGATGAAACAAGTTAAGTGTGGACCACCATAGATATCCGGCGTTCCCCCAGGAAGTGTTACAGGCCCTCTATTGTTCCTGATATGCAGGTTGGTCCAGTTGAAGTTTCGGATGAGATTATCTCGTAAACTATACATCGGGTAAAAATAGTGGATAAGACAAGTTCGTAAGCTCAAAGGGGGACATCAAATGATACTTCACGTGACCCCCCAGCCCCGCCCCCTTGGGTGGGGCGGTGGACAACTTTTAAATCTTAAATTGAAACCCTCATTTTTTTATTGCAGATTAGGATTCTCTGTAAGAAACAACAGAGTTGCTTGGATGATAGATGGAGAGTATTCAAAGTTCCTCGGAGCCTATACCTTTATTGTTGGCCATGCCTCGCCACACCCGTCACTGGCTGATACACTCTCAGGTAGTAGCTGTACTTTTGATCGACATGGTCGGTAGCAGAGTTTGTGGTGATATTTTTAGAAGTATCCCAGGTATAGCAAATTGTTTCCCATGTCCCGAATTCGTGATGCGATCGCTACAGTCGTCTGCTGAAGCAGTCCAGGCATGTCTGACTATGATGTTAAAATCCGGTTAATCGTACGAATCGTGATCGTCGATGCCGTCCTGACATATCTTCAATGTTTAGTATTCTAGTACGATGCCAAAACAACACACCACTCTTTCAGCAAGTCAAATACAGCTGAGAGTGAGCTGTACCGTTCTAATATTTCAACCTCACGATCCACGAATGAGACTTACTGAAATAAGCACCCTCGATACTGGAAAACTTTTAAGTTTACTCAAAGTCAACAAGGCGCCGGGCCCTGACGTAATTCCAATCGGATTTTATTTTACGCGGATACGGTGCAGACTGGCCTCTTCCGTAACTCAGATTTACCGAGATTCTCGTGTGCAGCGAACAGACTTGGTTGATAGAATGAAAGCGCAAGTCACTCTTGTTTAGAAAAGAAGGGTAAATAACTGATGCACAGAATTGCAGACCAAAACCGTTAACGTCCATGCGTTACAGGAGCCTGGAGCATGTTCTACAGAAAAACGTTACGAAAGGAAGCATGGTAAACAGTACAAGCACGTGAGCACAGTTCATTTTATTAGAATTACGAAAAACGATCGACACTGTGTCGCACCTTTGGCTTTACGGGGTATCTTTACCAATATGGGATGGGTCGATGACGTTTTGGTGAACAGAACTCTCTGCTACAATGAGGACTTTCACAACCGGATAACATTGCTGCTGGTAGAGTTCTCGGGAACCTCTTCAGGAAAGGTCCGCAACTCGTGGTCTAGTGGCTAGTGTCGCTACCTCTAGATCACAGGGTCTCGGGTTCGAATCCCAGCCGGGTTGGGGATTTACTCTCCTTGGGGACAGGGTGCTTGTGTTGTCCTCTCATCCCATCATCATCCTCATCATTCCTGACAGTGGCTACATTGGACTATCACAAAATTGGGACTTTGTATGGGCGCTGATGACCGTGCATTTGAGAGTCCCACAAACCAAACATCTTTTGTAACAGAAATGTTTCATGGACCACGACATTGTACCCCGAAGGGTTCACCAGCAGCAGAACTCTATGTTTTGCGATGGAGGGGGGTCGAATATACAAGAAGCGTATCATAACTGATGGGGTAAACGCACACAGCTGACAGTACATGATGCTAGACGCAAGGTCTCAGTAAACGTGGGCTCTAACATGTGTACCTTAAGAACTAAGAGCGCTTGCTTATCCCGTTAATGGGAAACCAATCTCTTCTGCTGAAATATTACTTAATTTTTATTCTCGATCTGGCCCATACTGCCTCCTCCAAAAATAAGGTAAATAAAGGATTTGCAGTTGAAGAGACGTGTTTCGCATCGAACATGAACAAGTTATCAACAGCTCTTAAGGTATGAATTAGAGCCTATATTGGTTGAGACTTTTTTTTTTTTTTTTTTTTTTTTTTTTGTTTGTTTCCAGTGCCGTGTACTTTCAACCGCATGCTTTTACGCCATTAATTTGATAAACCCTGTCAACAGAAAGGAAGGTAACATCAAATGTACTACCAGGAAGCGTTACAGTGTGCCTTTAACATTCTCAGTATACATAAAGGATTCACGAGATTGCGTCAACAGCAGTTATCAGATTGCTCATTGTTGGTGATGACGTGTACAGATAGGTATTGTAAAGGGACGAAGGTATCGTAATTGGACATCATAAGGAAATGAAGAAAGGCTTAAACAAAATTTTCATTTCGTTTAACGAATGTCAGCTTTCTTTAAACAAGGACACATGCGAGATATCTATAACAGAGAGAGTCATGTATAATATCCAAAGAGAAGGTATGAAGTAAATATCTGGATGAAGTCACATCGTTTAGACACAGTTTTCCTGCAGGAACAGTAAATGTTTTAGAAGGTGGTAGTATAGAGCAATTCGAATAAAATATTCTGTGTGACGTGTACGATTTTTGTTTTTTAATGACATACACTTACCACTACTCTATTATCTGTTGCCGTCTTGCTGTGTTATGACTCATGCAGTCAGTTAGAGAGAGACACAAAGTGAAAGTACTGGTGGCATCTCAACAGAAATCTTAGCATTCTACACTCGAAGGCAATCAGTCACGTTCTAGTGGACAAGCGTCAAGCGGTTCCCATTCCGAGAACGTAGGTAATTAGTCACGCTTGTGAATGCTGAGAATGTAAGTCTGTCTGGAAAGACATTATTTAGCAAGAACTCTGCAACAAGCTGCGTTCAACCCAATTCTGTTAAGGCACTGTCACTGTCGCTTACAGCCATATCATCAGGTGCACCTCTAAAAAAAAATTGGTGCAAACGGCTCTAAGCACTATGGGACTTAACATCTGAGGTCATCAGTCCCTTAGACTTAGAATTCCTTAAACCTAACTAACCTAAGGACATCACACACACCCATGCCCGAGGCTGGATTCGAACCTGCGACTGTAACAGCAGCGCCGTTCCCGACTGAAGCGCCTAGAACCGCTCCGCCACAGCGGCCGGCCCATGTCTAAACAACAAGGAATAAACAGTAGTAGCTATTGAACCCCTATACATCAAAAGCAACACCAGAGACATAAGAACCTAATTATGAGAATAGAGAAAATCACTAGGGTACTACATACTAACATTAAAACATGGTGAACATCTCATCTCAGAGTAGCAATTGCAAACTACGTCAATTATTTGCTAGATGTACTCCAATCTTTGTCTTCCTCTACAGTTTTGACCCTCTACAGCTCCCTACAGCATCGTGAAAGTTATTCCCTGATGTCTTAACAGATTTCCTGTTATACTGTCTTCTTGTCACGTTTTCCATACGAGGCTACACCTTTCCTCGCAGATTATACAGAGAACCTCCTTTCTTACCTCATCAATTTTCAATGTTTTTCTGTAAACCATATCTCAAATGATTCGATTCTGTCCTGTTCCAGTTTTCCCACATTCCAAGTTTACCTACCATATAATGCAGGGCTCCAAACGTACATTCTCAGAAATTTCTTCCTCAAATTAAGGCCTATGTTTGATACCAGCAGACTTCACACACCAGTGGTGTAATGAGAGTAGATGAAGTTTGCCGTCCATACTGTGAAAGAACAACATAAATACGAGAAGAGACACCTTACTGTTCGATTATGCTATTGGGGAAAAAATCACTGGAAGCAGGAACCACTGTTAAATACCTTGGAGTCGTCCGGAGCGACCTAAAATCGAATGGTCACTTAAAAACTAATAGTACGATAAGCAGATGTCAGCGTGAAATTCACTGGAAGGATCTAAGAAACTCGTACACACATTTCAAACGCAGCAGGAGAAATCGCGCCAACAGGAATACTCCAGTTGACAGCCTGCGCCTGCCAGAGCTTAGTACCGTTTAGATTAGTTGACATTTCACAGGGAGCGAGGCCTGAACTGTTTACGGCAGCGAACCAACGTGAGCCGTGCTGTCGGCTCCCACTGTGTTACCGCTTCTGCTGCGCAAATCACTGAGCCTGCCAAATCTCAAACTTTCCCGAACACGAAAATTTCGCCTATTGCATGAGAAATTACAACTCCAGCCCAAATTAAAACCGAGAACAATATTTTTATTTGCTTAGCCACATAACAGAGATTTATATCAAACGTGAATTTCAAAATTATTTGTGTGGTTTTTTGTAGAAGAGCACGATTTTAGACTTCACAAAAATGGCTCTGAGCACTATGGGACTTAACATCTGAGATCATCAGTCCCCTAGAACGCAGAACTACTTAAACCTAACTAACCTAAGGACATCACACACATCCATGCCCGAGGCAGGATTGGAACCTGCGACCGTAGCGGTCATGCGGTTCCAGACTGAAGCGCCTAGAACCGCTCGTCCACAGCGGCCGGCTTCGACTTCACCTTAGGAGTTATATACCAACAAAGTCGCAAAAGAGGCGGGTTTCCGAAGCTTATATACAGCAGGTGCCATGCGATAAGAAACTTTGGACAGATCTGCTGCCGAGCGAAGTACGCTTACCAGACAGAAAATTAATCACTCAAGTGCGCACATAAAGATGAATCGTCATGCCTTTACAGATGACGCAACTCCCTGTCTACAACCACTGCTGTAACAGACGTGGCCACGAAACGCGGAATCAGAATTGTGGTCGGAAAAAGGGGAAAAGATACAGGCTGAGAGCGACCGAAGACTCGATCCAAAACTCGTAAATTGAAATGACTTCCAAACTAGACAGAAATTGCTGCAGGCAGTGAAAAAAGGTTCCTACCAACTTGCTGGTGAGAGAACATTGAGAAGGGAACAGCACGTAATGAACATTAGGAGTCTGTCACCTCGCAAGACGCCGCTGCTCATACACAACCGCAAAGTTCATTGGCCTGGAAGAATATGTGACTGGTTTTCTGAACACTCCCCCACCCTCGATGGACCCGTAGAATCGCCTGACGTGGATCCCATAAAAATCTGTGGAACGTGTTGCAAGAGCGGGTAAGACACAGCAGAGCGGGTAAAACGCAGCAATCAGCATACTCCTAATATGGTGAAACTATGGTATCAAATCCTCAGTGTGTGTCTTAATGATGTAGTCCCATACTCCTTTACAGAGTGTAGGGGAACGACGCGGAAGTCCCACGCCGCCGTGTTACGCAAGGTCCTAGTGGACGAGGTTTGCCATTGTCTTCCTCCGACCGTAATGGGGATGAATGATGATGATGAAGGCGAGACAATAACACCTAGTCATCTCGAGGCAGGTGAAAATCCCTGACCCCGACGGGGAGCGAACCCGAGACCCCGTGCTCTGGAAGCAAGGACGTTACTGCGAGACCACGAGCTGCGGACTGTGCCTTAATATCCGTACAGCCTTGTGGACTGGTTTCCCAACCGAATCCAAGCTGTTATCAATTACACGGTGTTAAATGACGTTTGTAATGATTTTCCTAGTGGAAGACAAATTTTTGGTCCGCTGAGCTTATATCGCAAATCAATAAATTTAATTGCAAGGCGTTCAACAGTTTTCGAGATATGTCGTGATAAGTATGAAACAATTGCCCTAGCGAGATATTTCATCTGTTCCAAAAACGTATCTCCGGCTGTAATGAAAATTAAGAATAGGAATTTGACATGCTTAAAGACACAGCAGAGGTATATACTGTACGTAAATATTAAAATGTTTTACCTCATTTTTGCAGTATACACAAGCTTTAAAGCGATATTCTATCGCCGCGAAGAGCGGAGCGGTGTAAACGTCAGATGCCACCAACGTGATTCTTTTGCACTACTTTCCGAGACGGTATGTACAGCTGGTGTTATGTACAATAGACATCAGTGCTGTCAAGGATATCAATCGCTGCCTAACAAATGTATCTTTTGTGTTGCTTAGTGCCTAGACATACCCCAGGATGAACCAAGCATCTCACAAAATGAAAATTAAACAAGAGCAGCGCAAAACCGACGAAACTACGTGACGCGGTAAACAGTTATTTGGCCTCCCTATGTGAAGTTCTGTTTCTATCGCCTCTGTTCTTCCCTTATTTGCGTCTTAACTAAGCGGTTAGTTTTTCTGGGAGAAAGAAGAGCGTCTGATTATGTTTCATAAACACGGAAGTGTGTGTAAGTGCTGTTATTTACTTTTAATCTCTTTCAAATGGTTCAAATGGCTCTGAGCGCTATGGGACTTAACATCTGAGGTCATCAGTCGCCTAGTACTTAGAACTACTTAAACCTAACTAACCTAAGGGCATCACACACATCCACGACTGAGGCGACCGTAGCAGCAGCGCGGTTCTGGACCGAAGCGCCTAGAACCGCTCGGCAACAACGGCCGGCTTTTATCTGCTTATAACCTAAAATAACAGTATTTGTTGCTAGTTATCAGACGTAGTTTCATCGGTTATTACGTGTCACAACAACAACCACGCATCACTCGCAAGAGCGTTACGGGTTCCCCCGAGGGCCCGTCCTTGACAGCTCGTGTGGTTAGTTTCAGTATTAGCCACCAATAACGCTGTTTTTGACAACGATTAGTTTATTTACGGCCTGAGAGGTAAGCCTCTACGAAGAGGACGACCCGCTCGTCCGCAGCGTAAACGACTTCCTTCTCTCGGCAGCGATTAGGTGACCCCTGCGCTGGCATGGAGTGTAGGTGTTGTCGGGGAAGAATGTAAACACGGCAGGCAGGAAGGCCCGCGTCCGTCATCGGTGCAGCTGGCTTCCGCTGCCTCGGCCTACACACTGCCAAGACTGCGTCGCGCTATCCTCCCTTGAACTTACCCGACGTTAGACCACCAGCAACATTTCAGCAAAGGACAGTTTGGAAAGTTTCATGAAAAACACAAAAAAAGATGGCCAATACATAGTAACTGGTGCTGTCACAAGGCTAGTGTAAGGTCTGCAAGCCCTACTTAACAATGACTCTGCCTAATACAAAAACCCTCGTTAGTTCCACAGCGTGGCAAAGTTACGCGCCTGGAAAGAATGTTCCAATGTAAACACAATTCCGTACAAGTTCGTACCACCAACGGGTAGCTAAGTTAATAGAGCTGTAAGCATATGTGACGCACACAACAGCTACGAGAGTGCATTACTATTGTCCCTTGTGACCGTACTATATGGCCTCGCAAGCTATAATGGGTGAGACCGCTAATACGGGAAACCCCAAATATTTTTTCAAGATTGTGCTCGACAGCTCGTAAGTATTTGAAGAGCGTCAATGACTTACCGCCCAGTGTTTCGGCCCATGGACCATCATCAGGTTCGGAAAAAACATTTACATCATAGTAGGCGATATAAAATCAATGGCGTCAGATAATTAATTTCGAAAGTTCTTCACTGCTGCCTTCGTTCGTGGCGCAAATGGTGACTGTTGATACAGCTTGAGGAAGTGCAGTTTCTGGTACATTTTATGATTGACGATATATTTCCATATGAGAAAAGTAACGAATTTATGGCTTTTATAATCTGATGCCGAAGATATTTTTATCGCCTAGTAAGCTGCTATGTAAACGGATGATGGCTCGTGCACAAACTGGTTGTTCAATGAAAAAATTTTATCAGCTGCTGGTGGTGAATCAATACGTTCTTCAGCCCAAATATATCAGGAGCGACTGAAAGTAGTGATGAAACAAAACGTGTTGGCCCACCTTTAGAACGCAATATAGCGGCGATACTGCGCGGCATTGATTCGACAAGCCAGTGGTAGGTTTGTAAAGGTATGAGTCAACATCTCCATGCACAGGTTACACAGTTCTCATAAATTACAGACCGGCGGTTGTGGGCGCGGAGCTGGTGCCCTACAGCATCCGAAATTGTTCCATCGCGTTCAGATAACGGGAATTTGGCGACCAAGACATCAACGTGAATTCAAACCACTGTACCAGGATTCTAGCCACATGGCACGGAAAGTCATCCAGTCACCCTGATGGAAGATGTCATCGCCGTCGGAGACGACATTAAGCATCAAGGAACGCAGGTGGTCGCCCATAATGTGCACTCAATCCACAGCTGTCAGCGTAATACTGCCCTCACTGGCCAAGCACGATGCATGTTTCGAGAAGCCCTTCGCCCGGATGGCGGCGTGTCAGGACACGATCATCGACGTGGTGTAACGACAAACATGATTCATCTGACCACACAAGATGTTTCCACTGATCCACGGTTCCACCTCTATGATCTCGTGCCTACTGTTACCGGAACTGACAACACAGGAACACGTAGGAGTCGGCTGCTGCGGAGTCCCATCCACAATGAGCGCTGAACGGTGTGCTCCGAAACACATGGTGCCTGAACCAACACTGTACCCTATCGTCAGGTATGCAACAGTCTACCGCCTCTCTTGCCTTACAGAGCGGGCAAGCCTCTAACTCCACGTTCTGTGATGAAGCATGGACGTCCAACACCTTGCCTACTTGCAGTTTCACCTGTTCACTCATTTTCCACAGACGCTCACGATACCGGCGCGAACACCTGACCTGTTCCGATGTTTCCTAGGTGCTCGTTCATAGACGCTGGGCCATAAAATTCTGCCCTTTTTCAATGGCGCTCATGTCAGTAGAATTCCCCATATCGTTGCTAGAATGATTCCTTTTGGTTTCTGCTCCGCTTACATACTCTCTTTTACCGGGTCACGTGCCCGCAACACCACCAGGCGGCACTGAATGGCGCGATGGGCCGAATTCGTCATGTTTCTGCTCATCAGTACATGTCAAGATGACGTTTTAGCTGAATTACAACGGAAAATGGGGGCTAACTTTCTGACGTAAGCATGTAATTTTTAACATTGATAGCTGTAAACGGCTACATTCTTTTTTCTTTAATATAACTAAATACATTATCTGGGTAATTGGAAAGACCTCTCGAGGAAGACTTCAAAGACAAAAGATATGTGGAACTTTATCAATTATTAACAAGGTAAGTTTGAAGCGAAACTTAGTCCCGTCGTCAGGAGAAGAAATTCAATAAATGTTTGCCACACTGTACGAAATGTAAGAAAGCACGTAACTCAGGTACGGCGCGTGTCTTTACCATTATTAGTGGTGTCCGCAGCTCGTGGTCTTGCGGTAGCGTTCTGGCTTCCCGCGCACGAGGTCCCACGTTCGAAACCGGCGGGGTCAGGGATTTTCTCTGCCTCGAGATGACTGGGTGTTGTCTTTTATCATCAATTCATCCTCATTCACTCGCAAGTCCCCGTAGTGGCGTTAAAGAACTAGTGGAGCGGCGGCCGAACCGCCCCGCGAGGGGTCTCTCGGCCACCAATGCCTTACGCTCATTATTATTACAGTAAGTGGTCAGACATACCATAAAGCGATTCCGGACAGACAACGCTGAAATTCGTCTGGACATATCAAGCTGTGTCATACAGTACTTCATGCTTTCAGCAGACGTCGGTGTTTACTATTAGACCCCCTGTTTTAATGTTGGCTCTGAGCACTATGGGACTTAACATCTGAGGTCATCAGTCCCCTAGACCTACTTAAACCTAACTAACCTAAGAACATCACACACACCCATGCCCGAGGCACCTGTGACTGTAGCGGTCGCGCGGTTCCAGACTGAAGCGCCTAGAACCGCTCGACTGTTTTAATGTTTTTCACAGATAGAAAACCAGAGATGTTAAGTCTAGCGAGCGTGCAGGTCATTTTGTGTTTTACGTTCACAATCTTCAAATGTGCTGTTCACCCTTTGACTGCAATTCCCCCCCCCCCCCCCCCCCCCCCCCCAGAGTGAAAGACGAAGTATGTATCGCCATTTTAATTAATGCTGTAGTCAGTTCCCTCTGTTTCATTTTCCAATGTGGGAAAGGTTGGTGCAAAAATGGCTCCTCCTATGCACCTCTGAGTTTTAGGATGACGACCGCGCAAAAGCAAGACATACAGGAAACAGCACACATCAGTTGACGGAGCACCTCTGCACTCATACTACATGTGCTCGATTAAAGGCGCAGTTTCTGACGCGGAATACTTCAATACGTGGGTGCAGTTCAGAGACACGAATCGTCCAGGAATGCGCGACAGCAGACCGATTTGCAAATCTGTTCATTGGGACGCCTATCTGTAGCCACGAACTAATTCGATGCGACAATACAGAAAAAGTGGGTTAAAAACGAAACTTCGCGACAGCAAAACCTGCAGATGGAATCTGTAATTTTAAGAATTCTTTAAACCATTAGAAGGCTTCCCTTTTCCAGTGCATCATTTATACATAGCAATTCCCTGACAATCTGTTGTACAACACATACGTCCCGATGGTAGTCAAAGAGTCACTAGGTCTGTAATTACCTGTGCGGAATGGGCGCGACGTTCGTCACGCTGATACCACATGAACTACTTTATTTACAGTGGGATATCTTCCAATAACTGCGGCAGTAATTCTGTTAGGAGCTGTGGATGCTAGTGATTGTTTTGAGTCTTATCAATAAAAACAGGGAGCAATGATGTGATAATATGCTGATCACTACTGCATGTTGCAATGACTGACTTCCTGGCGATACCCTGAAGATTCAGGCCTGTGAACCGATCCCTTCTTTTGCTGAGGTTGTACAATAAATTTAGTTTTTCCCAAAATCGACTCAGTAACCCCTCATTAGCTACTCGATCTACACGTCTAACTTTCGGTGTTTTTCTGTAGCATCACTTTTCAAAAGCTTCTATTCCCTTACTATTTATCTTGTTTTATCGTCCATGTTTCGCTTCCATAAAATGTTACATTCCACGCAAACAGGCCTACGTCCAGAGAGAGACCTCCTAACACTTAACGATCATTGTATAACCTGTAACTTCTTAAACTTTCCCGGCGATTTGATGACATCTCGTGGAAATCGGGTTTTCTGCCGGATATCAGCGTGTTCCAAACACGATATTTCGACGTCATTACTTGACGTCTTCTTCAGGTGTTCCCTGAAACTGGCTGCTTGCTGGACCGGGTGGCATATGTATGCCTGCCCGGTGCCTGGTGTTCTGTTTGCCGTTCCCTAGGCGGCCCGAGCCCGCTAGTCGCGCTATCCTGCCGCTCTAGGTGTTCTCTATTCCGTCCGCGCCCGCTCTGGCCGCGAGTGGCGCTCCAATGCCGCTCTGGACGTTCCCTAGTCGGTCCGAAATATCATGGTCCAGACCCCCAGGTTCTGGGATAGTGTCATCACTGAATCTATAGAGATAAAGATGGCACAAAACTTGATTAACCGGGAAGCAGGATACCAGCTAAGCACTGCATGGAACCCGGCATTTGGACCGCTGAAGCAATGCCGGAGAAAATATGTTTCCAACACCAACAACGAGCCTCAGACATCCGCACACTGCGGGCATGAACCGAGAAGGGAACACCAGGAAGCCTCAGCCGCAGTCGGAGACGGCCAGAGTGGGAGCGGACGGAATAGGGAACGTCCGGAGCGGCATTGGAGCGCCACTCGCGGGTGCGGACCGAGAAGGGAACACCAGGAGGCCACGACCGCAGTTATGCCCGCTATCTTATAGCTATGTTCTGAAGGGTTTACTACTGTGAGCATTTCCTTCTTCTTGGGAGGGGTGTGTGTGTTTGTGTGCTTCTTTATTTTAGTGTTTTACTTATGTGGTTGCGGACCGATTTTAGGATCTTATTTTGTTGGTGTTGGGTTTCTATTCAGTGAGCAAGTTCTTCTTTTAATCATTCGATGAGGGCAACGGGACGTCTGTAGCGCTCCCGTTGAGTGTTGGGGGCCCCCAGGTTCCTGATGAGGGGGTTTGTTGACGTTGGCGTCTTCTCGTAGAATCTCCTGGCAATCTGCTGGTATCGCTGTAGCACCTCGAGCTCTTCTGCTTCTTCATGCAGATACTGGTGGGGGAACTGCGGATAGACGTGGAAAAGGCGCCGCAAGATTTTGTTCTGTAACGACTGCATTCGTTGTATATATCTTTTTGCTGCTCCACCCCAGACTTCACAAGCATAGTCGAAGAGTGGCCGCAGGTACAGTCGAAAGATGAGGAGTCCGTTGGCTATGGAGAGTTCCGAGTGTTCATTGATGATTGGGTAAAGCGCACCCAGGCGTTGTTTGATCTTAATGCGTACGTCGTGGATGTGCTGGCTCCAAGTTAATTTTTTGTCCATGGTCACGCCGAGATATTTTACTTTATCCTGCCACTGGAGTTGAACGTCATAAAGTCGAAGTTGTCGTTGTGACATTGTCCGTTTTCTCGTGAAGATTATGGCCTGTGTCTTGGCAGGGTTGAAGCTTATTCGCCACTTAGCTGCCCAATCTTCAAGAGCATTACACGCACTTGGAAGTCTTGGCACAAGTACCTCTTTCCATTTGCTTCGAGAATAAATCATAGTGTCATCTGCGTAGATGGCTCGCTCCACCCGTGGGACTGTTGGAAGGTCGGACGTGAAGATTGTGTAGAGCACAGGGCCGAGGGATGACCCTTGTGGGACTCCTACTTTGATCTGGCGCACTGTTGAGATGGTGTCTTCGATTTTCACAGTGAAGGTGCGATTCTGTAGATATGATGCGATGAGTTGTACATAGGTCTTCGGAAAGCCGAAGTGATGCAATTTCCATATGAGGCCTTGATGCCACACACTGTCGAACGCTTTTGTCACATCAAGGAGTACTGCTCCGCAGTATTCCCGGCCGCTGAATGCAGCAGTTATGTATTCTACCACCCATAGTATCTGCTGTGTCGTAGAGTGTCCACTACGAAATCCGAACGACTCCGATGGTAATAGTTCTTTTTCTTCTATGATGCGTTGTAGTCGTTGTAGTAGCAATCTTTCAAAAAGCTTGCTTATGTGTGGAAGTAAGCTGATGGGTCGATAACTCGTTGCTTCCTTGCGATTTTTGCCCGGTTTCGGTACTGCTACTACGATGGAGTGTTTCCACGCCGTTGGGAAGATGCTGTGTGAGATGAGGAAGTTGAATATCGCTGTGAGGTGTACCAGTGCTGTCCCAGGAAGTTGCTTCAGAGTTTGGCCAGTTAGTTCGTCTACACCTGGTGCTTTATTGTTGGGTAGTGTATTGATGCCGGCTGTCACTTCTTCCACGGCGATTGGAGGGATGGGTTCGTCATCCTCATCTTCAGTTTGGAGGATTTGCGTAGCTTCACTGTCGATTTCCTCAGTCCGTTGGCGATCAGTGCGTTCGTCCAGAGGTTGGAAATTTTGCTCAAAGACGTCTGCGAGCATATTCGCTTTGTCTTGAGGGCAGTAGGCTGTTCGATCTTCTTTTGTCAATGGAGGTATCCTCGTCCTTTTGTGAGTAAGATGACGGACAGTGTGCCATCCAAGCGGGTCTGGCGTGAATGATCGTAGTCTGGCCGCCCACTGTCTGTTTCTGTGATCAGTGAGACCTGCTTTAATGTCGCGCCGCAGCTGATTGATTCGTCGTTTGAGAAGAGCGTCGCGAGTGATCCTCCACTCTTTGCAAAGTCTGCTCCTCGTCCTTATGGCCGCAAGGATTTCTTGTGGCAGATCTTCAGTTGGTCCAGGTGATGGTCTGGGTGGCAGCGTGGCAGTGTGAAGTGCGTCCGTGATGATCGCCGCTAGTTGGTCTATGGAGTCTTCTGTGACTTCGTCTTCGTCGCTGATGTTGTTGATGGAATAGGTCACTTCGTCGCGGAATCGGTTCCAGTCGGTGCGTCGGGTGTTGAGTCGTCCGGCGTAGTGCTCTGCACCAACACGTAGCCTGAAGAGCACAGGAAGATGGTTGGAATTAAGTTCGTGAATGACTTCCGCGTCCATAAATTGCGGAATTCCTTTGGTAATCGCGATGTCGATGATGTCCGGCGTGCCTCGCGATGGATAGCACGTCGGCTCTTCTGGGCCGCATGCATGTGCATTGGCTTCTTCGATAGCCTGCAGAAGTCGCTTCCCACTCTCATTAGTATGTAGTGAATTCCAAGCTGCGTGTTTGGAGTTCAAATCTCCAGCCACGTATAGTCGTCCAGGATGTCGAAGCAGTGCGCGTGCGTCTTCTATGTCCAACAGTCGTCGTGGGCTGCGGTAGACCGCAATAAACGTCACTGGTCCCGTGTGCGTCTCTATGAGAACAGCTGTCGACTCGATGTATTGGGTAGTAGGCGCCTGTACTTGGTGATGTCTGATGCTATTTCGTACATAGATGGCAGTTCCCCCTCCTTTTGTTGGTCTGTCAGTCCGATAACAACGATAATTGGCGATGTTACTTCGGATTCCTGGTTTAAGAAAGGTTTCATTCACAAGGCAGACGTCGACGTTGTGGTCCACAATGAACTGTTGTAATTCAGGAAGATCGTGTGCGAGATTGTCCGCGTTATACGTGACAATCCTCAGGTCTTCTAGTCTTGGAATTCTAGCCATGGTGTTGGGTGGCTGGAACGTCTGTGGTTGCCTTCATGGCTCTATGGATAGCTGTGTCGACGGTGGTTGCGTCAGTTGGAGACGGCCAGAGCGGGCGCGGACGGAATAGAGAACACCTAGAGCGGCAGGATAGCGCGACTAGCGGGCGCGGACCGGCTAGGGAACGGCACCGGGCAAGCATAAATATGCCACCCGGTCCACATTAACTCACGACTACAGACTGCACTCAGAACGGCAGAGCCTTGGCTGGTGAAGTGGCGTGTTAGAGTAAACGTCGACAAGTGCTAAGCCGTTCTGTTCACCAGAAGACCGAAACTACTGCGCAAACATCAACACTGCAATCAAATAACACTACACGCACGCCCAATACGTTTCCGAGAGAAGGTCAAATACCTCGGTGTCTAGCTGGACCGGAAACTACTCTGGGGGGACCACATCCAACACGTGACCAACAAAGCAAACGCGAGGCTCAAACAACTCTACCCTATGCTTAACAGGCGTAGCACACTGAATAGGCGGGTGTGCAGGTCCATGTACACCACACTTATCAGACCTCTGATGACGTATGCTGCTCCCGTTTGGGGATACGCTGCGCCCACACGTGTGCGCCGTCTGCAGCTCATACAGAACAAAGTACTCAGAATCATAAGCAACGCTCCACGCTACACGCGCACCGCGGACCTTCACCGGTATCGGCTAGATACCATCTTGCAGGTATTCCAAAAACTCTCCACACGACTATACAGAAACACGAGACACTCGCGTAACCCGTTTATCCTTTCTCTGGGTAACTACGACCACAACCATAGATGGAAACATAATAGACCAAAAACACTATTAGCACGAAACTGAACATCTATGGTCCATAGCACGCTAACATGACAGTACTGGCGAGCCCCTGCAACTCAGCTACTAATGGCAACCCCAGATACTTAACCCGCCGAAAAACCGGCAATCGCAGGGAAACCGTCCTGTACACAGCACGCAAACCAGCCACAGACACCCCCCACACTGTGAGCTGATCTATGACCGATCGCCCACTAATATATGACGACCATGAAATGTTTCAGGGACGCAGCAGCAGCAGATCCTGGAACGAGCGCCAGCAACGACAACGGTAACGATGCACGATACCTCGCACTAACATAACTACACCTTACATGCGCTGTCGCAGCTAGCAATCCGCTACTGCCCTTACTACCCGTCCTACTGTCGCAGAGGTTTTTTTTCCTTGGCGCTTGCCTTGGCACTTTTTTTCCTCTGCCCTTACAACCGCTTCCCTTCGATCGTTTTCGACCACTTCTATCTCCTGATGGACCATGTAAATGAGTAATCTTACCCAGACGCATGGATAACATCACAGCCTGCATCCTGTGACTCCTGATTCTAAAACTAACGTCTTATACGGAGGTGACAGTAGAACTTCTGGTTTGGTCACCACGTTGGTGCGGGCGTGGAGGGGCAAGCAGCCAGTCTCAGGGAACACCTGATAAAGACGTCAAGTAATGACGTCGAAATGTCGTGTTTGGAAGACGCTGATATCCGGCAGAAAACCCGATTTCCACGAGATGTCATTGTATAACCTCTCTGCAAGATACTACCCATTCCGTTCAACTGCTCTTCCAAGTCCTCCTCCGTCATTATCCAGCCTAACCGTTTTCATTTCTTCTCCCTGAACTTTAATTCCCTTACCAAAGTTCTCTTTACTTTTCTTTTCTGATTGTTAATTGTACCGACTGAATAACGTGGGGGATAGGTTACAACCCTGTCTCACTATCTTCTTAATTATAGCTTCCCTTTCATGCCCTTCGGCTCTTGTAACTGGGGTTTCCGTAGAACTCACGACTTCTACCGAGCGAGGTGCGGCAGTGACACTGGACACGCATTCGAGAGGACGGCGGTTCGAACCATGCCAGCACGATAGCTCAGCGTGTTCGGTCAGAGGGTTAGCTGCCCTCTGTAATAAAAAACTGAGTTAATCGATAAATAACGAACTTCAACGGCTGTCTTACGACGTCCGCCCCGACCAGAAGCGACGAACAAAATGAGATAAAAAAAAAAAAAACGCGTACGGCCGTCCAAAATTAAGTTTTCCGTGATTTTCCTAAATCGCTTCAAGTATATGACGGGATGGTTCCTTTGAAAGGGAACGGCCGATTTACTTCTCTAATCCAAGCTTGTGATGCGCCTCTAATGACCTCGTTGTCGAAGGCATGCAAAAGACTGATTTCCTTCTCCTTCATAACTTTTCGTTCCTATTACCTTCAGAATTTCAGAGAGAATTTCAACAGTTGCTTAAATATCTACGTAGATAGAAAAATTACTTTCCTACGGTGCAAGGTAGCTACTCATCCCTTTTTCGTGCAATTAACTTGTTTCGAAATCTCTATCGTTATTGCATTTAAGCAATTATTTACTTTACTTAAGAAGAGTAGGGCCCGCGAGGGACCCTCAGCCAACCAACCCAACTATTCTTCTCAAAGTTTGCTGTACATGAAGTTGGAGGCAAATTTTTTTGGATAAGAGGCATTCAAAGTCCAGAATATTCATGATGATAACGGGCGTAAGATTAAGAATAAGAAACTGTATTTAGAAAAAGAGAAAAGAATAATAATACTACATCTAAAGGGGTAAAGGATAATAAAAATGGTTCAAATGGCTCTGAGCACTATGGGACCTAACATCTGAAATCATCAGTCCCATAGAACTTGGAACTACTTAAACCTAACTAACCTAAGGGCATCACACACACCCATGCCCGAGGTAGGATTCGAACCTGCGACCGTAGCGGTCGCTCGGTTCCAGACTAGAGCGCCTGGAACCGCTCGACCACATCGGCCGGCAAAAGATAATAGTACAAGAGGTTATAAACATGACAATATAAGATTTCTGAGAAAAAAAAATAAGTTGACGAGATACGGGTAAGAAAACATTAATGACAGAGAAGCAGTATTTGCTTATACTGCATGGAGAGGCTCACACATAACAGAAACGGGGAAAAAAAAACTGCGATAGAAAAACTTTGACACTTCCGGTCTATATTAAATACGGGATCTTATGTATATTGTAGGAAAATTCAATTCAAGTAAGTAGGTAGGTAGGTAGGTAGGTAGGTAAGTAGGTGTGTGTGTGTGTGTGTGTGTGTGTGTGTGTGTGTGTGTGTGTTAGGAATGGGAAACTGTTCGTGAATGAACTTTCATACAGAGAATTTGTTTTGCGAACACACTGTGAGAGGGGTAAAATAATAACGAAAGCGGTGGGCACAAGAGTAACTTCGTTTCCAATACTGGGCGTGTTTTTCTAGCTCAATTTAATTTACCTCCCTCTGGGAAGCGTAGTTTCTAAAACGAATAAAGTTACGGTTGTCATTAGTTCTGCTCCGCTGAACGTCAGACTGTTACGCGGTATGACCTATTTGTGTAACTCTCTTTTTGTTTTTCCTTCGTCTCAGTTCGCCACTGTTTTCCGATGCGTTTTCCCAAGCTGCGTGCAGTGTGTGCTGCGACCTTTAAAATTTTGATGTAGGAAGTCTGTGATACCGGTAAACCTTTACCGTCGAATCTTAAAAGAATCTAGTTCCCACGTGTAACATGTCACAACTCCCGAACTATGAGGCGAACGATGATTTAATTTTGCAGGTACATTCGATGGCACATGTGGATGTTCTCTAGAAAAGTATTGCGAATAGAATCAGTAGTAAAGAGGAAATACATTAAAACAATACCTGATGGTGCATGAACAGCTTTTTTCCTTTCATTACTTTGAGGAGGACGTCAGCGAGAATAAGTTTCGAAAAGTTTTTAAATTGTGTGTAAGTTTGAATGTGGCTAAGTTCTCTCATTCTCAGGTACTGAACGAATACAGTCAGGGTAATTTGCATGCCGTGAGTTATGTCGCCTCAAAACATATATACAGCTTCTTACTGTAATACTGACAGTGTTAAACCTTTAACGTGCAGTTATAGCTCTTAATAAGCAGATCATGACAGCATTTTAAATTCCGTCAATAACTGTTTGAAATATTGAAAACCATACCTTTAATGCCCTTGACGGTCGTTAGATAGGCAACCTGCAACTGGACAACTTGGATCTTGTTGTAATATAGATAGTGCAGTTGGTGCATTTAGAAGATCATAAACAATTCACTGTCGACGTTAGGTACTGAACCACGTGTCAGTTCGATGCCATTGTTAAGTCTGGTGTACCGACCCTCTTTTTTTATATACAAAAAGAAAATCCTTTTATCGTAGTTGTAATAATACAGCGTACTCTGTTAAATACTAATCGCCATCGTAGCGGTGCTCTTTCAGTGAGACAGCTACGATATATTCGGTTTTGTACCCACACAGGATGAAATCCCTTTTAACAGTCTATCGATAGTAGGCAATGAAAACCTCATAACTCCGTCTATCTGTATATCTGTGGAAACCTGGAATTCCAGTGACCAGTAGCTCCATACTGAATGATCTGTAAGTGCTTTGATTTCTGTCATTTGTTAAGAACTATGCTTCTAGTATACAGTTCAAAATGGTTCAAACGTCTCTGCGCACTATGGGACTTTAACATCTGAGGTCATCAGTCCCCTAGAACTTAGAACTACTTAAACCTAACTAACCTAAGGACATCACACACATCCACACCCGAGGCAGGATTCGAACCTGCGACCGTAGCAGTCGCGCGGTTCCGGACTGAAGCGCCTAGAACCGCTCGTCCACCACGGCCGGCTATATAGAGTTACATATGTAGCAAACAACCTATATAACTTTATATTATTTTTAAGAAACCACGTTTCTTCACCTGTAAAATTTAACAAAATGGGAATTACGAGATTTTCATTGGCTAACGTCGATATGTAACTCCACGACAGAAGGAAACAACTGGGAAAGACCACTCCGTCATCAGAAACTGAGCGCAAGTTTGGCTAAGACATAGATGGAAAAGGAAAGAGAGGCGGTGATTTTTCAAAGCAATCATCCCAGCGTACACCTTTAAAAGTCCTAGGGAAACGACCAAAAACGTAAATTTGGATGGCTGGACGGTGATTTGACTCCCGCTTCTTTCGAATGCGAGAGCAATAACAGATGTACTGTGCCAGTTAAGAAACGCTTGAAACCGCGGCCTACTGAGAATAGTTCCCATGGGAACAATCCGAGATATCGCCCCACAATCAGCGAATCACCAAGTGCAGACTATTAGGTTTATTCTCGCTTTTTATCCAACGTAGCCCTCCGTATGAAACTTAGGAAAAATTTACCAAGTTAGCACATTCAAAGACACTAATGTATTACGGTAGGAAGATTCCATTCTTTTTACAAGTCGCGTAATCGCTTCAAGCATGCCGATAAACAAAATGAATTTAGTACACAAACACACTATGATCAGTACGAAGAATCTTTCGACCACTGCAAAATTAAGACATTAACAGACAGTGGTCCGTCCTGGTGCCTTTTACACACCGCACACCGCAAAGTCTTAAGGATGTGAAACAAAATTACTTACGAGGATAGAAGTGTTTGGACAGTGAATTCTCAGGAGGATATTGGGACCTCACAGAATAAGAGACGGTCATTATAGAACACGATTGATCCAAGAACTGTTATGCTGATATACAGAGCATGTCTGACACAGTCAGGAAAATAATGGTAATCTTCTTTAGATATCCTTACAACTGACGAGAAGAGGATGATACATCGTCAGATACGAGTGTACCATCTGTTTGATTGGACTTAAGAATTTGGAGCTAACAGAATGCAGAACGTAATTCTCAATGTAGAGAATCATTGACACACAGAAATAACCTCGGGCGTACCCCAAGAATCACTACTTTTCACGACATACATAAATGACCTACTTGATAATGACAAAAGTTCCACGAGGCTTTTGCAGATGATGCTGTTGTATACAGAGAAGTCGAAACGCTAGAAGACTGTAACAAAATAGCGGATCGACACTTGGTGCAGAGATCAGCAGTTGACCCTCAACATAAACTAAAGTGAAGTACTGCGCCTAACAGAAAGACCAATTATTGTACGATTACAGCTTTGCAGAACCAACACTGGAATCAGTCTCGTCCATAAAATATCTAGAAGCGATTTCAAGTGGAACGACGACATACAATTAATCGTAGTAATACAGATGCTGTAGAAATTCATCAGAAGAATCTTCAAGAGGTATAGTGTACTCACAAAGGAGATAGCTAACAAAATCCTCGTTTACCAATACTTCAATATTGCTCGTCAGCATGGGATCTGTCCAGAATGGGATTCATAGAGGATACGAAGAAAAGCCAAAGAAGAGCAGCGCGTATAGTTACACGTTCACTTAGTAAAGAACAGGTTCATGTAGTAAAGAACAGGTTCATGTAGTAAGGAACAGGTTCATGTAGTAAGGAACACATTCATGTAGTAAGGAACACATTCATGTAGTAAGGAACACATTCATGTAGTAAGGAACACATTCATGTAGTAAGGAACACATTCATGTAGTAAGGAACACATTCATGTAGTAAGGAACACATTCATTTAGTAAGGAACACATTCATTTAGTATCGAATGAAACACTGAGACTACCACACGTTTCGAGGGCAGAATTAAACCTAGGACAAAAACAGAATTAAACCTAGGACAGAAGAGCGAAGACACCCCGAAATGAGAGAACGAAGGAAAACTGGACACGGGTAAAGAGCAGAAGACACGAAGCGAAGAGGGAAAGTAGAAGTAAGAAATATTACGAAACAGGGGACACACTACCACACGAGTAGCAGCTGAAAACCAATTGAAGGAAGGGACGGTCCGGGGGGGGGGGGGGGCATAACAGGGGCAGGTAGATTGTAGAGAATAGGTGGCAAGTCACGGGAACTAAGATCTGCCAGAAACCAACTTTCAGGTTGTAATGGTACTTGAATTACGTAACCGTTACGGCACGTCACCGCAACCTTTCGATACCAGCAATATTCTGCTGTGTTTCTGTAAAGTAGTTAACATATTTCTGAGACAACATTCAGATTTGATTTCATTGATGTAGAGGTACTTTGATTCGCCGATATGTTCATATTGCAATGATATTATTCTGATGTGAATTCTTTCTTTTGTCACTATGATCTTTGAGGTACTTGTAACTCTGATTTTTGGGCACGTAAGCGGTTATTAGAGAGTCAAGTCTTGGTCGTCATGTTGAAAAGACACAAATTGTAGTCAGTTAATAATATGTGAACTTTAACAGTGAGGAAGATATTTTCAAGTATGTTTTATATGATGAAGTGATGTTTTGTGTGTTACGTGATAGTGCAACAAGAGTAATAAAAAAGAAGTGTAACTTAAATTCGGAGTGCTGATTACTTTTTTTACATCACCTTTGTGCTAACTTGCAAAAGTTTAATCTTCAAGAATGGTTTATGAAACACATCTATAAAACTTTTGAATATCGCAGAATAACACCTAGGCCTCTTTGCATCCGATTGTGGAATCATCACTACCTAGATTTTCGACGATTGAGCCATGAGTTCACAACGAGACCAGCGTGGGAAACACGAAAAGGTGTCTAGTTTATCCATTATTTCATGAAATGACTTTATTAACTGTGCTCTAATGGCACCTGCCACATAATATAACTTTGTTGTTGCCCGAAAATGCAATATTTAGCAGCGTGAGCAACACTACAATCATAATTAATTTTGGCCTTTGTCGTGGTATGGTTGTTAGAAGGTTCATGACCGAACAAATGCATGGCAAATGTTCCCACTCTCATCCTGAAAACTTCATGAGTTTTGTTTCAGAGACGTCTCTTGGACTCATAGTACACACAACTTGCGAAAGTGGTTTCCAAGCGGTTTCCTCCCGCTTGTGAGCGTCGTGCGTACGGTGATGGCGGGTTAAAGTGGCGAGGGCTGACAGCATCCATCGGGACAGCCGCTAATTGCCACTTAATGGCGCCCATTACCGCGCGATTGGCCGTCCGCTGTGAGCTCGTCATCATTTGTGCGCGCCCACGTCGCTTCGCTACCTGCATATCCCACTTTTGCACACAAACTCTGCAACAGTTATAGGTGCGATCAGTCATATCCCTTGTTAAGCTATCTTTCCATGCAGCATCAAGGAGGATGCATCTGAATGGAATTAACTATGGCACAGTTTCCAAATTTAAAAAAAAAGAGTCGTAAGAATAACAACTAAGGGTAGTAGCCGAGCTCATTGTAAAGAACTGTGCAAGAAAAATTCGTATCCTTACTCCACCAAGTTAGTACGCCTATCAATCTACTGAACTTATCAACGAAAACCTCGGTTAGTATTTCTCTAACAGTTCTGTACGTAATCACCAAACCAAGGCCAGTATGGGCTTACATTTTCCAAGGAAAAACAAACAAAATTATATTGGGTTAGTGCACAAGTTCGAGGCGTTTTTCCGTAAGTTTAATAAACAAAACAGATACACAAAACAAATATTTTAGTCATCAATAATATAGTCTCCTTCACCATTTGCAAGTAGCTTTTGACTCGTCGGGCCATGTTAGGAGGGAATTTTCATCCGATATGAAAGTTCCTTGAATGTTGTTCGACAGAGAGCGGAAAAGGTGAAAATTTGAGGGCATAAGATTAGGTGCATGCGGAATAACTATTCAAATGGACTCCTGTATAGTGTTTTTACTCCGTCTAGCAGAATGCGTGCGAGCGTTATCGTGGAGTAGCACCAGTTCATGCAGTCTACCTGCGTCTGCAAGATGTCTCAGTTGTTGACAATAAATGCGATGGTTACAGCTCGGAGAAGCAATTCGCAGTACACCACACAGTCGCTGTACCACCAGATGCTTAAACTAATCTCTTGTGGATGGGCGCAGGTCTTTTTATGGAGAGTTGCTGTTTTGCTCGGGTTCAACCATTCCTTTTTTCCCCTTATGTTAGCATGAAGACACCATCTAGCGTCACCAGTAACGATACAGGATAGAAATAGTCAGTGTTCTTCACGAGACAATTGATGACGAGTAAGCTGAGATGCACATATGGCCACCTGCTGATTTTTATGATTTTGGTTTAGAGCTTGCTATACCCACACAACTGAGTTTTGAACCTTCCCCATTCCATGCAAACGTCGTACTACGGTGGAATGATCACATTTCATCACATTTGTCAGTTCTCGAGTGCACTGACGCGTATCATTGTCGGTTAATGCGTTTAAGCTCTCTTCATCAAGCCCCCAACGTCTTCCTGTGCCGGTCTTGGTGGTCGAGCGGTTCTAGGCGCTTCAGTCTGAAGCCGCGCGACCGCTACGGTCGCAGAGTCGAAACCTGCCTCGGGCATGGATATGTGTAATGTCCTTAGGTTAGTTAGGTTTAAGTAGTTCTAGGGGACTGATAACCTCAGATGTTAAGTCCCATAGTGCTCAGGGCCATTTCAACCATTTTGTCTTCCTGAACGTGGAGAGTCGCACATCCACTACGTAACACTGCCTGCTTACAACTGACTAGTATGCACATCTGTTGTTTACAGTTGTTCGTTTGAACTGCCATGGTATTTACTGCACTGACGTCGCTTATACGTCACGAATAAAGCCAGTCTCGCCACTTTTTGGACGGACTTTGTACATTCATTGTAACAATGAACGTAATTTAAATCCATATGTGTACATATCTATACAACCATTCAAATCGACGTGCAACTTCCGAGAATGCGAATGACGACAAAAGAAAATCTTTGCTCCACCACAGGCAAACTGTGTGTAGTTTTGTGTAATCAACCTCATTCGAGACATAACTTTCTGCAAAGTGATTTGTGCTCCAGGAGTAATCTTCGGACTAGATAAGTAAGTATTGCCACGAAGTCTACATTATGACTGCATTATATGAATAACTCCAAGTACTTAGTTTATAGTGCTCACTTGCTCCGATATTTTTTTTTCTTTCTTGTCACAGCTACACACAGACCCTCGTAATGCTGTAAACGATCACCGTGAAAAACTTAAGGGGAATTCCGCCTTATGCAAGATACAGTTTTATAGTCTTAATTTCACCCATACATGTTTCAACATCTTTTGTGCTGTCTTCGCCTGATTCATTCGTTCATTTTCTTCCTCACATGAAGCCATAATTGCTGGCAGTTTCAAACTTACTACATAAATTGCAGTTTGTCATAGTTTTTGATGTTGCTGTATTTTTTTCCTTGTTTGTGTCGAGTTAACATGCTTATTTCTTTGTTGCCTAACAAATCATAAAAAATGCTTACGTGACGGCAATAGCGAAAGAAATAAGCGTCTTAACTCGACACAATGAAAAAAAAAAAAAAAAAAACAAAAAAAAAAAAAAAAAAAAAAAAACACACCAACGGCATCATAAACCGTGACAAGCTGTAGATTGTGTATTAGATTTGATGTTGCCAGCATAAACCTCTAATAGCTTCACGTTAAAAAGAAAATAAGTAAACCTACTAAGGATAGCACAAAAAGTGCTGAAACGTGTCTGGGTGAAAACAAAACTATATAACGGTGCCTTGCGTAAGGTGTAATTTCTCTTCAGTTTTTCTTAGCAGGCACGGAAATGCGAAGAACTGCGACGTCCACGAGATGATGATCACTATGAACTGTATCATCTCCTGATAAGTCGCTAAGTTACTTGAAACCGAAAATGGGAAAAGTTCTACCGTCACGAAAGGCGATTGCAAACCGCTTAAGATCTTTTTTCTGAAATATTCTTACATTAGTGATAATGTGTTTGCAATGCTGTGGTTACTGAATATCGTAGTAGTGTCTCGCAAGAGTACATTTCGTAACGAGCTCTGAAAGCTCTTCCAACGCTGAGGGCCGGGTACACGGAGACGCATTTGCACATTTTGTCTTACAAGGCACTGCCATTGGCGCGGAGCTAGGCCGCGCGGAAGCCGTACGCTGCTGCGAGGAAGCCGCAATGTCCGCCGTTGAGCAATGGGCGTGTCGGGCGCCGGCCAGCCGGCTGGCGGAAGAGCAGCTTTCTTCTGTAAAACACTGCCGCCTCTGCCGGCCTTGCGCCTCCGACTATACACGAGACCCGGTGGTAGGGTGACAAACTCTCCCGTATTTCCCAGGATCTCCCGTATTATAGCATTTTCTCCTACCCTCATGGTTACCTTATTAATCGCCTGTTTTTCCCACATATGTCGTCACTGATCACTCTTATAAGTATAAACCCGCGAAATACTATCGATAGTTCACATTTCCTTATCGACAGAACTCGAAAACGTTTCGTATAGTAAGCGTATTATTGTCTAAGTACAGTCTTTTTACTGTACGTGCATCTACGGAGAGAAGACAGTTTGGCTCAAGGGAACACTAGGAGCGGATAAAGACTGACACAGCCTCTGTGTCTAGAGAGGTCGTGAGAAGGGCAATGTTTGTTTCTTTCTCGGTCAGTACTGACAACCAAAGGATGCGTTCCCCTCGCAACGATCAGTAGCTATGATGGTGGTGGTGATCATGGTTTGTGGGGCGCTCAACATCGTGGTCATCAGCGCCTGTACAAATTCCAATCTCTCCATTTCTAGTCTCGCCACTACGTGAAGGACGATAAGGACAACACCAACACCCAGTATCCGGCCACAGAAAAACCCCGACCCGGCCGGGAATCGAACCCGGGACCCCGTGATCCAGTGGCAGCAACGATAGCTACTCGACCACGACCTGTAGACTGTAGCTACGGTACTGAATAAATAACACAAGGAAGTAACAAGGATTCGTGATAGCGGATTATAGAGACGTTCATGTTTAACCAAACTCGTTACATTATTTATTATTTCACCTGACTCGAGGACAGCCAACACGGAATATTCTGATTTGTGTATACTACACTGGTGTCCAAAAGTAAAGCAGCATACAGAAATTTTGTGAGGTATACTGTCAATGATGTCATCAATCTCATGCTGAGGCAATAACGCCCATCCTTCCAGCAGAGCTGCTCGCAGTTTTGGAGAGTGGTTGGTGGATGTTGACGTGATGCAAGCCGTCTCCCTAGTGCATCCCAGACATGCTCTATTGGATTCAAATAGGGAGAGCGAGCAGGCCACATAATGCGTGCAATAACTTCAAGTTTCCAAGAGAACATCAACCAACCGTGCTCTATGAGATAGATCATTACTGACCATCAGTACGAAGTCTGGACCCATGGGACCTCGCAACAACCGCAAATGAAGTCCCAAGATCTCGTCACGATACTTGACAGCAGTTAAACCTTCTTTCCTTTCGATCAGCGTCCTCTGACTACCCTTACGGCCCATGGCGCTAATTGCACTCTATCGGAGCCGTTCAGAATCACAACAGGCGGTACAGTGGGGCCGCGCACGTTTGACTAGTGTGTGCCGTGGGTCAGCGTTATAGTTTAATCACTGCACGCAGAATTTCGGCATGTTCAGATGGTGGACGAACACTTTATGAACTAGCTCTTGTGTTACATTTTCTATTTTGTTAACACTGCTGTCGATTTGGATTATTTCTGCCCTGCCTTTTCAACAAAAAAGACTACCGAGGTACTTCTTACATGACTGGCTCTTTAGATTTTGTACACATTTCTTTTCATGTTACACAAACTTCGTTTTCTAAAAGATATGCATCTAGACGAATACTTTTTGGACTCACTGTAGCTCGGGGAACCGCAGGTGGCCGATGCCACCCATAATGTGTTCTGACTATCGGCTCCGTCTGGTCAACAGTATGTTTTGTTTACTGTGCGGGACGGATTTGCCTCGGTCTGTGCACTATGCACTGAACGTCAGTTGCGATTTAGTCGTTGGTTTCTTTTTCCACTATTCTGTAGTGAAACTTTTACTGTTAAGTGAATTTGTGTTCAGTTTATCGTTCTTTATCAACGAAATAATTATTTTCCGCGTAATTACGCATAAAATTTATTTTTACAGAAATGTCTCAAAACATGTGTGGACGTAAGAGGAAATTATTTCCAGTTGAAGATAAATTTTGTGTGTAATTAGGCTGAAAATAATTATTTTATAGCTAAAGGGAGATAAATTGAAAACAAATACACTTACCTGCACCATTTTCACGACAGAATGGTACAAAATAAGCCAATAGATAACTCGCAACCGACGTTCAGGGCAGAGTGCCCGGGCACGGACTGACGCAAATCAGACCCACACAATAAATAAAACATAGACTAGACGGCGCCGAAAGTTACAACAGACTAGACGTGGCGTAGGCCACCTGCCGTTCTCCGAGCTACGACGCCTTACGGGGCGGGGAAATGGTTTGACAGGCGGCGTCGTACCACTTGACACAGACGAGCATACAGCTAGCGAACATCAGCTCGACCGGTAGACGACACCACAGTCTCTGCTATTTGGGAAACACACAGACCATAAGTACGCCGGCTATTACATGGACAGCAAGTAATCCGAAGCGTTACTACGAGTTGCTTTCGCCAGCAGAGTTGCCGTTGCAGGTCCGGGCGTGGCGTGAGGGCGCCTCCATGGCGAAAAACTAAAGAGGCCGCAAATTATTTCACGGCCGCCGCTCAGGAAATCCATACTAATAAAGATACGGAATAGACAATGGCAATAGAAATACGAGGCGAAGAGGTATGTCTCAGTGCCCGCTCTGTAGATATAATTGTACTTTACCAGAGGTTGAAAATACCGCTACAGTTGCATGGTTCTTTTAATTATAACACGACCAATTTCGGGCTCTTATGGGCCATCAACAAGTGTTATGGTTCAAATGGCTATGAGCACTATGGGACTTAACATCTGAGGTCATCAGTCCCCTAGAACTTAGAACTACTTAAAGCTAATAAGCACATTACAGACATCCATGCCCGAGGCAGGATTCCAACCTGCGACCGTAGCACTCGCGCAGTTCCAGACTGAAGCGCCTAAACCGCTCGGCCACTCAAGTGTTCTAACTTCTTGTTGTTATCCCGAGTGTCGCAGTCGACGAGTATACACTGTGTGCTCTGCGCTCGTTGGTGATACACCGCGTCCTATACCCGTCCACCGCGGCGCTCGGGGCCACAGCACGAAGTTGTAACACCTGATGATGGACGTATAAGAGCCCGAAACCGGTCGTGTTTAAAATAAAAGAACCTCACAACTGTAACGCTATTTTCTACCTCTGGTATAACGCTCAGTTGCGGATGTTCCACCGTCAGGACTGTTTTAATTGCACTTTAGATGCTGATGATGGAAGATAGCAATGTATGGTGTCGTCCGAAGAGTGAGGTCCCATAGTAATGTTGGTACTTCACGACAGAACCACATGCCAAGGACGGTCACTGCCGCCAATGAGAGACGGCGACGAAGACACGCCCCCAAGAAGTTCGACACGTCGCCGCTGCATGGAAGTCTACTTGTGTTAAAACGGAACGCCGCTCGTCCATTCTGACAACAGACTAATAGTTCAGATCCAGCAGCAAGCTAGTGTCGTTAGTGTCGTTAACTGAGTTAAATGTGAAAAGCGAAACTTCACTGTCATGTTTGCTTCAGAACACTTCTGTGTAGAACTGTTATATAATACATGAGCTATAAACAGCTGCGACAACAGCAGTAGGCTACTGTTATTGTACGTAAAGAACGGTTTTCATTGCGTGTGTTGGTTGGTTGGTTGGTTGATTGATTGGGGGGAAGGGACCAAACAGCAAGGTCACTGGTCCCATCGGTTTAGGGAAGTATGGGGAAGGAAGTCGGCAGTGTCCTTTCAGAGGAACCGTCCAGGCATTTGCCTTCAGCAATTTAGGGAAATTACGGAAAACCTAGCTAAGAATTTCCGACTGCGGGTTTGAACCGTCGTCCTCCCGAATGCAAGAACAGTGTACTAACCACTTCGCCACCTCGCTCGGTGTGTGTGTTCTCAGATTGTATTACGTATTATCATTCCACAGAAAATGTAAGTATTTGTTATTAAAGTGTTTTACTGATCTAATGATATTTAAAAGTTGTAGAAGTTCGTCGACCTCCTCCAGAAGTTAAAACCGTACAACTGTCGCCTGGGCTTGCTACAGAATGTAAAAGAATGTACTTATCACCTTCAAAAATTAATACCCAGTAAAAGCCTAAAGCGACCTTAACGAATTAAGTGTGAACTGATGGCGCTTGATCAGCACTATAGGAAAACGAAGACAGATTTTGCATAACAGGTGCAAAGTTTGAATTATGCTCGGGAAATTGAATTTAGAGAATTAAAAAGGTATCTCAGTGCAGAATAAATTGCAAACCAAATTTAGCAGCATTATTACGTAACAGACCACAATATTTTGTGATTTTATTCATAGCGGTTATTTCCGCATCGACTGTAGTATGGTATATACGAGTATTTCTGAATAAAATCAGTCATCAGTTGCACAGTTATTTTTATTTTGCTTTGCCGGTTTAGACTGATTGATCTATCACCTTCAGAAGCACACAAAATTTGGGAAAATATAAATCATAAGAACTTGACCATACATTTATGTGAAGTATAAGAAGTGTATTACAAAAATTTGCTTAACATCGGTTTAGCAAATCATTTCACTAGATAAGATGCAAATAACCCAGAAACCAAGAACCCAAGAACCCTGCTGGAAAGTCACCACAGAAAAGCTGACCTAATTATCGTATTATACTTATAAAAATCGGTACGTTAGCGTATTTTTAATGAAACAGGCATTTCTTGACATCTCACAGGAATTAGAAACGGCAAGCGCACCCATGGAAAGTCTTTGGATGTGTATTTTCTACTCTGATACGTGCAGTATGTGTAACTTTGTGAGTTTTGAAACGATAGATCGAGACTATAATCGTATAAGGGCAGCGGCCATGTTGAACTGGACCAAGTGGCTGTTCGCGATCAGTGAGTCAAGAAGCACTTGCAAAATTTCTGCATAGGTTCGTGGGCTTTGAATTACAGAGTCGTGTCAAAGACCTGTGAAATTTCAGCACAGGCTCGTGGTCTTTTAAAAAGTCATCATCAACCGAATTTTTCAAATTTTAACTCTGAACATTTATTTGGTGAGCCGAAATTAGCGCAATCTAGATCTGGCTGATGACTCAATCTGTCATTTTACAAACAGTGATAAGTAAAGATTAAATAAACATTTTAATTGCTGTAACCAGCTTGTGTCGAGGACATTTATTCATTTCCCGTGCAATAACCACGCCTGCAGATTAATCAAGTTATAGGGAGTCCACAGAACAATAAAATGGTGATGCGAGAAATGTGTGGCCGTCCCCTATAAACATACTAAAAAAACAGGTCAAGCCTTTTACACATAAAAGGGTGATAACACGAGAGAGAGAGAGAGAGAGAGAGAGAGAGAGAGAGAGAGAGAGAGAGAGAGAGAGAGAGAGAGAGTGTTAGTACGTTGCAGTATGCTGCAGAGCCAAGGTGGTCCTGCAGTACGGAAACGAGAGCATGGGAGCAGATACAAGGAACTTGCATCGCCGCTCGTGGCAAGTACCTAGTGGAGGTTTTTAGCAGTCGCCTTCCTCAGATATGTTCTGAAATGTGTATCTCTGTCGTGTGGGTGACTGAAGAATGCTTGTACGGTATAGTCTGGAGGCCTGTGTACCCTGTACCAGCATATACCTTACTACTCTCGAATAGCACCAAGGGGGCCGTAGAACCTAACGACCCCATACGACGGTCGAATCACCACCAACAGTGTCACATGCACTCTCTTCATGTGACACTGTGGTTGGTTGGTTTGGGAAAGGAGACCAGACAGCATGGTCATCGGTCTCATCGGATTAGGGAAGGATGGGGAAGGAAGTCGGCCGTGCCCTTTCGGAGGAACCATCCCGGCAATTGCCTGGAGAGATTAAGGGAAATCACGGAAAACCTAAATCAGGATGGCCGGACGCGGGATTGAACCGTCGTCCTCCCAAGCGCGATGACACTGTGGAAAATGTTCAAATGTGTGTGGCTTCCTAAGGGACCAAACTGCTGAGGTGATAGGTGCCTAGACTTACACACTACTTAAACTAACTTATGCTAAGAACAACAACAACCACAACACACACACACACACACACACACACACACACACACACACACACACACACGCGCCCGAGAAAGGACTCGAACCTCCGGCGGGAGGGGCGGACACTGTGGAGAGGTTTGGAATTAAATCCAGGAATTTGGCGTAAAGACTGGAAGTCAGAACTTTACGCTAGCACCTTTCATCCTGTTGCCGACCAGAAACTGGCACTGAAAATTTTCCGGCACCAGGAATCGTACCAGCTTATTTCCGAGTCGATCGCCACCGCACAGGCGTGCGTTAGCGACTTCACCTACGTACACGGGTAACCTGCAGAGTATAGAGATGTAGAATTACGGTACCCTCTGGCGACTAATTTGACTGCTCGCATCGAATTAGGACTGATTCGCCATACAAGTGCCAGTGTTTACATCAACCCGTCTTCTACACGACTTTGACGAGAGCCGGTACTACCCGACTGTAGTCCACCGAATCACCACTATGATGACCGAAACAGGCACATTCTCAGACCAAGACGCTGTTAACACAGCATAAATTCATAAACCCTGCCACGGTTTCAAATTTTTGCCGTTTTCTCTTTCTTAATTACGATAATGGGACGGAGATACCTGCGCCACTAGTTACGATGTGTACGACCTGTGTTTATGTATGCCAAAGTGCGTTTTGGGTTTTCGCCCATCTTCTGCTGACGTAATACATGTTTAAATCTTCACTTAGCTCATCGTTAGAAGTACAGACTACAACACGGCGAATTTCGGCTGTTTTTTGTACAAGATACAAAGAAAGTGCTTTCGTCACGCTTACATAAGCGGAAACTTGGAGGAGCAACTAGTAGGATTCAAAAATAACTGCTGTATCCAAATTGCAGTCCATATTTGTAAAGGTGTACTAGCTAAATATTTAAGTATTTATTACGACAACTGAAGATGCGCGAAAGCCTGAAAAGCGCAATGGCATCAATAAAAATACATAAAGTAGTTGGTTGCTGTATTTCCCAATAGTATTGCCCGCAGGCACGCCTAAGTGTTAACTGGTTGAGTGAATCAGCATTCGAAAATGAGAAACGTCTCCCACTGCCTGCACGATGCGCGTACCATCCGATAAAACGGGAAATTGAACGCGCAGACGTCAATAGTGCTACGCCTTCTCTCTCGCTCCTCTCGAGGACCGAACAAACAAGAAGAGCAGCAGCGCCTGCGGGCAGAGCAGTGGTTCCTAACCGTCCTCAGACCATTGCCCCTGGACGATATCATATCCCCAACAGAGTTTAATGCCTAACAAAATTTGTTTTTTTTTCTTAAAAAAAAAAGATTGCACACTGATATTGTCCAATTTGTGTTCATTATTTGTAGTTCGGATACAACAGATCATCAAAGTCTTCGAATGGCATTCGATGAAACTTTTCAAACTATTCATTCTTACCAGCAAGCAGTTCACTAGTGATTATTTTCGTCGTTCATTGCGCTTCTTTTTAACACTGCTGACGATGGCTGTTTCCTCTATTTTTAAATCACGGCACAGCACAACAAATGTGGCAGTTACAAGCTCGACTCGCTCCAGCACCAACTCGAACCACTATGCACGGCACGGCACCCCCCCCCCCCCCCTTCCAGATTGAGTTTTCGAACACACCGTTTCCTCTGATGTATCGACAACAGGCGGAATGTCAGCGCGAAGCCCTTAGTGTGGAAATGCCTTAATGTATTCCGACATGGCACACGAACCCCTATTAAAGAGATACGTATTTAATGACAACAAAAAATTTAAAAAAATGGTTCAATTGGCTCTGAGCGCTATGGGACTTAACTTTTGAGGTCATCAGTCCCCTAGAACTTAGAACTACTTAAACCTAACTAACCTAACGACATCACACACATCAATGTCCGAAGCAGGATTCGAACCTGCGACCGTAGAGGTCGCGCGGTTCCAGACTGAAGCGCCTAGAACCGATCGGCCACCACAAAAAATCATTTCAGTATTTTAGCTACATTACGTACATAGCAATGTATAATCTGACGTACACCAACCGAAAATAGCAGCATAATTCACAAATTTTGGTGAATTCGTTGAGTTCCTTATAGAAAGAAACAGACGTGGGATCAATCTCTTCCATACCTTAAAAATGGAGGATGGAATGGGATACAAAAATTCCCTGTGGGTGGAAAATTACTGGGGTACACATTTTGAAAAAGAAAAACGAAAATTTGAAACTACCTATGTCTTCTTCCCTCGACGTCATACACCGCACACCTACAGCACCTGAGAACAAAAAGTGAAGCACCCAGGTGACTTGGGGTCTGATGCCAATGTACTTTCGTACCATCGGCAGGTATGTAAATTGTTACAGGTCCATTTCTCTGTGACAAGTCGAACTACCATCAGATTGCATCAGTGTTCTTCAGTTGTAACCTGGTCTGGTAGAATACATGAGGGGCATGAACAGGGTCAGATGTCGAGTGATTACTGTGAAGGACACAAAGACCTTGCGTACTCTTTATCAGCACCTGACAGAATTTAAAAGAGGCCTCACTGAGGGTCGGCACTTGGCCAGCTGGTCGAATCGTGCATAATCCAGATTTGCGGAGGCATCTGGATGTGACAGTCGCCCCTCGTGGACTGCATGGGAAAGTAGGTGTAGGCATAATCGTTGTCGACGTTCCAGTCGACTATGTCTGACGACCACAACGGCTGTTTGCACCAAGCACATAGTAAGCACTTCACATTTGCGCCAACCATCCGAGAACAAGTAAAGGCCTCCCCAAACCATTGTTCGGGGACTAGTAGCAGCCAGACTAAGGAATTACCGTTCCGAGAGTATACTGCTGTAACACAAACGGCCGCTTTTGGAATGGTGTCGTGACTGGGATGCGTGGACTGTTATATATGCATTGTGTTCAATGATGAATCACGGTTCTGCATTACGTTTACGATAATCGAGGACGAATTGCTGGCCTTTGTCCGTCGACTTAGTTGGCGAGCGAAGTACTAACGAAAGAAGAACTGTGAGCAAACCGATAAGTCGCTGGACCCAATAACGAATATACTGCACCAAGCAAGTGGTTGGCTGTGGCTAGCTGCTATCGCAAGCTGCACGTGAATTGCAGACAATGTCATTAATACATTCGCTTTGGTCTTCCGGAGCATCATCTGTTAAAGTTCATATTGGACAATTTTAGAATCAGTTACATGTCTAGAAATTATTAGTACAACGAGGTACTGAAATCAATATTTTAAAACAATTTAGTTTCGTAGCTAAACCCTAATCTAATTCTTCCTGTTTTTAACCCACCGGAAAATTTCATTTTACCTGTCTAGGAGGTAATCACCCTCAGCTTGGGAACCACTGATCTGGAGGCAATGCATGTGTGTCTGACCGAAACTAATCCTATAAAGTGAAATCCTAAAATTACGAAACAGTTAAGCCGATCATTCTGCACGTTAACGGAACATGGCGTCTGGGAACGACAAATAGAACAGTGTCCACACTAGGAGGCTGTCGTGGCGCTGCCAGCATTCCTGGATGGCTGTAGAATTTATTACTGACCCAAGTAAACTCATAATGGAGGTTCTTGACACAGGTCGCAGGGCAAATTCTACACAATTCTGGAAACTGAAATGTGTTATACTAACTTTCTTAACATCAACATTTATCACATACAAAAATATACTAATGATATACTAACTAAGATGGTATCTGTTCTTTCGGACATGCCCGAAAGACAAGATACCATCGGTGACCAAGCAGCTCGTTAGAATGAAATTGGAACGAAATGAACACCCTTAGCTGTTTACAGGCGTTAACATACGTCAACGGGGACAGATGAAAATGTGTGCCCCGACCGGGACTCGAACCCAGAATTTCTTGCTTACATGGCAGAAGCTCTATCCATCTTTTTTTTAATCTCATTTTGTTCGCTTTTTTTTCGTTGCATCTGCTCTGGGCGGACGTCATAAGACATCCGTTTAAGTTCTTTGTTGATCGATTAGCTCAGTTTTTTATTACAGAGGGAGCTAAACCTCTGACCAAACACGCTGAGCTACCGTGCCGGCTGCCGTCTGCCATGTAAGCAGGAGATCCCAGGTTCGAGTCCCGGTCGGGGCACACATTGTCGTATTTCCCCGTTGACGTATGTCAACGCCTGTAAGCAGCTATGGGTGTTCGTTTCATTGCAATATACTAATGAACCCAAATACATGACTACCTGACTAATATCGTGTTGGTCCACTTTTGGAACGCAATATAGTAGCGATTCTGCGTGACATGCATTCGAGAAGTCCTTGGTAGGTTTCTGGAGTTAAGTGATAGCTATATCCTACACGCGGACACCACTCTCGGGGAACCCATCAGTCATGAAAAGATGCAGGTGGTCCACAGTAATGTTTATGTAGTATACAGCTGCCATAGTGTCTTCCATTACCACCACAGATGATGCGGAGGAACAGGCGAGTGTGTCCCACAGCATAACACTGCACCCACCGGTTTGTGTCCCTAGTGTGTCATTCGCTGTGACGATGACGTATCTATACGCAACCACAGAGCTGATTCAACGAGAAATGTGATTCATCCAAACAGGCTACACGTTATCATCGATCCACAGTCCAATCTGTGCCCTGTACAATCGTTAACTGCCGTCGTGGTTCTGACAGCATAGAGACCCGCAGGGGTCGTCTGCTCCGGAGACCTATGTTCAAGAAAGTGCGCTGAAGGGTGTGCTCCGAAACGTATGGTGCCTGCACCAGCATTGTATCCTATCGTCACGTCTGCCACAGATCGTGCACGGCCTATTCCATTTCACAGAGCAGGCAAAACGCCGACCTCAGTGTACTGTGACGAGGCGTGATCGTCCAACACGTTGTCGCCTACCACAGATGCTCACGACAGTAGCACGCTAACAGCCGACGAACTTCGCCGTTTCCGAGATGCTCTTTCGTAGGCGTTGGGACAGAACAATCTGCCAATTGTCAAAGTCGGTTTGATAGAGGATTTCCCCCTGTGTAGCCTGTATCATCGCTAGAATAATGTCCCGCTTGTCTCTATTCTGCTTATATACACTCAAAGAAAATAAATATGACGCACAACAAAGGAGATATGCAACTTGGTCACAAATTGATATTCACACAGGTATCGAAAAACCCACAATTGAAGACTTCGTCGAGCGATAGATGAATGCGTAAACCTACAGCGCAATTTCACCGCGCAGCTGCAAGGATAGTAGATAGGACAAAGTAGCTGCGAATTTCATTCCGTATACTCAAATGGAGAACAACAATGCCTCGCTGACAGGCGGGTGAACAGTATACGCAGATGTCAGCATTTGTGAGTGGACGTGTAGTTGGGCTCGAAGAACCTGGATGGAGTAATCCGCGAATCGCTCGACATTTGAATAGAACCGCTGTCATCATCCGACGGTATTGGCAGGAATGAGTGAAACATGGCCGAACACAGCGTCAATAAGGTAGCGGTTGATCTCGAGAGATGACAGAACGTGAGGAACGGCCAATCGCCAGAGAGGCAAACACCCTGACTCATCACTGCCATCAACACCACGTGCAGCTGGTGCCTCAGTGATCACAAGGACCATTATAGTCCGATTCATGAACGATGGAGGAGCGCGCAGATCGAGGCACGGACGAGAGTTGCACTGTTGCCAATTATGAACGACAGTTCCGGTACGCGTATATACGGGCTTTACCACTGAAGAAAGCGTACATCCTGCTTATATAAAATTTGTCCTTATCACCACATTTAGCGATGGTAACTCGCAACAAATGGAATAAAAATGTACTAAATTCGTTACAATCACGTTCAATGTTCGCATCGGCTACTAAACTCACAGCAGAGCGATCAGAACACTGCTGGAAGCTCATTGACTGTCGGGGAATGCGTGACATAGGTGCGCAGAACGAACATGAACTTGACCGCCATCGTTCGTGATTCCAACTACAACATGCGACACATGGAAAGGGGGCTGAGCCAACGGTGCCCCTCGCGACGGTTACCATTGACTTCTGTACACCAACAGGTCCGTTTGCAGTGGTGTAGGGCACATTCGGCTTGGAATCCCATTGACAGGAGTAGAATTGCTCTCAGTGATGAGTCCCGCTTCGAACCGAGCCCCGATTACTAGCGAAGACGAGTCTGGAGGCGCCCCAGACAGCGGTGGAATACCAATCAAACAGTCGCCCGCCATACGGCCCGACAACTAGGAATGATGGCCTGGAGGTGCCATTCCACAGTAGTACCCCTTTAGTTGTCATGCACAGCAACCTTACAGCACAACGGTATGTTGACGATATCCTACGCTCCAGATTGTTGCCCTTAGTGGTACCATCCTCGGCTCATATATAAGCAAGATAATACCCATCCACATACGGCGAGAGTTTCTACTGTTTGCTTTCGATCTTGCCAAGCCCTACCTTGTCCAGCAATGTCGCCGGATGTCTCCCCAGCTTAGAACGTTTGGAGCATTATGGGTAGGGCCCTCCAATCATCTCGACATTTTTTACGATATAGTGTGCCAACAGGACAGAATATGGCACGATATTACTCAGGAGAACATCCAAAAACTATCACTCAATACCAAGCCGAATAACTGCATCCATAAGCGCCAGTGGTGGACCAACACGTTATTGACTTGCTGAATTTGTAAAACTCTCTCTCTTGAATAAATTATCTAATTTTTCTGAAATTGTAATCACGTGTCTGTACATGCACATCACATCTACCTATTTCCGTTCCATTCCGATAATTCCTTTTTCTCTTACAGTGTACTTTCTTTACTGTGCCATGTGGTCAAAAAACTACCAGGCCGCATACAGTCTCATTGTGTTAAGTTTTGATGCAAGAATGTATATCGAGTAGCGATTTTCGCTCAGGTACAGCGGACGATGGGAAGAATTTTCTGACGCACGCAATTAATTTGTAACATTTGTAGTTGCTTATGATCAGACTGTGCGCTAATGTCCTGTAGTAAATCGCAAATTTCACCGCGATGGCTTATGATGCGACGGCATGAGACGACACTTTCAGGCGATTCGTCCGTCAGACTGCTACGGTCATCTCTGCTCCCCTTCCTCCCCCGGCCAAATCTGATGCTATTCGAGAGAAGGATATGAGTCAGTAAGAGATTGCGTTCTCTTCCTTTTGTCATCATCAACAAGCACACCAGATTCGACGACTCAAATTTTAAAGTTACAGTTTTTGAACGGCCAGTATAGCGTGTTGTACGAGATTTAAAACGCAAAACAACAAACCACCAAAAACGGGAAGGAAAGGGTTTATTTTACCAATTACTTTCTTATTCTTGTTCTTTGGCATTCTTATATATCCATTTTGGCAGTGGTGTTTGGTGGCCGGATGTCATTTCTGACGCCACCAGTTAGCCCAATTTGCGTAACGTGTATCTGAGGCGGGTCGTCGGTTCCAGCCCGGTATTCTCCTTGCTGAGCGGGGGAAACCACCTAAAAACCACACCGAAGCTGGTCGGTTCACCAGCGCTCGTCTTTAATTCGCGACGCGAATTCGATTCGGGACTGGCTCTCCTCTCCGTGCCCATAAGGGGACGCGTTAGCACTCACGGCTATCCGAGTGGGTTATTCATTTTACTGTTACTTCATGTATAGATTTTTTGGATGCTGAATGTAGCAGCATGGAATATACAAGTCGTTAGTGAGGTTATGGAACTGAGTATAAGTTGCCATTTTTCCTGGGATTCATAGATTTTGAGCTACTTTTTGACTCCGTCTCAGCCATATTTGTGTTCCTGAAAAACAAGTCACTGATTCAATCTGGATTAGTACAATGAAAAATAAATACGACTATGCTAGAGCTTTCATTGCATTTCACCAGGATAGTAGGATGTTTAGAATGAAAAGGAAGAGATGCATCTGACCAAAAGTGTCCTCAGCATTCCTAAAACGAAGTTTTCGGATCTTTAAACCGGGAAAACAAACGAATACGTGTTAACAGAACATAACTGAATACGTTTTGTTCCGCTTCTGAATTTTACTGCATGCCTCTACCGCAGAAAAAGTTAAAGAACGAATTTAACAGAGCATGTCTGGAAGTAACCATGACTTAAATAATGAATAATCAACACACCGAAAAAATAACAAAAATTAACTGCGAACTAACAGAATCATATGGTGATCCACCAAACTTCATCTGCAGTTAAAATTTAGCTGTAGACCGTTCAGCCACCCTCGAAGCGCACCGAAAGGCCAAAGGTAAAGCGCTCCCGCCCACCTTATATTCCGGTAGACGAGCAAATTTCATAGTGAAATGAATACGACATGAGGAGCCGACACATGCTGCAGTGACGCACTTTTTGAAGGACGCTGTGTCACGAGGAACCGTAACAGTGCCTATGAGAGTTAACCATTACCAGTGTCAGATTCGACATATTGTCAACGTTAAAACCATCATCACGGTTCAGTAAACCATCTTCAAACGCCCTGCAAATGATTCCTTGACTTCGGAACCATGAAAGGACGAAACAGATGTTTAACTCCGGATAATCTCGTAGTTCTTAATACGGCCTGTTTTATCAGGCTGTAGCAGGTTGTTGCAACGTCGACCTTGCCCGGAACATTCTTGAACTACAAGCAAAGTGCGCCCGATATATGACAAACCACACTGACAGGATATCTTATACACGCCTGCCTTCCGTATAACCACATCATTCTTCACTGAGCCGACGAGCGCGGCTATCTTTGGTGCCGGCAGGAAAATAATCTTGACTTTATGTTTATAGTGTATACGATCCACGTCAGAAGCAGCATTTCCTACAACAGTAGGAAGGCCAAGAACTTGGAACTTCCCTCTGCTGCGTTTTGAGATTGGACACTCGCCTTCCGTTTGAACTGCAAAGGCGTGAGGATCTTCATGGTGGATAGCCAATATATTAAAAAAATTATGAGTTTTATTTTAGTCAGTTAACCCTTCCACTATCACGTCGCACGATAGCTTACCAGTCACATATGTGCTACTGCATCTCTCCAAGTTTCTATTTGCATACGCGACGTCGAGTACTTTCATTAAGGGGCAGGTGTGTCACAACACAAACAAATCATCCACTCCTCACTACCGTATCGAAGTAGATCGCGTCTGCAGACAGAGAGCCCAATTAAGAGATTTGCAAAGCGGGTTGCTATCCTGCCTTGCAGGAAAATTCGTTTGAAAATAGTTTACGCACATACTACCGTTAGCCCTGCCACAAACGGTATTCATATGGAGCACCTGTAATGTGACTTAAGAATGTGGAGATATGCAATCATCCTCTGAGACCACGGAGATGCTTATGAATAACCGTGTATGTCCCACACCTTCCCGCTTTGGAAAACGAAGCGGTGGGATTTTTTTTCGTGTTGTTACACCTAGGTACGAAAGTATATGAAATAAACACCAACGTCTTTCAGTCTGAAAAAGAAAGAAAAGTAGTGTGAAAGGGTTACATACTGCGACTTGATAGCCGGTAAAAGAAATAGATAAGTAAACAGCGCCTGAGGTGATCCTAGTACAGTAGAGTTTCCAAAACTAAGTTTCTAATGAGTCTCGAAAAAAAAGTTTACTATTAGTGCGTATTACCAGTTGTGACTAGCATGGGCTTATAATGCCAAAATGATTCAAAAACTGAGGGTTGGTCTGTGAGAAACAGAGGGGTGCAGGCTGTCAATTGCGAACCATGGTGTCAGGAACTAGACTGGAGTGTAAAACGTCGTCAAGACAGTATTAAAAATGAAATGTACTTTCTGCTTGTTGAACTAACCGGAGAAATGGAAACGGGCCTCGCAACCTTTTTTTGCCATGTCTTCGTCTTAATTAATGGAAGGCAAAATTTCTTCAGAATGAGATTTTCACTCTGCAGCGGAGTGTGCGCTGATACGAAATTTCCTGGCAGATTAAAACTGTGTGCCGGACCTAGACTCGAACTCGGAAGGTAGGAGGCGAGGTACTGGCAGAAGTAAAGCTGTGAGGACGGGGCGTGAGTCGTGCTTGGGTAGCTCAGTTGGTAGACCACTTTCCCGCGAAAGGTGAAGGTTCCGAGTTCGAGTCTCGGTCCGGTACACAGTTTTAATCTACGAGGAAGTTTCAAAATTTCTTCACATTATCATCTTCGACTTATGTAAGATGTTTCTTTCAGAGCTTCAGCAATTTGGATATTGCTAGGATGATAGGGTAGCTCGTTGTGTAAAACTCGTCTAATCGTGCTGTTGGAAAAGCCAAGTTGTGACACGTTGGCGATTCGGCTTCTTTCGTTTTCAGCTCTTACACGCTCTATGTTTCCAGGACTACGTACTGCCTTTGGTTTCCAAGGCTTCTTTATCGTCATTGACGAAATCTCTTCAAAGTTCTTAATCCACCTGTCAATCGCACAGGCAGACGACGGAGTTCCGGTCCGATTAATCTGAAAATGGGTACGAAAGGCACGACGTGCCTGCACGTAAGAATTGACGTTTTAGTAACACGTTTTGACAGCGCAAGCGCATGCTGTGGTGCCTACCTCGCCATTGCTGCTGAATGCTAACGTGTCAGGAACACGGCCGACAGTATTCCCACCACCCATCATCTGAGCCACGATTTCTGTGTATTTCGCAGGCCGTTGTGGCCGAGCGGTTCTAAGAACCACGTGGCTGCTACGGTCGCACGTTCGAATCCTGCCTCGGGCATGGATGAGTGTGATATCCTTAGATTAGTTAGGTTTACGTAGTTCTAAGTCTAGGGGCTGATGACCAAGTCCCGTAGTGCTTAGAGCCATTTGAACCATTTTCCGTGCATTTCAGAACTACTCTTTACTTTGCTCCACTCCGTATGTGAATCTGGCTGAATAAGTCTTAAGAGGAATTTCTTTCCATAGTGAACGTTGTGGTGTCGTCAGAAGAGTGAGGTCTCATGTTAATGTTGGTACCTCAAGACGGAACCACAACCTACAGACAATCGCTGCCAGGGACAGCGATGAATGATGCCACACTAGTAACAGTCTCCCCGTACTTCCTATCCGGAAGCGAGCTGGTGTCGTAACTCAGAACTGTGCACTGTAGGTCCTAGTTAAATATTAAGTGACATTCGGCTGCCACTCAGTATAAGAACTAAATTGTTCCTGTGTTCTGCGATTGTATCAAATGTATAACGCCCCTTATGTGGACATACATTTCTTACGAAGTTAAGTATCATGTTTCCAGAATGAGATTTTCACTCTGCAGAGGAGTGTGCGCTGATATGAAACTTCCTGACAGATTAAAACTGTGTGCCGGATCGAGACTCGAACTCGAGACCCTTGCCTTTCGCGGGCAAGTGCTCTACCGCTTGGTCGAGCACTTGCCTGGGAAAGGCAAAGTTAACGAGTTCGAGTCTCGATCCGACACACAGTTTTAATCTAAGTATAAAGTATTGATGTGTTTTATTGAAACTGACGTAATGTTCGCTGCATGTTCTAGGATCTACTCTACCTCCTCCAGAAGTAGAAACACAGAACTGTCATCTAGGTTTGCTACACCATATAAATGTGTGTGGCCGGGATCCCCCTTATGAGGAAGGGGGCCGGCTGCCTGTTGCAAGTCGTCTTATTTGAGTCACTTCGGCGACTTGGGCGTCTATGATGACGCAATGATGATGAGGACACCACACGCACACACCCACTGACAGGCCGGGGTCGATAGGAAGAAATACAAACGGTAACACCACGCTACGACATACAAAAAATATTAAATTGATGGGTATGGCTTTTCTTTAAGAAATTATTTGAGGAACTGAATACCGTATGTATCCAAATCACAGACACAGTTTTGAAAGAATAAGAGGTCTAACTTCTTTTTTTAAAGAAGTCTGAACATCCTATATTTCCTATAAAAAGTTATTCACAATATTTCCGTTTATAGGCTAGTGACAACAGTTGTGTTCTGACAGTTGTAAAGTTTGTAATTAACGAAAAACTACATGCACCAAGCACACAATTATGAGCTACTCAACAATTCATAGTCATCGTTATCATCGTTTTCATTAGCCACATTGTGGCTTGAGAGTCGGATTAAACTGACAATATACGCTATATAGTCAAAAGTATCCGGACACTTGGCCGAAAATGACTTAAGTTCGTGGCACCCTCCCATAAGTAACGCTGGAATTCAATATGGTGTTGGCCCACCCTTAGCTTTGATGAGAGCTTCCACTCTCGCAGACATACGTTCAATCCGGTGCTGGAAGGTTTCTTGGGGAATGGCAACCCATTCTCCACGGAGTGCTGCACTGAGGAGAGGTATCGATGTCGGTCGGTGAGGCCTTGCACGAAGTCCGCGTTCCAAAACATCCCAAAGGTGCTCTAAAGGATTCTGGTCAGGACTCTGTGCAGACCAGTCGATTACAGGGATGTTGTTGTCGTGTAACCACTCCGCCACAGGCCGTGCATTATGAACAGATGCTCGATCATGTTGAAAGATGCTGTCGCCATTCCCGAATTGCTCCTCAATAGTGGAAAGCAAGAAGGTTCTTAAAACATCAATGCAGGCCTGTGCAGTGATAGTGCCACGCAAAACAGCAAGAGGTGCAAGCCCCCTTCATGAAAAACACGACCACACCTAACACCATCGCTTCCGAGTTTTACTGTTGGCACTACACACGCTGGCAAATGAAGCTCACCGGGCATTCGCCATACCCACACCCTGCCATCGGATCTCCACATTGTGTACCGTGATTCGTCACACCACATAACATTTTTCTACTGTTCAGTCGTCCAATGTTTACGCTCCTTACACCAAGCGAAGCATCATTTGGCATTTACCGGCGTGATGTGTGGCTTATGAGCAGCGGCTCGATCATGAAATCCAAGTTTTCTCACCTTTCAGTTAATTGTCATAGTATCTGCAGTGGATCCTGATGCAGTTTGGTCTGGGCGATGCCTGCCTATTTACACATTACGACCCTCTTCAACTGTCGGCGGTCTCTGCCAGCTAACAAATAATGTCGGCCTGCACTCTCTTGTGCTGTACGTGTCCCTTCCAGTTTCCACTTCACTATCAGATCGGAAACAGCCGACCTAGGGATGTTTAGGAGTGTGGAAATCAGGCGTACAGACTTATGACACGAGTGACGCCCAATCACCTGACCACGTTCGAAGTCCATTACTTCCGCGGAGCGCCCCATTCTGCTCTCTCAGGATGTCTAATGACTACCGAGGTCGCTGTTGTGGAGTACCTGGCAGTAGGTGGCACCACAATGCTCCTAATATGAAGAACGTATGTTTTTCGGAGTGTCCAGATACTTTTGATCACATAGTGTACCTCCGATTTTGAAGTGTTAGCACTACGTACGCGATATACATACAAAATTATGTCGGAAACCATAGACAATTGACAAGTGCAGAGCACAATATTATTCTTTGTGCTTTGGGCCCGTAAGGAAATGAATATAAGAGAAATCGGCGAAACAGATTTTCGTGAATGTTCACATATACAGTGTGGGCCAACAATACAGACAAAACTGTGTCACCGTAGACGGTGTGCTTTGAACCCATATGGTTCTCAGCGCCTAGTTTGTTAGTTGTCCCGAGTAATCGCATGGCACGTTTGTTCCTGAATTGTTTACATTCTTTTCCTGGCGGAAAATGATTGTGTTAAGACTGCGGAGTGTCATTCTTTTGCCGGGCACACATTACACACGAAAGCTATACTCATGATACAGCACTCACTTTTCGCGAAGGAAAGAAGAAAATGTGCCGGACGAAACAGAGCATCCACGACTGCGCGGCTAGACGTACCTCTCTCTGTACGCTGCCCAATATTGCCTCTCGACGTAACTTCAGCCAAGCCCCACCTCGAGGGATTCGAAACGAGAGCCAAACTGATAACGGCGTGTGCTCGTGCCATTATAAGTTCCATTTCGGCGGCTATATTTCATCTGCCAGAACCAATAAAAATGTCTGAAGTGATCATCGCTACAAAGAATGAAAGCTGTATATTCTCTCTCTCTCTCTCTCTCTCTCTCTCTCTCTCTCTATAAACACTGTAAGAAAAGATTGTTCCCTGACTCCATGGGATATGGAATGTATTCCAATTAAATCGGGCTATTAGGAAATGACATTACAAGCAATACGAGAGTTTCGCTATATTATCAGCAAATTAACTGATGCTGACCGAATTAGAGAGTATGTAAGATACAGACTAACAATAGCAAGGGAAGTGTTTCTGAAAAGGAGAAATTTATTGACGTCGTTATTAATGAGGACAAGAAGGCTTGTTGACGCAAGTACTTAAGATCCGAAGTGAAAAATGTAATCTAATTAAAAATGTGCAAGTGAGATGTAACAATAAATGAGATTATTTATATCTGTATAGAGTCTAGCCTTGTACAGAACTGAAACGTGGACGATAAGCAGTTCAGACGAGAAGAGAATAGAAACTTTTGAAATGTGCCACAGGAGTATGGTGAACATTAGATGGACAGATCGCATAACTTACGAGAAAGTATTGAATCAAAGTAATGATCAAAGAAATGTATGCCAAAACGTGATTAAACGAAGTGGTTGATGAGTTTGGGGGGGGGGGGGGGGGAGATACAAAAACTGTAGAGAGAAACCAAGGCTAGAGTATAATAAACAAGTTCAGATAGACGTGGGATGCAGTAGTTTTGCAGAGAGGAAAAAGACACACACAGGACTGCCACAACAACAATAACAGAAGATTTTAATATGAACACAGAATAAACCAAACGACGACGCACAAGGGAGTATTAATTTAAAGTTAGCCTTCTTATAACAGTTACTCGCAACTCAGACAGCATTAGTATCAGCCCTATATTGTATTTCAGTGTGCGTGTGTGTAATAAAAGAGAGGTTCCTTTCGGACGTATGTACTGAACTTGCTTTTGTAAATTCTGTTTCCTCAATTCACAGGTACTTAGTCCTAAGTGGGTGGTACATGAGTGCTACGCCATTGGAGATCCACTAAGAGTAATCTTCACTAAAACACCAAATAAGAATATATTCCTCTGCTCTTTATATTGTTCTCTCCCTTGGAACCAGTCATTGGCGAATCTTTATAAACTACTGCCTATGCCATTTACTCAAGTATTCCCTATCGTAATCAAGGATATCAAATCATTACTTGCTCACCGCCAGATCATTGGAGGCCCTAATAGTATTTCGAGAATGTAAATTCGATTCCGCGTCCTCGCCACCTGAATTTTATGGAGTCAGCAACTGGTCCACAACGGCTAATGTACATGGATGCAATGTTACAGATGAAAGATTGGAGCTATTCTCTGACTGGGGCATTTCGGCACGCAAGAATGAATTAACAGAGACAGCAGAAATACTTTATAAAATACCTTATGCAGATGTTTATAAGACTAGGTCAGGGACTGAAGCCGGCCGCGGTGGTCTCGCGGTTCTAGGCGCGCAGTCCGGAACCGTGCGACTGCTACGGTCGCAGGTTCGAATCCTGCCTCGGGCATGGATGTGTGTGATGTCGTTAGGTTAGTTAGTTAGTTTAAGTAGTTCTAAGTTCTAGGGGACTGAGGACCACAGCAGTTGAGTCCCATAGTGCTCAGAGCCATTTGAACCAGTGACTGAATACAAGGTTCAAGTGGCTCTAAGCACTACGGGACTTAACATCTGTGGTCATCAGTATCCTAGAACTTAGAACTACTTAAACCTAACTAACCTAAGGAAATCACACACATCCATGACCGAGGCAGGATTCTAAACTGCGACCGTAGCCTGAATACAAGGAAGACAGCCAAGTTAGCACCGGATATAACTTAGCTGTTATTATTATTATTTGTGGAAATTTAAGATCGAACAGGAGCCAATGTTACCACTGAGCAAGTCCGTCGGCATAAAACCAATAAAGATAGCACAAAATGTTGACACATTTGTTGGTAAAACGAAAAGTAAATGCAATGTGCCTCATAAATGGCGGAAATTTTCTCAGACATTTTACAAGCACGTAAATTACGAAGTGCTACACTGTCTAAAAGATTATACTAAGTGTTGCTGGAATTTTTAATACACCTTGAGCAGATAGGGATGCTGTGAAGAACCCAACGTACAAACATAAAAATGGTCCCAACACGGAGCCCTGTGGAACACCTGCCATTCGGCCTTCCCACTTGACACAGAGAAGGCTAGAGCCGCGAGCGTCGGCCCGGTGGAAAAGCTGCGATACCTACCTCGCCTTTTTTTATACAGAAGGGTCCACAAAAATGTATCCACTGTTTGCAAGTCCATAACTGGCAAACTAATTGACGGAGTTGTCTCATCTTTGGTAGTGTAATAGTTTGTAGTTTCGGCAATCGCCACACAAGCGTTGTATTGCGTTGTTTTGTTTTGTCAGATGACAGTCGCCAGATAGTGTTTTGTTCTTAGTTACACCTAGTTACTCGAGTAAACATGGCTGGCACAAGGCTTACATTCGAGGAAAGGAAGTCAGTTTTGAAGTGGTATTTTAAGTACGAAAACATTAATGAGGTTCAACGGCAATGGCGAAATGAGTATCCTACAGAGCCACCGGCATGTTTAACGATTCGTCGCATTCGAGGCAAATTTGAAGCCGAAGGCTGTGTTAAAGATGTACACAAACAACGATCCGGACTACCTGTAACAGTAACAAGTCCAGCTAACTCCCGTCGTATGTTACAACAGTTTACTCGCTCACCACACAAGTCTGTGAGACAGTGTGCCCGTGAAACTGGCGTGAGTCGCTCAAGTGTTCGGCGAATTCTGAAGACAGAAAAGTGGAAGTACTACATCCCACGATTGCTACACGCAATGAACGAGGACGACCCAGATCGTAGAATGGAGTACTACGAGTGGTTTACTAACATGGTGCGCAACGTTGAAGAGTTTGCAGAGATGATTGTGTGGTCTCATGAGGCACAGTTCAAACTCAATGGCACAGTAAATCGCCCCAATTGCATCTACTGGGCCGCCGAAAATCTGAACGTCCATACGACAAAGCCGTGAATTTGCCAGGAGTAAATGTGTGGTGTGGGTTGTCTTACCGGGGCTCGATTGGGCCATTCTTTTGACGGCGCAGTTACCGGTGAGGTGAACCTTCAGACATCCATTTTACCTGCCATCCGAAACTTGCATGGAGACGGAAGGGTTTACTTTCAACAAGATGGTGCCCCAGCCCACTACCAAAATCTTGTTAGGGCGTATCTCGACGAAAATCTGCCAGGAAGATGGATAGGCCGTAGAGGTGCTGTGTAGTATCCACCACGTTCCCTAGATCTAACTCCTCTGTACTTTTAGCTCTGGGGAACACTAAAGGACGTCGTTTATCGACAAAAGCCACGCACATTGGATGAACTTCGTGAAACCATGTTACATTCATGTGCAAATATCCAACGTTGCACTCAGTAGTTCGTGCTGCAGCTCGGCGGCATCGTTTGTGTGTGGATGTTAATGATCATTTCATATCTTTAAGTTGGACTTTAAGCTACACTTTCACCAAAAATGAGACAACTCCGTCAATTATTTTGCAAATTATGGACTTTTAAACAGTGGATTCATTTTTTTGGATCCCTCTGTATAAGCTGTGTAGCTATGCAAGCAGCGGAGCACTCACTGTAAGAGATTCTCACGAATAATAAGCGCCCAGACACGAACCCTGTGGGACCTGCCACTTCCGTGTCGCCGCTTGACACAGAGACGGCTTTAGCCAGGAGTACCGGCGCGTTGGGGTCGCTGCGATGCCTACCTGCGTGAAAGACGTCCCACCACTGGCCACGTTGTGCGGCAGCGGCGACGTCGGCTGCTGCTGCTGTTGGTGCATAGCCAGACTCCGCGTCGCCATGGCGATGCGACTGCCCGGCACCGGGACCCGCGTCACGGGCATGGCTGCAGCGCTCAGACACCCACACGACACACTACACCACCACTAACTACCAGCACAGCTACGACCACCACCACTAGCACCAACACGGACAACGCCAACTCTACTGGGCCGAGGCGCGGCGAGGACGTGCTCGCGGCGCGACTGCTCGCTACTTACTGCTGCTCGAGGCGACGACGGCCACGAGAGAGGCGGAAGACGGCCGCAGCAGCAGAGACCGGCGGAACCGAGGCGGCCACCACAGCGGACGCGGCAAGGCGGCACCGGAAATCAGATAAAGAGGAAACGCAGCTCAGCGCTCGCTCCACTGCAGACTCGCGCTCTGCCCGCTCCCAGTGCTCATTCTCGCTCATTGGTAATTGGCCAATGATGAGGGCACGGCCAGGGCCGCTGTCTCGTATAATGGCGACCAACTGCAAGGGTCGCGTTATGTCTCATAAATCAATTGCTACGAGTCTGTCAATGATGTACGATGTCCTCGAGCTACTACTCCGTTTTTATACACAAAGTCTTGAATTAGGCAGGTAAGTCGCTGAAAAACGAATTTTGTTATTTGCACAGAAAAATGACAAACTACGGTAGGTGCAAAGAACGTACACAGAGTGTTCCAAAAACACCGTTACACTGTTCTAGGACTTGTAGGGCGGAGTGTGTACGTAGTATTTGTAATAGGAACGTATATCTGGAAACGTACCTTTTCCGTACTACAGCCGTTTGAAAATGTATTTGCTAGGTAGCTGTGCAACAGGATAGTCTTGGGAGGGGAGAGGGGTAGTTAAGTCGAATCGGCTGATGTCATTTGACGTCTATCCTACCCCTCTGGCGTAGTTCCAGCCTCATTTGGGTTAAGGGGGGTAGGACGTCAGACGGGCCGACTTGGAGCAGGAGAGGCACAACAAAAAAATGGTTCAAATGGCTCTGAGCACTATGGGACTTAACATCTTAGGTCATCAGTCCCCTAGAACTTAGAACTACTTAAACCTAACTAACCTACGGACATCACACACATCCATGCCCGAGGCAGGATTCGAACCTGCGACCGTAGCAGTCCCGCGATTCCGGACTGCAGCGCCTAGAACCGCACGGCCACCGCGGCCGGCGAGGCACAACAGGACATTTTAATTTCCACTGTCTATAATTTTACAAATAAATTCATAAAACTTTGCCAGCATGAGGAGAAAGGATTCAGGATTCATACTCTTAGCGGTGTAAGTTCAAAAAGTAACAGAATAATTTTTTTTAAATGTGAAGTTTCATCAAAGGAGCAGCTCCTGTGGAGCAATTCTGGAAGTGTGGGGTGTCGCACTGTTCTGCTGGAATTGCTCAAGTCCGTCGCATTGCACAATGGACATGAATGGATGGATGCATGTGATCAGACAGGATGCTTACGTACGTGTCACGTGTCAGTGTCTTATCTAGAAGTATCAGGGGGCCCCACATCACTCCAACTGCACACGTCCCACACCATTACAGAGCCGCCTCAGCTTGAACAGTCCTCAGCTGACATGCGGGGTCCATGGATTCATGAGGTTGTCTCCATGACACGTACACGTCCATCCGCTCGATACAATTTGAATCGAGACTCGACCGACCAGGCAGTATGTTTCGAGTCATCAACAGCCTAATGTCGGTGTTGACGATCCCAGGCGAGGCGTAAAGCTTTGTGAGGGGCAGTCACCAAGGGTACACGAGTGGGCCTGCGACTCCGAAAGCTCATATGGAAGATGTTCCATTGAATGGTTCGCACGCTGACACTTGTTGTGGCCCAACATTGAAATCTGTAGCAATATGTGGAAGGATTGCACTTCTGTCACGTTTAACGATTCTTCTCAGTCGTTATTAGTCCCGTTCTTGCAGGATCTTTTTCCGGCCGCAGCGATGCCGGAGATTTTATGTTTCACCGGATTCCTGATATTCACGGTACACTAGTGAAATTGTCGTACTGGAGGTTCCTCACTTCATCGCTACCTCGAAGATGCTGCATCCCATCGCTCGTGCGTCGAATACTATACCATGTTCAAACTCACATATGTCTTGATAACCCTGACATTATAGCAGCGGTAACCGATCTAACAACTGCGCCAGACACTTGTCTTATATAGGCGTTGCAGACCGCAGCGCCGTATTCTGCCTGTTTACAGATCTCCGTATTTGAATACGCATGCATATACCAGTTTCTTTGCCGCTTCAGTGTATATTACAGATGTTTAAGAACCAGTGACCGTTTATTCAATAAAAATACAAACAGGCATTTTTAAAAATAGTTATTTGTTGCATTAACTGGTTTTCGAACCTTGTGTACAGGAGGATATATGGCTACTTCAAAGCGTAATGCTGTGCGCTGAATCTGTGACAAGAAGATAGAACATGCTTTAACGCGTCGTCGTGAGTACTGTTTATATGCCAATTTGAATCCAAAAACTGATAGCGACAATACGGTCGGCTTTGTTGTTAATCTTCATCTGTGTTACCAACTGCCCATCACGATGGAAGCAGTTAGATGGATATTAACAAAGCCACCCATACTGTCGCTGTAAGTACAAAATTCAATTTTGGATCAAAATCGGCATATAAACAGTACTCACGGCTATGCATTAAGGCATGTTCCATCTTCCTGTCACAGAGCCAGCATCCAGCATTATAATTTGACAGCTATGTAACCTATGTAATCGGGCAGGTAGGTTAGAAAATTTAAAAAGGGAAATGCATAGGTTAAAGTTAGATATAGTGGGAATTAGTGAAATTCGGTGGCAGGAGGAACAAGACCTCTACACCTACCACAGTAGTACAAGCTTATATACCAACTAGCTCTGCAGATGATTAAGAAATTGATGAAATGTATGATGAGATAAAAGAAATTATTCAGGTAGTGAAGGGACATGAAAATTTAATAGTCATGGGTGACTGGAATTCGGTAGTAGGAAAAGGGAGAGAAAGAAAACATAGTAGGTGAATACGGATTGGGGCAAAGAAATGAAAGAGGAGTCCGCCTGGTAGAATTTTGCACAGAGCACAACTTAATCATAGCTAACACTTGGTTCAAGAATAATAAAAGAAGGCTGTATACATGGAAGAACTCTGGAGATACTAAAAGGTATCAGATAGATTATATAATTGTAAGACAGAGATTTAAATTGTAAGACATTTCCAGGGGCAGATGTGGACTCTGACCACAATCTATTGGTTATGAACTGTAGACTAAAACTAAAGAAACTGCAAAAAGGTGGGACTTTAAGGAAATGGGACCTGGATAAACTGAAAGAACCAGAGGTTGTACAGAGTTTCAGGGAGAGCATAAGGGAACAATTGACAGAAATGGGGGAAAGAAATACAGTAGAAGAAGAATGGGTAGCTTTGGGGGATGAAGTAGTGAAGGCAGCAGAGGATCAAGTAGGTAAAAAGACGAGGGCTAGTAGAAATCCTTGGGTAACAGAAGAAATATTGAATTTAATTGATGAAAGGAGAAAATATAAAAATGCAGTAAATGAAGCAGGCAAAAAGGACTACAAACGTCTCAAAAATGAGATCGACAGGAAGTGCAAAATGGCTAAACAGGGATGGCTAGAGGACAAATGTAAGGATGTAGAGGCTTATCTCACTAGGGGTAAGCTAGATACCGCCTACAGGAAAATTAAAGAGACCTTTGGAGATAAGAGAACCACTTGTATGAACATCAAGAGCTCAGATGGAAACCCAGTTCTAAGCTAAGAAGGGAAAGCAGAAAGGTGGAAGGAGTATATAGAAGGTCTATACAAGGGCGACGTACTTGAAGACAATATTATGGAAATGGAAGAGGATGTAGATGAAATGGGAGATACGGTACTGCGTGAAGAGTATGACAGAGCACTGAAAGACCTGAGCCGAAACAAGGCTCCCGGAGTAGACAACATTCCATTGGAACTACTGACGGCCTTGGGAGAGCCAGTCCTGACAAAACTCTACCAGCTGGTGAGCAAGATGTATGAAACAGGCAAAATACCCTCAGACTTCAAGAAGAATATAATAATTCCAATCCCAAAGAGGCAGGTGTTGACAGATGTGAAAATTAGTGAACTATTAGTATAATAAGCCACAGCTGCAAAATACTAACACGAATTCTTTACAGACGAATGGAAAAACTAGTAGAAGCCGACCTCGGGGAAGATCAGTTTGGATTCCGTAGAAATAATGGAACACGTGAGGCAATACTGACCTTACGACTTATCTTAGAAGCTAGATTAAGGAAGGGCAAACCTACGTTTCAGGCATTTGTAGACTTAGAGAAAGCTTTTGACAATGTTGATTGGAATACTCTCTTTCAAATTCTAAAGGTGGCCGGGGTAATATACAGGGAGCGAAAGGCTATTTACAATTTGTACAGAAACCAGATGGCAGTTAAGAGTCGAGGGACATGAAAGGGAAGCAGTGGTTGGGAAGGGAGTAAGACAGGGTTGCAGCCTCTCCCCGATGTTATTCAATCTGTATATTGAGCAAGCAGTAAAGGAAACAAAAGAAAAATTCAGAGTAGTTATTAAAATCCATGGAGAAGAAATAAAAACTTTGAGGTTCGCCGATGACATTGTAATTCTGTCAGAGACAGCAAAGGACTTGGAATAGCAGTTGAACGGAATGGACAGTGTCTTGAAAGGAGGATGTAAGATGAACATCAACAAAAGCAAAACGAGGATAATTGCATGTAGTCGAATTAAGTCGGGTGATGCTGAGGGAATTAGATTAGGAAATTAGACACTTAAAGTAGAAAAGGAGTTTTGCTATTTGGGGAGCAAAATAACTGATGATGGTCGAAGTAGTGAGGATATAAAATGTAGACTGGAAATGGCAAGGAAAGCGTTTCTGAAGAAGAGCGAAATTTGTTAACATCGAGTATAGATTTAAGTGTCAGGAAGTCTTTTCTGAAAGTATTTGTATGGAGTATAGCCATGTATGGAAGTGAAACATGGACGATAAATAGTTTGGACAAGAAGAGAATAGAAGCTTTCGAAATGTGGTGCTACAGAAGAATGCTGAAGATTAGATGGGTAGATCACATAACTAGTGAAGTATTGAATAGAATTGGGGAGAAGAGAAGTTTGTGGCACAACTTGACCAGAAGAAGGGATCGGTTGGTAGGACATGTTCTGAGGCAGCAAGGGATCACCAATTCAGTATTGGAGGGCAGCGTGGAGGGTAAAAATCGTAGAGGGAGACCAAGAGATGAATACACTAAGCAGATTCAGAAGGATGTAGGTTGCAGTAGGTACTGGGAGATGAAGAAGCTTGCACAGGATAGGGTAGCATGGAGAGCTGCATCAAACCAGTATCAGGACTGAAGACGACAACAACAACAATGTAACTTTTTGTACACATCCGAAGATGAACCTGAAAAGGTTCGAAAATGCGGTTCAACTACTTCAAAAAAATTACTGGTTACAGTTTTTCTGTATATATATCCTTATGTGTCTGAATATTACCGCAACATGGTTGACAGTATGTTTGCAGAATAGACCGACGTGATCCTTCTGAATCGCGATTTCGCGAAGCTCACGGTAATGGAAGAGATGCTCGTCGCCTTTATCAAGATCTTTCTCCACATCGTCCGACTCCATCGCATACCCTTTTCGCAACAATCATGCAACGTCTTCGAGAAATTATATGTTCACCGTCAGCAGGCATGATTGTGACGCCACACACCCAATCTGGAAGAGGCCATACTGCATCACGTTGAAGACAACCGATTTATGAGTACACGAGCAATGTCTTTGTCTATTAACGATTGGAGTTGTAAAACAAGTGATGCACTGTGTCACGTCTAATAAATTACTTGCAAGAGTCGTTTCATCATCAACATGTTTCAAAATGATTGTAACACAGATAGTATATGATTCCAGAGACGGATTCCAATTCAAAATATCGTAGATTACGCTAAAAGTTCCGCAATTCCACTGATTTGTCAAGTTAATAACCAGTGCTGCAAAAAAGAGCACCTCTGTAAGATAGTTTCATTGCCAGATACATAGGCTGTCGTTTTATGGCCAGAGTCTCCACAAGATTACATTATGCCTACGATTACTTGATTAAAAAAAGTAGCGTCCCGTCCACATAGGTCGACATCGGGGTCGTTAGAGACGCAGCACGATATCGGATTCGGGATGATTCGGGAAGGAAATAGACCGTGCCCTTTCAGAGGAGCCATCTTGCCATTTGCATTAAGCGATTTAGAGTATTCTTGGAAACACTCTGTATCGCGAAAAGTGGAAATTGACTAAATAAAAAAAGGAATCCGCTAAATTTGGATTACACGACATCCAACTAAATGCAATTACGGGTAACTTAAATTGGAACGATCATGTAGAAAATGCTGTGGGGAAGGCCGACCAAAGACTGCGTTTTTTTGGTTCAACACTCATAAGATGCAACAGGTCTACTAAAGAAACTGCATTCACTACGCTTGTCCCTGTTCTTCTGGAACACTGCTGCGTGGTGCGGGATCAGTGTCACATAGGATAGATGGAGGACATCGAGAAAACTCTAAGACAAGCGCTCGTTTTCTATTATCGCGAAATGGATAATGGAGGGTGTCTCAGATGTGAAATGCAAGTTAGAGTGGCTATCATTTAAACAAAGGCGTTTTTCGTTGCGGCGAGATCTTCTCACGAAATTTCGATCATCAACTTTCTCCTGTGAACGCGAATATACACTCCTGGAAATTGAAATAAGAACACCGTGAATTCATTGTCCCAGGAAGGGGAAACTTTATTGACACATTCCTGGGGTCACATACATCACATGATCACACTGACAGAACCACAGGCACATAGACACAGGCAACAGAGCATGCACAATGTCGGCACTAGTACAGTGTATATCCACCTTTCGCAGCAATGCAGGCTGCTATTCTCCCATGGAGACGATCGTAGAGATGCTGGATGTAGTCCTGTGGAACGGCTTGCCATGCCATTTCCACCTGGCGCCTCAGTTGGACCAGCGTTCGTGCTGGACGTGCAGACCGCGTGAGACGACGCTTCATCCAGTCCCAAACATGCTCAATGGGGGACAGATTCGGAGATCTTGCTGCCCAGGGTAGTTGACTTACACCTTCTAGAGCACGTTGGGTGGCACGGGATACATGCGGACGTGCATTGTACTGTTGGAACAGCAAGTTCCCTTGCCAGTCTAGGAATGGTAGAACGATGGGTTCGATAACGGTTTGGATGTACCGTGCACTATTCAGTGTCCCCTCGACGATCACCAGAGGTGTACGGCCAGTGTAGGAGATCGCTCCCCACACCATGATGCCGGGTGTTGGCCCTGTGTGCCTCGGTCGTATGCAGTCCTGATTGTGGCGCTCACCTGCACGGCGCCAAACACGCATACGACCATCATTGGCACCAAGGCAGAAGCGACTCTCATCGCTGACGACGACACGTCTCCATTCGTCCCTCCATTCACGCCTGTCGCGACACCACTGGAGGCGGGCTGCACGATGTTGGGGCGTGAGTGTAAGACGGCCTAACGGTGTGCGGGACCGTAGCCTAGCTTCATGGAGACGGTTGCGAATGGTCCTCGCCGATACCCCAGGAGCAACAGTGTCCCTGATTTTCTGGGAAGTAGCGGTGCGGTCCCCTACGGCACTGCGTAGGATCCTACGGTCTTGGCGTGCATCCGTGCGTCGCTGCGGTCCGGTCCCAGGTCGACGGGCACGTGCACCTTCCGCCGACCACTGGCGACAACATCGATGTACTGTAGAGACCTCAAGCCCCACGTGTTGAGCAATTCGGCGGTACGTCCACCCGGCCTCCCGCATGCCCACTATACGCCCTCGCTCAAAGTCCGTCAACTGCACATACGGTTCACGTCCACGCTGTCGCGGCATGCTACCAGTGTTAAAGACTGCGATGGAGCTCCGTTTGCCACGGCAAACTGGCTGACACTGACGGCGGCGGTGCACAAATGCTGCGCAGCTAGCGCCATTCGACGGCCAACACCGCGGTTCCTGGTGTGTCCGCTGTGCCGTGCGTGTGATCATTGCTTGTACAGCCCTCTCGCAGTGTCCGGAGCAAGTATGGTGGGTCTGACACACCGGTGTCAATGTGTTCTTTTTTCCATTTCCAGGAGTGTATTTTGTTCACTCTCACCTACATAGGGAAGAATGATCATCGTAATAAAATATAAAAAATCAGAGCTCGCTTGGAAAAACCTTCTGCCAGACACCTCAGCGTGAAGTGGAGAGTAGACGTCTATACGTCGATGAAGGTGGATGGCCGAACGGGCATTTGAATCATCGTCCTCAAGAATGCGAGTGCAGTGCGCTAACCACGCGCCACCTCGATCGGTCCTCGGTTCTAGTTCCCCAAGACTGACCTTATAATCAGTCTGCTTTTTCCCCATCCTCTTTAGTGTGGACAGGCAACAAGAAGAAAAGTTTTTTTTCTAAAAAAGACCAATATATACAAATGAAGGTCTTCGCCATGTTCAACGAAATAAAATTTTCTAACAGTAAATGGAAGGCGACTGCACGTCTTCTGAAAAGTCGCGGACAACCTGCTAATTGACGCACGAAGAACGCCAACAAAATTTTATTGCTAACAATAATATGGTAATGTCCAATACAAACTGGAGTGCTGGGAAGTCTTCTGTGGGGACGAGACATGGTCGATATACAGCATAGACAAGAAAAGAATAAATACTTTTTAAGTGTTTGCTACAGAAGAATGTTGAAGATTAATTAGTTATCTACGAGAAACTGAATCGAATTGAACACTCGGAGTCATGTAGATACGAAGAAACTTACGCTCGATTGACTAACTTGGACAGTTGCATCAAACCAATCTTGGGACGACGACATACTTAATGATGGCCTCTGAAAGAGTGTCACAAACTCTGACGGTATTACCCAATATGACGAGACTTTATAACCCGAGCAACTACGCATACGTGAATTACGACAGTGAAAGCCTACGTTTTAATAGAGAGAAAACGGCTACTAAGACACAGGCACAGGAGAGTGTGCATTTTCCATCCAAAACGCATGTATAAAATATGAACGGTGTCTGTTAATTCCTTTATACAGTATGTAAACCAGCTTTAGAGCCAGATTTCTCTAAAAGAAACCTGTGTGAAGGCCAATGATGGAAACGCTTTGTGATCGGATTGTCGACTCGTTATCAGTTAGCACTCGGCATGTAGGTCTTAATGGGTGATATCTTCATAAATCAAACAAAGCTTGAGCGCTCCGCTTGAGTGATACTGGCCAGGCGCTGCTCAGGACAGAGTAGGAAGTTTTAGGAGGCCGTTTGTGGATGATGCAATTTTATTTTCAGTACTCGGAAAACCGGATAACTATGACGAACTCCAGGAACTAGGAGAGTATGGACTCTCTGCGTAGGGATTGGCAGCTGAGCCTCGACATAAATAAACGTAACATATTGCACATAAGTAGCGAGAACGAGGAATTAATATACGGTTACGTGATTGGCGGTCAACCACTTATAAACAGTAACGACCTTAAAATACGAGGGTCATTTCAAAACTAATGCCTTCAATTTTTTTTCTCTTGACAGTTCCGAGCCACACTATGATAGTGTAACATTAACTTTTTGATCTCCCTTCTAATACCCTGCCCGTTTAGTTGTTCTGCGACACACACACACACACACACACACACACACACACACACACACGCCATTTTGGAACGCTCGCCTTCTGCTGCTGACTTCGAGGTGCGTACAAAACAAATGAGTCGTTGAAGTCCTCATTGCTGAATAAACTGCGGCAGTGATATCCATAATAGACTTGAGTAATGCAATGCGGCGGGGTACTGCGTTTCAGTAGCAGAGGAAACGATGTGCACGGCCCTGGTCAGTTGCCATCCTTCATAATGAACAGTCTCCGTCAACTCATCTTAAACCATCGGCACATACGACCATGGAATTAAGTGTACAGCTGAATGTCAGTCGTAATGCCTTAGACAAGATGTTGAACCACCTTACCGCAAAGTGTGTGCGTAATGCCCTCCCACGAATACTTACGCAAGGCTAAAAACCGCCATCGAATGGCAATTTGTCAGGACCTGCTGGACCGAGAGGAGGCTGAAGCTAACAATTATCTGAACACCACATCACCTGTGACGTTGTGTCGTCACTACGAGCCAGAATCCGAAAGACTGTCCACAGAGCAGCAACATGCAAATTCTTCAACAACGAATCAGTTCAAGACAAAGCACTCTACAGGCAAAGTAATTTGCACAGTCGTCTGAGACAGGCAGCGTGTGGCTCTTTCAGATGTATTGCACCGACTAGGCTGAAAGCCCGAATTCCCAGAGTTAGGCAAGCGAAGAAGACAATCTTCTGCTTGCAACACGATAATTCGAGGCCCCACAACAGTATTACGAACGTGGGAGTCATTGTGAAGTTCAGTTGGATCGTCCTTCCATAATCCACCATAAAGCCCTCTTTTAGCGTCTTCAGATTAACATCTGCTTACGCAGATCCAGATGCTGTCGTCAAAGATTTAGACTCAGCTGGTGCAAGTTATTTCGAGTGAGGCATCGTTGTTCGTCCTTGGCAGAAGTTCATAATGAATAGTGGTTATTGTGTTGAAAAATTAGAGCTGTAACTCACTGTGTTGCTGTGCTTTCTGTATCTGTCTTAGTTTCCCCTGAAACTAAATTAGAGGCATCAGTTTAGGAAGGGCACTTGTACACTACCGCTCATTAATTTCAATACACCCAGTAAATGACCTCTAGTTTTCTGTATATGGTTCAAATGGCTCTGCGCACTATGGGACTTAACAGCTGAGGTCATCAGTCCCCTAGAACTTAGAACTACTTAAACCTAACCTAAGGACATCACACACATCCAAGCCCGAGGCAGGATTCGAACCTGCGACCGTAGCAGTCGCGCGGTTCCGGACTGCGCGCCTAGAACCGCGAGACCACCGCGGCCGGCTTTCTGTAGATAAGGTGTAATACCGTGGATACGGTTGAGGAAGCAAACGAATGGTACAACAGTTGTACACATGTCATGATTTTTGTTTGTGGTCATCGAGATACAATAATATCCAACAAACAATGGTGTGTACATAAACGATATGTACCTATCTGATATGTTTGTTTACCTATTTGCCGACGGACGCCGCATTTGATGCACCTGTGTTGTTTCCTGTAGTGCTGTGATGTTCGCAGCGATAGGCCAGCATTGCTACGATATATAGCGTGTGTTTCCTGCACGTCAGTTCCTTCGTTACACTGAAGTTTGGACATCGCTAGTATGGCTCCACGAGTGGAGATATCCATAGAAAAACGTGCTGCAATTGTTACACTTAGCCAAGCAGGTGTATCTATTCGACAAATTGCGAAACAGTGTAGTGTGCCTACAGAGGGAGTGCAACACACCCTTCACCGACAGAAGACAACAGGTAGTAATAAGGGCATACCACGACCAGGACGACCTCGTAAAACAATTAAAAGTGATGATAAATACATCAGAATTACCAGTAGGAGAAAGATTCAAAACAGCAACCCAAATTCGTGCAGAATTGCTAGAAATGAACACGACAACAATATCTGTTGCAACAGTAAAAAGGAGACTAGCTGAAGCAGCCTTGAAAGGATATGTCATAGCAAGAAAACCCTTTCTAAGGGCCATAAATAAACAAGAGAGACTTGAATGGGCTAGAAAACATCATAATACGACATCGGAAGAGTGGACGAAGGTGTTATTCATCGATGAATCGAAGTTCGAGATTTTTGGAACCAGAAGGAGAATATTTGTTCGCCGATTTGTAGGGGAAATGGTAGCCCAGTAGCGTGTTCGACCTACGGTTAAACACGGTTGAGGTTCTATTATGGTTTGGGGATGTTTTGCCGGAGATAGAGTTGGCGACATTGTGAAAATACATGTATGTCTGGGTCAGAAACAGTACCACCGCATACTTTAGTATCATGCAATACGAAGTGGAGTGCGCTTAATAGGGAAAGGGTTAACCTTACTACAAGATAATGACCCAAAACATCGGTCGGCATACTGTACCAACTACACTGCATCAAAGGAAAGTGCGACCCTCCCGCCGGAGGTTCGGGTCCTCCCTCGGGCATGGATATGTGTTGTCCTTAGCTTTAAGTTAGTTTAAGTAGTGTGTCAGTCTAGGGACCGATGACCTCAGCAGTTTGGTTCCTTAGGAATTGACACACACACACACACACACACACACACACACAATGAAAGGAAAAACAAAAAGTACTGAATGATATGTATGGTATGGCCGTCCCAAAGCCCTGATTGTAATCTCATTGCAATGGTTGGGATTTTTTTTTTTTTTTTTTTTTTTTTTTTTTTTTTTTTTTGCGGTTTTAGGGCGCACAACTACAATGGTCATTAGCGCCCTGACTAATTTAGGAATGCACCACGAGGCACAAGGTTAAAACAGCAACTAAAAGGGACAACACTATAACAGACGTATTAACAGGCATAGGATTAAAAAACAACAGCATAATCAAACGACCTTAGATAGGTGTGTCAAGTTGATAAAACGAAGAACGCGAGCAGCAGCTCCTGGGTCATCCGCTAAAATGGCATCCAGAGTACATGGCAGGCTAAGATCAAGACGCAGTATAGTAAAATCCGGACAGGACGTTAAAATGTGACGGACCGTCAGCAATTGCCCATATGGACAGAACGGCGCCGGCGCAGCCGCCAGCAGATGGCGATGGCTGAACCGGCAGTGTCCAATTCGTAGCCGGGCCAAAACGACCTCCTCCTTGGTTGGGATGAAGTGGACAGACGTATCAGGGAAGTTAATATATCAAGCGAGGAACATATCTGAAATATTGTTAAGGATGTGTGGAATCATATAGATTCACGATACCTACAAAAACTGATTGACCGCATTAAATCCAAAGGAGGATACTTTGATGAAAGTAAAATATAACGATAGTGATTGTATTATATATGTGTAAGTTAATATAATTATATTTTGTGAGAAATAACGTTCGATTTGTGTTGTAAATCTGAAATACCAATGTGTATTGAAATTAATGAGCGGTAGTGTATATGGCAGTATGCGTCCAAAACGACCTAAAGCGGAACGAATACACGAAACATATTACAGGAAAACCGGATAACAGACCGTGAGATTCACAGGAGGAAAAGAAAGTGAGGAAGTGTAACTCGTCCACGAAGTGTCTACAAAAATCCCGTTCGACTGATTCAGTCTGGAACCACAAGCGTGTATGACTGATAGATGTGATACACGAGTTCGAAACAAGAGTGCCGCGTTACATCTCGGATTCGCGTATTAAATGTGAAAGCGTCATACAGATGCTCATTGAACTTAAGACGCGGACACTACCCCATTGGTTAGCTGGATTAAAAGGAGGGGGGAGGGGGGGGGGGGGGGAATGCTTGGTCATCGGTCCCTACGCTACCCGAGGGGCATTTTGCATATCAGAGGGGTCTACTGCTATAATTTCAAAACTGTAGGCTCCCGGAAGAGAGAAGTGTCATTTTTCCCACATACATTTCGTATAAAGAGCATTACGGTAAAAATTAGAGAAAGGCAAGATCATATGCCGCCTTACCGACAGCAGTTCTTCGCGTGCGTCATTCACATATGGAGCAGGAAAGGTGGAGAATTATAGTGGTAGCGTGAGTATCCTGAGTGCTCACAGTAAGTATGCTTAGGAAGTATACACGTAACCGCATGATTTTAGCGATCCATTCGAGCTCCAACATTTTCAGATCGTGGACTCCATTAGCAAAGCGTAGCAGTACAATAGAAACTGGATTACATTTAACCTCGTATCTTGTAATTAATTACGACAAATAGGTTTATTGTGATTAAGTGACTCTGGCTCCTGAGTGTAAGGGACTGCAAATGAACAATGCAGCTTTAACACACCTTAGGCGTCCCTTCTTGGATGCGCTGACCTGAGAAACCTTTGCGTACTGCTTCTGCTCCGTCACTGAAGAAAGGAGGGACGGTAGCAAGACTACGGTTTAGTGTCGGTTCAAGATGATCATGAGAGACTGAACGAAAGCTCATATTGGCTAAGGGTGGGGAAGGAAATAGTACATTCTTTAAAATATTCTCTTTGCACGAGGCATAATACGGTCCTCTGCGATACCTAAAGGAGAAACTCACTGGATGATTATTCCTTACATACACGATTTAGATGGCGTTACTTCCAATTACGAGGGTTGTTCAATAAGTAATGAACCCATTTCTTTCTTAGCCAAATTCGGTTATAAAAATGTGGAATGTGTTGTGGAACATCGTAGAATATTCCTGCTTTAGTCCCTATACTTTCATTAAGTTCCGACAGGTGGCGGCGCTATACGTAGCCTTCAAAATGGCGTCTGTGACACACGTGAGCTCCTAGCAGGAGCTGTCATTGAGTTTCTTTTGGCGGAAACCAGAGCATCGCAGCTATTCACAGTTGCTTGCAGAATATTTACTGAAACTTGGCAGGGCAAGTAAGCACGGTGAGTCGTTGGGCGAGGCGAATGTTATCATCGCAACAAGGTTGTGCAAACCTGTCCGCCCTCCCGCGTGCCGGCCGCCCGCACACAGATGTGACTACTGTAAAGCTGGAACGTGCGGACACAGTCCATCGTGGCGCAACAAAAACGCAAACGAACTTCTCCTTCTCCATGACAACGCAAGGCCTCACAAAAGTCTGCGTATCCGAGAGGTGGTTACAAAACTTCATTGGACTGTTCAACCTCATACACACTGCAGCACTGATCTCGCACCTTCCGACTGCCATCTGTTTGGGCCTCCGCAGAAAGCAGTACGTGGATAGCGAGGAGATTATCGATGCAGCAAGACGTTGGCTTAGATGTCGACCAGGAGAGAGTACCCTCCCAGTGAGGTGGCTTAATTGCCATCGCAATGAAAGGAGGTTATGTTGAAAATAGGATTTTGTAGTCAGAAATAATACTAACCTGGTTTCAGCAAAAAATTGTTGCATTACTTACTGGATGCCCACTGTACTGTGTGCCGGTTACGCTGAAATGTTCATCACTTTCGTATACAAACATGTGGGTCTGACGTATTTTGCATAGCACTTCCATGGCGTTGTAATTTTAGTAGCCAGCAGTGCAGCTTTAGCAGTGGCTCTCGCAGCGAGTCGCCTGGGCGAACAAGACAGACTTGGAAGCCCTGGCCTCAGCGCTTACGCTGCTGATCCGACACAGAGATGGCAGGCTAGTCCAATACCGCTGCGCATCAATAGCTGGCTCTATCCTCACCAGCTCACCGCCTCGAGACACGCACAGGACTAGCTGTTACCCACGGCTGCCTCTACTGCTCAGGGACACGCGAAGTGTAAACAGTACCATGCTTGACGATGCCATTATGGCCGTATCACTTTAGGAAGATCTGAGGATGGTCAATACATACTGAAACCGGTCATCGTCTAAAGAATTTATATTGTGATCACAGACTGAAATAAAAAAAAGCATTTTACGGCATTGGATCACTGTATATGCGATTATGTCGCGGTTGGTAAACAGTACCACTTCTAGCTCGAACAATACTGACGAAGATCGTCATCTGAAGTGACGGGCATGAAAGAGACAATGATTGTTCAACAAACACAAACGCGTAAACACTTCCTACTGAATGTCTACGTGGTTATGAAAGAGCGAACCAAATTCTGGCACGTCGGCTCAGTATCATCTGCAAACGGAGCTCACCCTCATCATAGTAACAAAAGCTAATTACACTACCTTGCAACTAATTAAAGGACCCTTCCTGGCAGTTTTGCAAACTGATTCAATATGCCCCGAAACGTATTGCTATCATGTACAGGGTGAGTCGACTGTTGCTAATTCAAACCTTGCTAAATCGAACTAGTTGTCCGGTCCTTTGAATAAACCCAGATAAATCGAAGAAATCCTACGTATTTTGGCATACTTAATAGAGCGAACCGATTGCCATGACAGCTCACCCTCAAACACACCATAATATACAATAGGTAATTCGAATGTTTAGTTAATAGTTTCGTTCCTTCTCTCGCGTTTCAATTCTTCGCCACTGTCGTTTACTCAATAACGAATAACGTACGAGTACTATAACATACAAATCAGTTCTAAAAATTACTCCAAACAAACATTCTTCCTGACCTGGGGAAAATGTGGCATTCAATGACTACGTACATTATGATGATCATATGGAATTCTGCGGTGCCCTGATTGACGTTGAAATTTAGGTTGTCGTGGCTCACAATTGCAAAGACGATGTAAAAGCAGAAGCCCAAGCGCCGATGCCAACTGTGACTCCAAAGAGGCAGAGTCGTTGAGCATGTACGTCCTAAGCCGTAACCCAATACGCTACAGGTCGCTGAAGCAAGAAAAGATGCCTCATTTCTTTGCAATACAAAACTGAAGTCTTGTGTAGTTTCGGAAATTTGTACCTAAACAGCGTGTAGAAGTTAGGGCTGTGGCTATGAAAAACAAAGGTCATGGATTATATTCACAAAATCACTTTATTTATTCAAAGTAGTCTCCCCCTGAAACCATACGCAGCTAAAATCGTTTTAAAAGTGTTTCGAAACATGTGATGTAGTCCGGTTCGGGGATTGCATTTAGTACTGCAGTTCAATTTTCTTTAATGTCTTCAACTGTGCCGGCCGCGGTGGCCGTGCGGTTCTAGGCGCTGCAGTCCGGAACCGCGGGGCTGCTACGATCGCAGGTTCGAATCTTGCCTCGGGCATGGATGTGTGTGATGTCCTTAGGTTAGTTAGGTTTAAGTAGTTCTAAGTTCTAGGGGCCTGATGACCTAAGATGTTAAAGTCCCATAGTGCTCAGAGCCATCTGAACCATCTTCAACTGTATCGTAGTTGTGTCCTTTCATTGCCAACTTCAATTCAGCAAACAACCTAAAGTCCGCTAGGTCGAAATTCGAGGAGTCATTCAGGACTGTCATCCCTTTGCTGGCCAAAAACTCTCACACGGTCTCCTGTTTGTGGGCTGGGGCATTATCTTGGAGGACCGACCAGGAGCCTGCCTCGCGATATTCGGGTCGAATTCGATGAATTATCTCCCAAAAACAATAGAGGACTCAAAAAAACTTGCTGATGCCTCGATAAGTGCCAGACACGTCATTCGCAACCAGGACGCCTCGTGCAGTGAAGCACTTTGACCTCCTACATGCTCGCTGTCTAAACTTCAAGGATATTAACGGCAGAATTCGCACCTTAATCTGTCAAATTTTCCTTAAATACAACCCTCACCTATCCGAAATTTTTCTGAAGTCCCGTGAACTTGGAATTATCGAATGTCTACTGTTCGTACTTGATGTCGCTCAGATAACAACAAGAACGTAATCGACAAGTATAAAAAAATCGAGAAACCTTGCCCAACTGACAAGATTTATTGCGACAGCCTTCTAGAGCAGAGGCTCCCAGACGTTGGTGCACGTGATACACAAGGATACTTTGCTTCTAAAGTAAAAGGATAGTGAGAAAAGTGAGTCATAAAACTAGGATTTATTGCAGAATGTTTGGACTGTACTCGATACATGTAGGTCGGATTGTACCCTTCTCACTCTGCCCTTCATTAGTATTCGTTGCCTTGGCCGGGAATGATTTATCTTGTTTTGACGTTGGCGATATATTGATCGGTTCATGTTGGTCGTCATTTGAAAGTTTTTGTGCTGTTTGCAACTGCTGCCACCTTAAATGTCGTACCAATGTGTGGCGCTGCAGTAGTCAATAAGCACTGAATGGTTTGTTGTTGCTACTGTCGCTTTGGTTGGGGTTCCTTGAATGACATCGTGACAGGAAGAAAGCTTGCGCCTGGAAGCCCAGTGTGCGTAATTCAACGAGCTGATTCTTGACTAATATAGCTGTGATGTGCAGTATAACTTAATACACAATCACATGTAAGTCACACAGTTAACTATGAAGTAGTTGTTAAGCCAGGAAGTTCCTTCTAGCTTCAAGAATACAGTTAAAAAACCTAAACCAACACCTAACCGCAAGTAAGATGAAATCTACTTACAATTTCTAATAAAGGTTACTTACAATTTCGTGTAAAGGCCGGTACAGAAACCCAGTCTTCCAAAACTTTCTACGCCTAGAAACACTTTCACATCAAAGCCATGTTTCACTCTTCGGAAGTAAACTCTGCCAGAAGTTAGAAACAGTGTGCAACAAAATTAACTCGACGGATAACTTTCTTCCACTGCTCCGTAGTTCAGGTTCTATGGCTTCGTCACCACGTTTCCCCGTTACAGGCGTCTGCATCACTGATGTGAAGTTTTGGTTGGCGAGTGCAATGTGCAGTTCTGCAGTGACTTTTGTAGCTCTCGTCCTCTTATTTATCGTCAAAATCCTCTTCAGTGACCGCCTGTCACAACCACTCAACTCAATTTTGCCCGCGTGTGACTTAACAATTTTTCCGATTTCCCTATACACGGTACAAATATTTGATACAGTACCTCTAGAAATGCCAAGAACTTTGGCTGCCTTGGTTAGGGAAGCACCCATTATATGAGCATCAACAATGTGTCGGCGTTCGGATTCACTTAGCTCATATATGGAGATGGTATATGTTCCTTCGGACATGCCCGAAAGAACAACCATCTCGATATATAGTTAAGGCTAACCGGCCATTGACCTTTATCTGTGCGGATGCACACGCATTGCCCGAGCTCTTACGGGACTCGGTCACATTGTATGCCGTGAGTAATGAGTGTAGTGGGTAGGGGCACTATGAAAGCAGTGTGTGGACATTAAGTTGGGAATGTGGGTCTCACGGGAAGGGTTTAGCCGGCACGGTAGCTCAGCGTGTTCGGTCAGAGGGTTTCGCGCCCTCTATAATAAAAAAACTGAGTCAATCGATCAACAACGAACATAAATAGATGTCTTACGACGTCCGCCCCGAGCAGATGCAACGAACAAAAGCGAACAAAATGAGATTTAAAAAAATAATAAATGGATAGAGCGTCTGCCATGTAAGCAGGAGATCCCGGGTTCGAGTCCCGGTCGGGGCACATATTTTCAACTGTCCCCGTTGATGTATATCAACGCCTGTCGACAGCGTAGAGTCTTGATTTAATTATCATCACTTAGCTCTAGATATCGCACTCACAATTACACAGAACACAGTGCCGGCTGCGAATGACAATTGCAACTAATTGCGCAGATTGCGTAGGTGCCGTTCGTGGTCAAATACAATGGCGCGTCCCTGCAGACATACGTAGCTAGTATCTTTATTTATGTTCTAACATGCGTTTCTCGCGGTGTTTCCCCCGTACATCCCAGTAGTCTCAATCCGCAGAAATAAATCGCTCATGGCTGGATTGCAATAGCGGTAAAATGGCAACGGTGTTATCGCGCAGAATATGATCTAAAGACTACAAAGATATTAATATTCATGGTTTTAATCGTTTTATTCCTTTTACAATACTATATATACATCCAACACATTCGTCCGTTGCAGGTGCACATTTTGCAAAGCATATGATATTGACTCTAGATATTAATACCTTTGTACTCTCAGCATCCACAATGTGTGTTGACGCCATTCTCATTTTACCGCTATTGCAATTCAACCACCACATTGGCTACACGAACGTTTATCTCGGTGTATATTGTGAATGCAGTTTTTATTTTTTTGGAAGGAGATCGCTGTATTGTGCTTGCCACAAATTTTGAACTCTTGCGCTGTGTGGAAAAATGGGGTGTGTTTATGCTACTACAGATATTTGTATTGAGACTGCTGGGAACTATGTTCCAGCACGTCAAGATTTAACGTTGTAAAGTGAGCTTTAACATCCCACGTAAGTATCATTATGTTTTCAATTCTAAAGTTTTGCTACAGCTGCAACTCATTTTATTTAGTGATAGTGCTTCCATTATGCTTGAAAATGACAAACTGTGGAAATATGTTTAACGCCCATAACCGGAATGACTACGTTTAATATGTAGTCTATCTGCTGAGTACAGATGACTAATGGTTTCGTTTATAGTGTGCTGTCGTGTCTGTGTTGGATGATGTTGATAATGATGACAGAGGGGAGAGAGAGAGAGAGAGAGAGAGAGAGAGAGAGAGAGAGAGAGAGAGAGAGAGAGAGAGAGAGGTAGTTAACACAGTTTGCTGGGAGACATAACCCACTACTCAGGAGTAGTAATAAGTGGACCGCCAACATTAACGTCCCCATACGACAGACGAAGCACCATTAACATGCCCTCACTTCAAAAGACACTAAGGAGAGCTTTGGAGTTTAATCCAAGACACTCACGACGCTCTCTTGACAAGAAAATTTATGCCACCTCCTCTTGTCCTTCTACTGGTTAAATGCTGAAAGCGGAAATTTCTTCCACCACAAGGATTAGAACGGACTGCCTCAGCATCGAGCACCACTTCGCAGATGTGCGTTAGCAAAAAAATACTAGCTAAGTAAAAATTAATGTAGCTGTTTGAAAGCTACTTACATTGATAGGTATTTAGTGAAAAATCTGAAAGATATTTCCTAGAAGTATTCAACGCGAGTATCATTCGTCACACTGCGTTTACATCTTATGGAAAGTAGAGCATACACTCGCGTTAGCAAAAAAATACTAGCTAAGTAAAAATTAATGTAGCTGTTTGAAAGCTACTTACATTGATAGGTATTTAGTGAAAAATCTGAAAGATATTTCCTAGAAGTATTCAACGCGAGTATCATTCGTCACACTGCGTTTACATCTTATGGAAAGTAGAGCATACACTCGCATTCATTCACGAATAACTGAATTAGACGAGAGAGAGATAGAGAGTGAGTTAAGTCGTTAACACAGTTTGCCGGGAGACTCATTATTGTCTAACTAGACGGACAAAGAATGGTACATTTCCTTAACGAAGTGTATCTGTCCATTGTAAGTGCCCGATTAGTGCGTGTACAGTTTTGGTATTTGGGTACCTGACGGCGTTGAAGAATCTAGAGTGCTGGGAGAGATGGAGGGAAGGGAGGTGGCGAGAAAAACTGAGTGACGCTACACAGCTCACTCCTTTCGAAGAGCACCAACGGCGCCACTGAATTTACAGTCTCTTTCCGGCAGATGGATCATCCTCGGCAATGTATTTCATGGCACTACAGAGAAGTATACAATTTAACCGAGGTCACTGGCCATAAGTTTGGTCTTCAGCAACTGCGCGCCACCACCACTCTTTCCCTCCAGCCAAATAGTGACGATCCAATTCCCTTCTATAACCACGATTCGAAATCTGACTTGAGCGCCAACTCGCAAGCCTTTACAATTACGTCAGTCGGTATTAGATCTAGGTAGAGATGGACACGGTGATGCTGTCGCCAAGGTGGGTGGACCAGTTCGGCTTGCAACGCTTGGGAACAATTAGTTTGGACTGATAACCGGCTGCAAATGTTGGTACACGCCGGTGGCCATGTGCAGGAACGTCAAAACCAAATGATGCGCTGCAGCCCCATTGCGAACACGGTATCGTTTAGTCAAGTGGTGGAAGTATTATTGTGTGAGGGATTTTAATATGGGATGAAACAGTCTTCCTTGTTTGTCGCCGTCTCTCGTGGGCGAACGGTACAGGAACCTACTCTCCGATTCTGTGTATCTGTTTTCTCGCTCTGCACCCTACAGGTGAGCTTTACCATCAGGATGGCTATATGCCACCTCATCGTTTCTGGTAAGTGGTGGTAATGGTTTAAAAGAAAGAAGAAACATTAGGATTTAACATTCCGTCGACAAAGAGGTCATCTGAGGGTTAACACAGTCACGGATTGTGGGAGGAAATCGAGCGTACTCTTTTCGAAGGAACGATCCAGGCATTTAAATGTCGAGAGTGCGGTGCCGCTCACATTGGGAAAACCGACAGGCCTGTTGCCATCGGCGTAGCGGAGCATGAGCGCAATGTTTGACTGAAGCAGTACAGCAGATCGGCATTTGCTGAGCACCATCGCAGTTGCGGACAACCTAAAAATTTCAGGAAGTCCGAGCACGTGCAGGACATTCGTCGATGCGCACATGCAAAATGAAAGAGCCAACTGAAATCCTGAAGCACAACTGAAGAAATGGCGGCTACACGTTATCGGCATCATGGTAGCCAGCAATCCCGATACGACAATCCGAGTGCGATCGCAAGACAACGGCCTCACCGGGCACGGCTGCGACCGGCTGAGCAAGTGAGTGCATGCGAAACTGGCGTCGTATCTACTGGCCTAGCAGTTGGAAAACGGCAGTCCCCAGATGCTTGTTGCCGACTGTCTACCAAGTAATAGCAAGCCGTGTTACTCTCGAATAGTCTTCATAACTGCCCTCCCTCTCTCTAATATCGTCCAGTGGCTTTTAGGACCAGTACAGCCTAATAAATGTCACATCGGTGCTCTTGTTATCACAAGAGAAACAATACACTGTGTCCCACGAGAAATGGTCAATAGTCAGAGGTATGACAGGAACGATCATTCGAAGCAAAAAGGTCTAGTAAACATGGGCTCATACGTTAAGAGCTATGGGCACTTTTAATCTTCGCTATTGTGAAACCCATCTCTTCTACTAAACAAATGCTCATAGCTCTTAACGTAGGCGCTTTAGAGCCCATGTTTAATGGACTGTTTTGGGTCAAATATCGTTTCTGTCATATTCTCCTGAGGTACCCTGTACAGTGAAGCACCCATAGCCCAGCCAAATCAGTCTACGACCTAAGGAACGCCGCTGAAGCACAAACATAACGTCGAATATAGTTGTATTTTAGCACTTTAAGTGTTTTATAAAATGACGTGGCAGGGCACCCAGAAGGATATACAAGAGACATGTAGGTATATGCTTTGACTTAGGTAAAGGGCGAATATCTGAATCTGAGTGGCTGGAAAGGGATTTTAACAGTTCCCTATAGAGTACACTATCCGGTTCGGTAGAATGGTTTGAGAACTATCTCCGGGCATGAGGGTACTTGAGAGTTCAGTTGTACTGAGCATTTTGAAGAGCGAAGGAAAGAAGATTAGAGCTTACTGTCCCATCGACAATGATGACATTAGAGACGGAGCACTAATTCGGATTAGGAAAGTATGGAGGAGGATATAAGCCGTGTTCTTTCAAAGGAACCATCCCGGCATTTGCCTTAAACGACTTTGGGAAATTACGGAGAACCCAAATTTGGATGTCGGACCGGGGATTTGAACCGTCATCCTCCCGAATGCGAGTCCAGTGCGCTACCCGTTGCGCCACCTCCCTCGAGTTGAGCGTTTTGGGTGCAATGGTGCGAGGCATGTGCGCCTTCAACCCAGCTCATACCACATTCAGCGCGTGTTGAGTAGAGCTTGAAAGGTCTCTTGGAAACATCCCACGATGAAGCGTCGCCTTCATTAGAACGGGACTGAGTGCTTGACACCTAACTAACCTAAGGACGTCACACACAGCCATGCCCGAGGCAGGATTCTAACCTGCGACCGTAGCGGTCCTGCGGTTCCAGACTGAAGCGCCTAGAGCCGCTCGGCCACTCCGGCCGGTCAATGATCCCATGTTCTCTCTCTTAGTTCGCTGCCTCGTCCCAGAGTTGTAAAAACGGCCTCTGTACTAGCCGGCCTAGCAAGAGTCACTGGAGATTAGGATACGAAACACACACACACACACTTATACCGGGATATCCTGTTTGCAGCACTCTGTCTCGACAGAAAAGAAAATGCCATCTTCGCGCACCAAGAACACTCGTGCGACCTTGACCCGCAAAATGTAGGCTTTAAAAAGCTTATCACAGTTAATAAATGATATAATTACAGCTGGAGATAATTCGCTACTACATGCTGTTATGATTTATTTTCCATCACTATTGGATTTCATCAGAAGTCATTCTCAAGTACAAAATAGAGGTACAAATCACACTAACTGTTTGAATAGAAAAACAGATTTTCATGCAAGGAGAAAGTTTTGTCATTGGATAACTTATAGTATGAAGCTCTGTGTGAAGACTCTCCCACACAATCAAACTTCAGTCAAGGTGCTCTTCGAAATTCGTGTTTCTCCCTCTAAACAGACGTCCAGTGTTTTAAACAATGGTTTTATCATTCTGAGCTTCACAACAGAGTTTTTCAGTGTATGTACATTTCACTGTAATTACCTTCCCTCTTTCCAGACTGACAAAGACATAAGGCTTTCTGTTCGGGGCGCTAAACTGTTATAACGCACCACTCAAGCAGTAATTTGCGGAAATGGTTTACGATCATGAATCCCACTATATTGGTGTCTGTTTCATAACGGCGTTAATGTTACCAATCAATAATTCCAAAATGCGTGGTAATCACGTTTTTGTCTAGCGTAGTATTAATATAAAGACAACGATGTCGGTTTATTTTGCTTAGAGGAGCCTCATTAACGATCTTGGAATCCTTCTACTCACTTCCAACATTTACAGCGTAAGGATGGTTGTCGATGATGATAAACACTAGTTTAACTGAATTGTGATTCGCACGTTCCTAGCACAAGACGCTAAAAGTAATTTAACTTGCTTTTTGACTCCCTGTCTACAGAGTGGAATTACTGGTTCTGCTGCAACGGTCTTTAGAATGCTCCTCTCTAAAATAAAGCAACAACCTTGGAAGAAGCGCCACTTCAGAAGAAAGTGAATAACATAATGTATTACCCACTACAATAAATCGTCCGATTGTTTAGATTCTGTTGTTACAGAAGTATGTATCTATTTTCTTCGAAATTTACAAAGACACCTATGTACATACAGAGCGGAGAGGCAGCAACTATATTTGAGATGTGTACATCAAAATTGGGTAAGTCCGAAATATGTGGGGTACATGCATGTGTATACTAAAACCTGGATTCTCTTGTTAGAGGGAAGTCAAGGAATGCCATATTCATCTCTTTTCCTTAAAGCGCGAGCGTACAGCAAAAAGGATGGTGCTGTACTCTTTCCTACTGCTGTTACAAATTCCCTCCTTTTTTCAGTACAGAGGTAAGACAAGTCCATGCTATTGTGATAGATGGATTTAATCTGTAAAGAGATTGATATTAAACGTTCTGAAGAGTTAAAATGTGAACCACACAGCCAAGATAAATCACCCGCACATGAACAGAATGAAGGCACAATGTAAAATGTATTTACATAACTAGACTTCTACAACTAGAGTTGTCGAAGTTAGGGTAGGAAACACAGCAAAAGGTAGGCCACTCTAGTCGAGAGATGTCGTTATCCTGAAAGAAGTCATTCACAAGATGTACACGACAGGAGCGCGAATTGTCGTCCATGAAGACGAAAGCCACCCCAATATGCTGCCGATATGGTTGAACTATCGGTCGGAGGATGGCATTCACTTATCGTACAGCCGTTCCGAAACATGTACAGGAAATTAGATTAAAGATCAACATAAACATCATTTCCGCCCTTTTTAATGCTCATGAACACCACACATTCCATGCTGTACCACCATACAACGAGACGGTGGTGGTACAGATTGCTGTACACACCTGTACCTCTAATACCCAGTAGCAGCGCCGTCTTGCATTGAGGCATGCCTGTATTCGTCGTGGCATACTATCCACAAGTTCATCAAGGTACTGTTGGTACAGATTGTCCCATTCCTTAACGGCAATTCGGGGTAGATCTCTCAGAGTGGTTGGTGGGTCACATGGTGCATAAACAGCCCTTTTCAATCTATTCCAGACATCTTCGATAGGGTTCATGTCTAGAGAACATGCTGGTCACTAGTACAGCAATGTCATTCCCTGAAGGAAGTCGTTCACAAGATGTGCAAGATGGGAGCGCGAATTGTCGTCCATGAAGACGAATGCCACCCCAATACGCTGCCGATATGGTTGAACTATCGGTCGGAGGATGGCATTCACTTATCGTACAACCGTTACGGCCCCTTCCATAACCCCAGTGGCGTACGTCGGCCCCACATAATGCCACCCCAAAACAGCAGGGGACCAACCTCCACCATGGTGTACTCGTTGGACTGTGTGTTTAAGGCGTTCAGCATGACCAGGTTGCCTCTAAACACGTCTCCGACTATTGTCTGGTTGAAGGCATATGCGACACTCATCGGTGAAGAGAACCTGATGCCTATCCTGAACGGTCCATTCCGCATGTTGTTGGGCCCATCTGTACCGCGCTGCATGGTGTCGTGGTTACAAAGATGGACCTCGCCACGGACGTCGGGAGTGAAGCTGCACATCATTTAGCCTATTGCGCACAGTTTGAGTCATAACACGACGTCCTGTGGCTGCGCGGAAAGCATTTTTCAACATGGTGGCGTTGCTGTCAGGGTTGCTCCGAGATATAAACCGTAGGTAGCGGTCATCCACTGCAGTAGTGGCACTTAGGCGGCCTGAGTGAGGCATGTCATCGACAGTTCCTGTCTCTGTATCTCCTCCACGTCCGAGTAACATCGCTTTGATTCACTTCGAAACACCTGGACACTTCCCTTGTTGAGAGCCCTTCCTGGCATAAAGTAACAATGCGGACGCGATTGAACCGCGGTATTGACCATTTTGAATAGCTGAACTGAAAGACAACATCAGCCGTGTACCGCCTTCCTGGTGGAATGACTGGAAGTGATCGGCTGTCGTACCCCTTCCGTCTAATAGGCGCTGCTCAAGCATGGTTGTTTACATCTCTGGGAGGGTTTAGTGACAACTCTGAACAGTCAAAGAGACTGTGTCTGTGATACAATATCCACAGTCTACGTCTCTCTTCAGGAGTTCTGGGAAGCGGGGTGATGTGAAACTTTTTTTTGATGTGTGTATATACATATACACTAGTGAAATGTTGTTGGCAAAAAGGAAAGCTGGATTTATGACTTATTGGTTAATGATTAGCATACTACTACAGAATCTGAACTTGAGGTAATCATAAATATGTGGCTCAAGGGCAGAGAGCGGGGTGAAGAGGATATGAACTGAAATGTGGGAGGAAACGTACATAGAAAACGGGAAGGAGGAGATGGACACAGAGAGGCGGAGGAGGATATGGCGAGAGAGCGCAGACGGGGGGGGGGGGGGAGGGAGGGGGAGGGAGAGAGAGAGAGAGAGAGAGAGAGAGAGAGAGAGAGAGAGAGAGAGAGAGAGAGAGAGAGAGAGAGGTGGGGGGAGGGGGGGTGGGGGGTGGGGGGAGGAGAAGATATACCAAATTTCAATACATACATATTAGAAACGTGTGCTTTCTGTCTTCTTCCTTTTCCATTCAAGCAGAATGAGCCACAGTAAAGCGTGGCCGGGTACAGCTACTAACCGCACAATAATATAGTCTAATGTAGAATTCAATATTTCCACTATTAATATGTTTGTTCTTTTACAAGCAATTGGCTCTCAAATAAAAAACTGTAGTTTAAAAATAGTTTTTTTTTCAAATTTATGTTTTCCTGTGAATCATGTTTCTGGAGTTAAAGAACTTCAGCACTGCTTGCCTCAATCTAAGTAAGCAACAGGATCCATCCCTCTTTTTTATTAAAAAAAACACAGTAGCGACTTATTGCTAATTTCTAATGTTACATTTAGCTACTGAAAACACAATAATCACTAAGCATTATTCAATGGACATATAGGTAAAGCTATCCGCAACCCGGACCTTGGTTTTAAGACTGCAGTGTTTTACTGAATATTGTCCTGTTGTACAAGATATGACCTTGTTTTCGTCAGATCATTAAACTGACTTTTCCAGTCAGTTATAAGGGACCTAGGGTTTAATGTAATCTCCGTACCACGGTGCAACTTGTCATTTTTCACATACACAAATATTTTTTCAGAGATAAAATGAGGCGGAAAGTGACAAAAAAAAAATCGTAGAACCTACTGCGGACCGAACTGGGGGACGTTCCCGTTTGTATTTTCAAGGCAGAAAATAAAACCTACTCAGTACCTTTCTATTTTTACACTCCAACAGCGACATTAATTGCTTTCAAATTTAATTGCTATTAATTTCGAAGAAACAAGATTCCACCTTCTGGCACTAAATGCGACAATCGACATATGGCATATCGGCAAGAAACCGCTCATCCAAACATCGGCATAACCCACAGAGGGTTGGCTTAGAATCGTGATTGAGTCGACATTTTAGTTGGACCTGGCAGTCGAGGCGTTTTTATACTTCCCGTTGTTTGGTTCAAATGGCTCTGAGCACTACGGGACTTAACTTCTGAGGTCATCTGTCCCCTAGAACTTAGAACTACTTAAACCTAACTAACCTAAGGACATCACACACATCCATGCCCGCGGCAGTATTCGAACCTGCGACCGTAGTTGTCGCGCGGTTCCAGACTGTAGCGCCTAGAACCGCACGGCAACCACGGCCGGCCTGATGTTTGGATGAGCATTTTCATCGTGCTCAGATGAGACGGTTTCGGATGTACCGTACACTGATTCTCGCAACTTGCGCCTGAAGAATGAGTCATGTGGCTTCGCAATTAATAGCAATTAAATTCGAAAGCATTGAATAGAGCTGTTTGGCTACAAAAAAGGCGTATCTATAGCATTTGTGTGTTTCTTGAAGATTTCCCGACAGATAGAATATTTCATGTTTTTTGACGTGCACTTGGGACAGCAGTACTTGCTATAGCGATATTTCAGTCATGTACCTCACTTCCATCTTCAGGGCGAGTCAGTGAAAACGCTCTTAAAAATATTGTTTTGAATCCTCGCTGCCTGGCACTCTGACACCTGGCATCCAGTTTTAGCATTAACCACTTAACTGATAAGCACTCTGAATTTACAAACTCGGCGCTTGCAACATCTACATCTAGATGTAGATTTTGCATCTACATAGATACTCTGCAAATCACATTCAAGTGCCTGGCAGAGGGTTCACTGAACCAGATTTATTCCGGTTGCCAACAATGACCTCTGCCCATAATAACTGCAATGTTTTCATCTTTAGACGCATAAATTTTATCCGTGGCGCATGCGAATTTTACTCGACTATATAGCTTTGAATCACATGGCTTTACCATACCAGCGTATAAATACTTCACGTGCGGGCACTCGGAACTTTGTCACCGAGTCGCTAGACGACTATGCGGTACACAGCCGAAATATCGGAAGAGGACGTACTGCTGCTCGAAAAATGACGAAATAAATTATTTTCTGCAGTGAAATGTCAAACCGACATCCACACCAATTTTGTTACTGTGAAAGCTACAAGATTTGGATTTATAATCCGACACTAGTGTGGCTTTTGCCACACTAGTACGCCGGCCGGAGTGGCCGAGCGGTTCTAGGCGCTACAGTCTGGAACCGCGCGACAGCTACGGTCGCAGGTTCAAATCCTGCCTCGGGCATGGATGTGTGTGATGTCCTTAGGTTAGTTAGGTTTAAGTAGTTGTAAGTTCTAGGGGACTGATGACCTCAGATATTAAGTCCCATAGTGCTCAGAGCCATTTTTCAACCACACTAGTACACTAAATTAACAATGAGCTTCCATTAAGCAGCGTTGTGATAGTTCACTGTCAACACCGTCAGTACACTGAGTTTCTTAAAGTTGGTCGTCTTTTGTTTTTGTACCCCGTGACTCATTCCACGTCCCTGGGCATTCTCCCTCCTGAATGGTCATATGGATCACTACGAATGAATGAAGTGAATCCTGATATTATTTGTTGATCATTCTGTACTGTGTGTCCGAGAAGAACCCGTACCTCTATGTCAAAACATTAAATTGTGTATCTGAGTACTTCAATATAAAAACCACGAATCCAACGTATCTGTGTGTGCACCCTCGTGCCTTTCACTGAGGTCTATGCGCCTCCATGTCCTCCTGGACATACTGAGCAGCATCTCATGAGTTATGATCGAAGCGCTTCCTCAACCCTCTTACGCAATTCATTAGTCTTGTACCCGCACGCCGGCCGGAGTGGCCAGGCGGTTCTAGGCGCAACAGTCTGGAACCGAGCGACCGCTACGGTCCGCACGTTCGAGTCCTGCCTCGGGCATGGATGTGTTGATGTCCTTAGGTTAGTTAGGTTTAATTAGTTCTAAGTTCTAGGCGACTGATGACCTTAGCAGTTAAGTCGCATAGTACTCAGAGCCATTTGAACCATTTTTTTCTTGTACCCGCGTTGAGCCACATGGGACTTAAACTGCCCGTAATGAATTGTCTAGAGTGGTAAGGTCGGCACTTCGTGAAGGCCACTTCAATTTTGTTGGAGATGGTGCTGAATCACTCCCAATCCAACAGCCTCGAAACTGTTCATGAAGAATCTCACACATTTGAATAGCAAAATCTGCTTCGACTCCGTCTTGCTGGAACCACATGTGATCCATAAGTACTTGGTCTTCGAATTGGCTTATTAACCATGTGTGTCATATATTCAAAAATAATTTTCATTCGCTTGCCCTTCAGAAAATTAGGATCCGAACAGATAACATGATGAAATCGAGGCCATTGTCATGAAACCAATAGAACCCTCGCCCTCTATTCTTTAAAGAATGGAACTCCCATGTATAAAACAGCTTCAATGTGCTATCGTATAAAATATTTCGGGTTAAGCATGTAAACGAGAAAAAGTTTAGAATGGTTTGGAATTATCTTTAAATTTTGTTGGAAATATCCAAGTGTTCTCATTATCAAAATCTGGATGAGTGTAGTCTAGATAATTTGAGCTCCGTTTTAAGTAAAAGCTAGTTTTTCACGCGTCTCAATGTTTAAGACGTCAAATCTCCTTTACTATTTCTCGTATAATGATATAATTCTGCAGGTACAGTCAATGTATAGGCGGATATTGTCTGCAAAACGTGCTGCAAATAGAGTTAGTAGTAAAGAAGTAATACACTGGAGCATTGTAACCGATGGTAAACTTCTACTGCATGAAGAGCGTAAATACAGTAAACGATAAACTTTTGTTCCTTTTATAATTTGGTCGGAGATGCCAGCGATAAAAAGTCTCGTAAATCTTTGAAAGTATGTGTTAAGTTTGTTGCAAATTTGTGTTTTCATTCTCAAATACTGGATAAATGGTAAAAGCTTTCTGAAGCCAATATAGTGTAAATATTTCTTTATTTACAACCAACCGGTTTCGACAGACTTTGTCATCTTTAGGTCTTCAAAAAACATAAGGTACCTTATATTCCGTCTAAGCTGGATTTTCAATTATGATAACACGTCCGGCTAACGTTAGCAGATGTTCTACTGTGCATTTTATTGTATACGGGACTGTGTTTATTATGAGTTAACTATCACCTGTATACGGACATGGCCAAGTGCACAAGGTGCTTATTGATTTTAAATGTTTTATTTATGACAAACCTTTACATTATGTGCAATATTTTATCAACATGACAACTTGGCGTGAGCGCCAACTCGAAATGAACGTAATTTATAACATAAAATTTGGCGACCTGAAAAAGGCAAAGTCTCTCGAAACGGGTTGTTTGTAAATAAAGAAATATTTAAGCGATCACGGCTTTAGAATGTTTTTACCAAGTAAAACGGATCGCTTCTTCTAATTTCCCAGCACGATAAAATTCAATCACACTGGATGAATACAGTCTGGGTAATTTGTGCTCCGTGAGTTGCGCTGCCTCAAGAGATCTGCACAGTCTGTAACTGTAATACTTGTCTTACGGTGTTAAACCTGTAACATAAGATTTATCTCTTGATGACTAAATTATGACAGAATTTTAAAATTGGTCAATAATTACATGAAATACTGTAAAAATACAATCTGCTGCCACTGGAAGCCGTTAGTAACATAAATGAGGCGGGTTCGTTTCCAACTTGCACATAATGAGGATTTTATATAGACCACTCCCGTGTGAACTGCGATACATCGCACATTCACCAGAAAATAATACTGGTAGGCGAGACACGGAGTTTGGAAATTTCGCCAACAAATCACGGCAGGCTGCTCCATGTCGTCGTCAGAAAATTCATTCACAAACATCGGTCGAAGTTCTTTCCTTTTCAGACACTTTTCTTCATGTGGTCGTGCATTCCTGGACATGACACTTTTCAGTTTAGCTGTTCTCATGCGAATGGATGGCAAGAAAACAGAATGAGGGCGTTCTTCGATAGAAACTGCGCTTTTAGTCAGCACGAATGAATAGCGCAGTTGGCTGCTGAGAGAGTAGAGGCCCCGTAGCCGAAGCCAAGGAAGAAAGGAAGGAAGATGGGGATTAACGTCCCGTCAACATCGAGGTCATTACCGACGGAGCACAAGCTCGGAGTGTCTCAAGGATGGGGGAGGAAATCGGTCGAGACCTTTCAATGGAACCATGCCGGCATTATCCTGGAGCGATTTAGGGAAACGATGGAAAACCGAATCTAGATGGCCAGACGAGGGTTTGAACCATCGCCCTCCTGAATGCGAGTCCAGTGAACTAACCACTGCGCCACCTCACTCGGTTAGCAGTAGGCATATGAGCCGGAGCTCCCGCGCGCCGCCAGCGTGGCTCGGCTCGGCTTAGCGGCTGGATGGGCGCGCCAGATACCGTATCGCTGCCTAAAAGCCTCCTCCCACGCGAGGCGGGGCCAGACAACGCTCTGCTCTGCTCTGCCCTGCCCTGCCCTGCTCTGCACCACAAGCGTTCCCGCAGAGCAGTCTCCTCTCTGTAGTTCCCTGTCTTACACAGCAACACTTCTCACAAACTAAGTTTTCGCTGAGCGTGCCTCTGTAGCAGACGCCTTGACACGGTGTTTCCCGAACTTAATATTTATTGCCTTACTTACATCAGAACTAACGAGCTTATAAACGAAACCATGCAATAATTTCATAGTTTTTATCATACCGCTATTTTAAAATACGACTTTATTAAGCAGTACTGCTTAGAGTTTTGCTCAGTCTTAAGTGCATCTAGAGACGCAGCACTTCAAAATTAAACTGAAGTGACAATATGAAAGCATCTACAATTGCACTGGATGTAGCGTTTTCTCGGAAACAGTGTGATTACTTACTACAGATGCGGATACAGCATCAGTGTATGTATAAAACAATCACATTCCATGCACAGTTGCGCATAGTATGATCGTCAATTCACTAGGGTCAAAGTACACTGCCTGACCAAAAAAGTGAAGCACCAGAAAGACAAGGTCGGTTGGCAATGTAACTGTGTGCAGGCACACACAATCGGGGGGGGGGGGGGGGGGGGGGAATCATCTAAGTGATTAGAGCTGCAATTCTCTGTGACAGGTAGAACGGACAACAGAGTGCGTTAGTATTGTTCGTGCTTATTTTATTTATTTTATTTAATTTGTGGCAAGTACCTATGGGACCAAATTTGTAAGGTCATCGGTCTCTAGGCTTACACACTACATAATCTAACTTAAAGTAACTTACGTTAGGGACAACACACACACACACACACACACACACACACACACACACACACACACACATGTCCGAGGGAGGACTCGAACCTCCGATGGGGGGAGCCGCGTGAACCGTGGCAAGGCGCCCTAGAAACGCGGGCACCCCGCGCCGTGCTTATTGTCGTCTCCAGCTCTGGTGTAGTACATAAGGGGGCAAGAACTGCGTCAGATGTTGAGCGATCGCTGTCAGGGACACAGGCGTACCGCGTACTCCTGTGAGATAGCGTTATCAGCATATGATAGAGTTTGAAAGGAGCCTCATAGTGTATCTCCATTTCGCCAGCTGGTCTAATCGTGCAGCATCCAGATATGCGAGGTATTCAGGTGCGAGAGTGACCCGATGTGGGGGCTGTGAGCGCACGCATACTCGTTGCCAAGGTTCCAGTCGTCCACAACTGTGCATCAAGCACATCGCAACCCCTTCACATCTGCGTCCGAGAACAATTAATGGACTCCCTGCAACATTCTGCCATCCGGCACCACTGGCCGGACCCTATGACCAGCCGGATCATGGAATTGCCGTTCCATACGGCGTTAACATAGCGGTACAAACGAATGCGTTTGGAGTGTTGCCATGATCGGTAAGCAGGGACTGCAAGTGAGTGACGTCGTATTATGTACAGCGATTAATCACTGTTCTGCATAGCTGTATGACCATCATGGGTAAATATGGCATCGACCTGGGGCGAAGTCTGATTTTTGTCACATTCTGGAAAAGCTCAGCTCGGCGTTACCCTGCGGTCACGATTCGTGAGCCATCGTGCTTGACTTCAGGTCACGGTTGGTGGTGATTAAGGGAACCCGGAATCTAAAAATGATGAAAGTTTGGGTTTTCAGTGTATTGTGAAATAAAATACTACAGATCTTCCTCTTTAAAATGACATATTAATATTACCTGTAGCTCAACTCCAAGTATTGAAAATATTGTTTTCAATAATGTGTTGTAGAAAGCATTTCGAGACATTGGATTTCCATGGATACATGTTCATTGAAAACATCGTTTTTCAAAACTTCCGGTCTTTCCAAAGAATTTATATTATGTTGGTAACACGATTTGATAGGCAATTGTTTTCTCTGCGTGTTGTAGTCTTTGGATACAGTTGTTTACATTGAGCATTTGGTGGTTATTGCACGTTTTGTGTTGTATTTCTATTGCGTAACTGGAACTTATCAAATATGCCTCGATTTAGTAACAGAGTTTACAAGAGGAAGAAGCCTCCTCCGAGGTACAATAGTGGAACTGTGACAATTTCTCCGACCTTGGGAAATGATTCTGAAAATAGTGACGTTATTCATGAAGTGAAATCTACTCCTGTCTCTATCACAAGCAAGAAGTTGCAAGGATCAACTGGAGAAGTGAAGTGAGGATAGTGTGAACGAAATAATTAATTCCATTGCTCTCAAAGGTGATTGAGAGTTCAGTACTGTGTAAGGAATGTTGCAAATTCAGTATGTCAGTAAATTTCAAGCGCCACATAGGACTTTCAGCAGAAATCTGTCTCCAATGTACTAGTTGTCATTACAGTGTTTCATTTTGGAACTCAGAATATGTCAAAATAGGCCAAGGTGAATCTGATAGTGAAAAAGTAAGTACTATGGTGTAATTATTAGATGTGTTTATGCTCTAAGGTTAATCGGTAAGGGATACTCTGCTAGTCAAATGTTTTAGGGTGTAATGAATCCACCACCACCACCACCACCACCACCACCACCAACGAACTTCTCAAAATATAACTAGGTTGTTGGATCCTGTGTTGAAGATATTGTCCAAGAATCCATGAAAGAAGCAGTGGAGGAGGCTGTGGCGGTGAATGAAGCAATTCCGGATGTTCAGAATCCTCGGGACCTGACTGTCGCACTAGAAAGTACGTGGCAGAAGCGCGGGCACATTTCACATAATGGGATAATAAGGGAAACAAGTGCTGGTTCAAAAATGGCTCTGAGCACTATGGGACTTAACATCTATGGTCATCAGTCCCCTAGAACTTAGAACTACTTAAACCTAACTAACCTAAGGACATCACACAACACCCAGTCATCACGAGGCAGAGAAAATCCCTGACCCCGCCGGGAATCGAACCCGGGAACCCGGGCGTGGGAAGCGAGAACGCCACCGCACGACCACGAGCTGCGGACAAGTGCTGGTACTACAAAAGTTATAGATGTTGTAATTAAATCCAAGCACTGTAGGTGTCCTAAAAGAGCGAAGGATGAGCATGCAGAAAACTGTCGAAGGAATTACAGTGGGTCTAGTGGAGCCATGGAAGTTTCCGGTGTGAAAGACATTTTCAGTCGCTCTCTTCTGTGGTACGTCAGATACCTACAGTTCCTGGATGATGGTGATTCGAAGTCTTTTGTTGCTGTATCTGAGCTGAAACCTTACGGAAATGATGTTACTATTACTAAACAGAAGTGAGGAGTGCATAGGTCACGTTCAGAAACGTATGGGAACAAGGCTGAGTCGACTGAAGACCACAATGAAAGGCCAAGTAATCAGTGATGGAAAACCTTTGGGTGGAGCTAAAAGATTGACAGACGAGGTAATCAACACATTGCAGAGAGACTATGGACTGGCAATAAGACAAAATACAGTGTTGATGCAATGGAAAAGGCTGTAATGGCACTTTACTACCACACCTTATCGACTGACGAGGAACCACTACATGGACTATGCCTACAGGGACCTAATTCCTGGTGCAAGTACAACAAATATCAGGGATCTGAATGTGTATACAAGCATCATCACAGTCTACCAGAAACTGTCATGAAGGCTATAAAACCAATTTTCAGAGATCTTTCTGCAACTGAACCTTTGAAGAAATGTCTCCATGGACGTACACAAAATCAAAATGAGAGTGTGAATAATGTAATTTGAACCAGAATCCCAAAAAATGTGTTTGTGGAAATTCATACTCTTCATTTTGGAGTATATGATGCCATTGCTACGTACAACAAAGGTAACATTATGAAGTGCAATGTGCTGCATAAGTTGGATGTAATGCCCGGAAAGTACATGGTGAGTGCAATGATGTCGATAGACAATGAGAGGAAACGGGACGCTGAAAGGAAAGAAAAGGAGTGTGAGAGGCAAGCCAGACAAAGAACGAAAGGTGTGAAAGGAAGGCTAGATGGGGAGATGTCTAGTGACAGTGACAACCCCTCTTACGGTGCTGGACTCCACTAAAATGTTAGTGAAACTTTGAAACTCGTTTTCCACAAGTTCACTTTTTTGACATACAAGGAACATTTTCTGCTAAACTATTACAGATAAAGACTTAAAATTTTCAAGGGATGTAAACAGTGCCAATATACACCTTGTATCATAGCCTTTTTGTGATACGTAATTGATAACAGATTTTATTTCAAAGATACTATGCCAAAAAATGTGTCAATTATTTTCAGTAGCAAAATAATTAATATCTTCCCAAAAAACACCAATAAATTAAAATCCATATGGTACATGGTATTAAATATATGACATATCATATTGTGAAAGTTTCATGATTCTGGTGTTAATAGTTCGTAAGGAAATGTTCCTTACATTTAACATTGGAGGTATAGGACGTTCCGGGTCCCCTTAAGGAAATTCTGACGGTACCACGGTACGTCACGCACATCCTGCATCTTCATTCGTTACCTCTCATGCGACAGTGCCCTTGTGCCATTATCAACAGCACAATGCTCATCCACACATAGAGCGTGTCTCTATGAGCTGTGTGGGTGATTATGTACTCCTGTGGCCAGCAAGATACCGAGATCTAACATAAAGAGTCATGAAAAAGGTGTGCGACCATGTTGAAAATGTGTACAGCCTGCAGAATGACGACTATTCGCTGACGAAAAGGCACTGCATGCAAGCTGACTCATGTTTTTCCAAGCGTTTCGGACACGGCCATCGTCAGATATCCTGGAACACCATGTTGCACATAGATATAAACGTTATATGTTGCAGTAGTAACGATTAGAATCTGCTTATCATCGTTGCTACTACAACATGTAACTCTAGAAGCTATGTGCTACATGATGTTCCAGGATATCTGATGATGGCTACTTCCGAAATGCGTAATATTAGAATAATAAAGTCAGTTTACACCCAGTCAATGTCTTTTCCCCAAGCGAGCTGTGTAGCGTTTTCCAGATTGGGCATATCCAAGGATATGTCCGCAGTAAGATCTGTGTGGGACCAGCTCGGATATCAACTCCGCTCCAGTGCCAGTATCCAGGATATGAACGGCTCATTACGACAGTCGTAAGCTAGCTTTCCTCATGACAGGATACAACTGCTCTGTGAAAACTTTCCTATTTGAATCAGTGCATGTATCGAGGCTAGAGGGGGGCAACGACATACTGGTATACGGAACCATATTAATGAGTTATTTTTAAATTTCACTTGATCTGGTAATCACTGGAGTAACTTGATATACTCTGTCAACCCGTGAAATAGGATTCTGGTTCTCTCTCTGCTTTTCGGCGCTTCATTTTTTTGTTAGGCAATTTATAATGTGCATGGAGAAAGGTTGTTTGTTTTATGAAGCTGCAATAGAAGTGATAAATTTTAAACATCTTTCCTTTCATGCGGACAATGCTGCTGAGCTAAGAATCAAAACTGTCATCCGATCGAGCAAAGCCACCGAAATGAGTGGTTTTTGCAGAATTGTAGTTTAATGAGTGATTATTGTTGTGTTTATTTTTTTAATACGTGTTGTAGTCAAACCTTCAATTACAACCCCGAAGAAATAAACTTACGTAATTAATTTTGTCCTAGTTTTCAGATGCATGTCTGCAGTCCTGGTGCGCATCAAAACTCCCGCGTTACGGCATCGAAGCAGGTCGGTAGCACAGCATCGCCCTTATTAAAGTGGACTATCACGTGGCAATTCATTTTTGCATTTGGAGGGGAATAACGCTACGACGATCTATACTGACTTAGTGGAATTGTACACGCTACGACGATCTATGCTGACTTAGTGGAATTGTACGGCAACAACGCACCATCATGATCGAGAAGATAACACGCTTGCAATGTGGCCAATGAAGTCTGAATGACGATTAACGAATTGATAGACCATCTCTCTGTGAAGAACCAGGAATCGCAACAGAAGTGAAGGCACTGGTGGCTGAAGACCAACGTATCACACTCGAAGTGATAGTCGAAGTTAAAATAAGCAATTGATTAGTTTTCAACATCTTGGCCGACATCTTGAACATGGCAAAGCTAGCAGTCTATTGAGTTCTGCGATTACTCACATTCATTCAAAATACCCGCACAACTGAGGCAGCAACAGAATGTTATAGCGGTGTCAGGCTGATACTGATTACTTCTTCAGCATCTTACCTACCTGGGAGTAGTGCGAGCGGTCTAAGGCGCTACAGCCGTGGACCGTGCGGCTGGTCCCGGCGGAGGTTCGAGTCCTCCCTCCGGCATGGGTGTGTGTGTGTGTGTGTGTGTGTGTGTGTGTGTGTGTGTGTGTGTTTGTCCTTAGAGTAAATTAGGTTAAGTAGTGTGTAAGCTTAGGGAATGATGACCTTAGCAGTTAAGTCCAATAAGATTTCACGCACACATTTGAACTATTTTTTTTGTATTGAGTAGTGCATGGTGTATCACTATAATCCCGGGGCACAGGAGTAAAGCAAGCCCTTGTCTCTGATGAACACCCGCCGTCCAGGACAATGTACTGTGTCCTACTTACAAAGACTTGGAGCTATTCCGTCTTCTGGGTTCAAAATGGCTCTGAGCACTATGGGACTTAACATCTGTGGTCATCAGTCCCCTAGAACTTAGAACTACTTAAACCTAAGTAGCCTAAGGACATCACACACATCCATGCCCGAGGCAGGATTCGAACCTGCGACCGTAGCAGTCGCGCGGTTCCGGACTGAGCGTCTAGAAACGCTAGACCACCGCGGCCGGTCGTCTTCTGGGAATCTACTCCATATGGTCGGACCTTCGTTAACAGTCTGCAGTGCGGTACGTGTCAAATGCTTTCCGGAAATCTAGGAGTATGCAATCAGCCTGATGCTCTTTATCCACGGTTGGCTGGAAATCATGCGAGAACAGGGCAAGCTAAGTTACGCTCGAGAGATGCTTTCTAAATCTGAGTCTATTTGTGCATATCGGCTTTCTTGTCTAAAGGAAATTTATTGTACTCTAACTTAGAACACGCTCAATAATTCTTTACTAAACCGATGTTAAGTGTGTCGCATATATCTGTAAGTGGACAGGACGGCTAGTTTTAACAGGCGATCCCCGCGTCCACGTGAGGGCAAAGAGCTGCAGTAGGCGAGTGGTTGGCGCAGACGCGGTGCAACTCTACTGAGAGTAATGCCTGCCGTGCCGGCCGCAGCTGCGTGTCCTTGGCGGGTGGCACGCCCCCCGCATATCGATGCGTCCGCGCTACCGCCACTGCCACCACTGCACCTGTTCCAGCGTGCGTGCCCGCCTGACCGGGTCAAACGGCTGCGCTAGTCGCTCACCACCACGACGTCGACATCCAGCCGTAAAGACGCTTTTATTTCAAAAGTGACAGAAAACGCCTCCAAGCGAAACAACTCTCGTCAACCACAATTTGCTCTCCTTTTTTCTTCTTTAGGGCCAGCAACATAATACATGTCTGATAAAGACACGATTAAATGAATAGATACACCAAAATAGCTGTTTATGAAAACAAATCTTTATTTACGATAGACTAGTTCAAAAATGGTTCAAATGGCTCTAAGCACTATGGGACTTGATTTCTGAGGTCATCAGTCCCCTAGACTTAGAACTACTTAAACATAACTAACCTAAGGACATCACACACATCCATGCCCGAGACAGGATTCGAACCTGCGACCGCAGCAGTCACGCGGTTCCAGACTGAAGCGCCTAGAACCGCTCGGCCACAACGGCCGGTGCGACAGACTGTTTCGGCATTTATCGCCATTGTCAAATATGTCTAGACAGATGTGACGTCCACATCACATTGTTAGTGAATTGTCTTACAACTGCCACTTTTTTTAGTAAGACGGTAAAAGACGTAACATATTGGAAATAAAAAGTTACTTATGGTAAGATAGTATTTTGCCAGTTCCACTCTTACGATACTATATGGTTACATATAGCGTTGTAGGAGTAGAACTGTCGAACTACTGTCACGCCGTAATTAACGTTTTATTTCCAATGTATTACGTCATTTGCCAAGTTATTAAAACAGTGACAGTTATAAGACAGTTCAATAAAGAAGCAATATGGAGGTCACATCAGTCTAGATGTGGCCGGCCGCTGTGGTCGAAAGGTTCTAGGCGCTTCAGTCCGGAACCGCGCTGCTGCTACAGTCGCAGGTTCGGATCCTGCCTCGGGCATGGATGTGTGTGATGTCCTTAGTTAGGTTTAGGTAGTTCTAAGTTCTAGGGAACTGACGATCTCAGATGTTAAGCCCCATAGTGCTTGGAGCCATTTGAATCTGTCTAGACGTACTTGACAATGGCGATAAATGCCGAAACAGTCTATCGTAAAAAAAGACTGGGTTCATAAGCACCTATTTTTGTGCATCTACTCAAATAATCATGTTGTAATCAATCAATTTGCTCTATTCGAATGCGGTATCTTGCGAACAACATATAGAGGTTAAAAGGTAAGTTCAGTTTCTCAAAGCCCCCGAAAGGCGTTCGACACTATACCACATAGTACTAATAAATAACCTTCGATCGAGACTGTATTTTTAGTCTCAGTGGGATCGATACCAGAATCGAATCTCTGTCTCTGCTGAGACTTTAAGGAATATGAGTAATATTGCGAAAGGTATATCAGTTTCTCAAAAAAATAGCTTTGATAAAAATACAGGAAATGTTAAACGTAACTAATCAAGTTTGAAAAAAATCTTTTTAATAATTTGCATGCTTACTCCAGTAACAATTCTTATAATGGAGATCAAACAATGTAATGTTTTAGAAATCAAACAATTTTTCGGCGTTCTCTCTATTAACATTTTAGGCGAAATGAAAGCTATGCGATAATGCTGTGGCGCTAGGAAGTGCACCACAAAAACAAAGGCATAGCCCTCCTGCTGTCAAAGTACCATAAAACCGATAACCGATATTTGACTACACTAGCTGATATTAGATAAGAAATCAATCTATGTGATGTCCCAGATCTGACTTCCAATGACTAGCCCGTATTCGAAATCACTGAGCTCTACTGACCGACACATTTTGCCGTTACTGCCTCTGTGGTGTGCTGATATACCACACTAGAAGAGTGCGACAGTTGGTACCAGAAGTTCCGTGGACGTCCATCCGCAGCAGGAACATCGCTAAGCGCAAGCCGATCACGCCCCTGGAGCGGCAGCGCTACAAGGAAGAGAGTCGCGCGTGTTAATTAACCGTGCAAGAGGCCAAGTTGTGAGTTGCAAGTAGTAAGTGGTGAGTCCGAGTTTTGATATAAAGTTCCTGCACAACGTTCGTCGAGTATTTAAGTTTTCTAGTAGTCGAATGAGTTAGAAAAAGTGACCGATAGACAGTAGTTAGTCTTCAGTAGAAACAGAACAGAGAACAGAATTATCGTGTAGGGACAGAGACCGCCTGCCTAGAAATTTATACTGAGTACTGTTAGTTTGGAACTGTTCTTCGACTACAACATCAAGACAGAAGATTAGTTTTCTTCCGACTTAAGTTCAAAGAACATTATTTAGTTTGCTTTCATGGAACTGAGTGAGGTCATCGTAGGACAGATAAGCTAAACCTTTGTTCTACAATTTCAGTAACCAGCAGTACAGCAATTGTAGAATGAAGGTTGAATAATATATTTTATTATTCACTATTGTGCGTTGCTTTCGTGTGTGTGTGTGTGTGTGTGTGTGTGTGTGTGTGTGTGTGTGTGTGAGAGAGAGCGCGCGCGCGGGCGCTTCCCTAGGACCTAAGCATTAGTTCTACAGGACCCCTTTATTAGTCTTTTTCCAGCGGCAGCGAGATTTTCATCAAAATGGATGCCCCCCGTTCACTACAGCTTCTCTACCGACAACACAGTATTCCCCACCCATGTTTATACTGGCGGATCCGCCTCTCGTCATAACTAGTGGTCAATTCCGCGTTACACAAGGCTGTTCACATACTCTTGATCACAGTGTATTATGTCCTCTAACAAACCTGCATGTTTTACAGATGTAAGAAAATTTCCGATAACAACCGTCCTGCTTCTACCTCGGACCATGCTTTCACATGTCTTATTCTCAATCATGAAAATAATCTTAATTCCCGTACGTGCAAGATTAATAGACGTGAATACACATCTTAACGTCGGCTCACGATTGCTGCTACAAACAATCTCTCACGCTCGACTGCGCTCCCAACACTAGGCGCACAAAGTCCCCTACTGCGTCCAGAAAGGTAGTGGTATTTGTTCGCGCTATTCGCTGACGCCGTTGCCTGACGTGGCTCTTTCCCTTATAGATAACGGAGCTAGAAGCGAAAATGGTAAACTTACAGTTTCTGCCCTATACTCTATAAAAAGGCTAGCGCTTTCCATGATCGTTCATTTTTTTTTGTCGATTCTTCCCACTATGCTCTATTACATTCCTCAGATCAGTAAAACGTTTTCCTCTCCCTCGAGGGTTCTTATCTTAGTCTTGCTTCCATCGTGTAGCGCTGCAGTACACACCAATACGCTTTCGAAAGTGTAAAGGTAGCCATCGTACAAAGGTTTAGGACCACTATAAAAAATGTCGCCCAGACCTTCTTCCCCCCCCCCCCCCCCCCCACACACACACACACTTCTAACGTACAACAAATGCCTAATATTTTAATGATAATAAAGGTAAAATATATACAGTGATTTACTTTATACCAATAATAATTTGTTTAGATAGTTCTAGCCAAAATTTCAGTACACTGCAAGTCAGAGAAATATAACTTACACCTGTCTTGTAAGTCGTAACGAAAAGATCTGAGAATGATGTAATTCACATGATACAAAGGGAAAGTGCGCACTCACCATTACCGGTGTTTCATTTAGCATTGCTACAATGAAAACAGCTCTTAAGACTTCGATTATGCAAGTGTGCAAATTGGGGAAATATTTCTTTCCGCACAGATTTGGAAAATTCAGTCTTATTCTTTTCCTAGTGGAACTCACTTCCTCAATTCATTAAGTCCTTAATCACTTTTTTCCACTTTCCTCTACTACATTCATTCCCCAAGTATCCCCAAACCTCTCACTCTGCGTTGATTGTTTTTCCCTCAGACATGTTTCGTTCAATCTCATTTATGACCTCTTAGCTGCGATCACACTACACTCTTTTTCGTACAAATCTACCACTCCTACATCCGATGCATTTAAACGCAGATGTCTTGCCTTACTGAACTTCCTGTGGTTTGCCAGTTCTACCTTTGGACTCGCGAACTGTGTTGGATTTGTTGTTGGCTGTGCAGTAGGTAGGGCCAGCATGTGATCTGGCGCCATTGTTTTCTGCAAGCGGTGAGGCTAGCCCGGGAGCAAGCAACTAAAAGTTTGCTGTGTTAAACACAGCCTGTAATTTGCTAAGTTTCCTTGGCGCTGTCAAAACTCTTAGTTTTCATACTACTTATATTCTGAAAGTTTGCTTATAATTACGAAACTGAACTGTGTAAAAATATAAAAGACCTCAATAAACTGTTCTCAGAGGGGGGAGTGCACGACCCTTCCCCTAGTCCCCACTAACTGCATCCACGTCTGGAGCCAGTAATGCTGTCGCGTTCTCCGGATAGGTCCTTTTATTAGAAACCGGCGCCCATCAGTAGAGGACCCGCTTGACTGTTGTGTGTAGCGGGTTGCATACGCCAACATATTCAGGCGATTCTCACACCCCGGCACACAATAGTCGTCTGCTTTTACAAGCGACGGCTCACCGATATTGCTCGCCTTTCGCACGGTTGTTGTACATATCTAGCTATAACGACAGCTGACGTAACACTATGTACGTCCCAAGCGTTGTCGAGAACTGAAAGTCGAAAGCTTCACGTGGCTATTGACCAACAGATGGGAGCGCCAGCCGCTCAGCAGCAGCCTTAGCGCAACCGGCTAAGGCGGCAGGCGGACTAGAGGTCTGCCCGTGCTGCTCTTAAATCGCGTCATTTTCTTTTCTTTTCTAATCTTCCAATAAACACTTGTATCGCTACAGGGAGTCATTTTTCTTAGCCAGGAAAAATAACATTAATAATCACTGTTGTGGCGAAGTATAACCCAGATATAATTATGGGTCAGGATGAAATCAGTATTTGCTTACCGACATACTGACGTGCTTTTCGCAAACGCAGCGTGCATTATTCAAAGTACGTATATTTCGGTAAGACATCACTGCAGTATGCGCATGACCCTATTGATAAATAAATGTCCATTTTATCACGATTCCTTATTTCACCACGATTGTACGTAGTCATGAATGTACCACAGTGGTTGTTATTATTAGGCCTACTATAATTATTAAGGGGTAGTCAAATGAAAATGAGACACACGGAAAAAAGTAAGTACTGTTTCTTACTTCAAGAGTAATCACCGTAACTGGTAATACATTTATCCCACTGTGAGACAAGGCGGCTATTGTCTTCATCGAGGCTATGGTCTACATGACCAATTTGCAGTTCACACTTACGTGATTTGTACAGGTTTCAGAGAACCACTTTCATACTGAAATTTTCACTCTACAGCGGAGTGCGCGCTGATATGAGTTCGAGGCTCGGTCCGGCACACAGTTTTAATCTGCCAGGAAGTTTCACTTTCAGACTGTTTGTCGACCAGTTTCTTTTTCTTGATTGTAATCACTAAATACTTACAACTTACAACCAGTAAATTTATTTCATTAGCGTCCGAACTAAATTTAACAGATTTGTTTCCGTACTTATGAGGATGGTCTCACTCAGACTGCCGTCACCATAGTGGAACCATCCCGGTATTCGTTGAGTTATCTGAGGAAGGTACAGGACATCTAAATGTTGAAGGCCAGAGGGACAGTAACACTGACTATCCCGAACGTGAATCCTGTGCCGTCACTGCTGCGCTTCCTCGCCCGGTTTTACTGGTAGTATCAAACGAGAACCCATTCCAAAATCTGGAACAGTTTATTCTGAAACGAACTATGTCACGAAATCAGATGTGTAGCGTATATGTTTCAAGCGACGGAAGACTAACTGAAATCAACGCCTGTAAAACAAACGTTAGGGGTCTTCCATATCTTATCCAACATGACCGCTCCTTAGTTGTCAGAAAGCGATACTAATGTTTTGAGATGGATAATGCGAGTGACAAAACAGTATGAGTAGTAAATCTCATTCTCTCTGAGGGTTTCGGTGGGCAGGCAACCAAAGGGAGGGGGAGGGGGGGAGCAGGTGGCGGCGGTTGCCGAACGTGGAAAAGAATGATGTTTTAGACTGTAAATCGCTACAGTAACAAAGGGTAAACACAACAACGCAACAAACAGTAGCGTAGTTCGTTTTCCACTTAACATCGCAAATTTGTTGGGTATTATATATATATATATGACCCAGGAAAGGGGGGGGGGGGGGGCTGGCTCGGCGAGCGCCAGGACGCATTTACCGTACCCCCTGGTCACCAAACTTCCCGGATTTATGCACAGTCGAGAATCTGTGAGAGCACCTTGAGCAGACTGCTCACGCCATGGATACGCAATTGGTAAACCTAGCACAGCATGCACGGCAGTGAAGTCATGATATGGCTCCACATCCCCATCGGTAGCTTCAAGAACCTCATTGACACTCTTCCTGCACGTGTCACAGCGGTCCACGCGGCAAAAGGCGGTTATTCAGTCTTTTGGCAGGTCGTCACGTAAATGTGACTGGACAGTGTATATAACCTTCAGTATTCTTATGTAACAACACGTTTCAAAAGCTTATGTTCTATTCTTATCTGGGCTGTTTATTGTTCGTAAAAGAATACTCTCCAGGCAAATACCCAACATTTAAATTGGTACTAGACGTTAACAAATTCCTCTATTCTAGAAATGTCACTCTGCATTTTATATCTTCTCTATCTCGTCCATCATTAGTCATTTTGCTGCCAATATATCAAAACTCTTCTACAACTTTTAGTGTCTGATTTCCTATCTAATTCCCTCAGACCGACCGCCTGATTTAATTCGACTGCATTCCATTTTCTTCTTGTCTCTATTCTTCAAGATTCATCCACAGAATTAGAATGTAATCAGCACACCTTGAAATTTTTGTTTCTTCTCCCTTAACTATATTTTTTTTTTTCAAATTTATCCTTGGTTTCCTTAACTGCTTGCCTAGTGTACAGATTGAATAACACAGGCTACAACCCTGTCTCACTCCCTTCCCAACAACCACCTCCCTTTCATGTCCTCTGACTTACAACTGCAGTCTTATTTTTGTACGTGCTGTAGATGCCCTTTCGCTCCCTGTATTTTATCTCTGCTACATTCAAAATTTCCACAAATGCGTAAGTTTCAGAATTAATTACTGCAATGCTGAATGTCTCATGGCAAGACGCTTCACTGAGACATCTACGAATTTCTTAATAGAGGACGTCGTCGTGTTCTGTCAACCATTTACGCAGAAGACAAAGCCAACAAACGAACTTTGTCCCCATCGCATGTTGGAAGGGAATTAGTTGACGACACACGCAAGCACTGGTGATGAGGTCACGCTCAAATTAACTTTAGGCGTGGCGTGGGGAAGCTAATGCTGCAGGGATTCCGTAATTTTATCCTTCCACTCTGACAGGCTATATTTTTATGCGACCATTTTGCTTACGCCGTGTTACAAGGCTGATAATGATACACCATTCCTTGTATACACATTGGACAGCCAACAACTAGGGCACCTTTACTCACTGCATGTTGATGGACACGTCCACAGGCAATAGCTTCTTTCTGCTGTTATATCACATGTTCACACCAAATCGTCTCACTGCTCTGACTCCACAGAACCCACTGACATATGCACGGACTACTGGACTGCCATGACTGAAATCATCGGTGAAGCGTCATATGACCGCCTGGTACAAGTTCTACATCGTTTCCGGCGCACCGAGGCGGGCTAGGTTACTGTTTTATAGGGGTGATTAACACAGAGTGTATCAAAAAGAATCAACCGATTTGTTGTTGTTGTTGTCTTCAGTCCTGAGACTGGTTTGATGCAGCTCTCCATGCTACTCTATCCTGTGCAAGCTTCTTCATCTCCCAGTACCTACTGCAACCTACATCCTTCTGAATCTGCTTAGTGTATTCATCTCTAGGTCTCCCTCTACGATTTTTACCCTCCACGCTGCCCTCCAATGCTAAATTTGTGATCCCTTGATGCCTCAAAACATGTCCTACCAACCGATCCCTTCTTCTAATCAAGTTGTGCCACAAACTTCTCTTCTCCCCAATCCTATTCAATACCTCCTCATTAGTTACGTGATCTATCCACCTTATCTTCAGTATTCGCCTGTAGCACCATATTTCAAAAGCTTCTATCCGCTTCTTGTCCAAACTAGTTATCGTGCATGTTTCACTTCCATACATGGCTACACTCCATACAAATACTTTCAGAAAAGACTTCCTAACACTTAAATCTATACTCGATGTTAACAAATTTGTCTTCTTCAGAAACGCTTTCCTTGCCATTGCCAGTCTACATTTTATATCCTCTCTACTTCGACCATCATCAGTTATTTTACTTCCTAAATAGCAAAACTCCTTTACTACTTTAAGTGTCTCATTTCCTAATCTAATTCCCTCAGCATCACCCGATTTAATTGGACTACATTCCATTATCCTCGTTTTGCTTTTGTTGATGTTCATCTTATATCCTCCTTTCAAGACACTGTCCATTCCGTTCAACTGCCTTCCTTTGCCGTCTCTGACAATTACAATGTCATCGGCGAACCTCAAAGTTTAAATCAACCGATTTAAAAAATCATAACTATTATGTTATTTAAGATATGTACATGAACAACGTACTGTTAGAACGAGCAAACTCTCGAGTTTTACATGGCTCCCACTAGGTAGCAGCAGTGTGTGTGTGTGTGTCCACTTCAGTTCTAGTAAAAATGGTGTCCGGAAAACAAAAAGCGTTTTGTGTTCTACGCTTTGCGTAGTGCGTGTTAGTAATAACTGTTCAGCGTGACTTTCGTACAACGTACGGTGTGGATCATCCTACAGCACAGATCATTAAACGATGACATGAAGAATTCCGAGAAACAAGTTGTTTGTGTAGAGGCAAATCGCCGGGCCGTCCGCGAGTGTCTGACACAGACGTCGAACAAAATAGTCTCACAAGGAGTTTGCAGAAATCCGTTCGCCGTGCAGCTAGCTCGACATCTCTGACATACCTCCGATGTCCGTCTGGCGTGTGTTGCGTAGTTTACACATGAAACCATACAAAATTCAGTTACTGCAAGCTCTTCGTGAAGGTGACAAACAAAAACGTGTGGAGTTCTGTACTTTCGTTCTTGGCAAGACGTAGGATGACAGGAAACTTAGTATTTAGTGGCGAGGCAACATTCCATTTGAATGGAAAGGTGAACCGTCATAATATGAGTATATGGGGTACTGAACAATACGATGTTGTACAACGTGAGAGGGACTTTCCAGAATTTAATGTGTTTTGCGCAGTATCACGGGAAAAGATGTATGCTGCAATGTTCTTTGCCGAGAACACTGTTACAAGAAGCACATATCTCCATAAGCTTGAGAACTTTCTTTTCCCACAGTTGGAGACTGATTAGAAGGGCTTCGTTTACCAACATGACGGGGCACTGGCGTGTTGAAGAGCGGGAATTTTCAAATCAAAGGGATCCTGAACTATGGATCTGACGCACTGGACCAAATGATTCAGTCTTACATTACTGGTCTCAAAGTTCAAGCTTTATGTGCCTCCGTTACCAAAAACAATGAATTAACTGAGACATCGCATAACAGCAGCTGTGGAAGCTGTAACTCAAGAGATGCTGGCTGTAGAAGTGGGAACAATTTGAATACTGCATCGACGTATGCCGTGCATCCCAAGGGGGGCATACTGAACACTTACGAAAAGGCATAAAATAACCTTTTGAGTTTCCCGTTTACCAAAAAACAAAATTCATTGTATATGTTTATTGGTCTTAGAAATTATATGTCTGGCAAATCGGATGATTATTTTTGATACACTCTGTATTTTGTCCGTCGAGTTTGTATAAACCTGACAATATACATGGTGGTACGAAAAGAACGATTAGGTTTCTTTTGATCTCACGTAGCTGCGCGAGATTAGCCTAGCGGTCTAAGGTGCTGCAGCCATGGGCTGTACGGCTGGTCCCGGCGGAGTTTCGAGTCCTCGGGCATGGGTGTGTGGTGTGTGTGTGTCCTTAGGATAATTTAGGTTTAGTAGTGTGTAAGCTTAGGGATTGATGACCTTAGCATTTAAGTCCCGTAAGATTTCAAACACATTTGAACTTTTTTTTTTCCTTTTTCTTTTTGATCTCACGTAAAATTTATCTACATCAATACAACCGGTAAGTTACCCAGTCAATTATGTGTCAAAGGACAACAGCGGAAAGATGGTGTCCTCCTTCGTGAACACACATTTAAAGTCTTTCTTTGAAGTTCACCATAACTTTTGTCAAAGTGTCCTTCTAAACAGCAGCAATTTCTTCATGTGTTGAAACATCAGATCGTACAGTGAACGAGGTTTGCGACAGTAACCTTTATATTTCAAATGACCCCGTAAGAAGAAGTCGCAAACTCGACAGCTCTGGAGAGCGTGCACGTCAGTGGAAGTCCCCAAAACGTTAGATCAAGTGTTGAGAAAACATTTCTCGAACAACTGCAGTGGATATATTAGCTGTGGCTCCATCTTGTGGAACCACTTTCTGCCATGTTGATCCCAAAGCCTCAAGTCGTGCCCGCAAGAAAGTGCGTAGCATTGTAACATAACGTCCAGAATTTACTGTTAAACTAGCGCCACCTTCTTTAAGAAGGCCCAATGATCCCCACTTTGGAAGGTTCACACCATACTGTCACTTTAGCACTGTGGTTTATGATGTAACTCTCTTGCGTTGACCGCTGGCCAACAGCGATACTTTTACAAGACCGTCCAAGTGAAACCGAGAATCGCTCGTCATTAACAAAAATCACAAGTAGCAAGATTATCAAGCACTTTCTCACAAAACAACTTTCCGTCTGACAAGCTCACGTTCGCAATGCTTCTGTACGGTCATAATTGTATAAGAATGGAATTGTAACTCACAGGTCAGGATGAGATATAGCCAGCGACGAGACATGCCCAAATTCGAACCACGCCGCCCAATAGAGCAGCGAAAACTTTGAAGATCAGACGCTCTTACTCTAGCGACGTTTTCTACAGTTCACGCTGCACGAGGACGACGAGTCGAATGGCTCTGAGCACTATGGGACTTAACTGCTGAGGTCATCAGTCCCCTAGAACTTAGAACTACTTAAACCTAACTAACCTAAGGACATCACATAACACCCAGTCATCACGAGGCAGAGAAAATCCCTGACCCCGCCGGGAATGGAACCCGGGCGCCTGAAGCGACGAGTCGATCTTTTTTTCTTAACTAATCCAGTTGTGTGAAGTGACTCAACCCAACGAAGTACTATGTTGCGATCAGGTATCGAACAATTACACTCAACTTTGAACTGTGTACGGAAAAGTCGTTGAACGGGACCGACAGAATAACAGCGTCAGGGGGTAATAGACTGCCCCTCTCCACTTTTACTATGCAACTTAAATCCATGTATCTGCTACCCTTTACAAACAAGTTAGAGGTTGCAGAGTTTAACAACCCAACACTAGCGACATGAACAAGCTGCATATACTGTTTCAGGAAGACATGTACACACTTTTGGAAGCACGTAGTATCTCTTTTCTGTTAGTTAAGCAGATCCCTGTCGACTATCCGTTGCTGTAAGCTATAAAGAGGATAACAGCTTAAAGCGCCGTAAACAGCTGTTAGGTCTAATGAGTGTTGCTCACGACGCCTGCAGAACGTCAAATGACATGGTGCTTCATTCACGACATAAAGATTTTGAATTACAATCTGTTCTGTACAAGGCTAAACAAACATATGCCACTTGAAATCTTAGATTTGCAGAATATGGAGCAGTTACTTTTCAATTCCACCGTTCTAGCCCATGAGGCGCCGTGGTTAGCACACCGGGCTCGCATTCCGGAGGACGGCGGCCTTTCTGATTTAGTTTTCCTGTGATTTCCCTACACAGACCAGGCAAATGCCGGGATGGTTCCTTTTAAAGGGCATGGCCAATTTCTTTCCCCATCCTTCCTCAATCCGAGCTTGTGCTCCGCCTCTAATGACTTCATTGTCGTCGGGACGTTAAACGTTAATCTTCCTTCCTTTGTTTTCTCATGAGACGCTTCTGTTGTCCGTTGCAGAGTAAAGAAAGTTCACGTTAGTCGGTTGACACAGTTGCGAGAGGCGACAGTCTTCAGCTGACACTCTTATCGTATGTCTGTAAGCAAACCCGTCGGTTTATCATCGAGCCAACGCGACGTCTGTGGAATTTGAAGCTGCGACCTTGCCCAAACACTTGCTGAAGACGTGGAACTTGCGAAAGAACTTCTGCGTCCCTATAAGCAGAGTCCGAAGCGAGATGCCGTACAACACGGGAAGATGGAATGTCGTATTCGAGACTTGTCTCGCCACCGACATTTTCATGCGTCTTCCGCTTTACCATAAAATTCTGTAACATAAATCTTGTCAGTGAAAGCTGACATCGGGAAATTGTCACACGCACTAGCTACAAAATGAAAATCTCACTATTAACAGAGCAGGTTATATTTTTTCTCCACATGCCAGTTTCTAGTTCGACGGCGCAAAACATCAACAAAACACTATTTCAAACTTTAAGACTCCAGCCATATAGAAAAGTTTGTGTTATTTTTAAAAAGTTGAAATCTACTACAGTCACCTCTAAAGGAGATAGTGTTATTGTTAGTACCTGTCTTCTGGAAAACGACATCTCTATTGCAAAATATTATGCGTTCCTAAGGCAGACGTGAAAGAATAATAAATCCTGCCTTTTAACGCACCATTTCAAGCTGCCAAGAATTTGATATCTGCTTTCAAACATTGTAAGGTATTAATGCACATATGTACTCTTAACGAACGTTTTGTACCTTCTGTACTTATATAAGGAATCCTGCCGCTGTAGGTGACGTCGCTGGTGCAAGAGGGACCGGTGTCCCTTGTCTCTAACACAGCTGATTCCGATCTTTATAGTGGAAGAAATTTTAAATTTTTATTATCAGTAATAAGGGTAGAAGACGTGGCATACAGTTTGCTATCAGCAGACTTGACACCAATGTCCTGGTTCAAATTACAAACTTCCCTGCAGTATGTGGAATGAGAATGTGAGACTGTTAGTGGTGGTCCGACCGTGAGATGGGGACGTTAAGCACGGGGTTATCTTTGTACCAACCGAAAGGAAAACTTACGGCGCCCAAGTGCTGTAACAAATATGTATGAAAAGGCCGCGCGTAGAATCGTGATTTTGGAGGGGAGGGGCGGTTCTTAGTGATCGGTTTTAATTTGAGCTACGGATGAGGTAAAAAGTTTTTGGTCTAGCCCGGACAATCGGCTATTTGTATAGCCATTCGTTCATTTGACTTACTGTAGCTCTGTTACAGTACATTAAGCAAGGTTTGAGTGACGAACTAGAGTTGGCGCCCAGGCAAATTGTGCTAATCGATTTTAAATGGTTTGAAATTAACTCTCTTCTAACGGCACCATTTGTATGTGCACAGTTTGGAATTACGCGCAAGAAGCACGTTTTTTCTTTTTTTTTTTTTTTTTTTTACGCGCGCTGCTTTATGTTCCAAATTTGGGCGAATTGGTTCAAATTTTGTAAGAAGGTAGACAAATACAAGTAATTAATAGGGGTCCTGTTCTTTTGAGAAAGCTTTATCTTTTGTTACGATGTAAGCAACACAGTTAAAAAGGCGATAAAAAACCTGTACCAGATCAGTCGTCGTCCGAGTCAACAAAAATTTACTCCGGTCGCCAAGCTATGGCGTTTCAATGTCAAAATTATGATAGAGTAAAAGTTGGGAACCGGAAAGAAAAACGCTCATATCATAGCTCAAAAAGGTGAATACGCCCTGGGCAGAGTTAGAGATTTAAAAGAAGGGAATTAGCTTTTCGACTTGTTTGGCAGCTTCAAAGACATTTAAATCAAAACATCTTGATATATTCGCGCTATTTGACGAGTTAACCCTACTTCGCAACGCAGTAAGATCTCTTAGAGGCTAAAGTCCCTTATTTGCCCAACGTTCAGGCGATTCGCAAGCTATAGAAAACAACATATTGTATCTGTGGCTGGAAAGCATGTTTACATACAATGCCTAAAAAAAATTCTCAGAGGAAAAAGTTTCTAGCGATGGATTTGCTTCTGAGGAGACGCTAAAATAATTTCTTAATCTATGAGTGGGGAAGGGTTTGATTTTTTCCCGAGGGGACCGTTTCTCCTTCAAACCCACCTCCTGTGACATGTATGGTGAGGGATGTAAGAACAAATAAACACCAATTTATGTGCTGCTAGAGTGGGATGCATATACAACAGGAAGTATCCGGTAGTAGGGCTGCATCTACAGTAGGAAGGATTCCTGAGCGGGGATGCATGAATCAAACTTTAACGACACTTTGTATCATAACGTAGTACATGACAGATGCCATGTTGAATTTCATGATGGCATGTGTCATCGTGTATCATGTTACTTTATTTGACACGAGTGCCATTTCATAAATGATGTACAGGTTGGTATTATTGTCTACTGTTTAATGCAACAACAATGAAAATTACGTCAGATGTAGTTGGGAGCTTGAGGAAGAAGCATGTGTTTTGTTTTTTTCGCTGTGTTTGAAAATGGCTCTGAGCACTATGGGACTTAACATCTGTGGTCATCAGTCCCCTAGAACTTAGAACTACTTAAACCTAACTAACCTAAGGACATCACACACATCCATGCCCGAGGCAGGATTCGAACCTGCGACCGTGGCAGTCCCGGGGTTCCGGACTGAGCGCCTAGAACCACGAGACCACCGCTTTTCGCTGTGTAATCGAACATAAAATTGGCGACTGGTAGAGATAAACCATACATGGGTCTCGGGTATTGTCACTGCTGAAGACCAGAGGTCGTACCTCAAGATCAAAACTGTAAGCAGCAAAAACCCTACAGAAATACAGAGAGCATTAAGTGAAGTTTGTGGTGAGCTTACAGTGGACCGTAATACAGTTTCACATTGGGTTAATCGTTTTCGTGACGGTAGTATGAGCATAGACGATAATCCAAGACTCGGAAGGCCAAAAACGTCAACAGATGAACGAAGTGTGAAGCTTGGGGCAGATGCTCTTTAAGAAGATCGCAGTGAGACTTGTAAGGAACTCTCTGAAGCTACAGAAATTCTCCCAACATCAGTATTCCGTATTTTGACAAATAATTCGAAGAGGAGAAAATTTTCTACGAGATGGGTGCCACGTTGTTTCACTCCTGAAAAGAAACAGAAACGCCTGGACATCGCAACCTTTCTCAGATAACAGACCGTGAAGGTCAAGGATTCTCGTGCCAAATTGTCACTGTTGATGAAACCTGAATCAAAGAATTAGAGCCGGAGTTGAAATCAGAGTCCAGTGAGTGGAGAGCTTCAGGTTCTCCACATCCAAAAACATTTCGACGCGCTAATGGAAAGCTCAAGCAAATGATGATTTTTGCTTATAATCTCCATCGAATTATCTTGAGAGAGAAAATCCCATGTCCAACAAGTGTCACGGCACTATATTAGCGTAACTTCATGAAAAACCTGTGTAGAAAATTGAACAAAACCCGACCTCAGGCGCTCGAGCCTGGCCACTCAATCTCCACAAAAATGCTCGCCCGCATATCGGCAGTGTTGTAGCCCAAAATCTGCGGGAATACGTATGGGAAATGCTGCCGCATCCTCGCTTCAGCCCGCACGTGAGTCCACCAGACTTCGACTTGTTCCCGAAGTTAAAAGACCTACGCGTGGAACTTATGTTTCTATGGAAGAGCTTTGTATCACCGTTACCCGAGTCATTCTACAAATGAACAAAAGAGGTGTCCTGGATGAAATTATAGAGCTTCCGAGACGTTGGGATTCAGTCACAGAGAAGCAGGGAGACTGTAATTAAGGACTGTAAAGAGATATTGAAAAAAAGTGTAAGTAAAAAAATAGTGTGCATTATTTATGGAAGGTCTTGTCGTCAATTAAAACAAGTAACACTTCAGACCCAAACTCGACCTATTATATAAACAGAGAGAAAAGAGCTAAATAAAATAATAAATAAAATAACCACAGCACTGCACCATACAAGCATTTATCACCATCATTCGCACGACATAAATGCAGACACGTCACTCCGAAACAGGTCGGAGGAAGATAACGACTAACCATCTACACCAGACCTTGTCAAGGAGAGAAAATGAGGGATTCCAGTATGTGCTCTCTACCCACTTCCCCCCAAGCCCTCATTTCCAGAGTGAGGAACGGCCTGCACCTTCTTCTTCTTTAATTTTTAAATAACGAGCCAACATAGGAAACGGAACAGCTACAATAAAAACATGCTGAGGAGCTAAGCATATTCAAAGAGCGAACACTGTCTCAGAATTCGAGCTGCTTCCTCTATGATAACAGTTTCAAGCTGAAATTCGCCGTTTAGTGCCTAATTCATGTTACTTACAACGGAACCTCCCCATCGCACCCCCCTCAGATTTAGTTATAAGTTGCCACAGTGGATAGGCCTTGAAAAACTGAACACAGATCAATCGAGAAAACAGGAAGAAGTTGTATGGAACTATGAAAAAAATAAGCAAAATATACTAACTGAGTAGTCCATTAGAAGATAGGCAACATCAAGGGCAAAGTCAGCTCAGGAGCGCTGTGGTCAGAGTGAGCAGCTGCGGAACGAGAGGTCCTTAGTTCAAGTTTAATTTTTTATTTTCAGACAATTATTATCTGTCCGTCCGTCCGATGCGATCACTTTTTTGGGAGTGATTATCACATCCACAAGAAAACCTAAATCGGACAAGGTAGAAGAATCTTTTTACCCATTAGCCAAGTGTACAAGTTAGGTGAGTCGACAACATATTCCTGTCATGTGACGCACATGCCGTCACCAGTGTCGTATAGAATATATCAGACTCGTTTTCCTGTGGAGGAATCGATTGACCTATGACCTTGCGATCAAATGTTTTCGGTTCCCATTGGAGAGGCACGTCCTTTCGTCTACTAATCGCACGGTTTTGCGGTGCGGCCGCAAAACACAGACACTAAACTTATTACAGTGAACAGAGACGTCAATGAACGAACGGACAGATCATAACTTTGCGAAAGTAAAGAAAGTAAAATTTTCACTCGAGGGAAGACTTGTACCACCAAGGCCCTCTCGTTCCGCAGCTGTTCACGCTAACCACGGGACCACGGCACTCCTGAACTGACATTCTCCTTGTATTGCTTATGTTGCACATGGACTACTAAGTTTGTATATTTTGCTTTTTTTTTCATAGTTCCACACAACGTCTTCCTGGTTCCTCGATTGATCTATGTTCAGTTTTTCAAGGCCTATCCACTGTGCCAACTTATAACTAAATCTGAGGGGGGTGCGATGAGGAGGTTCCCTTGTTAGTAGACGTTAAACTTAATTTTTCACACACATCACAATTTTGTTTCATTTACTAGCGATAACAACGATCACGCGTTAGAGGCCTTTGACTGATATGATGTACTCAACAGATAATACCACAGGCAATAGAACATCATGACATCTACATAGACACTCCGCAATTCACAGTACGGCGCGTGGCGGAAGGTACCCAGTTCCACTAATAGTGTCCTTTCCTGTCCCAGTCGCAGACAGACCGAGAGAAAAACTACTGTCTATATGCCTCGGTATGAGCCGTAATTTCTCGTACCTTATCTACATGGAACTTATGCAAAATGTAAGTTGGAGGCAGTAGAATCCTTCTGCAGTCAGCTTCAGTTGCCGGTTCTCTTAATTTTCTCAATAGTGTTCTTCGAGAAGAATGTTGCCTTCCCTGCATGTATTCCTATTTGAGTTCCCGAAGCGTCTTCTTAGCACTTGCGTGTTGTTGGAACCTACCAGTAATAAACTAATCGTAGCACCCCGCCTTTGAATTGCTTCGATGTCTTCCCTTAAGCCAAACTATTATGGACCCCAAACACTCGAGTAGTACTCAAGAATAGGTCGCACTAGCGTCCGTTATGCAGCCTACTTTACAGATGAGCCACACCTTCCTAGAATTCTCCCTACAACCCACAGTCGACCATTCGTCTTCCCTACCACAATCACCACATGCTCGTTCCATTTCCATTTGCAACGTTACCCCTAGACATTTAAAAGACGTGATTCTGTGAAGCAGACACTGCCAATCCTGTATCCGAACAGTGCACGTTTGTTTTTCCTACTCAACCGCTTGACGACTTTGTAATTACTGTATTAAGTTAAACAGGGAGCTGATTAACTAAGCTAATAACTGACTGGGAAGCACTAATCTGTAGTCAGAGTGAGCTGTCGCCGCCGTTAAACATATAGACATGACAACATTAGGACACGAGACGTCGTTGACGAGCAAACAGAAGCTTGCTCTCCAAGATTAGTGGCTACGCAAGAGATAAGAGTCTGAGCAACTGTGGTCTGACCATGCGAGACTCAGGCGGAAAGAAAATGGCTCTGAGCACTATGGGACTTAACATCTGAGGTCATCAGCCCCTAGAACTTAGAACTGCTTAAACCTAACTAACCTAAGGGCATCGCACACATCCATGACCGAGGCAGGACCCGAACCTGCGACTGTAGCGGTCGCGCGGTTCCAGACTGAAGCGCCTAGAACCGCTCGGCCACACCGGCCGGCCAGACGGAAAGAACGTTCATGTATTGCGCACTGACCAAATGTAAACAAGCATTGCGGTTTCATATGCATGGCCTAACATGAGTTTAGGTGTTTTGAGTTCACGAAAGTGTCAGTTGCTAGTTCGCTTAGCCAGAAAGTAGTGTTATCTTTCGTATCGGCTTCAGCTAGCCACTAACACAGTGGTGTAGTAAGAGGTTTCCGTCAGCCGCACACAGTAGAGCGAAATCGCAGTGGTGTAGAGTTGGGCAAAGCAGCGTAATATTAACTGTGCCCTGGTTGCGAGAGATAAGGCCTCATGCTAACGCAGTGCCGCCCCATCTATATCCAACGTTGTGTGCTGCCGGTCTGCGAGTTGCTTTCTCTGTTGCAGCCGAAACGCCGGGATCAGTCGTGGAAAGCCTGGACAGCGGTGCTGCTGTTCCTGTGTTTGTACAAAGCGACCTAACAGCATGCAGCAGGTGTGAATTGTGAAACGCAGTAAGTGGCTGCTTCAAAGACGCAGAAGAACATGTGTCGTCACAGCTGCACTCCTCTGTCACACCAGCTGACGTAAACGAAGCCAACCGTCCGCTCTAAAGCTGCTACGTGGAGTGGGGGGCTCTGGAAATCATGGCTCCAAAACACAACATTCGTGCCCCGGGATTTCGGCAGAGAAAGGTGAAGAAGCGAGTTTCCCTTCCTCTCTCTACGTGAGTGTCCACGTAGTGACCGCAACGAGCTGCCAAAATTGGTGTAGGCTTCAATAAAGCGAATGTGATGGTTTTCCTTGATTTATTGGCAGACGCTTTTAACAAACACTCATATCCAGAATATCGAGTGTATAACGTGGACGAGACAGGCCTGACCATTGTCCAAATCAACAATCCAATAGTGATAGGGATGAAAGGGAAGAAACAAATTGCAGCTGTAACGTATGCAGAAAGAGGGGCTACCATTACAGCTATCGGATGCATGAGCGCTTCGGGAAATATGTCCCGCCAATGATAATTTTCCCTAGAACCAACATTTCCCAACCTTTAATGTGAGGCTGGCCCCCTGGTGCAATTAGTAGAGCCAATCATTCAGGATGGGTTCAAAACAATTAGTCCACCGAATGGTTCGTTCACATCATTGAGTAAACATGTCCGATTGAACGAAGGCATGTTCTCATCATCTTGGATGGTCATTATAGCCACGTTCGAAATCCAGATGCGGTTGACTTGGCGAAAGAAACCACGTGGCTGTCATCTCACTACCTCCACGCAAACTGCAGCCTCTATATAAGACGTTCGTTGGACCTCTGAAAACTTACTACGGCGAGGCAGTGAGAGTATGGTTCCATCACAATGGGCGTCCTCTCGCATCTTATGACGTTCAAAAATGGTTCAAATGGCTCTGAGCACTATGGGACTCAACTGCTGTGGTCATCAGTCCCCTAGAACTTAGAACTACTTAAACCTAACTAACCTAAGGACATCACACACACCCGTGCCCGAGGCAGGATTCGAACCTGCGACCGTAGCAGTCGCACGGTTCCGGACTGCGCGCCTAGAACCGCGAGACCACCGCGGCCGGCTTATGACGTTATCGAGGTTTTTGGCCAAGCTTACCTTCGTATCCAATCAGCTGAGATAGCAATAAACGGATTCAAAGTAACTGAGTTATACACTATGAACCATTACATCTTCACCGACCCTGATTTCATAGCTGCTGAGTTGATTGCAGGAAACACTTGCTCCACAATGGAACATAGACCTAATATTTCTGAATCACATGCTCCTCTACTTGCTATCGCTAGATAATCGACACCCTCTGCTTCTTCTTCGAGTTATCCTGATGTACAGTCACATCAAGCTCTAGATATGCCAGTTGATGAAGCCATTGGAGCAGTGGGACGTTCTCCAGGGATTTCAACAAGTGCAGTTTCACCATTCGACATATCTCCTGTCCCTAACATTAAGAAGAGAACCACAACGCGGGCACGAAAAGCAGCAATCGCCTGCCACATCACAGGAACGCCATACAATGATCAGCTGACAAAGTAGCTTGACAAAAGTGCTCTCAAGAAGAGGACATTGAGTTTCTCTGGGGTTAGGGACCGCCCTGCGGACAGAGGTGCAAAATCCAAAGGCCATCAAAAAAAGAAAATTTGTTCCACAATACTATCTGATCCATCATCGGACTCTTCAGGCTCCTGCATCCCTCACCTTGTGGACAGCGATAATGATTTTGATGTGAACGATGGGGATACACCGGACTAAAGCGATGCAAATTGCATCTTTTGTGATGAAAAGGAGAGGTGTGCATTAAATGTGTTATGTGCCAAATGTGGGCTCACTTAGATTGTGCTGGCGCTGAAGGAGCTGCTTACGTTTGCGAGTACTGTAGATAATTTCGGATTTCATGCATAAATGTACGAAATTTGCTTTTTGTAGACTAGTCTACTTCTACCATTTTGTATTGTTTTAACCCATTTCATTAAAATATCTTAAAAGATTTCTTGCACCTTTTTGTGGATGCCTGTATTTGCATCCCCTTTTTTTAATTTCCATTTTACAAGCTTTTTTGTAAATCTTTGTTTCGCCTCTAATCATTTGTTTAACTCGTTATAGTTGTTAATAAACGTATAAAATATAGAACTTTTACAGAAAAAGGTACCTTTAAGTCAAAAACAAAAGGGGGTGTCAATATTTACACCTTTTCCTCTAGTTTTATGACAATTACAGTAGCACGTACATGTAACACACGATGTACTTAACATGCAAAAATGCACTACTTAAGATTTAACGGCAGGATTATAAAAAAATTAAGACTGGCTGTCGGAACCATACAAGGAATCCACACACCCCACCGCCCCCGCATAAGTCGGTGGGACAAACCTCTCTCTCCCCCCCCTTAATTTTCTTCTCAAAATTAGAATATAATTTTCTTTTTTACGTTTATTTACATTGTATGTTCAATAATTATAAGTATAAAAGTTGCATTACATAAAAATTAAATACGAAAAAAAAGAAAAAAAAACAGAAAATAAAGTTCAGGCTCCACGTGGTATGAATGGGAAAAATCGAGTCGTTGAAACCGATATCGGTATTTTAGTTCTCAGTGACCGGTATTTTCCGGTATTTATTTGGTCTCTGTTATAACAGGAGTTTTTTATTCTTTGCTAATAACTGGTTAAAACCCGAAATATCAATTAGCCGTGGTAGCAGTGCTAGAAGTTTTCGTTTTTAAATAAACCTTTTTTAAAATCGAGTAATTTTTATTCGTAAAATTTCGACTTCTTTTAAATATTGCGTTACTATATAACCTGGGAGAAGCGATCAGTGCTATTTCAATTACAATGCCAACAGAAATGAGTAACAGAGACATCGCACAAGAGGTGGTGCAGCGTTGCTGGAGACAATAATGTACCTGTTACCATGTGGCTGGGCCTACTGGATAGTAGACATGTACATGCGGTGTTCAAGACTTGCCCCATCTGGTCTATATGCAGACATCAGGTGCATTACAGAATGACACCATTCGGAAGTATTTTACGAAGTTTAGTGACAGTGAAGTACAACGCCCCATTTGCTTTAAAAGGCTAAGAACGAGAGGAGCCACAACAAACTTTTGTCATCTTGTCCGGAGAAAACTTAACAATTCATTTATGGTTTACAAAAAATATATAAAGTGGCTAATCCGCTGCCTGTGTCTACATAATATGCTTCATCTGCTTGCAACTGTTAAAACCGGACAAATTAACACGAAAAATAGAGTTCTTCAACCTCAGTATTCACATTCTAGCACTGCCTACATGTAAAGCCCAAACAGTGGTACGTTACTCCATTACAGCATTATTTTTGTGCACAGTAAAAAGAAAATAACAATAAAATAAAAATAGAGTCAATAGGAGAATATTGGGAATTTTTTGTAGTATTCGACCAGATATCACTTTTCGAGAAAAACAGCTGACAATGGACTGACTAAGTTTTCTTTTATCTGTCTCTTTTGATTCCAAGTATCTTCAAACCGACGAAGAAAAAATTTTTAATCCTTGTTCGATCTCTACAGGAAATACTAGCAAAGAAAAATCGAAAATCGATATCAGTAACCTTTTATCTTGGGCAGTTTTAACACTCAGGTTAAACTGGCGTTGAAGAAAGCAGATATAACCGAAAAACGACTGTTTCAGCAATAACGGCCATACCTACCACGTTGCAGGGTGTGGATACAGCGCGTGCTGTGGTTTTGCATTGGGACGGCCTATCGGTAAACCCTGGATACATTACCAGACGCAGCGGCTAAGGAGACATCCCACACCTGACAATAAATTAAACAGCCGCCCACAAAAAAATCAGCAGAAGGAAAAAAAACCTGAAGAATCTTGAAGGGAGTCTTTCAGTATATTTGCATCATGTTTCGTGATGTTGAATAAGTTTTTGCCCGGTGCGCTTTTATATTACGCGCAAGCCATCACCAATATGTGGACACGAATACTACGCCCACGGGCAATGGCAGTCTATTTCCGAGGAAGGTCCCACGTATATATCCGATATCATGTTGTACACGCAGCATCCGTCCCTGCTCTATCGTATCTCGAACAATCTCAGAACGGAATGCCTCCACTTCCGCCACACAAGACAGACCCGAAGCAACACGAGTGAGTAGGACCGCTCTGAAGTTCTCGGCCCCTTACGCCTCAATCGATGGACGGTGAGGAGCGCCAGGGCCCGGCGCCGAGTTTATCTTGGAAGATAGCGCGTACTTGTTGAGCCTTCGATAAGCTGCTGGATTAAGCCCGGCATGCCGGATTCTCACGCCTCCCGTGGAAGGCTGACGCTCACACGCCCGTACTGCAGCACGGGCAACGGGGAAATGGTCCCAAGCTCCCAGAGGCATGCTACTTGAAGCAAATGGGAAAGTAATTTGATGTACTGCTAACTCTTGCAGCATTTGTTGTCTACCGAGAAACTGCACTGACTACAATCCATGAAAAAAAAAAGAAAAGTATCCCGAAGGGAAGGAGGAAACGAAATGAAACCTCACTGTTAAGATGGCATGAAATGTTATTACAGTGATTACATAATCGAAAAAAAATTTACTAACAACTTCGCAGCATGAACCCACTCACCAGTGTGGCGCTGCACACCATTTGATTTGTATGCACACACTGATTTGGTTGGGACGAGTGTCTTAAGGCAGTTGTATCCTCTCCTGAGGCAATCTGGGACACAACTGTCGTAACTGGTGCTTGATGTTCTGGGTACTGCTAACGGGACGATGTTTACATCTGAGCTGGTACCACATATGTTCTGTACGGGACAGATGTAGGGATCTTGCTGGCTACATAAGTACCTTAACATCAGGAATACAGTTCAAAGAGACAGGTGCAATGTGTGAACGAGCATCGACCTGTTGAAAAATGGCCCCACGATGGCGTCGCATGAAAAGTAACACATGAGGATGCAGGACGTCAGTTATGTACCGTTGTGCCATCACAGTAACTTCAGTCACTACCAGTTGTGACCTGAAGCCACATCCAATGGCTCCCCATCCACAACATCAGGAGGAACACTGATTCAAATGGCTCTGAGCACTATGGGACTTAACATCTGAGGTCATCAGTCCCCTAGACTTAACACTACTTAAATTTAACCAACCTAAGGACATCACACACATCCATGCCCAAGTAAGGATTCGAACCTGCGACCGTAGCAGCAGCGCGATTCCATATTGAAGCGTATAGAACCGCTCGGCCACTGCGGCCGGCGGAGGAACACTGCCGTGCCTCCTCAGAACATAGGAAGAATGGGAACCCTCCCCAGGTCGCAGTCATACTCGCTGAAGTGCAGAACCACAATTCCTCACTGAACACAATGCGAAGCCATTTGTAAGCAGTCCATGCTTCTCTATCACAGCACCAAATGTAGCCGTTTGTGTTGTGGTGTTAACGGCACACTATGCATGCAACTGTAATTCCCCAGTCTGACTATTACTAGTATGTGACCAATGATGTGGGGTGACAATGAATGTTACAAGGAATCCATTATTTGGCCTCAGATGGCAGGCGCGAATGTGGAGGAGTTGCCTGGTGCACAATACGGTGATCCTCCCTTATGGTGGCCGGACGTGGTCGATCAGAACCTTGTCGACGAGTATGACTGCCCTCACGATCAAACACAGTCCAACATCGGTCCACTGTTACATCTAAAAGCCCTCAAATCTAGATAATGCACGATTCGACCAGTCGCCCAAATAGAGACCCAAACTACCTCTTTTACACTCTACCTGCTGCTGATGATGCTGCCTCAAACGCGTTAGCGTCGTCTCCATGTCCTTCACGGTGATCACTCAACATCTGACGTCGTTCAGGGACCTTAAATAAACTACCAGCCCTGTTAACAAAATTAAGGTAAAGTCCACGAATATGGCTCCTTATCCAAATATGGCTAGCCTATCTAAACTCTCCAGCAAGTGGCGGTATTATTGTGAACTTCTTTACAGGGACTGGGCGTTTTTTGTTTTTTCCTTTAGGTTAGAAGGCCTCGGGAAAGTACGGGGTGGGCTGCAATCTCAAAGCGTGCATGGCAAATACAGGACGTGCTTGGATCAAGGAACAGTCGGAATTGTAGTTGTAAATTGTTGTAGCTGTGCTGGGAAAGTCCCTGAGCTTCAAGCGCTAATGGAAAGCACAGAAGCTGAAATCGTTATAGGTACAGAAAGCTGGCTAAAGCCTGAAATAAGTTTTGCAGAAATTTTTACGAAGTCTCAGACGGTGTTCAGGAAAGATAGATTAGGCAGAATTGGTGGTGGAGTGTTTGTGTCTGTCAGTAGTGGTTTATCTTGTAGTGAAGTCGAAATAGATACTCCGTGCGAATTGGTATGGGTGGAGGTTATACTTAACAGCCGAACTAATTTAATAATTGGCTCCTTCTACCGACCCCCAGACTCCGACGATATAGTTGCGGAACAGTTCAGAGAAAATTTGAGTCTCGTAACAAATAAATACCCCACTCATACGGTTATAGTTGGTGGGGACTTCAACTTTCCCTCGATATGTTGGCAAAAATACTTAATCAAAATCGGTGGTAGGCAGAAAACATCTTCCGAGATTGTCCTAAATGCTTTCTCCGAAAATTATTTCGAGCAGTTAGTCCACGAACCCACGCGAATTGTAAATGGTTGGGAAAACACACTTGACCTCTTAGCCACAAACAATCCAGAGCTGATAGAGAGCATCATGACTGATACAGGGATTAGTGATCACAAGGTCGTTGTAGCTAGGCTCAGTACCGTTTCTTCCAAATCCACCAGAAACAAACGCAAAATAACTTTATTTAAAAAAGCTGATCAAGTGTCACTAGAAGCCTTCCTAAGAGACAATCTCCATTTCTTCCGAAGTGACTATGCAAATGTAGACGAGATGTGGCTCAAATTCAAAGATATAGTAGCAACAGCAATTGAGAGATTCATACCTCATAAATTGGTAAGAGATGGAACTGATCCCCCGTGATACACAAAACAGGTCCGAACGCTGTTGCAGAGGCAACGGAAAAAGCATGCAAAGTTTAGAAGAAAGCGAAATCCCGAAGATTTGCCAAAATTTACAGACGCGCGATATTTGGCACGTACTTCAATGCGAGATGCCTTTAATAGGTTCCACAACGAAACATTGTCTCGAAATTTGGTAGAAAATCCGAAAAAAATCTGGTCGTATGTAAAGTACACAAGCGGCAAGACGCAGTCAATACCTTCGCTGCGCAGTGCCGATGGTACATTACCGACGACTGTGCCGCTAAAGCGGAGTTATTGAACGCAGTTTTCCGAAATTCCTTCACCAGGGATGACGAATGGAATATTCCAGAATTTGAAACACGAACATCTGCTAGCATGAGTTTCTTAGAAGTAGATACCTTAGGGGTTGCGAAGCAACTCAAATCGCTTGATACGGGCAAGTCTTCAGGTCCAGATTGTATACCGATTAGGTTCCTTTCAGATTACGCTGATACAATAGCTCCCTACTTAGCACTCATATATAGCCGCTCGTCACCGATAGATCTGTACCTACAGATCGGAAAATTGCGCAGGTCGCACCAGTGTTTAAGAAGGGTAGTAGGAGTAATCCATCTATCTACAGACCTATATCATTGACGTCGGTTTGCAGTAGGGTCTTTGAGAATATTCTGTATTCAAACATTATGAATCACCTCGAAGGGAACGATCTATTGATACGTAATCAGCATGGTTTAAGAAAACATCGCTCTTGTGCAACGCAGCTAGCTCTTTATTCGCACGAAGTAATGGCCGCTATCGACAGGGGATCTCAAGTTGATTCTGTATTTCTAGATTTCCGGAAACCTTTTGACACCGTTCCCCACAAGCGACTTCTAATCAAGCTGCGGGCCTATGGGGTACCGTCTCAGTTGTGCGACTGGATTCGTAATTTCCTGTTAGGAAGGTCGCAGTTCGTGGTAATAGACGGCAAATCATCGAGTAAAACTGGAGTGATATCAGGTGTTCCCCAGGGAAGCGTCCTGGGACCTCTGCTGTTCCTGATCTATATAAATGACCTGGGTGACAATCTGAGCAGTTCTCTTAGGTTGTTCGCAGATGATGCCGTAATTTACCGTCTAGTAAGGTCATCCGAAGACCAGTATCAGTTGCAAAGCGATTTAGAAAAGATTGCTGTATGGTGTGTCAGGTGGCAGTTGACGCTAAATAACGATAAGTGTGAGATGATCCACATGAGTTCCAAAAGAAATCCGTTGGAATTCCATTACTCGATAAATAGTACAATTCTCAAGGCTGTCAATTCAACTAAGTACCTGGGTGTTAAAATTACGAACAACTTCAGTTGGAAGGACCACATAGATAATATTGTCGGGAAGGCGAGCCAAAGGTTGCGTTTCATTGGCAGGACACTTAGAAGTTGCAACAAGTCCACTAAAGAGACAGCTTACACTACACTCGTTCGTCCTCTGTTAGAATATTGCTGCGCGGTGTGGGATCCTTACCAGGTGGGATTGACGGAGGACATCGAAAGGGTGCAAAAAAGGGCAGCTCGTTTTGTATTATCACGTAATAGGGGAGAGAGTGTGGCAGATATGATACACGAGTTGGGATGGAAGTCATTACAGCAAAGACGTTTTTCGTCGCGGCGAGATCTATTTACGAAATTTGAGTCACCAACTTTCTCTTCCGAATGCGAAAATATTTTGTTGAGCCCAACCTACATAGGTAGGAGTGATCATCAAAATAAAATAAGAGAAATCAGAGCTCGAACAGAAAGGTTTAGGTGTTTTTTTTTTCCCGCACGCTGTAAGGGAGTGGAATGGTAGAGAGATAGTATGATTGTGATGCGATGAACCCTCTGCCAAGCACTTAAATGTGAATTGCAGAGTAGTCATGTAGATGTGGGGAGCTGAAGAGCTACGAAGAATGCGCGAAACAAGAAGCTTTATCTGTGATGCTCCGAAATATTGTTTTCTTTTCGGAGCATAGGTAAGTTTTTTGTGACGTTTTAGTTACGAAATGTGTTACATTATGAAAAATAAATATTAGGAAACCAGTTTTTTAATCGCAGGTAGTCAGCATTCTTTATTTTCGATTTGTTGAACACATTTTACATTACCTGTGCCGTTGGCACTCATGCGCCATGTTCATTGCTTACCGTTCTCCTAATATGGTCCACATGTCGGATCTAATTATGGTTCCAGGGCCAGATTTACGTAAATAGTTTAGCATATCACCAAATAGTTTCCTTTTTCCCATTTTAAGACAGAAAAACGACGAAATTGGGATAAAAATGCAATGTACAGTGCAATTAAAGCTGTTCAAGAGGAAAATATGCTTGTTAAACAAGCCGTTCGCGAATTTGGGATAGCGAGAACAACAATGAGGACGTATTTGAAGGCCCTAAAGTCGTAAAACGCTGACTCTGCAGATGTTTTGAATGTTTCGCTAGGACATAAAACTGTTTCACCCCCAACGATAGAGGCTCGGCTCGTCTAGTACTGTAACACAATGGAGAACGATTATTATGGGTTACATGCAGATGATGCTAAACGTATGGCTTTGCGGCTAGCCATTAGAAATAATATTGAGCATCCTTTTAAGTTTCAACAATGACTCGCAGGTAAGAAATGGTTACAACTGTTCACGAGAAGTCATCCAGATATCTCCTTCAGAACAACGTAACTGCTGTCTAAAGCTAGAATCCAACAAGAAGGTGGACAATTTTTCTGGATTCTAAAGCCGCAAATTGAGAAAATAAAACATAATCCTACGAAAATCTTTAGTTTTGATGAAACAGGATTGGCGTTAGTTCACCATAAATGTAGCAAAATTGTTGCTGTAAAAGGCTAACGTCAAGTTCGCCGATCGTCTTCTGCTGAACGTGCTTCACTTTTAACTCTTGTAACGTGCATGTCCGCATCTGGACAGTTCATTCCGCCCATGGTGATTTTTCGACGCAAGAATTTCAAGGCTCATCTACTAGACGGAACTCCTCTGAGTACGATCGGGGCAACGCATCCTTCTGGATGTATACAGCCGGACATGTTCACGAATTAGTTTCAGCGCTTCATCAACATTGTCAGACCATACGAAGACAATAGAGTGCTTCTGATTTTAGAAGGCCACATGACACACACTTGTAACATCGAAGTTATTCAGCTTGGCCGAGATAATTGCGTGTCCATGGTTTGCCTGCCTCTGCACTGCGCTGGCAAAATGCAACCACTGGGAGTTTCTTTTATGTTCCCATTAAAACTATTCTATGCCCAAGAAACTGGAAAATGGTAGGATGCTTACGAAAATAGTGTAGTTACTCACTATCAAACAGGCAAGAGCTGCAAATATGTCAACGGCTATCAATGGGTTTCCCCACGGATGAAAATGTCTTCGACTCACATGTTATGCAAGCTGACCCTGCTCCAGAAGTTGATAATCGTACCATGCGACCTACGAATATTCGATATGTGCTCGTCATCAAACCAAATATTTCTACCCGACGATTTTCAGCTACTCTTATCACAGGAGCACTTTACAAAAATATTATTGTGGAATCACATCAGAGGAAGCAAGACAAAGAGCAATCAGCTGTAAGAGAAAAGACAGGTTGTGCAAACCGAAGGAGAAAAAGGCAAGTTTCTTCCTCTGTATCCTCTGGAGATTCTGCTCAAGAAGATTTCGGTTCAAATTCTGATGAAGCAGATGTTAGTGATAAATATGACGGCGGTGAAGATGCAAAAATGCCCAGTTTCCAACGAACTGTATTAGCAGGACAACGAAGGACAAAAATGGATTCGGTGCGCAGAGTGCTTTTTGTGAAGCCCTTGAAAAATGCAATGGACGAATTTCACATAAAACTACATTTACTCGCACTTTTGTTTGAAACTTAAATGTTAATACTCGAGAGTTTTCTAGTATTAACTAATTTTTGTAAGTTCTTACGTGTTTAGCGATTTTATTACCAACCGTCAAAGTTTTATGTGCCTTTAATACATAGGGGCCACTTTCGGATCACCTTTCTCAAAAATAAAGGAATGCCACTTTTTATCATCATTATTTTTTACATTCTTCATAAAGTTATTACAAAAGTTGACCTTGGTACGTACTGAAACATACTTGGATGTGTAATTACCCATTCACTCGTCTTTCTTCTAGCAATTTGATGGATTTACAATTGATGATAAAAAAGGGGGCCACATCTGGGTACCTTACCTTACACATGAATAACACTAACGCACTCGGGTGTGGCCGACCGACCAATGTATGTATGTATTTATTGAACTGGGGACCTAGAAACGACGGGGAGGCTCCGTCTCCACCGTAGCCCTCAGTGGTACACAACCCCACAACAGGCTACAGCAGTCCACTCACCCCACTGCCGCCCCACACCGAACCTAGAGTTACTGTGCGGTTCGGCCCCAGTGGACTATCCCACAGTCCGTTTAACAGTTCACGCATCCAAGTTGCCGACAAGAATAATTTGCAGAAGAATGTAAAAGAAAATTGAGGACCTGTTAGATGACGATCTGTTTGGCTTTAGGAACGGCAAAGGCAGCAGAGAGGCAGTTCTGACGTTCCGGCTGAAAATGAAAGCAAGACTGAAGAAAAATCAAGACATGTTCACAGTATTTATCGACCTGGAAAAAGCGTTCGACAGTTTCAAATGGTAGAAGATGTCCGAAACTCTGAGATAAACAGAGGTAAGCTATAGGGAAAGATCAGTAATATACTACTATACGTACAAGAACCAAAAGGGAACAATAAGACTGAAAGAACAAGAACGAAGTGCCCGTATTAAAAAGGGTCTAAGACAGGGGAGTAGTCTTTCGACCCTACTGTTCAATCTATACATCGAAGAAGCAATGGCGGAAATAAAGGAAAGAAGGTTCAACAGTCGGATTAAAACTGACGATGAAAGATATCAATGATAAGATTTGCTGATGGCATTGCTATCCTCAGTTAAAGTGAAGAAGAACGACAAGATATGATGAATGGAATTAACACACTAATGAGTACCGAATATGGATTGAGAGTAGATCGAAGAAAGACGAAAGTAATAAAAAGTAGCAGAAATGAGAACAAGGAGAAACGTAACACCAAAAGTGGGGAGCACGAAGCAGGCGAAGTTAAGGAATTCCATGATGGACGGGGCAAGGACGACACGAAAAGCAGACTAGGACTTACAGAAAGGGCATTCCTGGCCACGGAAGATCTACTAGTATCAAGGACAGGTCTTAATTTGAGGAAGACATTTCTGAGACTGTACGTTTGGAGCAGAGTACTGTATGGTAGTGAAACATGGACGTGGGAAAACCTGAACAGAAGAGGATCGAAGCATTTGAGATGTGGTGTTACAAAAGAATGTTGAAAATTAGATTGAGTGATAAGGTAAGAAACGAGGTGGTTCTCCGCAGCATCCGCGAGGAAATGAATATATGGAAAACACAAGAAGAAGAGACAGGATGATAGCACATGTGCTAAGATATCAGAGAGTAACTTCCATGGTACCAGAGGGAGCTTAGAGGGCATAAACTGTAGAGGAAGACAGAGTCATGACACCTTTCCCAACCGATTCAATGCATCCGCCCAGCCCAGGGGGAGAAGAAGGGGGGAGGGGGGGGGGGGGAAGAGTCGGCGACAGAGTCCTTGTGGCAAGTGGCTCGTACTACAAAGTTGTCTGTTGTGTACATAGTTCCGCTAAGCACAACAGCGCATGCGCAGCGCTCGTCCGTCTCCGCACTACGAGATGGCGCTGTCTTAGGAACGGACTAAATTATGCTTCCGCCGATCCGCGTATTAATATGTAATGCAGTCAATGAGATTGCTGCTAACGTAGAACTTTTTCTCCTCGCGGTATTATAACGAGTGTGCAGCTCCGATTAATGAGTCTGCATTAGTCTGTACCAGTCTATAGTCAAGTTTCAGTCTGCGCCTAATAAGATTATCATATTCCTGTATATAGCCATGAAGAGAAATGTATAGACACTTTGTCAAGTATCAGAGATGTGAGAATAAGATTAACGTACCAAGACCAAAGGAACTTCAGATTGTCAATTGTAAATAGCATCCATAATCAAGTTAAGTAAGGCTTATAATTGTTATTATTTTAATAAATGTGTGTGAAAATTAATCAAGTTCTGTTTAAAGCTGGTCACCGTCAATCTGCTACTATAAGCGTGCAAGTAGCATTTCTATCGTCTGACCTAACGGTAGAAGATAAACAAGCCACGAGACATATTGCTGACACTCGCCTACTTCTTTAGAGCGACAAGTCAAATAATCTGATGGTGTGTGTACCGAAGGTCTTACAGTACGCACACCACATTGTCTGTGAATCATAATCTGCCAGCCTGTGAAGTTTCATTTTGTGCACTCCTCCCCTTCTGTATGCTTTCTTTCTGCGTCGGGCAGTGTAGTTTTACGCGGTCATTCCACCCTATGTTCCTCTGAACCGATGTCCTTCCGAATACGAGTCCAGTGTTACTACCGCGCCAAATCAATCGATAGATGTAGAGAGAGAGAGAGAGAGAGAGAGAGAGAGAGAGAGAGAGAGAGTAACCTGGCCATTACAGGTGCACGGCGATAGTCACCTCGTGTGTGTGTGTGTGAGAGTGTGTGTGTGTGTGTGTGTGTGTGTGTGTGTGTGTGTGTGTCGGCGTGCGCGGCGTTCCGTGCGGCGTGTCGCGGGTCAGCTTTCAGCCGCTCCACAGAACAGACCATCGCGGCGCGGCCCGGCAACGTGCCGCCAGACACAACACAACAGCCAGACACCGCGCCTCCTCCCTGCCCTGCTCGTCTTCCCCGGCACTGGTCGAGCTTTTATTTTCGGACCTGGACTGGGAGGGAAGGCACCCACCGCTCTATTTACAGATCCGTCGCGCCCCGCGCCTACCGCAATGGACTACTTGGCTGGACGTAGCAATGGGACACACGTCTCATCGCTATTCCACTGACCATATCTTTGAATTCCACCACCACTTATGTTCTGGCAGCGACACATCATCATCATCATCATCATCATCATCATCATCATCATCATCATCATCATCATCTTCTGGCGTGTAGCGCTTGACACAATCAAGTCGATTAAATATTTGGGGGTAACATTGCAGAGCGATATGAAGTGGGACAAGCATGTGACGGCAGTTGTGGGGAAGGCGGATAGTCGTCTTCGGTTCATTGGTACAATTTTGGGAAGATGTGCTTCATCTGTAAAGGAGACCGCTCATAAAACAATAATACGAGTTATTCTTGAGTACTGCTCGAGCGTTTGGGATTGAGGGATGACACAGAAGCAATTTAGAGGTGGGCTGCTAGATTTGTTACTGGTAGGTTTCATCATCACGCGAGTGTGACGTAAATGCTTCAGGAACTCGGGTGGCAATCTCTAGAGGAAAGGAAACGTTCTTTTCGTGAATCGCTACTGAGGAAATTAAGAGAACCAGCATTTGAGGCTGACTGCAGTACAATTTTACTGCCGCCAACTCACATTTAACGGAAAGACCACAAAGATAAGAGAGATTAGGGCTTATACAGAGGCATGTAGGCAGTAATTTTTCCCTCGTTCTGTTTGGGAGTGGAACAGGGAGAGAAGACGCTAGTTGTGGTACGAGGTACACTCCGCCACGCACCGTATGGTGCATTGCGGAGTATGTAGATGTAGATATCTTCGATTTCGGGAAACAGGACAACAGCTCACGCACCAGATGCATTAGCAGTCTCGCTCCTGTGGATGGACTCTCTGACCCAGAGGACCACTGAATCGCCAAGCTTTTCTCTCTGGTGGGCAACTCCCAAACTCTACTTAACAATATTCTAGACTAATCAGGGTTGTTTGAAGAGTCTCTCTTCCCTCGCGTATATCTCGTTATGCAGCGTCGACTATTTTCACGTTTTGGCAAATTTATTTAATTTTAACTTTCTGGTCGCATGTCCTTCCTAACGTCACAGCCGTCTCTTAACCTGAAGTGCGTACCATTAAACTGTAAAAATTGTTCAGTGTGTTATCCTATTGTAACTGCTTGTGTATCGCATCTCTGAGGCAAAGATTAGAGACCAGCCTAGCTTTTTGCCTAAAAGCGGGCGATAAACCGCCTAAAACAAGACTCAAGCTGACCAGTCTGCCAGTCGCACATTCGATCCAGATATGGCTCACCTTCCTTTCTTGGAAGCTAGCGCGCTGCATGTTAACATAACTGCGTAGCTTGAGAAGAGGTTGTCCATAATCACAATGAAAATGTGAAAAATTTTAAAAATGAAAAGCACGATTTAGGCCTTTAAATTCAACATTTAAGGCATTTTTCAACCCTACATAACTAAGATATATTTAATTGATCACATTTTTTATTTTCATATTAAAATAATCGTTTTCAATAAAGAACACTTCTTCAGCGGCAATGTCATTCACATTTCCAATGAATGTGACGGGCGAATCTGCAGTTGATGATCCCCTTGCCACATCCACGTTTGCTACTGGTTGCTGCCTCCCACATACACTGATTTCTGCCTCATAGAAAGCGTCGTAATTTTTCCATTTTTTTCTGTCACCGTCCTTTCGCATGGCGGCAGCTCAGGTAACTTGCTGACGACAATTTTTTTTTCAAAGTCAGATAACGAATTCTACTGTCGTTGTTGTTGTTATCGTCGTTTCTGCTGTGGTACGGGGAAATGAATTTTATTAACCTATGTCACTACTGCTGGTGGTGCGAAGCAACGCAGCATTTTCTGCAGGGAGGAGGAGGAGGAGGAGATTAGTGTTTAACGTTCCATCGACAACGAGGTCATTAGAGACGGAGCGTAAGCTCGGATTAGGGAAGGACGGGGAAGGAAATCGGCCGTGCCTTTTCAAAGGAACCATCCCGACATTTACCTGAAGCGATTCAGGGAAATCACGGAAAACCTACGTCTGGAAGGCCGGACGCGGGTTTGAACCGTCGTCCTCCCGAATGAGAGTCCAGTGTGCTAAACACTGCGCCACCTCGCTCGATTTTCTGTTAGGAGACATACTTCTGTATAATATTTTGATAACTATAACTCCGAACGTTGCATAGGCACTCCTCTGCCACACAGAGCGTGATAAATTCCTAAATTTGGCTTCTTGTCCACTCCATTTTCTAAAGGAGCTCACGTAAAGACAAAACGCCACACTGTCTTAGTGGTAACAGGCCAGGAACGAGGTTCCTTTGATCTGTACCGACACAGTCGAGGAACACTGGTTTCGTGTTGTCAAGATCTTGCCAACATTTTGCTAGCATGGGTTGTCCAGTATTAGTCGCGAACAGTGTTGCAGAAAGTTTCGAGCTCAGAGTACAAGCACCTTTAAGTAAGCCGTGGTAGTCAGGCTAACTACGTACCCAGGAAGGAAATCAGTAAAATCCATCAAACATTTTGGTAGCTTATTATCATTGAAATATGAACACCTTTTTTCGGATTTTTAAGTAAAAAATTGTAAAATGTATATTTCCGTAAGTTTTGGTAATTTCCCGAACTCCGCAATTAAGGAGATAAATCCGTAACGACTGAGCAGAATCTGCAATAGCTGCCAGTCGTGGGTTAAGATACACAAGCAGGTCGATTTTATGAGTGTTTTGAAGTAAAAAGCAACCTTGGTCTAAATGACTTGCTAGTGAGTAATCCGTTTGCTTTGTTACCCTTTTTATCACTGTGGCTGCACTGCACACGAATGCAAATGCATGTGATACAAAATGTGAGTCGTTCTTTAAGGCTATACTTCTCCTCCTCTTCCTTCAGAGTTCAGCTAGGTACTGCTCAATCCCCCTTCAGGTTTTCATACTGACAGAGTACATCTTCATCATCAGCCATATGTCATCTACTGATGGATAAAGACATCCACAAATTACATTTTACAGTTATACACAAACAGGCTGCATCTGAATATTTTCTACGGTCTTCTACGTATCTTCTATCATATTTTCGACTCGTATCTGTGGAATTCAGCAAAGAACTTCCTTGGCCCACCTATCCTTCATTAGAGTGTTACGTCTACCGCCCACCTCCGTTATTATGATTATAACTAAAATAAAACGATTTCCACTCCCGTTCTTTCCCTGACCCATTTGCCTGTTTTTCCCTTTTTTCCTGAGAACTCCTGTGAGAACTCCTGTAGTGTATCGCCAAGTGAGTAGAGTTTCGAATTTGTAGTCCTAACCTGGCTGTCTCTGTGACGTTATCTTTCAACAAGACAACGCAAGACCTCATGTTGCCGTTCTGTACTGACCTACAGACTGCTGTCCTGGTCAACGCGTTCTCTAGTGCATTCACCCACTGAAAACATCTGCCAATGATCTGCTTAGACTGGCAGGCGAACGTTCACCAGCCAGCACAGTTGGTGTTCTCTGTTATCAAGTTGAACCAGCTTGGAATGACGTATCAGTATCTGCCATCCAAGCTCAGTGCGACTCGAGGCCAAGTCGAGGTGGCAGTTCTGTGTACTCAATTTCGCAGAGTTATTCGTAACAACCTCCGAGATTTCAGAGGACCGCGAAAATTACAAGGCATACACAAAATAGACTGTATCAGTGGCTAGTGCTGAACTCCAGGTTTTTAACTCACATTACAAGTGCTCAATGCTGGCACTATTTGTGACACGACAAATGTCAATACAATGGCCAAGCTCTTGCCATGCACATCCCAGTATGTCACGGTCGATGTAAGCGATTGCAATAATTATCCTTCCTTGCAACTCTTCAAAATTAACACAGCCACGTAAGACGAAGTCACTCAGGATCACATGAGATGACCGTGGAGGCCACTGAAGAAGAGAAGTTACTATGGGAAGCACGTCCGATACATTGCTGAGGCAGTTCGGCGGCGAAGTAATCACGACAGTCTGAAAGAAAGTGTGATGGAGCACTGTCTTGCTGCAAAATTAAGTCTCCACTGTCTTGGTGTACTTGTAGCATAAGCTACAGCTGCAGAGATGTTTTCCTCGCACCTCGTAAGCAGCCAGTCTCTCAGAATGTATTATATCACCAAAAGATTGTTTTGTCTACTGGAGCATTTACTTGTATGTGGTACGTAATCGCCGCTCAGCGATAACACCTATCATTTGGCGAACTTGAGAATTCTAGGGCATAAAACGCAAACATCACTCAAACGTAAGCCATGTTCTGACACGACTGACACCTAGTGGAGCATGTGCAACTACAAGACGGTACGTATTACGAATTGCAACTTTGAGAGATTTTCTATCCACCGATATGTGTCATTTTTCTGTTTGCCTTGCATGTTTTGACGCAGCCGGCTCCTGAATCCCCGGAGGTATTTATGAATAACCTCCTATATACCTCGTTAATCGTATACCTTTGTCTACACTGTACATGCACAATAATAATAAATTAGTTACTTGTTAGCATTCTTGGTAAAGCGGTTTCAATGGCCAGTAGTGTATCTACACATATTAAGCATAGGGACAGGTGTCTTAACTCAGCTACTGCGATGGTTTTTATTACTGTCGACGAAACGAGTAGCTGTCAACTTAGAGATGAGAAGTGATCCTCTGGAAACACGTTGTGGATGAGTGATAAAACGCAAAGAAGTGACTGGGTGCGCAGCATTTATTCATGTCAATAATCTAACAAATGTTACCTCAAAACTCCTAATACATATTGCTGATCATTCGAAGACACAAACAACTTCTACTACCGCTTAGAACCTGCTTTTACCAGTATTACAGCAATCAATCTCGGGAAAAGTTACCTACTAAGGACTGCTTCTTTCCTAAAACATTTAGTATAGCTCATCTTCCATATATCTGACACTTTTTCGTATCAAACCTGTTCGGTGGGATACAGATCGGAGCTTGTATTAAAAATCGGGAGCTACGACTAATCAAAAACCGCGGCTCATTTTTCATTATACTCTCGAGACAACTCATGACTGAATTTCCTTGTAGCATCACAAAGCTATAAGGAGGACATAAAAACGCAAATAAAAACATTAGAACTAGACAAAATGTTGGACCGTAAAATTAGGAAACAATGGAAAACAGTCAACGTGCCATTCATTTCCGTTACAAGACTTCGACCATAAGCTTTCACCACCTCACTTTCGACTTCAGCTTGTAACGGCCCACCACGCTAGTAAGTGCCGTACTAAAACTCCCTGTTCCCGGACTGCTGCTCCGCTTCGAACATTTAATTTCAGTAACTTTCTCATCTCCTCACTAGCGACCCGTGTTGCTCAACTTGACTGTTAGGCAATCAACCATGTTTGTTTACGACCGCATTGTACGGTCACGCATGTTTTTTACTGTCGCAAGTGTCAATTTGCGATCCAACATATGCTTCTTTAAAACATTTCCTGACATTCCATATAATTCTCTACACACGTAACATAGCATCTTACACCAAAACAAAGCCTTTCGGGTGACATACGAATTATAAAAAGTTGAATAATAAGCGACTTCACTTAAGCACAATGACAACACACAAACACAAGTCTAAGTAGAGCACAAAACTGAGAAATAAGAGTATATATTCTACCAAATGTTCGGGAATAAGGAAAGAATAACAATCGATAGCCCGCATCTCGTGGTCGTGCGGTAGCGTTCTCGCTTCCCACGCCCGGGTTCGATTCCCGGCGGGAACAGGGATTTTCTCTGCCTCGTGATGGATGGGTGTTGTGTGATGTCCTTAGGTTAGTTAGGTTTAAGTAGTTCTAAGTTCTAGGGGACTGATGACCATTGATGTTAAGTCTCATAGTGCTCAGAGCCATTTGAACCATATGAACAATCGATATACAGGTTGCGCGCGACTTTCTGATTTCTACACACTTCGATGAGTATAGCGACTAATGAGCGAAGGGCTACCGAACTTAAACAAAAAAGGGGGGATATGGCCGATTTTCAAAACCAACGTATTAGGCTTGACAACAATTAGCTAAAAATCGGGAGAAATGATTGAATAATCGGAAGGCGGAAGAAAAACTGGAAAATCTAGAGTTTCTCGCATACATCGGGAGAGTAGACAATAACTCAGTAATTAATGTCGATTGACAACAGTAAGAAATAAATTAACTTTTTGACGGTGATGGTTTAAGATCACTCTGCGAACTGGAGAGCGAGTATGTTCGTCCCCTCCACCTAACTACAGGCTGACTCAAGTTATGCCGAACGTCATATAAATCAGCAGCGATGCAGTGTGGAGACATGCCCACAGAGAGTTCTTTTCCACTAAGTGCGTTAAAATGACAATGAACACAAATATTGGTAATTAACGTAACTACCGGAGGAAACAAAGAATGACAAACTAAATAATTCACGGCACGATTCCGAACCACTTCCACCACGACAAGCACTACTCGCTTTTCACTTTAAGCCCGTTTTACACGAGCGACTTCCTTATCCAAATCGACTACGTGTTGTGGTTGTGCACCACGATTTTGCGTGTAAATTAGACACTAACCACGTCGCGTGTGGGCAGTGATATCAATGATCAACTGACTCTGCCGAGAATGCAGTTCTACAATCTTGAGTTAATTTTTGTTTATTTATTTCCAACATGTTACATTACAATATATGTAATACTACGCGTGTATATATAGTCCACTCATCGTGACCGGGCCAAATATCTCACGAAATAAGCGCCAAACGAAAAAACTACAAACAACAAAACTTGTCTAGCTTGAAGGGGGAAACCAGATGGCGCTACGGTTGGCCCGCTAGATGGCGCTGCCATAGGTCAAACGGATATCAACTGCGTTCTTTTAAAAATAGGAACCCCCATTCTATTACATATTCGTATAGTACGTACAGAAATATGAATGTTTTAGCTCGACCACTTTTTCGCTTTGTGATAGATGGCGCTGTAATAGCCACAAACATATGGCTCACAGTTTTAGTTGGTAACAGGTACGTTTTTTAAATTAAAATGCAGAACGTAGGTACGTTTGAACATTTTATTTCGGTTGTTCCAATGTGATACATGTACCTTTGTGAACTTATAATTTCTGAGAACGCATGCTGTTACACCGTGATTACCTGTAAACACCACACTAATGCAATAAATGTTAAAAATGCTGTCCGTCAATCTCAATGCATTTGGCAATACGGGTAACGACATTCCTCTCAACAGCGAGTAGTTCGTCTTCCGTAATGTTCACACATGCATTGACAATGCGCTGACGCATGTTTTCAGGCGTTGTCGGTGGATCACGATAGCAAATATCCTTCAACTTTCCCCACAGAAAGAAATCCGGGGACGTCAGATCCGGTGAACGTGAGGGCCATACTTCGACGACCAATGCAGCTGTCATGAAATATGCTATTCAAAACCGCTTCAACTGCACGCGAGCTATGTGCCGGACATCCATCATGTTGGAAGTACATCGCCATTCTGTCATGCAGTGAAACATCTTGTAGTAACATCGGTAGAACTTTACGTAGGAAATCAGCATACATTGCACCATTTAGATTACCATCGATAAAATGGGGGCCAATTATCCTTCCTCCCATAATGCCGCACCATGCATTAACCCGCCAAGGTCGCTGATGTTCCACTTGTCGCAGCCGTCGTGGATTTTCCGTTGCCCAGTAGTGCATATTAAGCCGGTTTACGTTACCGCTGATGGTGAATGACGCTTCGTCGCTAAATAGAACGTGTACAAGAAATCTGTCATTGTCCCGTAACTTCTCTTGTGCCCAGTGGCAGGCAGAACTGTACACGACGTTCAAAGTCGTCGCCATGTAATTCCTGGTGCACAGAAATATGGTACGGGTGCAATAGATATTGATGTAGCATTCTCAACACCGAAGTTTTTGAGATTCCCGATTCTCTCGCAATTTGTCTGCTACTGATGTGCGGATTAGCCGCGACAGCAGCTAAAACACCTACTTGGGCATCATCATTTGTTACAGGTCGTGGTTGACGTTTCACACGTGGCGGAACACTTCCTCTTTTCTTAAATAATGTAACTATCTGGGGAACGGTCCGGACACTTGGATGATGTCGTCCAGGATACCGAGCAGCATACATAGCACACGCCCGTTGGGCATTTTGATCGCAATAGCCATACATCAACACGATACCGACTTTTTCCGCAGTTGGTAAACGTTCTATTTTATCGCGGGTAATGTATCACGAAGCAAAATACCGTCCGCACTGGTGGAATGTTACGTGATACCACGTACTTACACATTTGTGACCATTACAGCGCCATCTATCACAAAGCGAAAAACGTGGTACTACTAAAACATTCATATTTCTTTACTTACTACACGAATATGTAATAAAAACAGAGATTAATATTAAAAAAACGCAGTTGATACTCCTTTGACATATGGCAGCGCCATCTGGTTTCCCGTTTCAAGCTAGTCAAGTTTCGTTCTTTGTAGTTTTTTTTTCGTTTGACGCTTATTTTGTGAGATATTTGGCTCGGTCAACATCAATGGACCACCCTATATAATAAAGTTTGTGTTGTATGATGATGATGATGATGATGATGATGATGATGAAAGGAGAGAGTGAAACCCGGTGCCGACACATAGCCTGTTCCTCGCGAATAGCACCAAGTGGGCCGCCACGCTTTACGTCCGCATCCGGACGGACGGATCACCATCAACAGCGTCAAACGGCCTCACTTCACGACACATTGCGGAGATATTTGGTATTTAAACCATGACACTGGCCAAGGCTAGTGATCAGGAACTGGCCAATCCTCCCCTTGCCGGCCAAATACTGGCTGCGAAAATTTTTTTCTATCACCAGGATTCGAGCCGGCTTACCTGTATCGAGCGCCACCGCGACTTCGGCCACGGAGGCGAGTTAAAATCTCGAGAAGGCTATAGAATGTGCATGTGCAGAAACTGAGGATTGCAGCGTCGTCTGGTAACTTCAGAAGTTAACCTATTCTCGCCGAGCTCGCTCCTATGATACCAGTGATTTGGTGTTTTTTGTGCCTGCTTTATCTTTATTTTCTTGTCCACTTAGCTGTCGTTGTACACGAGAAATGTTGCACGAGGGCCCGGTATCTTTTCAGCTAGGGTTCCACATAAAAGAGAGGTAATATCCGTAAGCAAAAAGGTATTTACGTTTTCAATACTTGAATAAAAAGTCTACACTATGTACAAATAAGAAAATTAAAAGATGAACTTTTTTAATTATAATTGTTTCAACGGTGAAAAGTCAGATCCCTTAATGAGAAAAGTAATTTTCAATGTTATGAGGCAAATACAAAACAAGATACACAGAATAAAGTAAAAAGGCGCTGTTTAATGCATTCTAAATACAGGGTGTTTATAAATGAATATAGGGGTTTCAACGCTTTATAATATTTATTACATTAAACTTACAGTTATAAATGATATGTCAAATGAAAGAGCAACTCAAACAGTTTTAGCAAGAACCTTATAAATGTTCAATGTGAGCACCATTTGTCACACGGCACACATCAAGTCTACAGCCAAGCGCTGGATAGGCCGCAAGGGGCCCAATGACAGGGCTTGCTTTGCATGGCCTCCACGTTCACCCGACCTAACGCCATGCGATTTTTTCCTTTGGGGCTTCATCAAGGATCTTGTGTACGTGCCTCCGCTACCAGCAGACCTCCCTGAATTACAAAACCGGATTGAAGCAGCTGTTGCTACAATCACTGAAGACACTTATCAACGTTTGGGAAGAACTCGGCTATAAACTTGATGTGTGAAGGTTCTTGGTAAAACTGTTTGAGTTGCTCTTTCATTTGACATATCATTTATAATTGTAAGTTTAATATAATAAATATTATAAAGCGTTAAAACCCCGATATTCCTTTATGAACACCTTGTATTGTCTAATGAGTTCGTAAGTGTATCTTTTCTCGAGAAACTAAACATCAAGACTGTGCAGAATTTACCATACGACCTTTGTGAAGAACATCCATTACGAAAATTCTTATTGTCATTAAGAAATCCTAGTATCATTGTTGTTCGTAGTTTTTTCGTAAAATAGATGACCCCTCGTAAAGTCACTTTCAACGCTCGATGCCGAACGTCACGGCAGACAGCTGTCACAATTCACAACGGACGCAATTTTGACACTGAAGATTACACAAAATCAACCAGTCGTGACTCATTAAAGGAACAAAACGTCAGGAGCGCAATTCTAGAATTAAACTGTACCGCATTAAGTCTAAAAATGGATGGTTAGACGGGAATATACACTGTTCAAAAAGTATCCGGACGAATACTATTGGACATTAATAACAGATGTGTCCACTCTTCAGCTATCAGATGACTTTACTGGACACACATTCAGTGTGTTGTCTGAATGTCTGGAGGAATGACAGGCCATTCTAACTCAGAGCTGAAATAAGAAACAGCAGTGATGTTTGACGCTTGGGACTGCAGCGAAGCCGGCCGCGGTAGCCGACCATTTCTAGGCGCTTCAGTCCGGAAACAGCAGTGGTCTGCCTGCTACGGTCGCAGGTTGGAATCCTGCCTCGGGCATGGATGAGTGATGTACTTAGGTTAGTTAGGTTTAAGTAGTTCTAAGGGACTGATGACCTCAGAAATTAAGTCGCATAGTGCTAAGAGCCATTTGAACTGCAGCGAAGCCGACGTTGTGACTCATCCCACAGGCGTTTCACTCGGTTTAAGTCGAGATTCTGGGCCGGCCGGTAGATTTCAGGAATGTTATTTTCTACAAACCATTCCTTCCTTCACAGATACTGCTTTATGACGGGGAGGACTGTCCTGTTGATACAATCAATCATTTCTCCGAACTGTTCTTCTACTATACGAAGTTCACAATGATGTAAACTTTATTCGTATCCTTCCGTATTTGCGTTTTCTTAAGCGCAATAATAGGACCACACCCTGACCAAGAAGAATACCTCCAGACTGTAACACCAGCTCATCCGTACTTCACTAATGACACGGCTGGTAACGTTCGCCAAATCCTGGCCCTTGTATCGGGTTACCATAGGGCACAGCGTGATTCGTCACACCAAATCACTCGTTTCTAGTCAAAGATTGTCTAGTGACGTCGGTCTTTGCACAATCTTAGGCGTCACTTACTAACGACTACAGGAAAGTGTGTTTCATGAGGAGCTGCTAGACCACAGCATCCCATTCCTTTTAACTCCCAACGCACTGCCATTGTGCTAGCTGGACCGCAGATGGCAGTTTGCAAGTTACGAATCATTGCTCCTGCTGATTTTTACAACCAGTCTCTGCAATGTTCGACCGTCTCTGATTGTTATTAAATGATGTAGAAATGTTTTTAGACGTTTGTGGTAAGATCCTTTGGGACCAAACTACTGAGGTCATCGGTCCCTAGGTTTACACACTACTTAATCAAACTTACATTAGGGACAACACACACACCCATGGCCGAGGGAGGACTCGAACCTCCGACGGGGTCTGCCTGGTCTTGGTTTAACTGTGGATGTTCCTTCGCATCTTCACACCACAATCAGATCATCAACAGTCGACTTGGACAGTATTAGAAGGATCGAAAGGTCGCTGATTGATTTGTTACTCAGGTCACATCTACATCCATACTCCTCGAGACACCTGACGGTGTGTGGCGGAGGGTATCTTGAGCACCTCTATCGGTTCTCCCTTCTATTCCAGTCTCGTATTGTTCGTGGAAAGAAGGATTGTCGATATTCTTCTGTGTGAGCTCTAATCTCTCTGATTTTATCCTCATGGTCTCTTCGAGAGATATACGTAGGAGGGAGCAATATACTGCTTGACTCCTCTGTGAAGGTATGTTCTCGAAACTTTAACAAAAGCCCGTGCCGAGCTACTGAGCGTCTCTCCTGCAGTCTTCCATTGGATTTTATCTATCATCTCCGTAACGCTTTCGCGATTACTAAATGATCCTGTAACGAAGCGCGCTGCTCTCCGTTGGATCTTCTCTATCTCATCCATCAACCCTATCTGGTACGGATCCCACACTGGTGAGCAATATTCAAGCAGTGGGCGAACAAGTGTACTGTAACCTACTTCCTTTGTTTTCGAACTGCATTTCCTTAGGATTCTTCCAATGAATCCCCGTCTGGAATCTGCTTTACAGACGATTAATTTTATATGGTCATTCCATTTTAAATCACTCCTAATGCCTACTCCCAGAAAATTTATGGAATTAACTGCTTCCAGGTGCTGACCTGCTATATTGTTTCTAAATGATAAATGATCTTTCTTTCTATGTATTCGCAGCACATTACACTTGTCTACACTGAGATTCAATTGCCATTCCCTGAACCATGCGTCGATTTGTTGAAGATCCTCCTGCATTTCAGTACAATTTTCCATTGTTACAACCTCTCGATATACTACAGCATCATCCGCAAAAAGCCTCAGTGAATTTCCGATGTTATCCACAAGGTCATTTATATATATTGTGAATAGCAACGGTCCTACGACACTCCCCTGCGGCACACCTGAAATCGCTCTTACTTCGGAAGACTGCTCTCCGTTGAGAATGACATGCTGTCTTCTGTTATCTAGGAACTCTTCAATCCAATCACACAATTGGTCCGATATGCTCTTACTTTGTTCATTAAACGACTGTGGGGAACTGTATCGAACGCCTTGCGGAAGTCAAGGAACACTGTGTGTGTGTGTGTGTGTGTGTGTGTGTGTGTGTGTGGTTTGAGGTTTTCGGGCGATAAACAGCGTGGTCATCAGCGCCCAAACGCATAGGAACAGGAACACATGCGGTGAAGGGAAGAAAACCGGCAGTGAACAAGGAGAACGGTTGAAAGACACAGACCTGTCGCAGTTCCAAAACCTCACATACAGAGGCGAAACAAGAGGAGAAGAAACGCACTAAAAAAGGAAAGGAAACACAAGGAAAAGAGAACAGAAATCGAAGTGAAACAAGTAGGTAATCGTGACTGGCTGACCTCTTACCTAAAACCTGGGTGAGCCAGTCACCCAGCAGCACATTAAAATCCTCACCCTAAAATCCGAGGCAACAAATTGGACAGGACACAAAACCGTAAGATCTTAACCATAGTCATTGCGTCGTCTTGCAAAATAGACGGCAACTCCGGTGGCAAGGAAACCACCGCCATCTGGTCAGAGGATAAAAGACAGTCAAGTAAAATGTGGCGGACAGTAATCTGGACGCCACTAGCACTGCAGATTGGGGGGTCCTCGCGCCGGAGTAAAAAACATGCGTTAAGGGACTGCGGAGGCGAGTCAGGAAAACCTCATCCCGCCTTCATGACTGGCAGAACGTACGTCACGGCCGCGTGGTGTGCTTGACCAGACGCAGCTTATTTTCACCGACTGCCAGCCACTCCTCTTCCCATTGACGCATAACACGAAAACGCAACAGGGAGGTAACAGCAAGGAGGGGGCCGGCACAAGAAACGCGGCATCTACCATGAAACCCGTGTCTATGGCCCTCTAATTCTCGTGGAGCAATAGCGCGAGCTGGGTTTCACACGATCGTATTTTTCGTAACCCATGCTAATTCCTACAGAGTAGGTTTCTCGTCTCCAGAAAAGTCATTATACTCGAATATAAGACGTGTTCCAAAATTCTACAACTGATCGACGTTAGAGATATAGGTCTATAGTTGAGCCCATCTGTTCGACGTCCCTTCTTGAAAACGGGAATGACCTGTGCCCTTTTCCAATTCTTTGGAACGCTAGGCTCTTCTAGAGACCTACGGTACACCGCTGCAAGAAGGGGGCAAGTTCCTTCGCGTACATCCAATTTCTAGTCTATGTTTGAAGGTACTGAGGTCTTCTGAACGACCTATTCTACTGAAACTTCCTGGCAGATTAAAACTTTGAGACGAGATACTGGCAGAAGTAAAGCTGTGAGGACCGGGCATGAGTCGTGCTTCGGTAGCTCAGATGGTAGAGCACTTGCCCGCGAAACGCAAAGGTCCCGAGTTCGAGTCTCGGTCGGGCACACAGTTTTAATCTGCCAGGAAGTTTCGTATCAGCGCACACTCCGCTGCAGAGCGAAAACTTCATTCTGGAGACCTATTCTACTGTTATAGTTTTTCTACTGACAACACGATACTCCCCGCCTTCTCTTATAGTGGCATGTCCGCCTCTCGTGACAGCTAGTGGTCCGTTCAGCATTACACAGTGATGGCCGGACACTTTTGATCAGATAGTATGAACAACCCCTATCCTCCTGAATTCCTTAGCCCGAGAAGGGCAGTAGAAATGGAGGGAGGGAGGGAGGGAGGGAAGGAAGAACGGGGAGGGGGGGAGGGAGGGAGGAGTTTTGTAATATGTTTAAAACGTCGTCCGGAGTATGAGTGAAACGGTACAGCAAGTTGTGTCGCGGCTGGCACCGGGCCAACAGCAGGACGCGAACGTGAGCTGCTGGAGCTCGGGGTGGCTGCGGGGACAGGGAGGCGCTTAGGTGAAAAGGCTCGCGAGCCGCACCGCACCGCACCGCACCGCACCGCACCGCACCGCACCGCACCGCAGGCTCGGGCTGTCCTTTTTTCTGGGAAAGGTCCGCCCAATAGCTGGCAGCGCGCCAGCCCGGTACGGCGCGGCCGGTGAATATCACGACGCGACCCGCGGCCGCGGCCCTAGGGGAGACGCGTTCCGGCACTTGACGCCCTCGCCCTTCTACACACGCTACCTGGCCATCCCTGCTACTGCTAACTCTGCAGTGCGCTGGGGCGCTTCTTCAAGCTCACTTCTCACACTTGGCAGAGCTTCACCAGACTAAGTAAACTCCAGTCCCAGCCGCAGAGACGTCAGACGCTTTCGACTGATAAAGTCGACGCATTCATCAGGGTGCAGCAAAAAACCCAATAATGTCATATTAGGGTAGAAGACTCCGAACGAGCAAAAAATTTCAAATAACCTCAAGTCAGAAATACTCAGTTGTCGAGTTACGGACGTACAACTAGCCAATCGGCGGCGAACTAAAAAATGTTCAAATGTGTGTGAAACCTTATGGCACTTAACTGCTAAGGTCATCAGTCCCTAAGCTTACACACTACTTAACCTAAAATATCCTAAGGACAAACACACACACACACCTATGCCAGAGGGACGACTCGAAACTCCGCCAGGACCAGCCGCTTTTGAACTAACTTGCTCCAGCTAATACCTGCTACGCTGAAGAGCGAAGATACTAATTAACTTTATTACAAATCTTAAAATTACGAACAGATTGTTCCAAAGACAATAGAATTACTATAAATAAAAATCAACAACACAAGGAAAAACATACTACACTGCTGACCATTAAAATTGCTACACCAAGAAGAAATGCAGATGATAAACGGGTATTCATTGGACAAATATGTTATACTAGAACTGACATGTGATTACATTTTCACGCAATTTAGGCGCATAGATCCTGAGATATCAGGATTACTTGTAGCTGTAATAACGCCCTTGATACGCCTGTGCATTGAGCCAAACAGAGCTTGGATGGCGTGTACAGGTACAGCTGCCCATGCAGCTTCAACACGATACCACAGTTCATCAAGAGACGTGACTGGCGTGTTATGACGAGCCAGTTGCTCGGCCACCATTGACCAGAATTTTTCAATTGGTGAGAGATTTGAAGAATGTGCTGCCCAGGGCAGCAGTCTAACATTTTCTGTATCCAGGACCTGCAACATGCGGTCGTGCTTTATCCTGCTGAAATGTAGGGTTTCGCAGGGATCGAATGAAGGGTAGAGACACGGGTCGTAACACATCTGAAATGTAACGTTCACTGTTCAAAGTGCCGTCAATTCGAACAAGAGGTGACAGACGTGTAAGGAATCGCACCCCATACCGTCACGCCGGGTGATACGCCAGTATGGCGATGACGAATACACGCTTCCAATGTGCGTTAACCACTATGTCACCAAACACGGGTGCGACCATCAGGATGCTGTAAACAGAACCCGGATTCATCCGAAAAAATGACGTTTTGCCATTCGTACATCCAGGTTCGTCGTTGAGTACACCATCGCAGGCGCTCCTGTCTGTGATGCAGCGTGAAGGGTAACGGCAGCCATGGTCTCCGAGCTGATAGTCCTTGCTGCTGCAAACGTCGTCGAACTGTTCGTGCAGATGGTTGTCGTCTTGCAAACGTCTCTAACTGTTGACTCAGGGATCGAGACGTGGCTGCACGATCCGTTACAGCCATGTGGATAAGATTCCTGTCATCTCGGCTGCTAGTGATACGAGGCCGTTTACATCCAGTACGGCGTTCCTTATTACTCTCTTGAACCCACAGATTCCATATTCTGCTAACATTCATTGGATCTCGACCAATGCGAGCGGCAATGTCGAGATACGATAAACCGCAATCGCGATAGGCTACAACCCGACCTTTATCTAAGTCGGAAACGCGATGGTACGCATTTCTCCTCCTTACACGAGACATCACAACAATGTTTCACCAGGCAACGCCGGTCAACTGCTGTTTGTGCATACGAAAACGGATGGAAAGTTTCGTCATGTCAGGACGTTGTAGGTGTAGCCACCGGCGCCAACCTTGTGTGAATGCTCTGAAAAGCTAATCATTTGCATATCACAGTATCTTCTTCATGTCGGTTAAATTTCGCGTCTTTAGCATGTCATCTTCGTGGTGTAGCAATTTTAATGACCAGTAGTGTAAATGAATACACATTACTCTGCAATAAAACACGCACACACGAGACAGACAGAGAGAGAAGAGAGAGAGAGAGAGAGAGAGAGAGAGAGAGAGAGAGAGAGAGAGAGAGAGAGAGATTCATCTGCTGTTTCCACTCCAAACAGACAACCCTAGAAGAGGTTCTACCTGCAGATCAGTTTCTATGTCAGCTCCTCCATTAAAATTTTGACTTACTCTAAATATTATCTCTGGCACGATTAATATTTACATTTCTTCTTTGCGTCACACTTAACCCTAGATTACTAAACGCTCGTAATTTGCAGATAGTACCAATTCGTAGTTCCCGCCAATCTAGTATTGTCAGTCCAGGGCATAAAACTTATTTTGTATGCGGCATATCACTGGAGATCTTATAAGTTTAATTAACTAGAGCGCAAACTATAAATTTTGACTTCATTTGAATAAAATTGGTGTAATAAAATTTACGGTGGTTTAGTAACCATGTAGCGTTCTAGGGTTAATGAACTTACCACGACAAAACAGTAACAATTGCAAGCAATGCCTCCTGTTCAACGCAGACTAACGTGCACGCGTCAGAGAGAACGACAGAATTTTATGTTATTCACCTATCGTCACTTGAGATTCTGGTGCTTACGCGGATATCCGCACCACATGCATGTGTATAACTCTCGTACTATGTTCAAGCGTAGTCTATTGAACATTCTTATGAATATCCCCCGCTTAAACAACAATCTGAGCATTGCCATACATCTTTGGCCGGATTTATAGATAAGGAGTGCGGAGGAATTTTCGTGTTCAAGGTGACAGACTATAAGTGATCCATTGCTGTACGCTTAGTGTTTATACAAGTGTTATATATATTTTTAAATTATCTCTAAGTGTTGTCCTTACATGCTTTCTTACTCTTAACACACATTCCTGAAGACGAAGGTTATTTCAACTAGCAAACCCGTTCAATAAGCGCAATCCTTCTCCCTTCCCGAGAGCCACTAGCTACCTCATCCAACCATTTATACAGGGTGTGTCAGAAGGAATCCTCAATATTCACGGATGTAACAGGAACGATCATTCGTAGCAAAAGAAGTGTGGTAAACGTGGGCTCTAAAATGCATACCTTAAGAGCTCTAAGCACATGTCCATCTTCGATACTGTTGAACACACGTCTCTTTTACAGAAGAAGTGCTCATAGCTCTTAAAGTAAGCATTTTAGAGACTGTGTTTACTAGATTTTTTTATTCGAATAGTCGTTCCTGTCACACCCCTAAATATTGATCATTCCTCCGGGGATAAACGGTTTGGGAAAGGCGCCAAACTTTTTAACGTGGGTAGCAGCCACGGTGAAAAAATAATCAAGAGACATCGTAAACGTGGTCCAGTCCTATAAATTTTTAGTATAACACAGCGACAAGTTACATTTCTGCATAGCACAAGGAGAAACGTGGTGTCAGTAAAAACGGATACAAGGGCTGGTTATGAGCTCATCCTCTGCACAAAGGGCAAGCTATACATGGGCGATTCAGAAATAAAGGCGAGAGTCGCTTCAGTTAGTCATAGCAACGATGCTGGAAATTTGGCGACGTAAAACTGTGAATCACTTACACAGATTACTAATGCAGGAGAATTTATCAATTTCCATTATAAAACAACTGATGTTACAAGAAACTCTGCTTTTTTGTTTACACTATTACTGGAAAGTCAGTTTCGTTGGTAGGGCGTATATTTTACTCTATTTATTTGCTAGTACAGTCCCACAATGTCAATGATAATGACTCCAAATGAATATGTAGCACCCACAGCAAAAATAATCATGCAAGAACATGAAGGAATACTTTATTAAAACGATGTGCAGAATCAGTGCACAGCATGAAGACGTGTATCTGAGGTTAGTTACTGTAACGTTCACAACACTCAGTGTGGTACATCAGCCTCCCATCTATCCTTTGACGCACTCTGGACGCCATTTTCTTTCTAGAGTTAAAGCAGCGCATGTCTGAAGGTAGTCTGTCCAAAACAACCACTTCCAAAGTGAAACTAAATACTTCGAAATTCCGGAGAAACAACTGCAGTTGTGATGACAGTGGAATCGTAAGCAGGTTGAGGAGGGTTCAGATTCTTGTACGACCATTCTGATTTGGGTATTACGTAGTTTCCATAAGGGTAAAGCATTACCGGCGATTGTCCAGACGGTTTCTTTAACAAGGCCACGACCGATTCGTCTCTGCAACGCTGCCCACTTGCGCTAGTTGTTTGTCTCTGAAGACCCTGATGTTGCCTTTGATACTACGCGGAGTTTATCTTATGGAACGTACACGAATACATTGTTTCTTAATAACTTAAGTTTTTGGAAAACTAACCTGAAATCTATACGCGGTCCGGACTATCTCCATGAGTAAGATTTCCTTCGGTCATACATCCCAAGAACATCAGTTTAGGAGTATTTTCCGTCGGATTCACTCATGCGTTTAATAGTCATATTGACGTGGGACGTGATTAAAAAAAAATTACACCAATGCTATTCAGTTTCGTTCTCCCGGTGTGCAATATTTCGGTGTTTTTATGTCAAGAAAATGTGGAGAGCTTCAAGCCAACGTGAAATTTGGCTGAAAAGACCAGTGCCAAACAATGGAAATCGTAAAAGCGGACGACACTTCCAGAGGTAATAGTGAATCAGATAAGATGGCCTACCACTGACGATAATATAAATCAATAAAATCGAATGGACAAGGTAACACAAACACTCTTTTGTTAGTAGTTGCAAAGATATTTGTAAAGCAACTATGGACCCTTGTCTTCTTCTTCTTCTTCCCTGAACAACTGCTACAAGCGACATCCATTGCTTATTGTGTTTATCTTTTGGTCTCCCTCCACAATTCTTTCTCATCCACAAATTAACGATTCCTTGAAGGCTCAGGATCGTCCTATCAAACGATCCCTCTACTAAGCTACTTGTGCCATAAAGTTCTTTACCACTCATTCGATTCAGTATCTCAGTTACGTTATCTACCAATCGAATATTTGATATTTTTCTACGGCACCACATTTCAAAAGCTTCAATTCTCTTGTTGTCTTAACTTTTTATCTTATACGTTTTACCTCCGTGCAAGTCAACACTCCATGTAAATACCCGCAGAAAATATTTCCTAACGCCTAAATTTATACTCCATGCTAATAAATTTCTCTTTCTCAGAAATTATTTTCTTGGTATAGCCAGCTGACGACTTATATCCTCTCTATTTCGGCCACCATCAATTATTTCACTGTCCAAATAGCAAAACTCGTTTACTTCTGTTAATCTAACTCGCCCACCATCGCCCGATTTAATTCGATTATATATCTTTTACTGATGTCCATTTTACAACCTCTTTCCAAGACACTATTTACTTCGTTCAACCGCTCTTCCAAGTTGTTTGCTGTCTCTGACAGAATTACAATGAGATCGGCGAACGTCAAATTTTTTTTCTTTTTTTTTTTCATCTTGGCCTGCTTTGTTTACTTCTCGCTCAGTGTACAGACTGAATAACACTGGGGACAGGTTACACCCTGTCTCACTCTCTTCTGAACTATGGCTTCCCTGCCACGTCTTTCGACTCTTATAAAGGCAGTCTGCTTTTCGTACAAGTTTTAAATAACCTTTCGCTCCCTGTATTTTATTCTTACTACCTTCAGAATTCCAAAAAAATGTATTCCAGTCTACACTGACAAAATCTTTCTTTAAACGTACAAACGCTACTAACACAGATTTGTATTCCTTTAGACTATCTTCTAATACAAGGCGTCGGGTTAGTACTGCATACTATGGACACAATAGATACACAGATGATCAAATCGTTAGTATGAACGCTGTTGCTGAGAGGGACGACACGCTTGAGATGCAAAGAACGCCAATGGAAAAGCGAAACCACGGCTAGACCCAGAGTGTCACTGGCAACATTCCACGAAGAGAAACTGACCGTGGACAGTAAACTCTTACAACTGCAGTCGAGATTTCAGACAGGCTGCTGGGTGTACTTCGTAACAGCCTCTAAGCCTGCTGATGTCTAAATGGAAAACAAATCTTCCTTGCAATTTATTCTTTTATTAATGACGCTTTCCGCCTTCGTGGAGTATCCTTAGATTATCTTAAAAGTTTGCTTTTACAACATTTTCAAAACAATAAAATGGCTTTGTGCTACACTGAAACACGCTGTGAACCAGACAACCACCCAGAGGCCTTAATAAAAGTATTATCAGGACAAATAGGACTACATCACGAAGAAGTACAGACATTTAAACAAAATGCCCGGAGAAGCAGCCACAACTTCACGGCAGGAGCGTCAACCGGCGCACAGGTAGGAAAAGGTTTTGCAAATGTTGCAATAGGGAAATTTTTAAGATAATCTGAAGATGCCCCATGAAGGCGAAACGCGTTGTTAGTCAAGAATAAATTGCAGTGAGGACCGTTTTAAATTCAAATATTCTACATAAGGTTGCTGTACTACCCGGTCTAACGGAGTGGAAGATTTTACTCGCTGATGTTGATTTCATACAATCAAATTTCTCAACATATCTCTTGCCTGCATATGGCACACGTGATACGAAGCACTGGCTGCTGCCTATTATCCATATTTCATGATTTCACCAACGTGCATTCCGGCTCTGTTGGCAGACTTCTGCAACGAAAACCGTCGCTATTCTCTGAATATTCAGGAACCTGTGTCGTAAGTTAAACAGTTTTAAATAGCGCCCGGTCTTATAAAACAGTTTTGAATTGCAATGCCTTCCTACTCGTCCCTGGAATGAGACGGGATCAGCAGAATACACACGAGGTGTCGAAAGAGGATATCTTCCACACTCTAAGAAACTACAGCCGGTACAGCGATGGAACAATCATACGGGTCAACAATGCTCGTACCTGTCATTAGCAAATCTCTGGAATCCATCCAAAATTCACCACCACCACCACCACCACCACCGTGCGAGAAAGACTTAATACCGGGAAATCAGGCAGAATTTTAAAAACAGATAAAAACGTCACGATCGACCGGGCAATTTGAATCTGTAGTGCCATCCCCAGTGTGCCCCATCTCGCGATCGTGTCCCATTAGAGAACGGTACTCGTGCGTCTACTCTAAGCTGGTGATACTCCGCAATTCCAGCACAAACCATCGAATTAATTAAATCAGTTATCGACGATATACCAAGAGCAGTAGTTGTCAACAATTATCAAACGAATGCACACTTAAACGACGAGTTCGGCTGGTTACTTTTACAATACCACTGCTGTATAGGTTACATACCACTGACACATCTACCACAGAAGGGGAACGAAAACCTAGTCCTGAACGCAGATAACACTTTATCGTGGGTTAAGTGTGTCGTATAATAATCACTGAAAAGCCTATTACTGGTATCTATATAAGAACTTCATACAGACAAAGCGACAAAAACTAGAAGACAGAGCCGGCCGGGGTGGCCGAGCGGTTCTAGGCGCTACAGTCTGGAACCGCGCGACCGCTACGGTCATAGGATCGAATCCTGCCTCGGGCATGGATGTGTGAGATGTCCTTAGGTTAGTTAGGTTTAAGTAGTTTAAGTTCTAGGGGACTGATGACCTTAGCAGTTAAGTCCCATAGTGCTCAGAGCCATTTGAAACATTTTTGAACCAGAAGACATATCCATATATGGGGCAAGCGTTAACGTCAAGCACTGAAAAAAGGACCCACGCATAGCGATGGATGCCAGACTATCTTGGGAACACACGACCTAATCAGCAGAGCAGGAAGCAGGTACTTATCTATTAGATTTATCAAAGGCACAATAAATGCTGTTGTCAGAGAGTAATCACTAAACAGCCGTATGTTTTCATAAGATGTGAGTTTATTAGCATTGCCAGTTTCGGATCTTATTAATGACATCTTCAAGCCCCTAAGTACTCCATGTATAGAGAATCAGATACATCAAAGCATGCATAACCGGAACCAGCAGTACCTTGATTCCGCGAATTTTTTTTTTGTGGAGTGTGAACTTCGAAGACTTGACAGCAACAATACACTATTTCGAAATACACGCTCCACAAAATATTCACCGAATCCAGGCATTGGTGGCCCCGGTTACGTATGCTTCGATGTATTTGAATTTCTATACACGGAAATGCCGTAACTGGTCGCATTAACAACTTCCGGAAACATTCAGCCGTTTGTTGATTTTTCTTTGGTAAAGGTCTGAAGAATATTCAGAACAGACGGAATTACTCAAGAACTGCACCGAACCGCCACAGAAAAGGATCACGTTCGGAATCACCACAGTAAAAACATTATGTGCATGGTCAGTGTGTAATACATAACTAAACGAAACTATAACAACTGATCTAACTCACGGTTCCAGTGCTCTAACCCACTGCGTACAATACCACAAGCATTCACGCCACAAGCATCGGCCTCCTGGACCCGACACCGTGGCTATGTATCTGCCAGTGGAACACAGTAAAGACACACGAGATAAAGACTGGAAAATTCGATAAATACACTTAGCAAGACTTGACAAATATCCCGTCCACAGTTTGAAGTTTTAAAAATTATTAACTTTGGTATGATAATAAAGATAGCCAAAACATGAGAAACGGAGGAAAGGAACTTGGTTATGCAGGATGTCCCTGTGGCATCACATGAATTCCCGGGGATAATGGGGAAGGGCAGGTGTATCAACATTGAACTACCCTTCCACCATTTGCTCGAAAGTATCCAGACGCCTATTACTGGACATTAACATGCTGTGTGTCTACCCTTCGCCTTTATGACGGCTTAAACTCTGATGGAGAGACTTTCACTGAGGTGTCCGAATGTCTCCGGAGCTCTGTGGAGGAATGGCAGCCCGTTCTTCCTCAACAGCCGAAACCAGAGAAGACTATGTTCGGGTGTCCGGCTCGCACAGTGTATAACAGCCCCATTATTATCTTAAGTAACTGGAATGAAACGCAAAGTGTTTCACATACAAGACTAGCCCAGCTTCTGGAGTTGTACGGGAACCAGCACCCAGTAGGATCACCTACCCCATCGCATGACACTCCGGCCCGTTTCTCGGACGGTGTGGGAAGACGCGCATCGGTAATAATCGTGAATAAACAAGGACAGCCTAGAAAGGAAGTGTGCGAAATTTGTTGAGGCACTGAACATTTCGGACTGGTATGTAGTAGCATCTGTTCACGAAGTGAAGCATTACAACGTAACTGCAGTGCAACGATAGCCCACTTGCTCCTGGCTGGAGAGATCTACGACATGGGAGTTTGACGAGGGTGGAAGCTGCGGGGGAGGGGGAGGGGGAGGGGGCGGGGACGGGGGCGGGAGAGAGCGTTTCCACGAATCTTCAAGGTCCAGCGGCGCCCTCAGAAGTTGAATACCGTGGCGTAGCTAGCGCGTGCTTCTACAGCCTTCCAAGTGAAGTGCACCTACTGGCTAAAGGCGACCGCATTAGGAAGACAAGACTGCAGAAAATTATATTAAAAAAAAAGACTTAACACCCTACTTAAAGCATACTGCAAGTCCAGCATACAATAGACAGCTTTGAGTGGTGCTCACCCATGTCACCAATTTATTCGGAAATCGTTACAAACATACGCAGAAACGTAACTGGTCGATCTGAGGTCATGTGTGGACGGAATACTGCGTAGATTTTTTTTTTAAAGAGTGGGGTTTTTAAATGCTACGTGTCAGGGGCAAGCCTTACAACTTCTAATATAGGAAGAGACAAGGCAGTGTTTAACATCCTGTTTGCGTCTTGACCCTTATAAAGACAAGGCACTTCTTAGATGAGATTTACTTTATTTGCTTAAAACCCGTAACAGTCACTCTCAGTCATTTTTTTACAGGTTTCCCAGTACAGTGTTCGAGTTGGTGCATTAGACTTGTAATTTTTGAAGTAAGCAAATAATGCCAATTCATAAGGAGGTCCTTTATTACGAATTGTACATTCGACTATGGACACGTACCAAGGTATTGGGTATTTTTAAACGTGCCATTGCTGTGAGTGACCTGTAAATACATAATAATATAATTCACAACACAGCTTTCCTTCGAACTTCATGTACTGTATCTGACAAAATCCTCATAACGTAATTCGTTGAACACACTGTACCTTAATTTATGCAATTGACGGCTGCCTAATAAGTCACATGAAGAATAAAAACGGAGAATATTGAAAAGGAAAAACAATAATCTTTTCCCAGAATTATTTTCTCAATGGACCGTCCCTTTTCATTAATTTGTACAATGCCAAAACATTTAAAATATCCACCAATCGAGAATTGGCATACCACATAAAGTACACTAACATAATAAATTATTAAGAGTCAAGAAAATGTATATTGCAGATAGGTAGGCGTACACGAGGGTCAGACGGGACGAAATCGCATGGAATCAGTGGGAGGAATCACCCGTAAAGTTGCAAAGTGCTGTCAGCATTCCAGCTAGCACTATCACTGTGCGTAAGAAGTTGAAAAGAATGGGGTGCAGTGGTCGAGCAATTCTTCATTCGCTGCACATTTCTGGAGTCAGTGTTAAGCGACGCTTCAGGTCGTGTAAAGAGCGATTCCACTGGACAGTGGATGAATGGAAACGAGTGATCTGGAATGACGAATCATGCTGTACCCTATACCAACCCGATGGAACAGTTGGGGTTTGGCGAATGACTCGAGAATGTAGCCATCATGGGTAGTACCGACACAGGAGTGGTGTTGCGTTATATATTCCGGTTTCGGCTCTTGAGGAAGAATGGGCTGCCATTACCCCATGAACATTCAGACACCTCACGGAAAGTGTCCACAATAGAGTTCAAGCAGTCATAAAGGTGAAGTGTGTCCTGATACTGTTGATAGCGAACTACTTCCTCCATCACATATCTCGCTTAAGGCCACAAGCTAGGAAAAAATAGAGAAATCTGCCGACATTGTTTTTGTAGCGTACCATCCCGGAATGGGGATGTGAGTGTCTCGAAAACTTTTTAAGTTATTGAACACAGTGCTTTTCTTCGACGAGTGTTCAACAGAGACAAACACTCCCCAAGGAATGTCTGGCAGAAGCTCTCTTGTTGTCTACACAAGGTGTTTAACAATTCTTATTACAGGTTTCTAGAGACTCTAGAGGGGACATAATACGGAAAGTTTTGTAATGAACCCATGTTAAGAAATGTCCCGTTTGGATATAAAATAAGTTTGAAAGAGGGATCACTTTCATATCTATCGCCTCACGGTACGGTAACGTAATGGTAAAGCAGCACGCCGCATGTATCGATAACGTTTTCCGGATTGCGTCGGTCCTTCACTTATCAGTTTTGTTCGACTACAACAACGGTTGCGATAAACTGGGATATTTACAGCTAGGAGTGTTGACTATGGTTTCCCACGAACGCTTCCCAGTGTCTGTGGACCGTGTTTATTAAAACATGCGTCCCAGATACACCTTGTGCAACGAACAGCAGGGACGCCGCCACGTGGAGGACAGAGTTAACAATCTTTGCTGTGTGATCCGATCTTTAAATTTGTTTTACATCCCAACGGTACACTTCCAGATATAAGCCCCTTATCGAAACGCTATCTACTACGTCCTCTACGTAACCTCTAGACCCATGTAAAAGGAATTTGGAAACACCTTGTATACACAAACAGTCTCACGGAAAGCGTAAGCAGCAAACGGCACTGTTTCTTCATGACGCTGCAGTGTACGGGAAAATGCCGTCGTTAATTCTCTGACTGCCATCGGGTCGTATGTTTCCCACGATAAGTTATCGGAGAACCAACTGGAAATTCTTGCATGTTTTTGCTATGTGTCAAGAGTACCACTGGTAAAGGGAACCCTGCTAATGTTTAGTAGCACTCTAATTATTACATATTGCACCTGTAGGTTGTGTTGTCCTGAAGTTTCATTGTTAACCCTCGTCTCCGTATAGTCACAACGAATTATTTCGCACCTGTAGATAGGCAACTCAATTACCAGATTCGCAAAGCGAGCCGCTTTCGCATCTTCCCGGAAACATCGTGTCAACAACTTGCACCCACGAATTGAAATTTCCCACATCACAACACAAACGAAGCCCTTATTGAGCACCTGTAGTTCGTGTTGAAGAGATGCTCTGTTCACTGACGTGTGTCTGTTTTCAGTAAGTTTTGTATCAGGATACAGGATGACTTGGACAGAATTAGTATTTGGTATGATGAATGGCAGCTTGCTGTAAACGTGGAAAAAATGTAAGTTTATGAGTTTATTGGGGTGAGTAAGAGAGAAAATTGCGTTACGTTCGAATACAATATTAGTGATGTGCTTCTAGACACAGTGATTTCAACTAAATATGTAAGTGTGACGTTACAAATCGAAATGAAACGGGGAGAGCACGTAAGTCGGTTGTAACGAAAGCGAGAGGATGACTTAGTTTTCCTGGGAGAATTCTAGGAAATGTGTAGCTCATCTACAAGGGAGACCGCGTACATAAAACTTGTGCGACCACTCTTTAATACTCCTCTAGTGTTTGCGATCCTCACCAAGTACAATCACAACGATACATCGAAGCAATTAAGAGGCGTGCTGCTAGATTTCGTACCGGTAGGTCTGATCAACACGCGAATATTATGTAAATTCTCCGTGAATTCAAATGGAAATCCACGGAGGGAAGACGACCTTTTCGCGAAACACCCTTGAGACATTTTGAACAATAACGGCTTGGCTCGTCTTGTAAATTTGTTTAACGATTGGTTCCGTAACCATCAGGTTAAATCTGTTAAATTACAAAATGCGTTCGCTACAATTATTGTCGAATTATAGTTACAATCAACAGTGAGAAACAGAGCAAATTATTTACATGGTGAACCAGTACACTGAAGTTGTAACATGGACGGGACCAGACATTCCTTGCCTATGAATAAATCAAGAAATAACAGGATCGTCAGGTAAGCGCCAAGTATATGTCCACGTTTCCTCAAGTGTGCCCAAAAATTTTTTGAAAACCCTAAGAACTGTGAAGAAATAGGGTCCCAACCTAATGCGATAAAAAGCCAACGATGGGCTAGAACACCTACTCAAAAATTAAAAACACCTACCATGAGTCCAAACGGACGACAATAGTCTGAACATAACCAGTTAACAATTGAATACAGCAATTCATCTAGAATCCCTAAAAATTAATAAAAAATATGGGAAGTATCAACAAGAACCCACTTAGTAATAAAAACAGTGTAAAACGATAAATGTTGGGGAAATTTGCGTGAAAATGACAAACGGTAAATACAGTAGACCGCAGTGCATGGAGATGCAAGAGTGAAACTGGACAGTTATGGACTGAGCGATAAGTCGTGTCGGTGGCGGAAATCGGGTCTACGCAAAATTCAAGATGTCTACTTATGACTACTGTTGTCCCCCATACAAGATAGTGTTTAAATACTTAGAGAGTTTAGAGAATCGGATTATGCGACAGACTGCAGAACTATCCTGTTGCCACCAAGGCACATCTTGCGTAAGGATCACGATGACAAGAAAAGAGAAATCGGGACTCGTACGGAAGCACACAGACAATTGCTTTTCCCTAGCTCCATTTGCCAGTGGGACGGAAGAGGGGATGACTAGCAGTCGTATATAATGGATCCTCCGCTATGTGCCGTATAGTGACTTACGGAGTAGGTTTGTATATGTATATGGTACAAGGGGTGACTAGAGGCGAAGGCAATTTGGCGAGATGGTTCCTTTGAAAAGAAACGGCCTCGCTTCCGAATTGCTGTTTCTCTAGCGACGTTAAACTCTAAGCGTTCCTTGCTTGCTTTTTGAATACACACTGCGGTGCCGCATGTTATAGAACAGAGGGACGCAGAGTGGCAGCGCCCAGCTGTGCCTGTTGTGACCCGGAGTGTGGGCCCGGCTGCGTCACAGTAGTAGGGGGCGGGGGGGGGGGGGGGGCGGTGAGGCGCAAGCTCGGCGCATTCCACACTCCGCCACGCGCTCCTGAGCACCAGCCAGCGCGGCGTAGCCACAGCTGGAGCACCACCCCCTTACGGCAGCCTCTTTTCCTGGACCGTCTACGCGACCGTTCTTCACTGCAGTAATAGCGATGTGACACAGTTCTGAATGGTTGTAACTTGGCGGGATTCTGGCTTTGGTGTCGGGTCGTCAATCGTGTTTGGGCACCAAAGTCGGTAAGAGCAATGGCCATCAAGGATAAAATGGCCACCACGGATAAAACTAGCGTACCGGCAAACAGTTTCAACCGGCAGGAAGATTTCATAGCATCCACACGCTGCTAATGCATGTTTTCTAATTTATCTACCCCCCTTCCATTAGATCGTCGGCCGGGACTTATTTCTGGGAATCCAGTAAACACCTTCCTTGATGCATCTGGAAACCATTCTAGCCCGTTTAAATTTCATTTTCACTACAGTAATAATTACATCTTCCTTCCAGTATCTTCCCTAACCCGTTACGAGTATTTTTCTTTGTCTTGTATTTTACAATACACTATCTGTTCAAAAGCATCCGGACACCTATTGTTGTTATTGTTGTTTTGGTCTTCAGTCCTGAGACTGGTTTGATGCAGCTCTCCAAGCTACTCTATCCTGTGCAAGCTTCTTCATCTCCCAGTACTACTGCAACCTACGCCCTTCTGAATCTGCTTAGTGTATTCATCTCTTGGTCTCCCTCTACGATTTTTACCCTCCACACTGCCCTTCAATGCTAAATTGGTGATCCCTCGATGTCTCAGAACATGTCCTACCAACCGATCCCTTCTTCTAGTCAAGTTGTGCCACAAACGTCTCTTCTCCCCAATCCTATTCAATACCTGCTCATTAGTTATATGATCTACCCATCTAATCTTCAGTATTCGCCTGTAGCACCATATTTCGAAAGCTTCTATCCGCTTCTTGTCCAAACTAGTTATCGTCCATGTTTCACTTCCATACATGGCTACACTCCATACAAATACTTTCAGAAAAGACTTCCTGACACTTAAATCTATACTCGATGTTAACAAACTTCTCTTCTTCAGAAACGCTTTCCTTGCCATTGCCAGTCTACATTTTATATCCTCTCTACTTCAACCATCATCAGTTATTTTGCTCCCCAAATAGCAATACTCCTTTACTACTTTGTCTCATTTCCTAATCTAATTCCCTCAGCATCACCCGACTTAATTCGACTACATTCCATTATCCTCGTTTTGTTTTTGTTGATGTTCATCTTATATTCTCCGTTCAACTGCTCTTCCAAGTCCTTTGCTGTCTCTCACAGAATTACAATGTCATCGGCGAACCTCAAAATTTGTATTTCTTCTCCGTGGATTTGAATACCTACTCCGAATTTTTCTTTTCTTTCCTTTACTGCTTGCTCAATATACAGATTGAATAACATCCAGGATAGGCTACAGCCCTGTCTCACTCCCTCCCAACCACTGCTTCCCTTTCATGCCCCCCGACTCTTATAATTGCCATCTGGTTTCTGTACAAATTGTAAATAGCCTTTCGCTCCCTGTATTTTACCCCTACCACCTTCAGAATTTGAAAGAGAGTATTCCAATCAACATTGTCAAAAGCTTTCTCTAAGTCTACAAATTCTAGAAACGTAGGTTTGCCTTTTTTTACTCTTTCTTCTAAGATAAGTCGTAGGGTCAGTACTGCCTCACGTGTTCCAACATTTCTACGGAATCCAAATTGATCTTCCCCGAGGTCAGCTTCTACCAGTTTTTCCATTCGTCTGTAAAGAGTTCGCGTTAGTATTTTGCAGCTGTGACTTATTAAAGTGATCGTTCGGTAATTTTCACTCTGTCAACACCTGCTTTCTTTGGGATTGGAATTATTATATTCTTCTTGAAGTCTGAGGGTATTTCGCCTGTCTCGTACATCTTGCTCACCAGATGGTAGAGTTTTGTCAGGACTGGCTCTCACAAGGCCATCAGTAGTTCTAATGGAATGTTGTCTACTTCCAGGGCCTTATTTCAACTCAGGTCTTTCAGTGCTCTGTCAAACCCTTCACACAGTATTGTATCTCCCATTTCTTCGTGGAGGTTAAATGGGATGTGTCCACCATTCGCCTTTATGACGGCTTCAGCTCTGCTGGCTATCCATTAAATGAGGTGTTTGTCTGTGGAGGGTCGTCAGCCCCTTCGTCCTCAAGATCCGAGACCAGAGAAGGTAGTAGTCCTGGACGCTGAAGTCTGGATCGAAGACGACGTTATAATTCATCCCAAAGGTGTTCCATTCGGTTCAGGTCCGGAATCTGGGCAGGGCAATCCGTTCCAGGAACGTTACTGTCCACAAATCATTGCCTCATAAATGTTGCTTTATGCATTTCATGCTGACACCAACAGTTCTCCTGGTATTTGCCAAACACTATCCACCCCATCGGATTGCCACAGGATGCAGCGTGATACATCACTTGCTTCCTGTCATCTAATGTCCAGTGGCGTCGCTCTTTATACGTTCTCAAAAGTCGCTTAACACTGACCACAGAAACGTGGAAATGTGTGAAGTGCTTGACAGCAGCTACTCAGTGTACCACGTGTCGGAGCTTCATCCCGTTTCATTCGTGTACCCCATTCTTTTTAACTGCTCACGCACAGTCATAATGCTAGGTGGACAGCTAGCACTGGAACTCATGAGTGATTCCTTCCGCTGATTTCATGCGATTTTTTAAAAGCACCCTCAACAATGTGTGATGGTCCTTTCCTGTAACTATATGAGGCCTCCCTGGTCTTAGTTTAGTTGGGGCTGTTCCTTCGGATTTCCACTTAATAATCACATCACCAACCTGGACAGCTTTAGAAGGGTTGACAGATCCGGGATGGATCTGTTAGATACAGAATTTCCTGAGTGATGTATTCTACTATTGTTACTTCTGTAATAAGGTAGTACTCCCCACATCCTTTTATGTTGCCAGGTCCGCCTCTCGTGACTTCTAGTGATAAATTCCGCATCATCTAGGGGAGTTGGAATACTTTTGATAGCACAGTATCTGTGTTAGAGGAAATAATATGTTTTTTGGTATTTCAAGATCGCGTCCTTCGCCTTCTATACGTATTACTTAATGCATAAACCGCGTACTTCACTGCATTTAATGTACAGATGATCGTGATTGGAAGCATGCCCTGAAAATAATATTTTTTTATGCCACGAGGATGGTAAGTGGTTAGACCCAAAATGGTAGGTTGCATGAAGTAACGTAACTACTGCGACAGATCATCACTGTTCAGAATAATTTAGAAGTTTTAAATCGACTTCGCACTGTGAAGTTCTTGGCAGAGGGTACTTCTCAGTGTACCCATGTTAGGGCTTCACCCCGTTTCATTCATGTATGGAATGTGGGGAGGATGATTCCTTAAATGCCTCTATGTAATTAATCTCATCCTGTCTTCGCTCTTCAAAGGGAGTGATACGTACTATGGTCCTGTATTCGTCACTTAATCCTATTTGGCTTGAGTATCACATACTTGAGTAATATTCTAAGATGGATCGCAGAAGTGATTTGTAACCATTCTCCTTTATAAACCAGTAGTCATTCGAAGATCAAAACCACTTGCAAAATTATTTACACATGATAACTGTACGGTTCGAAATTTACCCTAAACAATAAAAAGTGTGAGGGCATCCACAGGATGCATTAAAAAGATTTCTTAAATTTCAGTTACACGACAATCACTCAAATTTAAAAACTGTCAATTCAACTAAATACTCTCGGATTACAATTACAAACAAATCAAATTGTAATGATCACGTGGCAAATTTTTGTGAGGAAGACGAACCAAAGACTTTTTTTTACTGGCTGGAACTTAAAAAATGCAACAGGTCTACTAAAGAGACTGCCTACACTACGCTTGTCCGCCCACTTCTGGAGTTTTGCTGGGCGGTATGGGATACTTATCTGGTAGGATTGACGGCGAACGTCGAAAAATCTCAAAGAGGGGCAGCTCATTTTGTATTACCGTGATGAAGGGAGGGGACTATCACGGATATGATACGCGAGTTGAGAAGGCAATCATTAAAACAAAGACGTTTCTCGTTTCGGCGAAACTTTTCGCGAAATTTCGATCATCAATTTTCTCCTCCGAATGCGAGACATCTTGACGACTCCCCACTTACACAGTGAGTAATTACTACCGGAACAAAATAAGAAAAATCAGACCTCACACGGAAATATATGAGTGTTCGTGTTTCCCAGGTACTATTCGATTGTGGAACGACAGAAAGATAGTCTGAAAGTAATTCGATGAATCCTCTGCTAAGCACTTAACTGTGAATTGCAGAGCTATAGATGTAGCATGTAGGTATAGATGTTTATTGCATTTCTCTGGTACTGTTACAATGAATCTATGTCTGACACCTGCTTGATCTACGACTGAATCTATAGGATACCCCCTACAAACTGAGACACCAAGGTATTTGTGTGAGTTCACTGATTCCAATTGTGACTCAATACAGCAGTTATAAGATGCTATGTTTTTTTTTTTTCGTTTTTGGAAGCAGGCTACACAATTTTAGATTTCTCAACATTTAAAGCCTCTTTGTATGGTTTTGAACTCTAACCAAACTCTGACAAAATATCTGTCCAGCGTTTTCGAGATAGTACTTCGTTATAGACAAATGGATCATCTGCGAGAACACTGAGATTAGTGTTAAGGCTGACTTCCCTGGGGCAAGTCTAAAGTTACTTCCACATCTGTCGAGTCTCTATCCAAGCTAAAATTATGTGCCCTCCGTTACCAAGAAATGATAAAAACAATCACAAATTTCACTTGATACCCCATACGATCTTACTTTCGATAAGTAGTTGTGGCAGTGTTATGCATTTCGGAAGCCAACGAATGCGCCATCTACCTTTCTGCCTTGATCCACGGATTTCAGGATGCCATGTGCGACAAAAAGCGCGAGTTGTGTTTCACAGGATCGAGGTTTCCGGAATCCGTACTGACTGGAATGGAGAAGATCATTCTGTTGGAGGTATATCATCATCGCTTCCCTAAAATAATATGAATACCTTTTCAACGAACGATTCCTTTGGTGCACGTTGCACATACTTGTTACTCTACGATGCCTGCTCATTAAAAAGAGAGCACGCATGTCTTACGCATCGGAAGAACCTGGGCGGCACGCGGTGTCTGCAGCCGTTGAGGTTAATCACCTCCAGTACCTGCGCCGGTGCAGTCCAGTCGGCTGACCTGAGACGTGTGTCACACAGCAGACTGGACACATAAATCAGCAATCCTATCAAGCGGCAATACCTGTTAAATCAGGCGAAGCAGCGCTGACTCATGCATTGTTCCCACAATTCAGGGCCACTAGCGGAACGGCGTGCAGTTCGAATCTGTAGCTGATTGCCAGCAACACATTTCGGCCGTTTTTGTGTTACTAGTAACCCCCCGACACACTAGATTCTTTTAAGAATAGATATTTCATGTATAAAACAACTAAGTGCTCTCATCATCCAACACAGGAAGAGTATAGTCTGGGTAAATGGCACTCGTTTTACTCAAAAGCTAGTTTTTCACAAATATTTATGCCGTCACATTTCCTGAACTTTGTCGTACAACGATATAATTCTGCAGGTATATTCAGTGGTGTATGTGGATACTGTCAGCAAAATGTGCGGTTTTTTTTCGGGATAAAAATGTACGAATACGTCTGAATATGTGTAAAGTTTGTTGTAAATCCCTCATTCTCAAAAAATGGATGAATATAATCTTAAGCACGCCGTGAGTACCGCTGTCTCCAGAGACAGTTTCCAACTGTAATACTTGGTTCATTGTGTTTGTGTAAGATTATACCACTTAATGGCTCGATTATAATGGCATTTTAAATTTTTAGTTTCAGTCAATAATTATATAAAATAACGAATATGATTTTTTTCGTGGAGATATAATAATGGGAGTTGTCATGATGTCACAAACTTGAAACCGACGAGCACCAAGTTAGTTGCACCAAAAATTAGCTTCTTGTGGAAACATCTTTTTCAAAAATGCCTGCCTGCGTTGTTTACGAGTGTACTAATCATTATGATTAGTTTAAAAGAATCACTTTCATTCGTAAGTGGTCTCGTTCAATGAATATTTTGGTTTATATACGTGAATTTTGGTTGCGCTGTTTGCTTTTACTGTAGCGACTTCATTTTTCCCACATGACTAGATTTTCTATCAGTCCATCTCGAAAAGGGAGTGAGACAAATTGGAATTTGCGCTCAGCACTTTCGGGAAGACAACAGAAAATAAGAACGAAAAGCAATCGTAAACAGTAGTCTGCTAATGTTTTGGGACATCTAACAAGGCGGCGTCAGCTTCAAAGAGTCGTACAGCCTAAGGCTGTAGCGCAATCTCTACTTCTGGCCTACTTTCCGAACGTCACAGAGGCTCTCGGTTATGCACTAATAGCGAAGCGCACTTAGAAGAAAAGATATCGCGGACACATGTTTCGGTCGCGGTGCACATTCTGCTCCAGAATGAAAGATTCACTGTGGAAACAATCTCTAGATTGCAGCTGAGCCATTTCTTCCACAATATAGTTTCCTCTAGGAGTACTAGTCCTGCACGGTGGTCACGAAAATTTCTATGAAGTTTGGAATGTGGGAGATGTGGTATTCGCTGAGGTATAGCTGCGAGAGCTCAGTTGGTGGAGCACTTGCCCGAGAAAGTCAATCGTGTCAGCTTCGAGTCACTATCCAGCACACTATTTGGCAGAAAATTTCAAAACGGCGCACACTCCGTTGTACGCTGGAAGATTCATTACGTAAACAACCCCTAGGCTGTGATGCAACGATTTCTCCACGATATCATTTCTTCCAGGAGTGCTGGTCCAGCACGGTATGCATGAGAGCTTCTGTGAAGGTTGGGAAGTACGAGGAAGGTACTGATACGTTTGTGACTGTGGAAACGGATGTTAAGTAGTGCCACGGTACACATGTAGGTAAGAGGATAAATCGATTCGCCTAGTAATACACTTACATTACCTGGGAACTCCACAAGCTACCGTGGCGTGCAGTGTATGAAGTACGACAATATTTTTCCCCATTTTCTAGACCATTCGTGGATGGTACGCGAGAAAAAAAGTGTCGGTAACACCGTATTTGGACCCGAATTTTTCTAATTTTATCATCGTGATCGTTACGGGACCCATACATCGACTTATTTTTAAAGGTCTCACCAAGACCCCAAGGTATAAATAATGTATGACAGAGGGTTGGAGAGAAAGGCACTAATTGGAGAAAGGCTGTTGAATCGGCCCACTGATATATATTGAGTACTAGTGTTGCATTCTAAGGTTGGCAAAAAACTCGTGATGAATTACGCATACCCTCCTTGAATATTTTCTCTCTCTTGTATTAATACAGTTCCTAAGAGACACAGAGACGCTACAAGGACACAGTAAGAAGCCTTACTCGTGAGTGAATTATGCTCCTTCAGGCTTCTTTCGATGAAGATGACCGTAGAATCTGCCTTCCCCCCGAATATGTTTATGTGGTCGTTCCGCCTTGAATGGCTTCCAACAGAAACTACAAGATACCTAAAGGTTATGCCTGATTCCAAGGACTGGTCAACTATCGCGTAGTGAAACAACAACGAATGTTTTCGTCTGTTTACGAGCAATAAGATACATTAACAAATTTTTGGTGTCAGCTACCCATCGTTACACCATCTGACTGTCTCCTGGAGGTGTGTGTGCATTTCGTAATTTCCACCGAAGTGCTTGGCAGATGGTTGACAATCACTTTCAGACTATTGCTCGACGTTCCATTCTCGAATAAAATATTCAAATTGCTCTGAGCACTACGGGACCTAATCAACCTAAGGACATCACACACATTCATGCCCGAGGCAGGATTCGAACCTGCGACCGTAGCGGTCGCGTGGTTCCAGACTGTAGCGCCTAGAACCGTTCGGCCAATCCGGCCGGCTCTGCATTTATGTTCAAACATGCATTTCTCGCGATATTTCCACAATTTTGTGCAATTCCTGTATTTTAATTTCCACTACGGTACAGAATCTATACTTTGAAATGGATTTTGTTGTAATCTCAACTGGCTGCCGAACAACGCGGCGATTGCGGCCACCACTGAATCCAGCGCTGCGTTCTTCCTAATGAGATAAGTGGACGAAGGTAGCTGAAATCCGATGTTAGCGTTGATAAGATTACCTGCCGGGAATACGGGGGTGGGCAATCCCCCAGGCCACAACCAAGCTCTTCGGTAGCCTTCTTCGTCATTTTAACAGCGTGCGGGAGTCGATTATGTAGTCGTTCGTTTTTCACTTGTGGCTCCAATTCATCAGTGTTGTTGGCAATAAAAGTCAACAGTTATGGCTTCAGGCCTTGCAATAAATTCGTACGATAGGATGCCTTCACTATTCCACCAGAAACAAAACATCTTCTGCGGATGGACAGAAACTCCGAAGGAAGATCAATGTTCAATGTCCTGTTGGCGCCAAGGGCATTATAGAGGGAGATAAACTTGATAAGTAGTGAAGATTTTTTCTTGATACTGTCGTGCCACTGTTTTCTTGTTGTTGTTGTTCTTCTTCTTCTTCTTTGTCCTCCTCCTCCTTGTGTATGCTGACATAAAACACTATTTTCTTCGACTTTATCCATACTGGATGAGAGGTCGTGGTTGTGAATGTCAATGTTAAAAAATATATATCGGCTCAACCACTTGTTTATAGTGTAGAACACTTAGATTGACGCGTTTCGGAAGTCAAGCTTCCATCATCAGAATAATAAAAAGTAGAAGAACCCGTTAAAACTCGCTAAAATGGAACATGCACCAGGCACAATAACATTGATAAAATTAAAACATCGTGGCTTCATTCCCTTGTTGCAGCCGTGTCTTCCAAGGTGTATCTCCACATAGCCGTCAAAATATACAAAACTCTAAAATTGTGTCGTCTATGGTGTTAAACATCTAACCACATGGCTCTCTCTTCTATCATCGTAAACCGCCCGTGCGTCTTCGTTGATACCACACTCCACTTAGCCAAACACGACACTGAAACGCGAGTGAGCTCACAGATGTTCCATTTTAGCGCGTTTTAACAGGTTCTTCTACTTTTTATTATTCTGATGATGGAAGCTCGACTCCCGAAACGTGTCAATCTTAGTGTTTTACACTATAAACAAGTGGTTGAGCCGATATATATTTTTTTAATATTGACTATTTTCTTCGTCGGTATCAATCTTAGACAGAAGTAGCCGGCATTAATTATTAATTGCTGAAGGCGAGCAGCGAGAGATAAAGAAACACTTTTCCACACATTTTACTATGTTTTTCCCTTTTTTCACTGCCGTGGCTCACGGCCTAGTGCAAGCCTCTTTTACTTTTGGTGCTACTTGGACGGCATACGCATTAGGTATTTTTAAGCATTAACAGTCTCGACAAGCTCACAGTCTCGTTTAGGGATCAGATGATCTGAGTCTGTACTTTAGTGTCGTTGATGATGATGGAGAGGGTGAAACCTGGTACCGACGTAAAGTGTAGACTCTTGAAAAGCATCGAGGGGTTTGCCGAACTTAACACGCTCATCTGACTGATGGATCACCATCCAAAGGATCACGTGCCCTCACTCCAAGAGACCTGCAGGGAGATTTGGAATTAAATCCAGGACATTGGTGCACAGTTTGGTGATCAGGAACTGTGGGCTACCATATCTTCTCTCCCTGTAAGAAAATTCTGGAAAGGAAATTTTTTTCTTAAAGGTTAAAAAATGTACAGCACTCCTTTCATTGAAAATTTTAGCCCCTCTACAAGGAATGAGGAAGAGACACGATGATTGGCATATCTACTGAGTCGAATTTTGGAATGGGCATCCCCAGTATGTCTGTTAAATGGTGGTCTATTGCTGTTGTCAAATGTTTAATATTTAAGAGATGACTGCCACTTACACGACGCCTTTAGAAGAAACTTTCAACCTTTCGAAGGTTGAATGTTTTAAGAAGTATTGTTCACCAACACAGACATAAACGTTTAAAACAAACGTCGCTAAAGAGTACGTGTAACCACCTAATACAAAAGGATGTCGATTTGGCACAAAGATTCTAGAAGAGTGGCGTGCACCTGTCGTGCGATACAGCGGAGATGATGATGATGATATTTGGTTTGTGGGGCACTCAACTGTGTGGTTATCAGCGCCTGTACAAATTCTCAATCTTTTCACTGTTCAGTCCCGCCACTTACCCGAATGATGCTGAAATGATGAGTACAACACAATCACCCAATCCCGGGCGGAGAACATCCCCGACCCGGCCGTGAATCGAACCTGGGACTCTGTGATCCAGAGGCAGAAATGCTAACCACTTTTTTTTTTTCCTTTGGCCATTTTGTACGTTGTTGATCGTTGTGTTTGGTCGTTGCGGACATCACATAACACCCATTAAAGTTCGTTTGTTGATCCTTCCAATCAGTTTATCAGTTTTTTAATTTCAGAGGAATCACTAGACCACGAGCTGCTGACCAGGACACAGAGAGAAAGATGGTTGCACGACCTGCATTATTGCTCCTCAATGTTTGGGCACATTTAGAACAACGGGAATCGGAGAAGACTTCGACAGTTCTGCTACCTCCACCGCATATATCTATTTCGGAACATGAAAGTATGACGAGATAGGGTAAGATGTATGTAGAGGCACACAGCCACAATATCATAAGTAATTGCAGGTGATACGAATTCCGATATCCCCCCGCCTCCTTCCCCATCCCCAAGAAGCACTGCGTGTAGTAGCTTTTACTTTTTTAAATTAGTATTCTGACTCATGGAAGCTACTACCTAATCGAAGAGATCTTATAAATAAAATTACGCCAGGCACCATTTTTTTGACAAGATTTCGTTTCCCGCTGCCACGACACACACACACACACACACACACACACACACACACACACACACACACACACACAAGAGTATAAAATGAGATATGTGTACTACCGTCTAAAGGAAAATCTCTGAGGTTCGAAGCCGGCCGCGGTGGCCGTGCGGTTCTGGCGCTGCAGTCCGGAACCGCGGGGCTGCTACGGTCGCAGGTTCGAATCCTGCCTCGGGCATGGGTGTGTGTGATGTCCTTAGGTTAGTTAGGTTTAAGTAGTTCTAAGTTCTAGGGGACTTATGACCTAAGATGTTGAGTCCCATAGTGGTCAGAGCCATTTGAACCATTTTTTTTTCTCTGAGGTTCGAAGCCGGTCGTGTGTGTGTGTGTGTGTGTGTGTGTGTGTGTGTGTGTGTGTGTGTGTGTGTTCTTCAAATATAGAAAATAAATGTGTCCGGATGTAGCCTTAAAAATTCCTATGTAAATAACCCGGTTTCTAAACAAACATAGGCTCCACGTTGTGGTAATGAAAATTGAGATTATTTCAATAATACAGACTCTAAAAACTCCAAGGCCGCCATGTTCACGACCTGCTCTCATCTTAGATGGAACTTATCTTTCTTTAAGTGATTGAGAAGGCTCCTTGTTGACACATACGACTCCCTTTCGGGATGAGATAGTTTTACATTGCTGTTCAGCCATGATTCTATCAAAAAGAACACAGCACTTGTCCTTCCTGATCCTTATCAAAGTTTCTTTTCGTTTCCTTAAATGTCATGCCACACACACGGAACGCCCACGTGCATCACACAGCTCATGCACGTGCGAGAAATTAAGCGCCAATAGTCGCACGTATTGTAACGTTATTTTTTTAAATTTCTAATAAATAAAACATTACAATCAACATACTTTTAATCGAATTTTTAATTCTTTGCGTAGAAGTTACACGCAGGGCGTTAATGGCATTCCACATTTTGAGAGGTGGTAGTATGGACCAAAACACAAAACGAAGTCCAGTAAACAAGGACTCCAAAATGCACTCCTTAAGAGCTATGAATCTCCGCCGCTGTGAAACATGTCTCTTCTTCTCCAAGCTCTATGCTATTACGGACGAGCTACAGAATGCAGTAAAAAAAGAGTAAACCAATGACACGACATTATTCTATTACTGTTAACACCCGAGCTCTGCTATTATTTGCGACCTGCACTTCAGAGCCATCGATAAAGGATATGCTCAGTAGGGTGTCCGGTCATAGTAAGACAAGCTTCTTTCCAAGGTTTTTGGGAAACACGAACACTCTGAAAAATTCCAAACTTGTCACGGATGAGTTAACAGGCTTTTGATGAGCGGTTTCTGTAGTTTTTGTACTTCACTGATGGGAACTGCATGCAAAAACAAAAATCCAAGGGATTAAGATCAGGGAAACGAGCTGGCCAACGTACTGGATCTTCCCGGCGAAGCCACTGTCCATCAATGACGCCTGTGGGACGTGTTCTCTATATTTCGGAGAAGAGGGGTTTGTGCTCCATCACACATGAAATACTTCTCCAACAGTTTTTGGAATGGTATGCCGTATCCGTGCACAAAAACAGAGGTATGTATCCTCATCTGTTTACTGTGTTCCCTAGGCAGTTTGTAGAACTAGAAAGCTTGCAGTAGAAAAGACTTGTTTCACAGTAACAGAGATGACCAAGCGCTCATAGCTCGGGAGGTATTAATTTTAGAGCCTATGTTTACTGTACATTGCTGTCTTGTTTTGATCCGTATCAACTCTCCTCAAATACGGAATGACCTCTTAACACTCCGTCTATATCATTAAAAGTGAATTTATTGACAAACTTTAACTCTCCAAGATGAGAAGTCTGGCCTTGTGAAAACAGGTTCACGATGGTGATTAGAAGGTAAACATTAGCGTGTTGGGAGCTTTTCTGGAGCACCAAGATGGAGGAAGATACTTAGTTTCTTCGCAAGAACTCACCCTGTGGAGGGCAAAGCGAATCTTTTGCCAGAAATTATGGCACCTACTTTATTTTACTGCCGCATGGTAGTCTTGGTAAACAAGTATTGCTTGGGCCTTGAAAGTTCGTTTCTACTAAAAGGACATTTTACACTATTAAATGTAGAAAAATACTATATACAGAACAGTGCAAGTATAAAAAGTGTCCACTGAGGGTACGTAAGCCCCCACCAACGCATTAGCGCAGAGAAAGAAGCTGAAGAAGTGCGAAGGAAACTGCCCTCGTCAATGCCTTACCGCTACGCTAGCGTTACCCGAGGCGGCCCCCGCAGATGGGATGAGGGCACAACACAGCTGCACCTTGATGCTGTAGCTGATTTCGATGCTAACGGATGAGAAACTGCTTTCTATAAGCATACCGTAGCTGCCGGCCGGTATGGTCGAGCGGGTCTAGGCGCTTCAGTCTGGAACCGCGCGGCGGCTACGGTCGCAGGTTCGAATCCTGCCTCGGGCATGGATGTGTGTGATGCCCTTAGGTTAGTTAGGTTTAAGTAGTTTTAAGTTCTAGGGGTCTGATGACCTCAGATGTTGAGTCCCATAGTGCTCTGAACCATTTAAACCATACCGTAGCTATATACACTACTGGAAATTGAAATAAGAACACCGTGAATTCATTGTCCCAGGAAGGGGAAACTTTATTGACACATTCCTGGGGTCAGATACATCACATGATCACACTGACAGAACCACAGGCACATAGACACAGGCAACAGAGCATGCACAATGTCGGCACTAGTACAGTGTATATCCACCTTTCGCAGCAATGCAGGCTGCTATTCTCCCATGGAGACGATCGTAGAGATGCTGGATGTAGTCCTGTGGAACGGCTTGCCATGCCATTTCCACCTGGCGCCTCAGTTGGACCAGCGTTCGTGCTGGACGTGCAGACCGCGTGAGACGACGCTTCATCCAGTCCCAAACATGCTCAATGGGGGACAGATCCGGAGATCTTGCTGGCCAGCGTAGTTGACTTACACCTTCTTGCGAATGGTCCTCGCCGATACTCCGGGAGCAACAGTGTCCCTAATTTGCTGGGAAGTGGCGGTGCGGTCCCCTACGGCACTGCGTAGGATCCTACGGTCTTGGCGTGCATCCGTGCGTCGCTGCGGTCCGGTCCCAGGTCGACGGGCACGTGCACCTTCCGCCGACCACTGGCGACAACATCGAAGTACTGTGGAGACCTCACGCCCCACGTGTTGAGCAATTCGGCGGTACGTCCACCCGGCCTCCCGCATGCCCACTATACGCCCTCGCTCAAAGTCCGTCAACTGCACATACGGTTCACGTCCACGCTGTCGCGGCATGCTACCAGTGTTAAAGACTGCGATGGAGCTCCGTATGCCACGGCAAACTGGCTGACACTGACGGCGGCGGTGCACAAATGCTGCGCAGCTAGCGCCATTCGACGGCCAACACCGCGGTTCCTGGTGTGTCTGCTGTGCCGTGCGTGTGATCATTGCTTGTACAGCCCTCTCGCAGTGTCCGGAGCAAGTATGGTGGGTCTGACACACCGGTGTCAATGTGTTCTTTTTTCCATTTCCAGGTGTTACAAATGGTCCTTGACTAAAAAACAATGAAGTAGCAACTAAATTGAAAACAATGTGGTTACGGCTTTCCCCCCCTTTTTACTCAGGGATTAGTCTCTGATTCCTAATTGCACTCCTTCGCTTTGATAGACAGGACTTTTATCATTGATGATGGTTTTACCAGTTGAAGAAGGCTGAAAACTTTGCCTAGCCACGCCAACTGTTATTCTGCGGCATTCTGTAATAGCTCACTATACCATGTGGAATAGCATTGTGCGTAACCTTATTTTGCAAATCTTACTTATTATATTAAATCTTATTTATTATATCGAACAGGCGCGTTCTTTGTTGGGCGCCTAATTGCCTGACTAAATGCATAATGTGATTGAGTTTCTCCCGGCGTATTTGATAATCAAAATATCCACGGGTGTACTGCCGGTCTATAGTGTCCAACGGGCACAATATTTCGGCGATCAAACATGTCGCCATCATCAGGTGAACTGACGGACTGAGCTCCTGTGAACGTGCCGGCACGGAGATCCGTACGCTATGGCTGCTCAAGGGGAACTGGGTTCGGTCGCGGCGGCGGCCGATTTAAATACCCTCCGCCCGCGGCGCGCTCCCTCTGCGGGAGCGCACTGAGTTCTTGGTCTCGTGTTCTTGTTTCTCCCTCTTGTTTCTTGTATACACAGCACATTACCAGTCTTCCTAACAACTTTTGTCCAGAGAATTCCTAGCATCTTTAACAATTTACATTGTCGAACGCCTGTTTCTACAAAGGTGTTAAAAATGGCTCTGAGAACTACAGGACTTAACTTCTGAGGTCATCAGTCCCGTAGAACTTACAACTACTCAAACGTAACTAATCTAAGGACATCAAACACATCCATGCCCGAGACAGGATTCGAACCTGCGACCGTAGCGGTTGCGCGGTTCCAGACTGTAGCGCCTAGAACCGCACGGCCACATCGGACGGCAACGGATCTTCAATTTTCCTTTCCATTATTCTGGGTACTTTTCTTGTCAGCAACTTCGATGCTCAAGCCGTTAAGCTGATTGTGCAGTCGTTTGCGCACTTATCTTTCCTTGATATCTTTTGGATTGTGCGTATGATATTTTTCCGAAAGTCTGGTGGTATGTCTCTAGACTCAGAGTCTAGAAATCACCTTGAATAGTCGCCTGGCTGACACTTCCCTCAATGATATGAGAAATTCCGATCGAAGATTATCCACTAGAAAGACCTTTAAAATTTTTGCACTTGAACGTCTCTCGCCTCTCCCAGCTTGGCGCTCTAAATGGCCGCTTATGTTTCTTGGGCCTTAAAACCTGCCCTGGTGACAACAACGCACAAGGCAACAATAGATAGAGACCTAGGTTTTTTAGATGGAGTGAAATCTCATCTTTTTCTAAGACCGATTTTTAAAAACTTAAAAACCACAGAGTATAACTGAATTTCTGATTCCACTGACTGCTTCTTTTAAGTAATAACTGACTACATGTTTTCGTAGTACAGAATCTTAATTTTGTAGGGCAACTAATAATTTATGCAAACTAAAACGAGAACGAAAGCAGAACGTCGAAAACAAACAAGTGGGGGAAGAGGGACAGAGGGCGGAATTGTGGAGCCACTACCAGCTTCCACAGTGCCTTGTTGACAACCTGGGTGCATGGCCTCGCAGGTTCTTCGCCATTCAAATGGTTCAAATGGCTCTGAGCACTATGGGACTCAACTGCTGTGGTCATACGTCCCGTAGAACTTAGAACTACTCAAACCTAACTAATCTAAGGACATCACACACATCCATGCCCGAGGCAGGATTCGAACCTACGACCGCAGCAGTCGCGCGGTTCCTGACTGAGCGCCTAGAACCGCTAGACCACCGCGTCTTCGCCATTCTCGACCCTTCCAACGGCTCTTATCAATTGAAATGGGGACTCGTCTGACCAGGCCACGTTCTTCCAGTCGTCTAGGATCCAACCGATGTGGCTACGAACCCAGAAGGGTTGCCAGCAGGCAAAGGCAAACGTGTCGGTCATCGGCTGCCATAGCCCATTAACGGCAAATTTCGCCGCACTGTCCTAACTGACACTTTCATCTCACGTCCCGCACTGATTTCTGTCGTTACCTCATGCAGTGTTACTTGTCTGTTAGCACCAACAACTCTACGCAAACACCGCTGTTCTCGGTCGTTAAGTGAAGGCCGTCGGCTACTGCGTTGTCGGTGGTAACAGGTAATGCCCGAAAATTGCTGTACTCGGCACAGTCTTGAGTCTGCGGACCTCGGAATATTGAATTCCCTAACCATTTCCGAAATAGAATGTCCCATGCGTCTAGCTTCAACTACCATTCCGCGTTCAAAGCAGCCGCCGTCTTGCGGACATCATCACGTCGGAAACTTTTTGACATGAATTACCAGAGTACTAAATGGGGAGGACTGCTCCTTGACTCCTAACACTCCATTAACGAGTTTTCTTTGCTCAGCGTGTTGAACACTGTAAGCAAAAATATGCTGTCTCTGGTGGTCCTGTGAGGAAGAAAGAAAATAAAAAGCTTTCCTATGCCAATAGGCCTTGGGTGTTGTGATGATATCATGTGTCTGTGTCAATGCACCAGTGCAGTTGCCCTTTTATACCGTAGGTACGCGATACAGCCGCCATCCAATGACTTTTGTCACCTAAGAGTATATTGAGAACAAATTACATCAATTATGTCGTAATTGTCATCCATAGAGCGAAAGGAAACTATTAACAGAATGCGCGATCGAGACTGTTTTCTAGTGTGTTGTTGCTTTGGTAGCTGTTGTTTAAACAAGCTGTTATGTAAGCGAGCAGTAAAGGAAACAAAAGAAAAATTCGGAGTAGGAGTTAAAATCCATGGAGAAGAAATAAAAACTTTGAGGTTCGCCGATGACATTGTCATTCTGTCAGAGACAGCAAAGGACTTGGAAGAGCAGTTGAACGGAATGGATGGTGTCTTGAAAGGAGGATATAAGATGAACAACAACAAAAGTAAAACGAGGATAATGGAATGTAGTCGAATTAAATCGAGTGATGCTGTGGGAATTAGATTAGGAAACGAGATGCTTAAAGTAGCAAATGAGTTTTGCTATTTGGGAAGCAAAGTAACTGATGATGGTCGAGGTAGGGAAGATATAAAATGTAGACTGGCAATGGCAAGGAAAGCGTTTCTGAAGAAGAGAAATTTGTTAACATCGAATATAGATTTATGTATCAGGAAGTCGTTTCTGGAAATATTTGTATGGAGTGTAGCCATGTATGGAAGTCAAACATGGACGATAAATAGTTTAGACAAGAAGAGAATAGAAGCTTTCGAAATGTGGTGCTACAGAAGAATGCTGAAGATTAGATGGGTAGATCACATAACTAATGATGAAGTATTGAATAGAATTGGAAAAAGAGGAGTTTGTGGCACAGCTTGACTATAAGAAGTGATCGGTTGGTAGGACATGTTTTGAGGCATCAAGGGATCACAAATTTAGCATTGGAGGGCAGCGTGGAGGGTAAAAATCGTAGAGGGAGACCAAGAGATGAATACACTAAGCAGATTCAGAAGGATGTAGGTCGCAGTAGGTACTGAGAGATTAAGAAGCTTGCGCAGGATACAGTAGCATGGAGAGCTGCATCAAACCAGTCTCTGGACTGTAGACCACAACAACAACAACAACATATAGACAAATATCTGGAAATGTTTTGCTATTCCGATCCGCGTTCAGGGCACCGACGTCTGCAAATCCGGCACTGGCAGTACCTGGTAGGTCAACACGGAGTGAGGCAGTGTTAGTCTTACTGGTATATCAGGCCTACCAGAGAGCAGTGAGCGGGCGAGGACGTCGCATTCGGTAAAGGACCCCAAAAAGGGCGCGACGCGTCGGATGTGGAAGCAGCGCGATCGCCTGGCGTTTAAGTGCGGCGTGTGCTCACCAGGACAATTGAGTTGATTTGCTGAATTAGGTCACAGTTGACCTGCGTAGGAAGAGGATGCTGGACGCGGCAGCGGCAGGCGCGCAGCAAGCCCTGGCCGAGCGCGCCTGCCTCTGCCGCAGCGCCAACGGTGCAGGGCCTCACCTGCTGGTGAGGTCGCGATGCTGCGTCGACCGCTGCGTGGCCCACGCAGCTGGTGTGCGTACACGGAGCAGCCGTGAGGCGCGTTAGGAGGGGGTGATCGTCGGTGGGGTCATGACACCCCCCCCCCCCCCCATTTACTAAAACCGTTTATATTATTCACACACTGCCGGGTGTAAATTAGTAACCTTTTAAAGATTCTTAGTTCACTCAACATTTGTAGATCAATAACAGAAGCGGTTCAGAGGTACCAGGTATCGATCCGTGCCGAAACACCCACATAACACTACTGGCCATTAAAATTGCTACACCACGAAGATGACGTGCTACAGACGCGAAATTTAACCGACAGGATGAAGATGATGTGATATGCAAATGATTAGCTTTTCAGAGCATTCACACAAGGTTGGCGCCGGCGGAGACACCTACAACGTGCTGACATGAGGAAAGTTTCCAACCCATTTCTCAAACACAAACAGCAATTGACGGGCGTTGCCTGATGAGACGTTGTTGTGATACCTCGTGTAAGGAGGAGAAATGCATACCATCACTTTTCCGCCTTTGATAAAGGTCGGATTGTAGCCTATCGCGATTGCTGCTCGCGTTGGTCGAGATCCAATGACTGTTAGCAGAATATGGAATCGGTGGGTTCAGGAGCGTAATACGGAACGCCGTGCTCGATCCCAACGGCCTCGTATCACTAGCAGTCGAGATGACAGGCATGTTATCCGCATGGCTCTAACGGATCGTGCAGCCACGTCTCGGTCCCTGAGTCAACAGATGGGGACGTTTTCAAAACAACAACCATCTGCACGAACAGATCGACGACGTTTGCAGTACCGTGGACTATCAGCTCGGAGACCATGTCTGCGGTTACCCTTGACACTGCATCGCAGACAGAAGCGCCTGCGATGGTGTATTCAACGACGAACTGGGTGCACGAATAGAAAAACTTCATTTTTTCGGATAAATTCAGATTCTGTTTACAGCATCATGATGGTCGCACCGGTGATTGGCGACATCGCGGTGAATGCACATTGGAAGCGTGTATTCGTCATCGCCATACTGGCGTATCACCCTGTGTGATGGGTGCCGTTGGTTACACGTCTCGGTCACCTCTTGTTCGCATTGACGGCACTTTAGACAGTGGGCGTTACATTTCAGATGTGTTACGACCCGTGGCTCTACCCTTCATTCGATCCCTGCGAAACCCAACATTTCAGCAGGATAATGCACGATCGCATGTTGCTTGTCCTGTACGGGCCTTTCTGGATACAGAAAATGTTCGACTGCTGCCCTGGCCAGTGAATTCTGCAGATCTCTCACATGTTGAAAACGTCTCGTCATTGGTGGTCGATCAATGGCTCGTCACAATAAGCTAGTCACTACTCTTGATGAACTGTGGTATCGTGTTGAAGCTGCATGGGCAGCTGTACATGTACACGCCATCCAAGCTCTGTTTGACTCAATGCCCAGGCGTATCAAGGCCGTTATTGCGGCCAGAGGTGGTTGTCCAAATTGCGTGAAAATGTAATCACATGTCAGTTCTAGTGTAATATATTTGTCCAATGAATACCCGTTTATCATCTGCATTTCTTCTTGGTGTAGCAATTTTAATGGCCACTAGTGTAGTATGTGGTGTAGCCTCCACAGCCAACAATGCAGGTGCTGACTCTGGTATCCAGTAGATAGTACAGATGGGAAATACTGTCCTGGGATACATTATACCACGCCTGCTCGATCTGTTCACGTAGTTCTGACGAGTCGCATGAGTCACTTCTCTTCCCATGATACACCACTCGTGTTCGACTGAAGTCCATAGATCGTGGACGACAGTTCAATCCCGCGTCCGGCCTTCCTGATTTAGGTTTTCCGTGATTTCCCTAAATCGCTCCAGGCAAATACCGGGATGGTTCCTTTCAAAGGGCACGGCCGACTTCCTTCCCTGTCCTTCCCTAATCCGATGAGACCGATGACCTCGCTGTCTGGTCTCCTTCCCCAAACCAACCAACCAACCATAGATCGTGCAAGTCAGGGAAGTTGCTGTACGTTTTGCAGAGCACGTTGATTTTCGCCGGCATTGTGCGCGCGAGAATTATCCCGCTGAAACAGCAGCTCACTTCCCTGTTGCAAGTATGGCAAAACAACATTCTGCACGTACCGAGCGCTGGTTGACGTCCTCAGGGAACACGCAAGGTGAACAAGAGCCGTAGCTTATCACATCCCAGACTACGAGGCCTGGAATAGGGCAGGACGGTCAGGGACGAATGCACTCTACAAGACCGCACACACCAGGTCTACGTCGTACGCGCAAACGACCATCCCTTGCGTGCAGGCAGAATCTGCTTTCATCGCTGAAGACTGCGATGCGCCATTCCATCTTCTGAGTGATCCTCTGACGGCACTAGGCTATGGAGTGAGGGGAAGACGGGCTACAGGTGTGCGTACCCGTAGTCCCACTGCCAATAACTGGTTCGCAACAGTTTGTGTTGACACTTCTGGGCTCACTAGCTCTTTTATCTGTGCTGTGGTAGCTATAAGATCTCCAATTGCTGCCCTTACAATACGACGATCCTGGAGTGTGTCTGTGCTGTCTGGACGTCCAGCCCTCGACTAGGGGTGTGAAGAATGTTCACGTGACCACTGATACCAGTATCGTTGCACAACTGACGCAGTACGCCTAACTTGTGTGGCAAATCTCCGAAACGACCTTCCTGCCACTTGGAAGGCCACAATTTTATACGATTCAAACTCAGTTTGCTGTAAAAAGCACGAGTGCATCTCTGTGGCAAGGTTGCCTGCTTGCTTCACACGTCTGCACCGCATTGACCCTTCTGGCTATGGTTGGTTGGTTGATTGGGGAAGGAGACCAGACAGCGTGGTCATCGGTCGCATCTGATTAGGGAAGGATGGGGAAGGAAGTCGGCCGTGCCCTTTCAGAGGAACCATCCCGGCATTTGCCTGGAGTGATTTAGGGAAATCACGGAAAACCTAAATCTGGATGGCCGGACGCGGGATTGAACCGTCGTCCTCCCGAATGCGAGTCCAGTGTCTAACCACTGCGTCACCTTGCTCGGTTCTGGCTATGAACATTCCCTATTAAAGGGTAGGCAAGACGGCCCTCCGGTAGCTATGCCGCGGTGCTGTCTGCTGGTAGAAAACGTTGAACCCACTAACAGTACATCTGCTATCCCCCAGGTGGTACATGCCATCATTGGTTCAAAATCGACGTCGTCTTTCAGGGTGAACACATTTTTTTCCGACAGTGTATACCAATCTCCAAGGTTCTTATACGAGTTAAAAATTCCGGGCTGAGAGGCAGTAGTCGATATATAAAACTACTAAATGACAAACCCGGCACTGCCCAGCTATAATTCATTTTGTTAATTTTCTATTAAAAACAAAATAAAATTAACTGCGTTTGTTGTGAAATATAAAAAAAATTAATTTCATGTATTCTTGAAAATATCTTCTTAAAGTACGAAATAATCGTAAAAACAAATACGCATAATGTACAAATGTATAGGTACTGTAACCATATTAAGAAACATGATCCCGGACAGTTTCTGTACGCTGTGGACAGCTGCTTCGCGTGCCTAGAAGGCGCTTTTTGTAGACGTCTCTATGGCAACGCCTCTTCATACCTCTATACACGACTATGGTTTTGCCTACGGCCGTTTGCGCTTCGCAGTTGAAAGCTTTGTTTCACGCATCTCAGTATTTACGACTATATATATTTTGAACTATGCGTCGTACATTATATACTTGTGTAGGCACTTTCAGAGACATATGTGTATATTATCTGCGAAATATGTTACTAGTAAGTAGAAAAAATGTAACAAACGTCATCCATGACGCGGCAGTATTTCACGAATGTCACTGTTTATGACGTGATATCTCCTGATCTGTGTGTCATACAACGATATAACTTTGTAGATTTGTTAAGCGGTACATGTGAATATTTCTGCAAAATGTATTACGCATAGAGTTAATAGAAAAGCAGTAACAAATTTAAACGTCATGCATTATGTGGCAGTTTTTCACACATCTCATTTTTATGACGCCATATTTCCTGAACTATCACACGTAACTGGTTCTTACCCCACAGCAATTGTTGCCCGACAGTAGGGGAGGTGTGTACCAAGTTTGGTTGAAATTGGCCCAGTGGTTTAGGAGGAGATGTGGAAACACACACACACACACACACACACACACACACACACACACACACACACACACACACACATATATATATATATATATATATATATATATATATATATATATATATGTGTGTGTGTGTGTGTGTGTGTGTGTGTGTGTGTGTGTGTGTGTGTGTGGAAACACGAAGTATGGCAACGTTATTACCAAATGCATCCAAACAGTATCATCGCGCTGGAACTTCCTGGCAGATTAAAACTGTGTGCCGGACCGCGACTCGAACTCGGGACCTTTGCGTTTCGCGGGCAAGTGCTCACGCCCCGTTCTCACAGCTTTAATTCCTCTAGTACCTGAAATGTAAAATACCCTTCCAAAAACGGTTTTGGTGCTTCTTCACTGCAGGTGGCCTTGGGCACTAGTTCTATTTGATTGTATGATGAATTCAACCAAATACGTGGAAATCCTTAGACGCAGATCATGCTCTTCCTACAGATGTTTGGAGATGGTGAAGGAATATTTCAACATGATACGGCCCCGTGTCACGCTTCTAAAGCAGTCAAGACGTTCTTGGAAGAAAACAACAATAATGTGCTTCAAATGCTTCAAATGGCTCGGAGCACTATGGGCCTTAACATCTGTGGTCATCAGTCCCCTAGAACTTACAACTACTTAAACCTAACTAACCTAAGGACATCACACACATTCATGCCCGAGGCAGGATTCGCACCTGCGACCGTAGCAGTCGAACGGCTCCAGACTGGAGCTAATGTGCTTCAATGGCCTGGCAATTCACCACACTTAAATGCCATCGATAATTTGTGGAGAACTGAAAGGGCGTCTTTGTAAAATGGACTGTTCAACTAAAGAATGAAATTGTGGTTTCATGACGACGAAGTACGAAACATTGTCACTCTTCCAGCATTCCACTGTCACGAGTTGTGCGCGGGGAGAACGAATGTTGATTAGCTTCCGCTGAGAGTTCCAAGTCTCCGTAACTATTCCCGCGTTTTTTTGAGGAAGCAAAATTTTAGTTGTCTCTTCCTCCAACGTACGCTCTCGTAATTTTAACAGTTAACCATACCGCCGCGATGCACAACCCCTCTCTCACAGCGTCTGCCACTGGAGCTGGATGAAACACTCTAACTCTTTCGCACTTACTAAACGGAGTTGTTATGCAACACACTTCTCTAATTCAACTATCAGTCCTTTCTCGTGCTTGTCCCAGACTGACGAGCAATATTCTAGTACACACCGTGCGATGTTTTTGTAAGTTACCATCTTCGTGTACGACTGTCTGAGGATTCTCGCAATGAATCTGAGTCTGGCAACAGCCTTTCCTACGATAAGTTTAGGTGGTCTTTCCATTTCAAAACGCCCTGAACTCACAATTCCACATATTTAATGGATGTGCGTGGTTCCAGAGCTTCTTTTGCAATCGGGTAATCATTCAATGATTGGTTCCTGCAATTTTCAAACCGCTACAACTTTAATTTTTTGCCGATGTGGTTCTAAGCCCACACGAATTTTTTTTTTTTTCTGAACGACGCTGTTATTTCCACTGAGACCTATTACGGTGTGTAGCGTAAGACGGAAAGCCTCTTTTTTTCGACAACTATTCAAGATTTCTGAACGAGGGTCTCGGCAAATATTCGTACGTAGAGGTGCACGTAATTTTATTGCGTTTAATTATCGTAACTCTTTATCAGCAAACATACTGAAGCAAGAATGTTTTTTTTTAATTGAACTTTTCTTAACAGCTTCCAAAAGCCCTTAAAACTGGATACTTTGGTATAAAGGTCGTTAACGTTGGTATTGGACATTTCACAAAAATATCTGAGTAATGAGTTAAAATTGAAAGGCAAGGTCTCCGGTGTGAAACCATAGAGTGGGGCTCCCAATGCCAGGGTACGTCGTCGTTTAATAGTTTCCACAAAAGCGGTTCACTTAAAAATGAGTGTGTACACATATCTGAAAATATTTTTCAAAACGCCTTCTGATACGCGACAACTTTGGATATAATTCCATTATAACGGCCACAGATGACCTTGTATGTGCTTCATGTACCAGTGGGGTCTATGCAAGATCTCAACGATCCCACTCTACTGGAAACCAACAGGAAAGATATACTGTGTGATTGTGCGATGACGGAGGAGGGGAAGTGCGTCAATTTGGGGTAAGGGATCCTAGTCCGGAAAAGACAGACTCGAAATGTGTAAGTGAAAAGTGACTGAAGTTCCGCATTAGACTCGCGAAGCGCTCAAACTAAGGGCCCCAACTTCTGAACCCTGATCGTGACATATAAAATTCCCCCTGAATACTCCCCAGTACCCTCAGTTAATTTCCTCTGTTAATAGCTGGTAATGGCGCAAGCAACTTGATATCAGAGGGACCGAGAATCCTGTCTACTGTACAGTCCCCAACGTTAATGCATGCATGGCATCGTCGCACAAAATTCTGTCGTGCCTGTTGTAATATCCCCGTTGTCGCTTGAACCGTGCCACACGCGGAGAGAATTCTTGCCAGGGGCCCTATTCTGTATCGTTCATACCGATCGGTGTAGTAGGTTAGTCTCGGTAGTGTCGTCATTTTCGGTTCTTTATCGAAATATCCTCTTCAGTAAGCTTCTGAGACCTGTTACCGAAAGGTCCTCCCACCGATTTTACGACAATTGTACAGAGAGGTTTTGGATTCCGGTGTGGTCCTGGCGGTCGGTGAGCTGTGGTTTATGTACACCTACCGAAATGCATACTGAATAATGGAGGGGCTCTTATTCGAGTAGTAGACCGTTCGGTGCTCTTGAGTACCGAAACGATTGGCGCAATGGCGGAAAGATACAGAATAGGCACCCAGGAGATCCTTTTCACTCGCGATACGCGTCTCGTGCACGAGACTTTTCACGTGGCCCCACAAGAAAAAATCATCTACGGTGCGGTCAGCAGAAAGTGCTGGCCACAAAATAGGACCACCACAGCCTATACTCTTTTCAGGGAACAGGTGTTTACGGATCCTTAGAAGAAAGTGAGATTGGGCACCATAATGGCGGAACCACATCACATCCATCGACGAATAACACGTGGCTTATGTTCGAAAACCATGATAGTTCATCTCTCATAAGCACTGTGTGCATTTAAGCGGGAGGAAGACGAAATGGGTCTAGCACGTAATCATTGATTATGCCAGCCCACACATTGACTGATAACTGGCTCTTCAAAACTTGCGTGGTGATTCTCATCAGCCGAAACATGACTACTGCGACTATTAACCATTTCGTTTCTTGTGAAACAGGTTTCATCGATGACTGGCACATGTTCAAGAAAATGAGGATCGACTGTAAGCGCTGCGAGAACCATTGGTTCTGCATGACACGAGGTCCCAAGTCAGTAATAGTCAAAGCGTGCACCTTCTGTGGATGATAGGGGGTAGCTGGATTCTCCGTGACACTCTCCATACAGTACTCTGCTAAACATTTATTGCCGGCCGGAGTGGCCGAGCGGTTCTAGGCGCTTCAGTCTGGAACCGCGCGACCGCTACGGTCGCAGGTTCGAATCCTGCCTCGGGCATGGATGTGTGTGATGTCCTTAGGTTAGTCAGGTTTAAGTAGTTCTAAGTTCTAGGGGACTGATGACCTCAGAAGTTAAGTTCCATAGTGCTCAGAGCCATTTGAACCATATTTTTAAACATTCATTTCACGTGCAATTCATCGAATGCTATTTGCAAGCGGCTCATCCACTCGGGTAAGCATTGCATCTTCCAAGTAGGGGGTCCGTGTAGCTCGTCGTTCTCCTCAGTCGCCGTACTCGGGTGTTAACTCCCCTGGTTCACTTAATCGCTGGAACAGTTTTGGAACATAGTGTGAGCCGGATGCCTAGTATGTGCATATACAACTTTTCCGCCTCTCCGCTGCTTGCATTTGCTTGCCCTTACACGAACATCATTTCTGCAAGTTGCCTCACCAGGTACAACCTCATTTGGTTAGGGCTGTTCGACGTTAGTACAAGGTGAGAATTATTGAACTCCATGATGGAAAAAAAAAAAAAACAGCCGCAAATTAGTTTCAAACTAGGGCGAGCACACAGTTTATACAACGTGTGAACGTCACTAAAGATATTCTGATTTATGTTACGACATGTTCCATATGCCTGCCATCTCTGGCGATGATGTGGCGCAGACGAATAGCGAAATTCTGAATGATACGCTACAGTTTCGGAACATCAATTCTGTCGATGACGTCCGGAATGGATCTTTTCAGCTCAGCAATGGTTTTGGAGTTGTTATCTTTAATACAGCCCCACAAAAAGGAGTCGCACGTGTTCAGATCCGGAGAATATGGCTGCTAATCGAGACCCATGCCAGTGGCCTCTGGGTACCCTAGAGCCAGAATGCGGTCCCCAAAGTTCTCCTCCACTACATGAAACAGACTCCTGCTTCCATGGAGTCGAGCTCCGTGTTGCATGAACCACATCTTGTCGAAATTAAGGTCACTTTGGATAATGGGGATCAAAACATCTTACAAAACCTTCACGTATCGTTCGGGCCATCAAGGAATATCGCACTGATTATTCCGTGACTGAACAATGCGCAGCACACAGTCATCCGTTGAGGGTGAAGAGATTTCTCGATCTCGAAATGCGGAACGTCACTCCTCCAAATGCCCCAATTTTGCTTACTGACGAACCTGTCGCTAAACCAAATCATATTCTACATCTACATCTACATCCATACTCCGCAAGCCACCTGACGGTGTGTGGCGGAGTCCTGTTAATAAATTCTGTGTACAATAGTGTTAGCGAAACACCATAGATTTCTTTTTGTAAAGGCGAGATGCAGCGTTTGGTACGAGCCAGCTGTTCCATGTCCCTGGGGTTAATGACTGATGGGTTTGAATTTTGTGTGGAAAGAGATGCAGGTCTTCAACAACAATTTGGCGCAGTGTCTCCCACCGATTCCCACCTGTTGTGCAGCTCGTCTGATCGATTTCCTGAGGCTGGTTTGAAACACAGGGCGTGTCTTTTTTAATGTTGTCAGGCATTTTCACCCTTTTAGAACGACCGACATTGCCAGCACTATCCTCATTTACACTAGCCATTCTCTCAAACTTGTGAATCAAATTTTTGATTGTTAGCACACTTGGACCAGTTGTCTTTAGCTTGAACTCGGCCGCAAACTTCCTGCCAGCCGCAGTTGGGCTGTTATTGCTCGCATAATAGGCCTTCACAAACGATATCGTTATATTTTGACGTGCGAATGGCCGACAAAAAGGTGCGTGCGCATGCACATATTAATTCCCATCATGACCCGCTGCCAACCATGCAGTTTGAACGTCCTGACGCAAACCATTCATAAGTTATGACGGTTTTCTTCATATTGTTCAGTAACTGTCGCCTTGTATTTCAGCCTGTAGTCTACTACAGTACAGACACTGTACACCAGCACTGCTCATGTCAGAGCACAGTACGGCATCTACATTGGATTGAGTTGTTACCCTGATTTCTACACCTAAGTACCAGTCAGGACTGTCTACCCTACAATCTTAGCAACAACAGTACCGGTACATGTATTCTGCTGTCAGACCTATCAGAACGATTTTAGCTTGTAAGTCTCGACTCGGTCTTTTCGAGGCCGGGGTCCCTTCTCTCGAATTGACACATTTACCCTTATGTATCATCCCTGAAAGTTAGTGACATCTTTAGGGAACCACTCTGTATAGGGTGTAAAAAAACACGGCGCATACAAAATTTTAGAGCCTTTAATGGAGATGTTTCGAAGCTAGTGACGTTCAGAGACACTGTTCTAACTGCCGTCTGATGAATATTGTTTTAGAAATGTTGCTGATCTAATATTGATTGCCGGCCGGTGTGGCCGAGCGGTTCTAGGCGCTTCAGTCTGGAACTGCGCGACCGCTACGGGCGAAGGTTCGAATCCTGCGTCGGGCATGGATGTGTGTGATGTCCTTAGGTTATTAGGTTTAAATAGTAGTTCTAACTTCTAGGGGACCGATGACCTCAGATGCTAAGTCTCATAGTGCTCAGAGACTTTTTTTTTTTTTTTTTTTTTTTTTTTTGCTATGGATTTCATTTTGTGGAAGCTAGATGCAGTGTTTGGTGTACGAGACACCGATAGACACTCCATAAAATCTGGTTGCCCGTTCGGGTGAAGCTGCGGCCATTATTCATTAACATGACGTCGTTCTTTTGATCATGTTAGACAATCTTTAATACTCAGATGTCGGATAATCAGTATATTAATGTAAACGGACCGCATTTTCAGCATCAAGTCGCCATTTCTCAATCTCTGGCTCGTCTAGACATGTGAGGTGAAAACCATAAATATTTGGCCAAGCCACGGCTTAATGAGTAACTACGTAAATTCAATTTCAGCTTGGAGTGTTGGGTCTTATTCTTCTGGAGGACAGTTTGTTAAAGCGCCATGACCCAATTATCACTGGCAATTGGTAACACAGCCTACTGGCAGCATTTAATAATGACCTATTTCTTGAGGCACAGACGGTATTTTATTTACCCTAAACCACTGATGTATTAAAGAATGCGAGCTCCGAAAAGGAGCAACAAGCATTAACGTTGCAAATGTACTCCCATAAATCAGAGTTTCCACGACTTTCTAGCGGAGCAAGTCTCGTCAGTTATGAACTATGCTCGGGATGAAATCACAGTGCAGTGCGATGCTCACTTGGTTCACAAAGGCTGCACGCTTCCGGCGTAGAACGGCTGCGGTCCATGTTGACAAGCGGGGAGGGTCCGTAGTTCGTGTTTGCTCTCCACAAACACTGCGGTTGAGCTAGGGCGGCAGCGGCGTGGCTGCTCTTCTGTATCAACCCTGACCAGGCCAACGCTAGGGCACTTCTCGCCGCCGCTCTTCATGAATAAGCGCCGAGAGAATAGCTCAGAGCGACTAACACATGCGGCACTGCGTTTGGCCTTTAATATGCATGAGGTAACAGGCACTGAATGCGTGCGCGCTGCCACGAGAGAGAGAGAGAGAGAGAGAGAGAGAGAGAGAGAGAGAGAGAGAGGCAGGCCTGTGCACGTTGATTCACTAAGGTTGTCACCACAGATCAACTCAAACTAGTTGAATGATTAATACGAGGGAGGATCGGAAAGTAACGCACAATAATTCGTTTCTGCCCTGGTATTGCAGCTGGAATGTTGAAATGTCACGACGATATATAGTCTGAAGTCTGTTGTTATTGCTGTTGTTGTGCTCTTCAGTCCTGAGACTGGTTTGATGCAGCTCTCCATGCTACTCTATCCTGTGCAAGCTTCTTCATCTCCCAGTACCTACTGCAGCCTACATCCTTCTGAATCTGCTTTGTGTATTCATCTCTTGGTCTCCCTCTACGATTTTTACTCTGCACGCTGCCCTCCAATGCTAAATTGGTGATCCCTCGATGTCTCAGAACATGTCCTACCAACCGATCCCTTCTTCTAGTCAAGTTGTGCCACAAACGTCTCTTCTCCCCAATCCTATTCAATACCTGCTCATTAGTTATATGATCTACCCATCTAATCTTCAGTATTCGCCTGTAGCACCATATTTCGAAAGCTTCTATCCGCTTCTTGTCCAAACTAGTTATCGTGCATGTTTCACTTCCATACATGGCTACACTCCATACAAATACTTTCAGAAAAGACTTCCTGACACTTAAATCTATACTCGATGTTAACAAATTTGTCTTCTTCAGAAACGCTTTCCTTGCCATTGCCAGTCTACATTTTATATCCTCTCTACTTCGACCATCATCAGTTATTTTACTCCCTAAATAGCAAAACTCCTTTACTACTTTAAGTGTCTCATTTCCTAATCTAATTCCCTCAGCATCACCCGATTTAATTTGACTACATTCCATTATCCTCATTTTGCTTTTGTTGATGTTCATCTTATATCCTCCTTTTAAGACACTGTCCATTCCGTTCAACTGCTCTTCCAAGTCCTTTGCCGTCTCTGACAGAATTACAATGTCATCGGCGAACCTCAAAGTTTTTATTTCTTCTCTGTGAATTTTAATACCTACTCCGAACTTTTCTTTTGTTTCCTTTACTGATTGCTCAATATACAGATTGAATAACATCGGGGAGAGGCTGCAATCTTTCCAACCACTGCTTCCCTTTCATGTCCCTCGACTCTTGTAACTGCCATCTGGTTTCTGTATAAATTGTAAATAGCCTTTCGCTCCCTGTATTTTACCCCTGCCACCTTTAGAATTTGAAAGAGAGTATTCCAGTCAACATTGTCAAAAGCTTTCTCTAAGTCTACAAATGCTAGAAACGTAGGTTTGGCTTTCCTTAATCTTTCTTCTAAGATAAGCCGTCAGTAGTTCCCGGTGTCTAGTTTCGAGTCAGGTCTTTCAGCGCTCTGTAAAACTCTTCACGAAGTATCGTATCTCCCAGTTCATCATCATCTGAAATCTGTTACAGAGGGTATTTTGTTCTCATGTGTAGCTTCGCCGACAGAAGCCTGAACTATGAAACAAACATGTTTCTCATGTTACTGCCGTCAACTTGTGAAGAACAGCCGGCCGATGTGGCCGAGCGGTTCTAGGCGCTTCAGCCTGGAAATGCGTGACCGCTACGGTCGCAGGATCGAAACCTGCCTCGGGCATGGATGTGTGTGATGTCGTTAGGTTTCAGTAGTTCTAAGTTCTAGCGGACTGATGACCTCAGATCCTAAGTCCCATAGTGCTCAGAGCCATTTGATTTTGTAGTTCGATTTTTGGGGCCAAAGATTTAATCCGAATGAAGTTCACACAGACACGCGTGGCGTGTATGGGGCAACCCGTTATGGACCGTAGCAATATCTCCTGGTGATGGTTCACTCTACGAAGAGACCCGTGTGAACCTTAGTCATTCGCCACGCTCCGGGCGGCCGGTAACAGCTAGAACAGTACGCTTGTTCGCCCACTGCTTGAATACTAATCAGCAATGTGGGATCCGTACCAGATAGGGTTGATCGAAGAGATAGAGAAGATCCAACGGAGAGCAGCGCGCTTCGTTACAGGATCATTTAGTAATCGCGAAAGCGTTACGGAGATGATAGACAAACTCCAGTGGAAGGGTCTGCAGGAGAGACGCTCAGTAGCTCGGTACGGGCTTTTGTGGAAGTTTCGAGAACATACCTTCACCGAAGAGTCAAGCAGTATATTGCTCCCTCCTACGTATATCTCGCGAAGAGACCATGAGGATAAAATCAGAGAGATTAGAGCCCACACAGAAGCATACTGACAATCCTTCTTTCCACGAACAATACGTGACTGGAATAGAAGGGAGAACCGGTAGAGGTACTAAAGGTACCCTCCTCCACACACCGTCGGGCGGCTTGCGGAGTATGGATGCAAATGTAGAGAACTCCGTAGAAAGTCGGAGTCATTAGGCAGCTATTTTAAATGGCCGGCGTGTGCGGTATTGTTCCTCATACGTTGAAATTTCGTAAAGTTAGTGCTCGCTGGGTGCCTAGGACCCTACCGATAATCACAAGGGCCAGCGAATGATGTCAAGCCCGGATTACTTAACGCGTTACGCAGCAGAAGACATGTCTTTTTGAAAGAAGTCGTGGGCGGTAAGTCGTGAGCGTACCACTACACGCCCGAAACCAAGCAGGCCTTTATGGAGTGGCAATATGCTGGCCCCCCAGTACGAAAAAAAAAAAAATCATAGGGACTCAATCGGCTACGAAAATGCTTGTGACAGTATTCTGGGATATCCATTGTGTGTTATTGGTGTACTGCTGAACACAGGACTACTGTGAATGCTGCAGCCTACATTAAAACATTGCTTAAGCTGCGTTATGCTCTTCGTGGTAAACGCCACATCAATCCTGACAGAGTCAAACTACTTCATGATATTGCTCGCCCGTATGTTGTTGCTGCAATTCGTGAGGAAACTGTCAATTTATTTTTTTTACAGCTTGTACAAAATAGATACATCTTTCAAAGTTTTACTGACCTTCAAAGTAGTCACCAGCATTATGTACAGGTATAATCCGTCGCCAGCGATGTGGAAGTCGTAGGATACTCTTAGCAGTGCCAGTTGTGTTGATAGTTCGAGCGGCGCGGTCTATTGCCTGACGAATTTGTAGTAGTTCTGAAGCGAATGCCGTGAAGTGTTTCCTTCGGTTTATAAATCGAATTCAACTCACGAGGGCTCAAGTCAGGGGAGTGCAGTAGGTAGAGTATCACTTAGCAGCCCTATCAGTCAAACAAATCAGTAACAGCTCGCACTGTACGTCCTTGAGCATTGTCCTGCAAAATGATGGTCAGGTACTGCAGAAAGTGTCATCACTTCTGCCTCTGTGCTGTTCATTTTTGGAACACAACGTACGACCAACTTAGAGACAGAAGTGATGACACTTTCTGCACGACCTGGCCGCCATTTTGCAGGACAATGCTCAAGCACGTACAGTGCGAGCTGTTACTGATTTCCAGAATGAGATTTTCACTCTGCAGCGGAGTGTGCGCTGATATGAAACTTCCTGGCAGATTAAAACTGTGTGCCCGACCGAGACTCGAACTTGCCTTTCGCGGGCAAGTGCTCTACGATCTGAGCTACCGAAGCACGACTCACGCCCGGTACTCACAGCTTTACTTCTGCCAGTATCCGTCTCCTATCTGATTTGTTTGGCTGATGGGGCTGATAAGTGCTACACCACCTACTGCACTCCCCTGACTTAAGCCCTCGTGAGTTCAACTCTCTAAACTGAAGGAAACAATTCACGGCATTCGCTTCAGAACTGCTACTAATTCGTCAGGCAATAGACCGAGCCGCTCGAACTGTCAACACAACTGGCATTGCTAAGAGTATCCTACGACTTCCAACGGGTTATACACAGTACTGGTGACTACTTTGAAAGTCAGTAAAACTTTGAAACACGTACATATTTTGTACGAGCTGCAAATATATAGTTGCCACTATTAAAGTTCCAACCCTCGTAGAATGCAGCCATGACAACAAGTGTATCTAGTACAGTTGACATGAGTACCACTCATAAAAGTATATATAAATTAGAATATTTACTGAACGCTGTGTTGGTTGGCGACGGGGTGCAATCCGGGTTTCGAAGCACGTAAACCTGCACTCTTCCAGCCACTAACCACTTAGCTGTGTACGCGCAGATCTACTAGCGATAAAGTTGCAGCATTTACTACCATCACAGTTCACTGATTTTCACAGTATACACGCCATCAAACCAAAATCGAAATAGACAATGTTAGTGTAGTTGGGGCGTAACATCAAACGCGCTTGGTGCATACATCAATAGAATCCACGCCATCCTTGGCTTCTCATCTCAAAGATGAGGGTGTTTCTCTTAACAGACATGTAACGAGACATTTGTTCAAATAACGCCCTCTCCTAACTGCCATTTCTGACTCAGTGAAGAGGATATTGTACATATATTAATAGAATCTTATAAATACAATCATCCAAGAATAATTAGGACGTATAATGTTTCAAAAATTACCGATAATTTTTCTGTTAACAGTTGCTTTTAGCTCCATGAATACGTCCGTTAACAAATGAATTTGCCTTGTCATTCATTTCTGTAAAAGAGAACTTTAAAATTTTACGATATTTTCCCGTTTTCTATAAAAATTCTTTTTTCTTGTAATAGTGCAGTCAGTGTACCTTTTAGAAAAATTATCTCACATAATTGTTTGCTTACTTTATATATTCTGGTTTTAAGTAATAGGCAGCATTTCCAATTTTGTTGCTAAGACCAATAAATGTCCTCTTTGCATCATTGGACAAGTGATTGTATCTCGTCAAATAGGCTTTGGCTGAAACTAATTACAAGACATATTTCGCTTAGCTGCAGCTGCATGAATTTCCTGTGCTTCCAGAAATGGTTCAAGGTTCTCAGTGGCTCTGCGTGATCAGACGTAAGTCTAGTAAGATAAAGCGGACGGATTAATCCATCAAAAGCGGCCAGAAAACATTGAAATATACGTTTCTCAATGTTCTTGTACAGATAAACAGGATAATATCTTTATACGCATTTCAACCAGCGTTATGGCGGAGTCTAATCACCATTCTGCTGCAGTCATGGACTGTGCGGCTGGTCCCGGCGGAGGTTCGAGTCCTCCCTCGGGCATGGATGTGTGTGTGTGTCCTTAGCATAGTTTAGGTTAAGTAGTGTGTAAGCTTAGGGACTGGTGACCTTAGCAGTTAAGTCCCATAAGATTTCACACACATTTGAACATTTTTCAATCATTTTGCTAAGTAAACCTCGAGTCGACTCTGGCAGCACGCGGGCAGAAAGTGTCGAAGCTCAAGGCCTCCTTGTTCACTTCTTCATCACTGATTGTTATGTAGCTTTAATTTTGTTTACTAGAATGTATTATCAGAATGTATTTCCCTATACATCCAGGACTTAATTTGACAATCGAAGTTTGTCACAAATATTTACGGTGAAGTGTGCGCACATTATTTTGTAGATAACCACGACTATTACGATTTAGTACCCGTCGGCGATTCTGAAGACAATTGGCGGACAACATAAATCGTTTAAGAAGGACGCGGGCGATTTCCATCTTCTTCCTTCTGCAACCGAAGCTTGTTCTTCCTCTCTTGTGTCCTAGTCGTCGACGGAACACCAAAACCCTACCCTTTCTATATTTTCCTGAAAGGCACCTTGCCGGACTTATCCTTAATCTTTCTATTATCATTAAAAACACTATACAGATGCTCTCTTAAAGTTTATAGTAATCCGACTGGAATTTACGGGCGTATATTATTACAGTTTTTCGAGTCAGAACTATGTAGTTTCGAAAGTATATCTGCCCACTTTTCCCACAGAACTCTCATAGGGCCCAACTTTTCATTTGCTCTTGAAACTTAACACCGTAGTGCAACAAACGTGAAATGCAACAATCATTTTTATGACAATGCGGCAAGAACGATGGCTCTACCTCCTTGTGGATCCTACGAACTCTCCATTGATTCGCCAGACGATTTGTATACACCAACTGGTAAAAACAGACCTATATAACGCTTCCCACAGGGCCAATATAAACTTTTTGACCTTCAAAATTAGTCATTTCCACCACAATAATCTGAAAATAATCGTTCATAAGAGCTTTAAAAATAGGATTTTATATCACCGCAAGCTCTTCCAGTTTGCGGAAAACTTCCAAGCTACACAAGATACTTTAGTCATTTGACTGTACAGCTTCCTCCGCTAACAAGTTACCATCTGATGTATCAGTGTCTGAAGTGTCTTCTCATTCAAATGTAGTGCTGACCGTACTGGCGAAATTTCATTCTTCGGAAATATTTTTCTCACTGTCAGATCCGGTTACGAATGCTTCCAATTTACTGTCAGAAAGAAATCGTTACGCCATGACAGCCACACAGGAATTACTACATTACATATACGACCTGCGTCTGCACCCGGCATTTGAAACACTATTTGTAGCGATAATGCTTTGATAATATGAACATAATAAGGGATATGCATTATCATTAAAGAAACCACTATGCATATCTCTCAGACATGTAAGAATAAAATTTTGCAACCGATATTTGTACATGCTGTGAATTTTTAAACACCCGGGTTGCATAGACCCAAGGAACTCAAGTGTAGCAATTTAAGCTATAACGAGGGTGTGGGGGAGGGGGGGGGGACACCAAACCTCTTATCATTTCTGCCTTAGGCTATGGACATTGTACCAAAAACGAAGTCAAAACTTTGAGTGCTAGCGTTTAATACATTTCGAAAGGACGAACACCTTTCCGGGTCAGACTCGAAGATAAAAGCAACGTTAATTCAATTATAGAAACCACAGAAAACAAAATTTGAATAACTAGAAAGATCTCAGGCTCGTTTTATTTCGTATACGTCCATTGCCCCGACTGTGACAACTTTCTCCCTAACTGAGTGGTTGAGCAAGTCCGGTGACAAGTGAATTAACGGCGTTTCGTCTGCATTTAGGCCTGCTATCACTTAAATTGCCCACCCGGACAAAGACTTCGAAAACCGCGGCCATTTGGCTCAAATCTGATTATTTTCCCGGCTGCATACAGTCTGTCAACCTTAAGTTGACCCTCACAAATAAAATCATACCAAGTTTAAACTCTTAACAAATATAAATGATTCAGGCTCACGCTAAGTCGATGTACTGCAGTACGAGTTAGTGTTTGCGCCACGGACTTGTGGAGTGACACGTGCCCCCGCACAGTTTCCTTAAAGATGCAGAACCATCTGGCGGACGGGCGACGACGACGCAGTGCATGCGATCGTCGATTGTCGGCTTTACACTGTTCTCAATAAAAAAGTACGTAAAATGTGTATCTTGTTGGTGACTTTTTCATATTAGTAGGAACGAAACTACCGTGGAAGTCCCCATTTAGTGAATTTTAATAAATTTACTAACTCTTTGCTTTAAATCAATCGAATTTCTCCAGACACAAAAATGTTTGGATTTAGCCCGAAAAGTTGTATACAAGACTCCCAGAACTTTGCTGCACGCCCTCAAAACTAGGACAAATCCGGAGCAACCAAAACGTATGCCAGGCCCTCCTTCAACTAAACAGTTCCTAGTGAAACACTAACTTCCGAACCAAGCACCGAACAGATTATTGGAGATGCGATGCTGAAAAATGTAGACGAGTTTTGCTGTTTCGAGTTGCAAAATAACTGACCACGACAGAAGGAACCAGGATGCAGAATGTAGACTGACAGTAGCAAGAAAAGCTTTCCTGAAAAAGAAGTATTGAAAATTTGATAGGTTTGGTTGGATAACAAACAAAGGGGCACTGAGTGGAATTGGAGGAAAACAGCTTTTGGCAGAATCTTACTATAAGAAGGGAGAGTAGATAGGGCACATCGTGAGGCACCAAGGAATAGTCAATATTGTTACGAAGAGGACTGTGAGGGGAGAGGTGGTTTTGTAGAGAGAGAGACCAAGAATCGACAACGTAAGCAAGTACAAGCTGGTGTAGGTTTCAGCAGTTATGCAGAGATGATGTGATTGGCACAGGATAGGCTGACATGGAGAATTACTGGTATTCATAGACTTCTTTTAATCAAAGCTTACTTGAAAGGGAAGTTAACGATCATAGTGATTGAATGCTGGCCCTTATTTTTTTAATGTACTCAAAGTGAGTTTTCTCCAATGCTTCAGTCAGGGGGTTCTCCAAATTGGTGACTACAACAGCAACAGACGTACAAACTGTGCTTTGCCGTGAAACAGCTTGGAATCTGCGATTTACGAAGTATTCCCCTATATTGGTTTAAGTATGGAGAAGTGACGATCACGACTTCATACATTATGGAACGCAAATACTCGAGATCAGGCCGATCTCGATCTTAAGTTACATATTTTTTATGATTATTATTATTTATTCTCCTGATATGTGAAAAAATTGCATCACGAAGCTGATGTAATTATTTTTTCGAGTCCCCTTGTCACACTGGTAGCATGTACAAAGCAATAGCATTCCATCCCCTAAGAGCGGGGAGTGGCATGAGAACGGATAAATAAGCGGGATGACGGCGGAGGCGAACACGGCCGAGCCAACGAGAAATGCCATCGCTGCATTGTGCGGGCCGTTAACAAAGGCACGCAACCAAATTCCACGACGTCTGCACGAGCATCCGCGCGGGAGCAACGAACGTCTAATGCCTCCATTTCGCAAGAGTGTCGGGGAGTACCCAACGCATTTTTCGCGAAGATCATCTGCATAAAAAACATTGACACCAGCACATAACGGTAAATGCGGCAAAGCTATTCAACGGAGCATACAATTAACACGAAATAAGAAGAAGCAAGCGCCAAAGCAAAGGCTGGTTTTACAACTGAACTGCTTCACTAAAACTGGCCCAGTGGAGGTGGTATGCCGGGTTGCGAGTTTGTTTTGTGAAAAAGATCCCCGAGATTTCCAGATTTTTCTGGCTTGTAATTCCACATTTTCCCGAGCCAATATTTTTGTTACATGTAAGACCAAGTTTAAGATTACTCGTTTTTATGGCCGAAAATGAAAATTTATAGAGTTACCACGTGACTCATTTGTCGTTATTCCTAGTTCAGCCAAGATTTATATTTTCATCGACAATTTCATAGGATAAGCTATTGACACCCTTGGTAATTCCTTCGCTACCGGCTTCCACACTACTTCGTGCCACGTAGTGTCATTGTACGATAACCAAAAGTATACGACAGATCCTCTGAGAAACTCTACAAAACGCTGTTCCGTAACTTGTAACCAGCTGTTCAAATGGCTCTGAGCACTATGGGACTTAACATCTATGGTCATCAGTCCCCTAGAACTTAGAACTACTTAAACCTAACTAACCTAAGGACATCACATAACACCCAGTCATCACGGGGCTGTAACCAGTTGTACCGTAGGAGCAACAAAAATTCGATTTACGATCAAAATTATTTCATTCCACTGTGGCAGGGTGCAACGACAACCAGTTCGAATTATTCCACAATAAAAACGGCCTTGGTTGCGAAAATACGTAATATGAATGAAGCCTTTCTCATTTTGGGGCATCATCAGATTGTATAAAAGTAGCTGGATATGTAAGTCATCCACCATAAAGCCATATAAAGTGGAAAATGGACACAAGTCACTATTGCGTCCATTTACCGCGTTATATGGCTTTATGGCGGATGGTTTACATTTCCAGCTACTTTTACACAATCTGATGATGCCCCAAATGGGCGAAACGCGTCACTGTAAAAACAAGATAACAAGATATCCGATGTGAAGAAATAGCACACCAGTTGCATTAAAAACAATTTTTAATGCAACTAATGTGCTATTTCCCACATCGGCGTTCTTCAAAAGCAGTTGCGGAACTCATAGCCAAAAATGTATATGACAAGGTTGGTCTTTGCGGTGGGCGGCGACGTGTGAGAGAAAATGCTCAAGTAATCGGCGCTCGGCGCTACTAACAGAAGGCCGGCCGCGGTGGTCTCGCGGTTCTAGGCGCGCAGTCCGGAACCGTGCGACTGCTACGGTCGCAGGTTCGAATCCTGCCTCGGGCATGGATGTGTGTGATGTCCTTAGGTTAGTTAGGTTTAAGTAGTTCTAAGTTCTAGGGGACTAATGACCACAGCAGTTGAGTCCCATAGTGTTCAGAGCAATTTGAACCATTTTTTTTTACTAACAGAAACTGCAACGTTTTCTGAAATTACTGCTGCCAGGTCGCTGGACTTCTCAGAAATGAAAAATCAGGGAAGTCGACATATAATGTTCCGAACAAATCCGATAAGTGACGAAACCGAACGACGGACCCGACGGACATGTTTTATTGTGACACTAAATGCCGTTACCATTGTTAGCAAAGTGATCATCACCAATCATTAACGTGCATCGTTTTCCTTTCAGTTCTTGCTCTAATAAGCAGACTGCTAGCTTGTTGATCTTTACAATGTCTAATATTAAATCAGTACTTAAATATACAGCTTTAATATCGGCAGTGTATTTACAATGTGCAGGCAATATTTTATAGGGCGGTATGTCGACATTTTTTCGTCGATATGTTGATATTTTTGTACTTCGTGTGCTGATAACGACGCATCATGTTTCAAATCGGACGCTGTTTACACTGTGGTCGTTGTTGACACGGTGCAAGACTGCGAGAAAATCAGCCAAATACAACTTTGCAATGAAATCATTAAGAAAGGAAAGAAGACGAAATATTCAATACGGACCTACAAATAACGCGTGTTGAAATATAAGAATATTTCATAAAATTAAGTTACCGAGCGCGGTGGCGTAGTGTCAGCACACAGGTCTCGCGTCCGGCAATCCTGATTTAGGTTTTCTGTAATTTCCCAAAATCGCTTCAGGTAAATGCCGGGATGGTTCCTGTGAAAGGGCATGGCCGACTTCCTTCCCCATCCTTCCCTAATCCGATGGGACCGATGACTTCGCTGCTTTGTCACCTCTCCCGAATCAACAAGCTGATCAAAATTAACGGACCCACTCTTGTTTTTGCGCGAATTACAAATTCACAGCTAAGTGACAAATTCTCTCGCATACGAAACACTCAGACGCACTCACAGTCAAGCACAGGGAAACAGGGCTGCAGTCCCGACAACTCGTGGCAGTAACTAAGATTCCCGACGTCGGCGAGCGTTGAAAGCAGCCGTGACCGGGCAGCAGGAACAGTTCAATGGACTTTTTCATCTTCTCTTATGCGACATCACAAACTATTTTTCCGAACTTTAATCTCTTAGTTATTTGTAATAAAATGGCTCAGTACATTTCTACTTTCAAACAGTTCAACTTTCCCTAGTGTCTCAAAATTTCCTGATTCTTCCCTGACTTTTCTGATAAATTTAACTGTCCTGAGAATCTCTGATTTTGCTGGTATCAAAATGGTGCAAATGGCTCTAAGCACTATGGGACTTAACATCTGAGGTCATCAGTCCCCTAGACTTAGAACTACTTAAGCCTAACTAACCTAAGGACAGCCCGCATCTCGTGGTCGTGCGGTAGCGTTCTCGCTTCCCGCGCCCGGGTTCCCCGGTTCGATTCCCGGCGGGGTCAGGGATTTTCTCTGCCTCGTGATGGCTGGGTGTTGTGTGTTGTTCTTAGGTTAGTTAGGTTTAAGTAGTTCTAAGTTCTAGGGGACTGATGACCATAGATGTTAAGTCCCATAGTGCTCAGAGCCATTTGAACCAAAGGACATCACACACATCCATACACGAGGTAGGATTCGAACCTACGACCGTGGCAGCAGCGCGGTTCCGGTCTGAAGCGCCTACAACCACGGCCACAGTGGCCAGCTTTTGCTGGTATCATTTTGCCCATTCTTCGACCAATGGACAAATTCACTCATACGTACGGCAGAATACATAGTTTACAGTGGAATTATACACTGAGGTTCTTGGCATTTAATGCTGTGAAAAGTATAAATCATATCAAATACGAGGAGATTTGAAAAATTAAGTTATACATTATTATGGCTGGCCAAGTAACTTGCACCGAATGCTCTACTACACTTCTACGTGCAAGACACACAACACTATTTCTCAAGAAACCCACTAAGTATCTAAATGTGGTGAAAGATTTGCACCGTATGGCACATACTTCAAAACCTCAGTCGAAAACATTGAAGCAAAGCTTGTGTTGCGCGCGCGCGCATGTGGAATATTGCAATGTCACGCAGGAACAATCAAAGCCTTGTTCATTTTCCACGTCTCTTGTACTTTACGGACATAAACCTTGAGACTTTCTGTACAGGTGGTTGATCACGGAAACCAGCGTGAGCACAATTTCCGATGCCGTGGATGATCTCGGACCGCGGAATGGGCATTGCTTATTAAGATGTTCATCTGCTCAGCAATGTCTGCAATAGTCACTCAGCGACTGCTGCGAATCAGCTCCTCGATTGCCTGTACACTGATCGATGTCAATGGCCTCCCTTTCCGAACAGAATCACCCATGTCTGTACGGCATTGGTCAAATTGTTGAAAACTTTTACTCCGTCTGGACGCGACACTGCATTTGGTGCTTATACCGCCAGAATTTCACGGCGAATCTGTGTGCAATTTTGATGTTATTTCTCTCACACAATGTGGTACATTTACCCGCACGGCCGCAGAACTGTGTCTTCAGCGAAACCACAAAATGAACTCTCTTCTGACACTGCGCCATCACTCTTATTGCACAATGGTCTTAGCGTGGGACGGGGTGTGTAACTTACTTTATGAAGTCCCTATGTAATAGGAATGTTGATATTTTTAAAAAAATATCAGGAATGCAATATATCGATATTTAAAAAAAAGTTTCTTCCTGCTGTGCGTGTGTGTATTTACCGTCATAGTGAAAAGTTATGAATAATCCCTTAGAAAGAATAAGCGCATCGAGGTTTTACACAACTAAGACCGAAACAACACAAAAACTGCGAAGAGATTAAACTGTTAGAGGTCATTTGTGAGTCGAAATCTGTAGAAGCTCATGGCCACAGGAAATATGGAAAATTTACCATGATGCGAGCGCCCACGTATATCTTCGCACCGGGAGGACAGAATCTTCGTCGAATAAGCATGGATAACAGGAATGCTACTACACCTGAACTGGGAAAAGCATGGCAGGCGGCAATGGGAGCTGATTCCACCACCTCAGCTGTTAGGGAAAAGACTATGTGCAATGGGAACGCACCCTAGAGCTGCCAAGAGGAAGCCATTTTTCTACTACTGCAAGGAGAAAAAAAAGGCTGGCAGGGACTAGAACGCACGTGAACTGGACGAAAGAGCTGTGAAGAACTATGGTATTTTCAGCTGAAAGCCTATTTTCCATGATGGGTGACAGTCCACGGCTCGTCAGGTGCGAACCCAATGTAAGGATGGATCCTGATTGCCTTGTGCGAACCATGAAACATGCTCGAACCATAAACATGCTCCATCGTTCATGGTGTTGCGAGCAATGACATACCAAGGTGTTGGAAGGCTTTACTTTATTAAGAGAACAATGAACAGTGATCAATAAGAAGCTGTGTTGCGACGCCTTCTGATGTTCACTGAACGTGATGTTTTCCCAAATGCGTAGTAGATTTTTCAACAGGATCTGGTTCCGTACCATACACAAAAAATATGAGTTTTGGTTATTACATCTTTAAAATACATTTTCCAAGATCACTGCTGTTACTTATCGTCCAAATCTATCATTTCAGATTCGCTCGGTCATGACTGAATTGGGTACCAGAGAACTTCTCTGGCTGGGAAATTTGTAGCGACTGGTTGGGAAAAGGTGTTCAGAAGAAGAAGCCTGAACAAAACAGGGAGATCTGGGAAGTAATTGTGAAAGCGTGGCACCATGAAATTGACATGAGTACCACTAGAAAATAGATAGACTCACTGCTGAGAGAGTGAAGGCTGCTGTTAAGGACCAAGGGATCCAACAAAATACTAGAATCATTTAAAGAATGATTACTGAATAATGCACATGTGAAACACAATATATTTACACTATGGCCAAATTAAAAGAAAACTGCATCAAAATATTTAAAACGTAACTTCGGTGTCATCAGTAACGTGGCATTTGAAACAATCTTTTCGTTGATTATAATGTTCCTTCGAGGATAATGGAATGTAGTCGAATTAAGTCGGGCGATGCTGAGGGAATTAGATTAGGGAATGAGACACTTAAAGTAGTAAATGAGTTTTGCTATTTGCGGAGCAAAGTAACTGATGATGGTCGAAGTAGAGAGGACATCAAATGTAGACTGGCAATGGCAAGGAAAGCGTTTCTGAAGAAGAGAAATTTGTTATCATCGAGTATAGATTTAAATGCCAGGAAGTCGTTTCTGAAAGTATTTGTATGGAGTGTAGCCATGTATGGAAGTGAAACATGGACGATATATAGTTTGGACAAGAAGAGAATAGAAGCCTTTGAAATGTGGTGCTACAGAAGAATGCTGAAGATTAGATGGGTAGATCACATAACTAATGAAGAAGTATTGAATAGAATTGGGGAGAAGAGAAGTTTGTGGCACAACTTGACCAGAAGAAGGGATCGGTTGGTAGGGAATGTTCTGAGGCATCAAGTGATCACAAATTTAGCATTGGAGGGCAGCGTGGAGGGTAAAAATCGTAGAGGGAGACCAACAGATGAATACACAAATCAGATTCAGAAGGATGTAGGTTGCAGTAGGTACTGGGAGATGAAGCTTGCACAGGATAGAGTAGCATGGAGAGCTGCATCAAACCAGTCTCAGGACTGAAGACCACAACAACAACAATGTTCCTTTACACTTTTAGACTATCCTTCTTTAAGAAATATTTGAAATTTCAGAGACAAATGGGTTTTTAGAAGTTCTGCACAAAAATTCTATAGAAACGTGCAATACTTGAGAACAGGAGTGTATCATTTGCCCCCCCCCCCTTTTTTTCCTCATACACTTTCACCAGTGCTAGTTTTCGCTACTGATAAGCAGTGTATAACAGTCTTGTACTTTGACCCCCTTGGTTCCCCTCTCAACTTGGCGCCCGAAAGCGACCACTACAAACTGTGATACGTCGAGTATAGATAGCTTGGAGTTGTGGTGCCTCTGCCATCCCTCTCACCTTGACGCCCCAATCGGCGACTTGCGTTGCTTGGTATTTAAACCACTCTTGAGAAAGTGTGATCGAAAATTTTATTCCAAATTTGTCGTATTTCGAACAAATATAACAGCGAACGAAAGTTACTCAGGAATTGCTAAACAAAGTCAACAACGATACCCGAACAGCTTAAAGTGTCCTAGTAAGTGATTTAACTTGAGTCTATGGCTATGACGTCGAAGCTAATGCTCAATCGTGCAGTGGAAGCATTCTCGACCGCCAAGACTGAAAAAAGCTCTACAATTGCGGTCAAATGTAAATGTTGTGCTGTGATCTTTGATTTTATAGGCACCGTAAATTCGTGCCAGAAGGTCGAACGATCAATAACGAGTACTATTTATGCCCTTTGCGTGAAGAGCTCCGAAAAAAAAGAAGAAGAGTTCCCAAATTTGTAGCGAAACAATTCATGACTTTCACGTCAGGATAATGCGCCCAATCGCACTTCGTTACGCGTTCGTGAAGTTTTGGCCAAAAACAATACTGCAATGATGCCCCAGCAGACGTAGACACGATTTTTTTTCTGTTCAAAAAAATAAAGAATACCTTAAATGGCCGTCGTTTTACAAACACCGATTGGGTTAAAAACGCAACTGCATAGTATCTATTTCGACGGAGATAACATTGATGTAGGTGAATAAGCAAAAATCTTCCGCAAAACAAAATTTCCATTTTTTGTATCGTATCTCGTATACTTGCCGTGAAAGAGAAAAACCGACTGAACCGTAGACGCTACAAGATACTGACGAAGATCACTGCAAATGGGTCGACCTGCCTCCACGAAGCTCTATCCTGGGCGTGGTGACTTGCTTGCTGAAAGTCCATCTCGGTTGGGCTCTTAATCTAGCCTGTCCTCCACACTGGCGAGCGTCTTCCAGGTCTGCGACTGCCGACTTTTCCTACCATGACTGACAACGTGGCTATACAGCTAAAATATTTCAATGTAATTTTTTGTAGCTTACGATGAAGTGATTCCATACTTCTGATGGATCTTGCAAAGATGTAGAACGTAATATTTCAAGTAATAACAACAGAGTTTGCAGGTCCTTTTTTTTCCACTTTGCAAATTAGTCTGCTGTTCTGCTATTTTATAACGTTCACTTCATGAATCGAATTTGGTTTCTCAGTTTTCCTGTAAAGTATCGAAATGTTGCCCATCCTCACTGACAGTTGTTTCAACAACTGCAAACAAATCTTTGACCGATTTGATTGCCTTCGAACGTCCTCAAGCATCCAGAAAGTACATGTTCTGAAGCAAAGAGCTAACGAAGTTGATATTGTTAATATGTTAACATTCTTAGCTGGTAGAAGGCGCTTTTGAATTTTTGTTATGATGTCACTCTTCAGATTCTCTCCAACGGCCTGTACTGATTACGTGGCAGATTTTTGATAGTAAACTTACTAGCTCTTGGGACTAGTTAACAGCTTACAAATTACTTTTCTACACAGAAAAGAATTCGTTTCAACGAAGCAGCAGTTATTTACGTTGCTAACTAGTAGCCTGGTTTTCTTGACAACATCGAAAGTCGATCATTTATCTTTAATATCGATGACACGAAGTTTCGTATTTCTGTATCTATATTGAAACATCGAATTTTTACTCTCAACACTGTAAATATCGGTCATCGAACATTCACTGTACAGTGACTTGCGGAGTATAAATTAGATGTACGCTGTCATAATCACTGAATTAACCTGGGTTACTGTCATCGCTACCAATCCATTTTATCCAGAAAGGCGTATGGCAATTTCGTTTAAGCGGGACCTGTATCTAAAAGATTACACGTAGGCCTGAATTCTTGCCAAAATGCTGTAAAGCGAGAGCCAGACGCACTCCTGAAACGGCAATGTTCCACGCGACCGGTTTGTTCACTTCGCGCCAGAGCACTACCCGAATACACAAGTCTCCGATGGCGGGTTCCAGCTGAAGAAGTGGTGTACGCAGTGAAAATCAAGGTCCTTGGAATGAATCAGCAATTAGAGCACATGAAATGTTTGGAAAGCCCACACACTTTTGAGCGTACTGAGTAACACGCAAATACTGTGCGTTTTTGATCCTTCGCTTTAGATCTTATTTGGTTGTTTAAAAATGTTATAATTAAGTATTACAGTCATTATCGGTCTCTCACGGAAGAGACGCGGGTAAAACATGTCACTGAAGAAGGGCTTCTACTCAAAATGATACCCACTCGGTTTCCTTTCAGGAACATTGAAGAGTGGAAGACAATTTAGAAACTACACATAGATCAGTAAGAACCAACAACATGCAATAATGTGAGAAGGAGACATACGTCTACAAGCAAACTGAAACAAATAAAGCCCCGTTCAGAGGTATTCAAATGAAATGCAGGGCAGTGCCACATAAAAGAACTAACAATTTAAAACAATGGTACCCGATGATGGGACACTGTCTCAGAATTTCGCTGCAACAATTGAATAAAATCGGAAACTGAATGACAAAGGATGTTTGGTATGCAAATAATTTAACATAGAAAACGACCTACTTTTGGCTGCACAGTGCTCCATATTCTTCTTAATAATAATACACAAACCCGCTTGAGTCAACCTGTTGCTCGATTTCCAGTACGCAACAACTGGTTTACCATCTGGGTCTGCATGCAGAAACTGAGGGATACTTAATAACGACGCACGATCAGGCCGTTATGCAGGAGTCTACCGTAAGTCTATCCAGGAGAAGCACAAATAGATGATAGCTGCAGTAGGTGTGGGGGATCAGGAGGAGACTATGCCGCACATTTGGATGTAAGGCTCCGGCAGACAGAGAATATTAAAAAGGGGAACGAAGTCCCATGATTCTTGACGGAGCGTAGGGGAACGATGCGGAAGACCCGCACCGCAGTACTAGGCAAGGTCCTAATGGAGGTGGTTTGACGTTGTCTACCTCCGACCATAATGGGGATGATGATGATGATGATGATGATGATGACAATACCCAGTCATCTCTGAGCAGGTGAAAATCCCTGACCCCGCAGGGAATCGAACCTGGGACCCCGTGCTCGGGAAGCGAGATAATGTTAAGGATAGCACAGTTTATTAGACCTTGGAGCAGCAGTATCAGACTACAAGTTCGACCCTTTCACTGTTACGAAAAATGACAAATTCCAAATTTAGTGGTACCGCACGCTAACTCAGTAGTTACCGTGCGGTACCACTAAATATGATGCAATAGACCGAATGGTTCAAATGGCTCTGACCACTATGGGACATAACTTCTGAGGTCATCAGTCCACTAGAACGTAGAACTACTTAAACCTAACTAACCTAAGGACATCACACACATCCATGCCCGAGACAGGATTTGAACCTGCGACCGTAGATGTCCAGACTGTAGCGCCTAGAACCGCTCGGCCATTCCGGCCGGCCCTGATGCAATAGATCTCACATAATAATGATCATAAAAAGATGGGTACGTCGTCTTCCTCAAAGACTTCGCTGTACCAAACAAGTGATTTGCTTAACCATCTGCAATGAAAAGATGGCAAGCGCGCCAACAAATAATAATCATCACAGTAAAAAATAAAAATCAGAATATAAACATCACATGTATATATTACTGAGAGATTTTCGCGCATGTGTCAGACGGGTAACTAAGAACAGGAAGTGTTGGTCACTATCTAGCACGTAAAAACAGCCTAGAAAAACAGAAAACAGCTCGCTGACTTATGTGAGAACCATAATTTTTATCTATCTCCACGCGTTTCCGACACCTGCCCACAAAGGCCACTTGAGATAACATTATGAGAATTCGAAAAGATCACGTCGCTATATCTCAAAGGAACAGTTCAGAAATAATTAATGTCAGGGCGAAAAAGGGAATCACTACGTTTGATTACTTTTCAATACATTGTGGGAGTGAACAGTGATCAATGTGGTACAAATATTTACTATCAAAAACAGTCTTGATCACAATTTATTTATTATGATGACCGGTTTCGACCACTGCTGTGGTCATCTTCAGACCAATGAGTAAGAACCCCCTTCTGGATGGCATGATGCACCATTTATTATTATGTCGGTTGATGTGGGTTTTCTATAAATAGAAATATGTTTTCCATTCCTGTTTGCAATTGTGAGGTTCAGGAAATTAATACTATTGTTACTTTCGTCTTCTACTGTAGGAAATTAATACTATTGTTAATTTCGTGTTCTACTGTAAATACAAGTTTTGGATGTGAATTATTTAAGTTGTTAGTGAAAGCATCAATTTCTTCCTTAGAACAGTTATATAATAGCGATTTACCACCAGAAGGAGGTTCTTACTCATTGGTCTGAAGATGACCACAGTAGTGGTGAAATAAATTGTGATCAAGACTGTTCTTGATAGTAAATACTACGTTTGACTTGTACAGTTCCGACCCATACCACCTAACAGAAAGAGCAACACTATAGCTGTCTCGAACCAAGAATTTACAAGAAAAATAAAAATTAATTTAAAGATTAACTCAATCAGTAGACAAAGTTTTGGAAATCACAAAAAGAATATTACAGACTGCAAAGTAAATCCTTTGTTTCAAAGAGAAAGAGAAAAAACTCATGGCCCAATAATAACTGCTAACGAGCATTAAAGGATGATTTACCTGCTTGGAGAAAATGCCACACATCCAAGAGAGAAGGCGTATGGGACTTATATCTAAGGCAACGGAAAAAAAAAGAAAACACTATATACAGTATGATCCCGCAGGCAGGCACTGTGGTCCATCATATTTTAAATACGTGCGAAGGTGCTACGCTGATATTGTATATATTTTCTAACGATGCCAGTATAGCTTTCTTAGATGAGAGCATATCATAAAACAGATATGAAGAGTGTCACTGCTCACCAGAACCCGTAGGCCAAGGACCAAAAGTTTTGTAATCATTAAAGGAAATGAAACAAATTTGTCCTACACTTGCTGAATTCTTCATTTGTGTGGCCATCACTGCTTTAAGCCGTTACCATGTCTAAGCTTGTGAAACGAAATATATTCCAAGATAGAAAAGATCAGAGAGAAGAAGATCGAAAAGAATTACTTTTTATGGCTAGGTAAAACGAGTGAGTGATGCCTAATGCAATAAATGTGCCTGCAACATCTTTGACTTGAAACCGAAAACAAGAGTACCGTGGTAAATGAAGGTCAAAAAACAACCAGAAGACATACAAGCCCGCATCATCTTCAGAACAGCTGTAACGTGTACTTTGCGAGATAAGGTGGATCATTATCGTCGAAAAGATCGAGATTAGACGAAATTGGCATACAACCAAAAGACACCAAACTGGGTTACCTTTGAGATTTTGGGAAACGAGAGACGAACAACTGGTAGCAAATGGTGAGATGGACGCCGTGCTAGGCACAGCGTGTTAAGGAAACACAGCTGGCTTAAACGGAAAAACAATAGAAGAACAATTGTATCCAGGATGGATTATCCGAGAATTGTTATAAAGGCTGTAGGGCTGTCGTGGAACCTAAATTGTCGACTAAAAATAAATGAATAAAACAATAATAATAATATATGCAAAGTATATTTTGCCAAAAAATCCAAATATACATAAAACTTCGCATAACAAACGAGTATTCGGTGAAAGCTATGTATTTTGTAAATCATTCCAATTATTACAGCAGCAGTTATCATAAAGGATCGCGCTGACTTGTGGAGAAAGCACAGAATGATTGCAACACTATTTCGATCACGGGAGAGGTGGGAGATTCAGAGGGGAGGGAGAGAAAAGTGGTTGAGGACGACGAGGAGGAATTAGCGAGCAGTTTTTAATTGACCTATGTCGACCGAACCAGCCAAAATAAGTTTTGCGATTAGGGATCGCATCTTAAAGGCAGAAAGCTGACTTATACGGAAGGTGCTTGCATTTAATTCCTTACAAGCTTTATACTAGAAGAAGCAGAAGCTCTTCGTACGTACCTCAAAGGAATATTAGCATACCGTAATTATAATTATTATAAAACCAATATTCAGTGGAAGCACAGCCTCGAGTTGCACTGGCACAACAAATCAAGCCATAATCTACGACGATAATTTCATATTTAATGCAGGTATGGCAACAATAAGGACAGAATAGTGAAACAATACTGAAAATACGATGGCAACCTCGAAGAGGAAGCGAGTGTTTCTCACTGACAGCGCTCCTGTAAATAAAGCGAGCTTGAAATGTAATTTGCACTGGTCTCGACCACTGACTTTTGAAGATCAAAGGTCGAACATTAAGTTCGAAACATCACGTTGCGAACACCAGGAATCTGGTGCGCTTTAATTGAATTTTGTCAGCGACAGTTTAAGAGTTAACCGTATTACAATTTCTGGCTGATGAAATCCTCTTGGTACTGTTCGTGTGGACTATGACCGAAAAGACGCATATCGTACAAATAAATGAATGAGATGTAAAATTTGGGACTAACATTCTTAACGAGAGAGTCGTTCACCAACATTTTGAGAGTAAAGGAATTTAAACAACATTGTTGTTATTGTGGGCTTCAGTCCTGAGACTGGTTTGATGCAGCTCTCCATGCTACTCTATCCTGTGCAAGCTTCATCTCCCAGTACCTACTGCAACCTACATCCTTCTGAATCTGCTTTGTGTATTCATCTCTTGGTCTTCCTCTACGATTTTTACCCTCCACGCTGCCCTCCAATGCTAAATTTGTGATCCCTTGATGCCTCAGAACATGCCCTACCAACCGGTCCCTTCTTCTTGTCAAGTTGTGCCACAAACTCTTCTTCTCCCCTATTCTATTCAATACCTTCTCATTAGTTACGTGATCTACCCATCTAATCTTCAGCATTCTTCTGTAGCACCACATTTCGAAAGCTTCTATTCTCTTCTTGTCCAAACTATTTATCGGCCATGTTCCACTTCCATACATGGCTACACTCCATACAAATACTTTCAGAAACCACTTCCTGACACTTAAATCTATATTTGATGTTAACAAATACAACCAACATTAGTATTCCAAATTCATAGAGATGTCTTGAACAAGGGCATACCTCACAGCTTGATTTCAAGACAGAAGCAGAGACGGCTAATCACCGACGCCAAAGATTCTACGCAGAAGCTGAAGAACCTTGCATCTAAACATACAGTATCTGATCAGAGGTTATTCGACATCCATTACAGGACATTAATATTAGGTGTGTCCATCCTCCGCCTTTATGACGGCTTGAACTCTGCTGGGGACAATTTTATCTCCGTAACCACGAAGAAACACTCCCATGCAGTAACACCACATCCACCGTCACTGCTGGCACTTCACGTTATAGTGGGTAACGTTCTCCAGCCATTCGCCAAACCCAAAACCTTCCATTGGACTGTCACGGAGTACAGATTAATCAATCACTCCAAATCACTCGTTTCCAGCCATCCACTGTTCTGTGGTGTCGCTCCTTACACCACCTGAAGCGTCGCTCAGCGTTAGCTACAAAAAATTTGTAACGTATGAACCACAGTGCCCGATTCTAAACTCATGTTCAGAAAAAAATAAGAACACTTTGAACGACTGTAGAAAGAACGATTATCATCACAGGATATGTACATTAGTATGTTCTGTAGAAATGATTACCATTTTAGTCACATCGGTTCAGCATGTGGCCTGTTGCCTAGTACACATTTGGTCCGTTGTGGCCGAGCGGTTCTAGGCGCTTCAGCCTGGAACCGAGCGACCGCTATGGTCGCAAGTTCGAATCTTGCCTCGGGCATGGATGTGTGTGATGTTCTTAGGTTAGTTAGGTTTAGGTAGTTCTAAGTTCTAGGGGACTGATGACCTCAGATATTAAGTCCCATAGTGCTCACAGACATTTGAACCATTTTGGCCCGCCAAGAACCTGATAACTTGTTCCATGCTTGATGGCATTGACGCGTATAAGGTATGAGTGGCGTCCTGTGGTATAGCCATCCATGCTACATTCATATAGTTCCGAAGTTCTTCTGTAGTGGCTGCCATTGGGTCAAGCACTGCACCTGTTGTTTACCATATCGCATACAGTTTCGATTGGCGACAAGTCTGGTGAGCTGGCGGGCCAGGGCGATAGACTGACATCCTGTGACACCAAGAAGAAATGAGTTCGTGCAGCAACGTGTGGTCGTGTATTGTCTTGCTGAAAAATTGCTTCTGGGGTGTTGTGCAGAAAGGGTATGGTAGCAGATGTCATTCACGTAGGTCACACTGATCACAGTGCCCTGGACACACAACAACTGTGATCTGTGGTTGTTCGCAATAGCATCCCACACCATAAGGTCTTAAGTTGGAGCTGTATGCCTTGTGCGAATGCAGTCACTGTGATGCCGCTGCCCCTGTCTGCGTCGAACCAAAATGCAGCCCTCATTTTCAAACAAACAGAACTTTGATTCGTCAAAAAACACTATCTAATGCCGTTCCTGTCACTGGTGACATCGTTCCATACACCATTTCTGTCTCGCATGTTTCTGCACATTCGTCAAAGGTAGGCGGAGAAGTGGACGACGCGCACGTAACCCATGCTGCAATAAATGGTGACGGACTGTCACCCCTGACAGTGTACGATGTGTTACATTGTTCTACTGTTCGCTAGAGCCAAGGTGAATGCAGATCTGTCTTGCAGTGCTATATAGATGGGTGTCAATCTTCTCAGGATGTGGTCTGTGTGTTGCGACCTGATCAAACTCGTCGTGTTCCACGACCTTCCAGGAACATTCTGCACCACCCATTGCACTGCTGAATTACTTCGTCCCACACGAGCAGCAATGTCCCGAATGGGTGCATCACATTCTCTGATGCTAACAATGGGCCCTTTTTCAAACTCAATGACTTGACGGTGCAGTTCGCGAATACGTCTGCGAGGCATCCCGCACGTCTGCTTTAAGTCATACAGATCCATTACCCTCGGTTTATAGACAACGAGAATCACAGGCACATTTTACCGGTAGGTGGTGTTGCGGCGCGATTTCGATGTTGACACTGAACCCATGGACCGACATCTTTGAAGCGCTAATCAGTCTGCCTTCCCAGGGGACACCGCCTTATCGAAGGTGCCTTCAGTGCCGGGCAGGAGGGTTTGCGTGGTCCGATGAAATCAAGAGGTGTGTCGGCGGTAGCGTAGCTACTGGCAGGGTCACCCAAGCCAGAGTGGACTTGACAAATGAGCCAGACAAAGTGTGTCCCACAACATAGGGCAGAGAGGGCTCTATAGGCGTAGTGAAGCCAGCTTCCCTAAAGGAGTAAACCTCATACAAATCGTGGTCCTCTAAGTTGGGGGTTGGGCAAGCAACTAACAGCCCCTTCCTGTAAAAAAATCTTGTTCAGAAACCTCAGAACTGAGGAGGCCAAGTACCATCCCGGGATATAATGCCAATGGAAAAAGAAGAATCATTTCTGCAGTACATACTAATATTCATGTCCTGTGAATATGAACGCCTATCCCTAGTCGTTCGAAGTGTTGTGTGTTTTTCTAAACATGAATGTATTTAACTCCTTTTGCACAGTCGCTGTGCTAGCTGTTAGCGCTTCGGAACTCACGAGTGATTCCTTCCGATTATTTCACGCGTTTTTTCATAACCACCCCTGGGGCAATGCATAACGGTCCCTGTTCGTCAGTACATGAGGTCTGCCTGGTCTTGGATCGGCTGTGGTTGTTTCTTCGGGATTCCTGCTCACAGTATCGTGACCAACAGCAGACTTGGGCTACTTTAGAAGGGTCGAAATATCCCTGATTGGCAACGGGACATCTGAGCTGCGCTTGGAGGCGGTGAGGAGGCAGAGCCGTCCACGGCGGCGGCGGTTAGCTGGCGACTGCTCGGCTTGCGCCACAACGAAGGAACGGGCGTGACAAGGAGCAAGCGTGACAGACAGGGCTCTCGCAACGCTATGGATATGGATGCCGTCTGCCATTGCAATCACGAGATGCTTGTGACGTTTTTACTCCTGACAAACCACACATTTTCATCGAGGATTTCCATGTGTTTTTTCAATAACATGCGGCATTGTACAAGATGCCACCTGCTGGCAGTTGCCTTAGAGCTACAAGACCAAAGTGGACACAGTTAGGTACTTGTGATATATTTGATTATGTACGTGGTATGGTACCAAAGTTGTGTACCTGCCAGGATAGCCGAGAGCGCTAACGCGCTGCTGCCTGGACTCGGGTAAGCGCGCCGACCCCGGATCGAATCCGCCCGGTGAATTAACGACGACGGCCGGTGTGCCGATCAGCCTGGATGTGGTTTTTAGGCGGTTTTCCACATCCTACTAGGTGAATACCGGGCTGGTCCCCACGTCCTGCCTCAGTTACATGACTCGCAGACATTTGTAACACATTCACACTATTTCACGATTTACACTATACACAGACAGCTGGGGTACACTAATTCCTTACCAAGGGGTATGGGGTGCGGCAGGAAGGGCATCCGGCCACCCCTAAAAATTAACCATGCCAATTCCTTTCTTAACCCTGCCGACCCTGCGCACAATAAAGGCAGTAGCGAAAGAAAGATGGTACCAAAGTTATGTATCATAGATTGTACACTGACTAGCCAGAACATTATGACCACTGCCCACCCCGAGACTGAATACAGCCCCCTGGTGGCGCTGAAGGAACGTGAGGCGGTAAGGAAAGGTTATAAGCTGAGCAGAGACCAGGGAATCATTCTAGCCACGATACAGGGTGCAGATGGGGAAATCAGGAAAGAAAGAGCAGATTGTTGTGGCCTGGAGCCTGGGAACAAGAATCTCGGCTGTCGCGCGCTTCCGTCTTTAGCATCTATGGGAAGTGACAGCAAGACGATGAAAGCACGAATACACGACAAGCTGTTGGTATGTCCACGCCTTATCATAGAAAGTGGAGGTAGGCGATTTGGCAAACTGGATGAGCAAAATGCTGGTACAGGCATAAGTAGAGTTGCGCTCTGGCAAAACTACAGTTCGGCAGTTTTTGGTGCAGCACGTAAATGACGTAGTAAGTATTCATTTTACTAATGTTTGAAGCTCTTTTTGTTCTTCCGTGTCTGCGATTTAATGACTGGGGTGTTTTGAAAAATCAGCCTTATGCAAACACAGTTATTATTTACCCAGACATATTTCGGTACCTATGTGTCATCCTCTGTGGGTCGAATTTTTTATTTCTGTAAATGTAGTAAATGGTAGCTTTACCTGTAATAGTGGTAGTGTTGGTAGAGAAAGAAACATAAATAAAAGTGTGAGAGAAGAACTGCCAACGACTGACTGTTCCTTGTTTTTATTACTTTCTTTGTTTCACACATACGCCGCACATCCTGCAGTGTTAGTCACTGACTATTTTACATCCTTACAAAACATAAATTGCATTTTATAAGTAAATAAAATTAGCTGCTCGAGCAACTTCTGCACTCTTATGCAACCAAACAATTACTTCTGAGGCAAGTAACTTAACATGTTCCGGTGGTCCTTTATATATTTACACTCAAGTTTCTAGAAGGTTCACCACTTCCGGTTTCTACGGGAATCTAGTAAGACACTGATCGTATATGTAAACAAAGCGATCAAAATGAGGTAACGCCAGATAGATATGCAACACATCTGACGTACTAGTAACCCAGTCACTATCTTATAACTGAGCAACGATACTAGGAAAACTACCGTAGTATATGCTTACTTAGGATAGTCTGCAGTAGCGTACGGTAGTTTTACAACTCTAGACACATGTGTCGGGTCGCACTGCTCAGCACACGTTGAATATGAACCACAGCTGAAGAACCCCGCGTGTTTCCCTGTAAACTCAAAGGCACGTCAATTTCGATTGCTGGAGGTGGGGGGGGGGGGGGGGGGAGGATGCTCGAGATTAGACAGTTGCTTAACAGAAGCGCGTCGCCTGGATCACGCTTATTGTTACACCAGGTCGATATACGTTTCTGATATGTCGTCATCCAGGTGTAGTCTGATCGAAAATTACACAGCGCTGCAGACGCTGGCCGTTGCAGTAATCTGCTATGGGGCACATTCCCCTGGGATTTCATGCGACCTGAAGTAGTAATCGATGGTGCCATGACAGCTGTGAACTACGAGTACATTATTGCGGACTCAAGTGAAGCCATTCATGTTTAATGTCTTCCTCGATGGCGACGGCACCTCCCTGCAGGATGACTGTCCGTGTCACATGGACACAATCGTATTACAGTAGTTTGAGGAGCATGATAGTGAGATCTTGTTCATGCATCAGCCATCAAATTCGCATGATATGAACTCTAAGGAACATGCTATCGGGCTCCAGGTCCGCGCCCACGAATGACTAGCCCGAAATTTACGGGAATTGCGTGACCTGTGCGTAGACAGAGGGTATCACGTAAGTCATGAAGTCTACCAAGGATTTGTGGAATCCATGTCACACAAAATCGCTTGTTTTGCGTTTCAGAAGTGGACCAAGACACTACCAACCTAGTAGTCATAATGTTTTGTCTCATCATTGTATGTTTGTTGTTTGGTAATTTTAGTTTTATCTACAGATCTGAGGATGGGTCACATGGAACAGAAACAGATCATTTTAAAAATAAATCTGGATGGACAGTAAAACCTGCTGAACAACAAGTGATTCTTGATTTTCTCCGACGACAATAAATGGATTTTTGCAGAAAACTTTACAGTCGTGCGTTAAAAGTTAAAATCTACTCCAAGTTTGTATCTTCATTCATGGTGGAGAATAGTCTTGTGAAGACGGATGAATGTTACTGAAACACCCTGTACTTTTCACACATAACTATCTTCGTCGGAGGTGAAAAACGATTACTGACCAAAGTCCTAGAACCGATTGATGATTGAACCCTGAATCTTTGGATTTGTAGTTTAACTTAACCAACGAGCCACTAAACAATCTCTTGTACTCCTTTAGCTGAAAGTCAGCTTATTACACATCCTACATCTCATCGTCGCATTGCTTCAGTGATATTCGTGACAGTGAACACGAAAATACAACGAAAGTTATAAGCCCCGACCCAGGAACGCTTTGGAGGTCACCCTTGAAACTACAGCACGCAGGACCCTCTCCTCTGTCGCAGATTTAAAATGACTCGTAGGGAGGCTTGCCTGGATGCGAGATAAGGAGCGCCGTAATACACGCAAACAAAGCTGCACACTGTGTGTTTTTTACTTACGTTCTCACAACAGTGACAAAGGAGCAAAAGAAGAGCCTACAGTGAGCCTACCTGTATTAAGGGATAACTTATTGTTTCATTACGCCTCCATCTACGTAAACTGCATGGCATAATAAAGAAACGACTACTACCGAACACACTCCTATCGCTAACATTACGTCTTGTATAGCAACACTGCGCTTGGTTCACAAAGCAACTATCTGAAAAGTAGTTCATATTTAACATTGTAGTCCTTACAGCTGATAACTGTACGAGCGTTCTTGGTCATTATGGCTATTGACACCTGTTCTCGAAGTTGAATCCTCGAGTGAACAAATCTGATAATCGGCTGTGTCGGTCAAGCGTCTGGTGTAGGCTGTACTTATTTATTGGGTATTCTGTTATCACCCTAAAGCGGAATATACTCTGGAACGTGCTAAAGAATAGAAAGTCTTCTTGTATCGAATTTCACTGGACTGTCGGTTCGCTATGCTTCAGTTTCATTAAATCTACTTACAAAGTAATAAAATTTCCTTAATCTGCACAGAACAAAATCCAGAAAGAGTTTCGTGGGGGAGGCGGCAGCTTTGGCAATTCTGGCAGGGGTACAGGGTCACATTGGTACGGCTCTGCCTGTATACAGGATAGAATTTCTCTAATTCTGCATTCTACTTTACTGTGCCGTGTTTGTTGGAGGATGAATATTTGCGCACTCGTTTTGAAACGTGTGCTCTCCGAACTTTGTGACTGAAGCCCTATAACGAATGGTATTGTCGTTTGTTGACCATTTCTGCGACATTCTCGCTCTGATCAAAGCTGCACGTAAGCGCAGGCTATGTAGTATGATGTAGCCTAGGTGGCCGCACATCTGAACAACCCACAACACGAGAATTTAAAACAAAAAAGTTTTACTTTTAATACTGTACGCACCCCCTTATAACCGTAAAAGACGCAGGCCTGGGTATTTCGTATGGACTTTTTAGTGGACAGCTAATCTGCATAAAAAAAGGCTAGCCGGTGCACAGTTTCAGTTGCACGTTACTTATCTAAAGGCTACAAGAGGCAACAAAAATTTGATTTTCAGTATTTCATATAAACATAGACCGAATTTAAAATGCTGCCACAATCTACTCATTAAAAGGTATAAGCTTATGTTAATAGTTTAACACAGCAGATCAAGTATTAAAGTTTGAAACAGTGCTCACGTCTTGCGACAGTGTAACACACAACGCGCAAATTACCCAGACTACATTCATCCAGTATTTGAGAATGAGAGCACTTAGCTACTTCCAACAAATTTTCCACATAACTTCAAACCTTTTACTCTCTGATATCCCCCCCCCCCCCCCCCCCACCGGTCTCCCTCAGACACACACACAAAATAATTAAAGGAAAACAATAGTAACACCTATACATTTTCGCTGTTCATGCAGTGAAATTCAAGTGTCAGGCATGATAATTCGATTTACTACTTCCATACTACTAACGTTATTCGCAACACATTTTGCAGGCAGCATCCACATTCATCGGCGAATGTACCTACACGATTATATCACTGAACGACAAAAAGGTATGACCTTTTCGTACGGGAGTTCGATTCTTTAACCCTGGGAGGCATATACAGGGCCTCCGAGGCCCTTGTATGTCTTCATTTTTTTAAAAAAAATTGTAATTTTTTGTTTGATTTCAAACTGCTTTCCAGTACTCTTTCACTAACGTCGTGACATTCCTCTTATCAAGTCAGAACGAGATACCTTTTTAAATTTTTTGTATAATTCCATACGTTTACCAATACACTCTGAATGCACAAGCAGGGCTTCAGAAGCCCTCACACGTTTATAAATGTTCTTTAGCCTATAATCTCTTCAACATTTGTTTGGGAGGAGTTATTAATTCAACAATGACTTGTTGTATTTCGTGCAACAGGAGTGCCAACAGCAGCAGTAGCTGTAGTATTGATAGTATAACTAAAAAATAATACACACTACTTTCACATATTGGCGATGTCGGTGTATTATTGATCTTTTTGCTATCAAACGTTTTATTATTGCATAGTATTGTTATCCTGTGCTGCTCTTGTCAGCCTCATTGTTACTGTAGTTTGTGTGTTGCTGCAATGCCCATATTGTTACGAGTTTGACTAGTTTAGTGCTGCACAATCTGCTGTTGGAGACACACGCTTTTTGATATGGCTTCGACACGCAAAGCAAGAGAGTCAGTACGTACAAACGCAGCTAATTTTGGAAGTGTTGTGGCTCAGTGGTTTGAAGATGATGATTCTTGCGAGGAAGGAAATATTTTTGAAGATAGAAGTAGTGAAGAATCAGCCAGTGAACCTGCAGATGTGAATATTGAGGCAGATGACAGTTCTTCCGGTAATATTACTTCATCAGAGTCTGAAAATGAAGAACCACCACAAGAAGGTATAAGACCACACATACATTAGTTGGAATGGAACGATTTGGAAATTAGATCCTCCTGAAACTTTTCGTACGCCTGTCCATAATATCGTAATGAACGTACCTGGTCCAGCCCATGGTTTGAAAACATGTAAACCTAAGGATGCCTGGGACTATTTCATCTCCAAGGAAATACTAGAGGAAATCATCAACTGCACAAATATTGAAGGCAGAAGAGTGGCTACTTTACGTGGTAAAACGTGAAGAAACGTTTCGCTAGCTAAAATGGATTGTTTTCTTGGCCTTTTACTGCTTGCTGGTGTTGAGAAGAGTTGGGATATCCCTATTAGAGAATTATTCTTGGATGAAAAGGCAAATCCTACATATAAGGCCACCATGTCAGTACATAGATTCGAGGATATAAGGAGAAAGATTAGATTTGATGACAGGCGTACCCGTGAAGCTCGATCAGCAGATGACAAACTTGCACCTGTTCGCTATGTATGTGAACTATTTCTTGACAAGTGTAGAAATAGAATGATTCCCAATGATTCGCTCACAGTTGACGAACCGGTAGTCCCATTCCGTGGAAGCTGCAGCTTCACCCAGTTTATGCCCTCTAAACCAGCCAACTATGGCATATAAATATTTTGGTTATGTGATGCTACATCTGCATATGCTTTAGACAGAATTGTTTACACGGGAAGGAAGCACTGTGAACCTATTCGGAAAAGAATCTTGGAATGAATGTGATGAAAGATCTTTCTAAAAGCATTGAAGGATCATCAAAAAATATTACTGTTGACAACTTCTTTACTAGGGCGCAGCTGGCAGAAGAGATAGTTCAGAAGCAAATTACAGTAGTGGGAACAATCAAACAAAATAAACCAGAAATTCCTAATGAGATGAAACCATCTGCCTCAATGGCGATTCATTCCTCTTTGTTTGCATTTAGAGGAGACATTACAATGGTGAGTTATGTTCCCAAAAAGAAAAGTCTGTAGTTCTCATTAGCACAATGCATCATGACAGGAACATTGATGAAACTCATGAAAAAAAGAAACCAGATATAATAAAGTTTTATAACTCTACGAAGCGAGGAGTAGATCAAATGGACCAGAAAATTCGTTATTACACTTGCAAGAGACAGACAAGAAGATGGCCATTTGCATTATGGATGAATATGATGGACGTTGCAGCAAAGAACAGTGAAATTTTATTTTCCGTGCAACGTCTGACATATCATAGTGGAAGAAGTGATAAAAGACGTTTTTTCCTAAGAGATTTAGCAGAGGAAATGGTAAGACCACTAATGGGACTTGGTATTCAGATCCCTAATCTTCCAAAGAAAATCGTTGATGCCATGCAAAGATGTGTTCAAGAAGATGTCATATTGCCGAACCAGCTACCTGTTTCAGGAAAAAGAAGAAGATGCAATTATTGTCCATATAATAAACTCAGGAAAAGTGCTATGACGTGCATTAAGTGTAAAACCAACATTTGTAAGGAACATAGTGGCGTTCTTTGTGCTTCTTGTTTGTCACATGTTGAAAACTAAGAAAAATGCAATTTTATGTGAACAATTAATAATAACTTTTTGTCAAAATATTGCCTATATACACAATATTGTGAATAATGATGGTGTTTTAATTGAAGAAATTGGTTGTAATAAATGTTATAAAATGTAAACTGCAACTTATAAGTGAATTAATAAAATTATTTGCATATGCTGTATGTAAATGGATGTAACTAATAAAAATTCACTCTTAGAGTTTTCTTTTTTTAATTAATAAAATGTTAATCAGGCACATCATATCCTGTTACTGTATCTTAGGAATCTTTCAATATGACAATAAATTTGAAAGAAATAAATTTAACTCCAAAGAATGATTATATGAAAAGATGAAAATTTTAAATTACGGCAGGGCCTTGGAGGCCCTGCATATGCATTCATGTGTGTTTTCGGCACCATGCATCCTAGGGTTAAAGCATCGACGGTAGGGGTGGGGGGAGGGGAAGTGCGTTACGGCTGTAATCTAAGATACATTCAACTCTAAAACTTCGCGTCAAATAACCAGTTTTCCCGAAAATTGCTTCCCCGTCTCATTTCATACTAACCAGGCTCCATCAAACGTGAACGTTGTTTTCTTAATATCGAGATCGCTATAAGAATATGAACACAGACAACCATGGAAAAAGGCCTTTCAAGAAGCTGATTAAAAAAAGAAATCTCTCCAAACCTTGATGTTCCGTGAAGCGCGTAACAGTTGGCTTTGCTCGGTACCGAAAATAATAAAAATAATAGGATCGTATGGTATTTTTGTCCAGGAGACCCATCTGGGGTTGTTCGGCCTTCTAGTGCGAGTCTTTTTACTTGACGCCACTTTGGTGACATACGCGTCGGTACAGAAACTGATATTTTATAATAACTATGTTACGAAGATACCACAGCTAGCTTCATTAATATGAAGTGTGAACGTAAACCAATTAGACTGTTTAAACCTTTCATTTTAAAACCGTACACTTACAAGATCCAGACGGAGCAGCATCTGAAACCTCATGGCCCGTAGCAACATTCTGAATTTTACGCTTCTGGTTCTGGCACATATCAAAAATGACACGTGGCCGGGCAATATTCTATGAAATGACGAGGCACATTTTGCACTACAGGGTGCAGTGAATACGCAGAGCTGCCGAATCTGGGGTAGTAGTTGTGCACAGAGAGCCACAGTACTCGCCGTTTGTGACTGAGTTGATCTGGTCCGTTCTTCTTTGAAGACAATACACCCAGAGGACTTCTCAGGTGCACCGTGACATCTGCGCGTTATCGAGACGTCCTTTTACAGCATTTGATTCCTGCTTTGGAAAGGTGCAACTGTGTGGAAACCACTGCTTTCATGCCGCTCGCCCACTGAAACATCTGCTTAATGCAAGCTTGCACGAACGTGTATTCTCCAGAGGTTTTCCAGATGCATGACCAGCAAGATCAACTGAAGTCGTGCAACTTTTGGCTTTGTGTTACCTAAAAGAACACGTTTACCAGGGACACGTCCGGTTTCTACCGCATGCGAAGGCCAGTACACAGAAAGCGTTGCTCAGATTCCGCCAGAGTTGCTGCGAGCAATTGTTTATTACATGTTTTACACATACATATCGTCGGCGTCTCCGGTTTTCGATCAGACAAATTGTGTAAGTATGATATTGCAGTCCTCGTGTTATTCCGAATTACGATGCAAGTATCCATGCATGCCCGGAGGGGCATTGCATCGTAATTGGGAATAACACAAGCGCTGCAATATCGTATTTATCCGCAGACACCGGGCAAGCGACTTTTAAGTGAAATGTCTCCCCAGTTCGAGAATATACATAACGGATGTACGAGTACCTACACGTTGTAGAACATGGTTGACGTCATATGAAGTTTGCCTCTGGCCCTAAATCGTGCTCGGATAGCCAAATGGTAAGGAGACCAATCGCAATACGCGGGAAAACCGAGTTCGAGTCCCGATGCACCACAGATTTTCATTGTCATTCCATTATATACACTCCTGGAAATGGAAAAAAGAACACATTGACACCGGTGTGTCAGACCCACCATACTTGCTCCGGACACTGCGAGAGGGCTGTACAATCAATGATCACACGCACGGCACAGCGGACACACCAGAAACCGCGTTGTTGGCCGTCGATTGGCGCTAGCTGCGCAGCATTTGTGCACCGCCGCCGTCAGTGTCAGCCAGTTTGCCGTGGCATACGGAGCTCCATCGCAGTCTTTAACACTGATAGCATGCCGCGACAGCGTGGACGTGAACCGTATGTGCAGTTGACGGACTTTGAGCGAGGGCGTATAGTGGGCATGCGGGAGGCCGGGTGGACGTACCGCCGAATTGCTCAACACGTGGGGTGTGAGGTCTCCACAGTACATCGATGTTGTCGCCAGTGGTCGGCGGAAGGTGCACGTGCCCGTCGACCTGGGACCGGACCGCAGCGACACACGGATGCACGCCAAGGCCGTAGGATCCTACGCAGTGCCGTCGGGGACCCCACCGCCACTTCCCAGCAAATTAGGGACACTGTTGCTCCTGGGGTATCGGCGCGTACCATTCGCAACCGTCTCCATGAAGCTGGGCTACGGTCCCGCACACCGTTAGGCCGTCTTCCGCTCACGCCCCAACATCGTGCAGCCCGCCTCCAGTGGTGTCGCGACAGGCGTGAATGGAGGGACGAATGGAGATGTGTCGTCTTAGATGTGTCGTCTTCAGCGATGAGAGTCGCTTCTGCCTTGGTGCCAATGATGGTCATATGCGTGTTTGGCGCTGTGCAGGTGGGCGCCACAATCAGGACTGCATACGACTGAGGCACACAGAGCCAACACCCGGCATCATGGTGTGGGGAGCGATCTCCTACACTGGCCATACACCTCTGGTGATCGTCGAGGGGACACTGAATAGTGCACGGTACATCCAAACCGTCGTCGAACCCATCGTTCTACCATTCCTAGACCGGCAAGGGAACTTGCTGTTCCAACAGGACAATGCACGTCCGCATGTATCCCGTGCCACCCAATGTGCTCTAGAAGGTGTAAGTCAACTACCCTGGCCAGCAAGATCTCCAGATCTGTCCCCCATTGAGCATGTTTGGGACTGGATGAAGCATCGTCTCACGCGGTCTGCACATCCAGCACGAACGCTGGTCCAACTGAGGCGCCAGGTGGAAATGGCATGGCAAGCCGTTCCACAGGACTACATCCAGCATCTCTACGATCGTCTCCATGGGAGAATAGCAGCCTGCATTGCTGCGAAAGGTGGATATACACTGTACTAGTGCCGACATTGTGCATGCTCTGTTGCCTGTGTCTATGTGCCTGTGGTTCTGTCAGTGTGATCATGTGATGTATCTGACCCCAGGAATGTGTCAATAAAGTTTCCCCTTCCTGGGACAATGAATTCACGGTGTTCTTATTTCAATTTCCAGGAGTGTAGTTGATGGTCGTCCATATTCGCAACTGCAAGTATTGTGTAAGTGATTAGGTGACTTTTTTTACCCACGTCCCGTTCCTAAACCATTACCAGGGTGGCTACTGAAACTTGGAAAAGAAATTATATATATATATATATATATATATATATATATATATATATATATATATATATATATATATATATGAGAATTATTCAAAGTGTGAGGAGGAAGATAGAGCCAAGAAGCTCCTGACAAGTTAATGGTAAGTGGTGACGCTGTGGGGGGAGGGGGGCAGCACACCAAGACAATCGCTTTTCTTTCCTCTCAACTGCGCTATGTATCAGCCGTAAGCAGTAGGTTAACCATTGTTTTTAGATATCTACGTTGTTGTTGTTGTCGTCGTCGTCGTCGTCGTCTTCTTCAGTCCTGAGACTGGTTTGATGCAGCTCTCCATGCTACTCTATCCTGTGCAAGCGTCATCTCTCAGTACCTACTGCAACCTACATCCTTCTGAATCTGCTTTGTGTATTCAACTGTTGGTCTGCCTCTACGATTTTTACCCTCCACGCTGCCCTCCAATACTAAATTGGTGATCCCTTGATGCCTCAGAATGTCCTACCAACCGATCTCTTCTTCTAGTCAATTTGTGCCACAAATTTCTCTTTTTTCCCAATTCTCTTCAATACCTACTCATTAGTTACGTAAGCTACCCATCTAATCTTCAGCATTCTTCTGCAGCACCACATTTCGAAAGCTTCTGTTCTCTTCTTGATCGATAATCTAGGTGAAATAATATTCATATAATTAACACACTTTGAAATATTAAATATTTTAAAATTTATGGTTTATAGAACTCAATAAAATTATATTTCAAAGCTAGATTAAAACTCAGAATCCCCTGAGATTTTTTCTGATTTTTCAGGTAAAATGTAATTTTCTGAGAATTTCAGGTGTTCCAGATGAATCGCCATTCTGATTACATATGCAAACATTTCTATACGTCTTTCTTGCATTTACAGCGCCAGATTTGCACCTGGTTGCCAAAATTGGAACCTTTTTTTTCATCGTAAATCGATTCCGCAGTAATGCACTAGAATATCTACCAACTTTCTCTGTCATACGATAATTACAGCCCACACTGGACCTCTGTGAGTAGGTGCACTTACCACCCTGTAGTATCTGCTCGACCTCTTCAAGAACTAGACTTGCTACAATATACCACATTATTTGGACAGCAAAGTATCTGATGATGGCCGAGGTAGAGAGGATGTAAAATACGAAGGGCAGTAGTAAGAAAAACGTTTATGAAAGAGAAAGAAATTAGCACCGAAAATAAATGTTACAAAATCTTTTTGTGCAGGTAACAGGAGTGTAACCTTATATGTAGGTGGAACGTGGCTGATAAACAGTTCAGTCCGAAAGGGGTAGAAGATACTGAAATTTGGTGCTATAGAAGACTCCTGAAGATTTGATGGGAAGATTGGGTAAGTAATGAAGAGGTACTGGATCCAACTGATGAGGAAAGAAATTTATCTGACAACATAACTAAAAGAAGGGACTAGCTGATAGGTCACTTCCTGAGTCGTCCTTAAGGTATCATAAACTTAATAATTAAGGCAAGTATGTGGGGGTGAAAACTGTAGAGGGAAACAAAGGGTTGACTACAGTAAGCAGGTACAAATCAACGGTAGTTGCAATAGTTATAGAGAGATGACGATGCTTCCTTGCACAGAATGGACCACTGTGGAGAGCTACATCATTCCAGTCTATGGACTGAAGATAACAGTGTAAGGCGCTTCCAGGAAATACGGCTTATGACAAATTTCAGAAAATTAGTTTCTCTTAAAATACGAGGGTGAACAGAGAAGAACAACAAGTGTTAATCAGATATCTTGCTACGCTCACTGTTCCGCTTGAAGCCTCGAGTGCGCAGCTGCAGGCATGCTCAGAATCGAGGACCTTACACAGAGGAGCATGCCTTGCTGTTAAGTGGCGAGATTAAGTTAAGAGGGTCAGTACACACGCAACAGGCACTTGATGAGGTCGCCTACGAGTCTGGACCTTCGTGTTTTGGGCAATGACCAGGGCCTTGGCCCCTGTGGGCCTGTTGCGGACATCATTCCTGTTACACTACCACTTCCCCGCCTCCACTGCTGTAGCAGAGGCACAACAGCTCTGATTGTTGGAATATGGTTTGGGTAACAGTGCAGTCACCTGTACATGCTGTCATTAATTTTGATAAATATATTGTTGTTGTAGTTGTCTTCAGTCCAATGAGTGGTTTGGTGTACCTCTCCACGCTAGTACGATCTATGCAAGTCGCATCATTACGGACAGGAAACAATCGATTTTATGGCCAAATTTGGTGTTACTTTTTGCCAAAATCGGTGTTATATTTTGCCTGATTCGTTTTTATTTTTCAGGTTAGTTAATACTTTTGCCATATTATTTTTCTGCCAAAATAGGCGTATTTTTCTACCAAATTTGGTGTTTTTTGGCAGATACAGAGTAGTTTTCTTTTGCCAAATTTGGTATCTTTTTGAAATATTCGGTGTTATTTTTTGCGAAACTTCGTGCTTTCCGGCAAATTCGATGATATTTTTGACATGTTTGGTGATACTTCTTGTGTCAAGCTACTTTCGGTGCTACTTTAGCAGTCACATGAAAGTTCGTTACGCCCGAAATAAACGATAAGTTTAAGATTATATACAAACCTCAGCACTGAGGAGATTAGAAGCCAAAATGTCATTTTAACATTCAATAACTATCAGTTACGAATATTAGTGAACTGCCATTCTCTGATTTATAACGTTTGTACGGAAAAACAACAAATTTCGCAATATCGCGTTGTTTCACTAAAAATCACTAAGTTCGTATTATCTTAAGTTTACTGTCCCTAGTCATTCTCTCTACATAACTGCTGCAGCCTACGTCTATTTGAACCTACCTTCAGTATTAGAGCCCCATCTCCCTCTACAAATGTTGACCCCTCCTTAAACTTTAATCCCCTTTCCAAATTTCTCTCCTTGGTTTTCTTCAGTGCTTACTCAGTGTATAGGCTGAATAACGTTGGGGGATAGGCTACAACCCTGCCTCACTCTCGTCTCAGCTACGTCTCCCCTTTCACGTTCTTCGAATCTTCTATCTGCAATCTAGTTCCTGTATAAGTTGCAAGTAATCCTCGTTCCTTGCATTTTATCTCTGCTACCTTCAGGGTTTAAAAGAGTGTAGCCCAGACAACAGAGCCAAACAAGTGTGCAAAATGCTATACGAGGGTGGTTGGTAAATCCGCTAAATTTCTTTGAAAGGGAAGAACACTTTTGTTTCGCCTTCATAGTTGGTAAACTTAAGTACTTCAAGGATCGTATAAAAATTTCAACAACATACAGCGTCCAGTTCATAGCTGATAGCCGGCCATTGTGACTGAGCGGTTCTAGGCGCTTCAGTCTGGAACCGCACGACCGCTATGGTCGGAGGTTCGAAACCTCTCACGGGCATGGGTGTGTGTGATGTCCTTAGGTTACTTAGGTTTAAGTAGTTATAAGTTCTAGGGGACTCATGACCTCAGATGTTAACTCCCATAGTGCTCAGAGCCATTTGAACCATAGTTGATAGCCGTCTGAATTGATCAGTGTGTCGGCTGCGATTGAAGACGAGGAAACCCGAGTTCTGTGCTGCTATTGAAGGGACCGCCACACAAATCAAAACAGAATTGGATAAAGTTCACGTGGACTCTGCACCATCGCTGAAGACCATTTACTTCTGGATTAATGAAGTTCAACATGGTAGGACACGCATCGAAGACGAAGCGCGCCTCGGCCGTTCAGTTGAGGTCACTACAAAGGAAACCATTGACAAAATCCTTGATGTGATAATAGAAGACAGCCGAATAAAAATTAGTGAGACTACTCATAGTCGACCAAAAACGCGTCCGACACAACATTTCAACACATTGTCAGGCGCTGTTTAATCGCAATCTCCAAGACCTTTTGCGCCGTTTTGTGACTGTTGATGAAACCTGGGTCCATCATTACCCATCAGAGTCAATAAGGAAGTCAAAACAATGGACGAAGGCTGGTGAAACTGCACCGAAGGAGGCAAAGACCATTTTGTCAGTTGGTAAGGCGATGGCCATTGCTTTTTGGGATTCCCAACGAGTAATCTTCATGGATTACTTGGAGAAAGGCATAACCGTGTCTGATCCCTTTTATGCTTCCTTGTTGCAGCCTTCGAAACTCGCGTTGGCTGAAAAGAGAACAAGAATGGCATGCTAAACAGTGCTCTTTCACCAGGATAATGCAGTAACTCACATATCAGCGATAACGACGAAAGTGCACGGACTGGATGTTGAATTATTTCCTCGTCCACCGTATTCATGAGACTTAGCCCCACGTGACTTCTTCCTGTTCCCTAATATGAAACTTTGGCTTCCTGGGAAAAATTTTCATCAAATGAAGTGATGGTTGGAGTCAACGAGTATTTTGTAGAGTTTGACAGAACCTATTTTTCCGATAGAATGAAAAAGCTAGAGGATCACGTAGCAAATCGTCCTCGTAAAAGATTTGCTTTTCCTTACCATATTTTTCAAATTAAGACACAGGGCCATTATCGACTCGCATGTTCCTAAATTTCTCCGGAACGCGACCCCATTTCCCCAACGTCGGCTTCTACCAGTTTTTCCACTACTCTGTAAATAATTCGTGTCAGTATTTTGGAAACACGACTTATTTGTATTGATAGTTCAGTAATATTCACACCTGTCAGCACCTGCTTCTTTGGAACTGTCATTATTACGTTAGTCTTGAAGTCTGAGATTATTCCGGCAACTTCGTATCTTGCACATCACGTGTATTGTCATAGCTGTCTTTCGATCTCGGTAATTCTGCTGGAATGACATCTAATCCGGGAGCCTTGTTTCGACTTAGGTCTTCAAATGTGTGTGAATTCGTAAGTGACCAAACTGCTTAGGTCATCGGTCCCTAGACTTACTTACTACTTGAACTAACTTATTCTAAGAACAAAACCCACACACACACACACACACACACACACACACACTCGAACCTCTGGCGGGAGGGGCCGCGCATTCCGTGACATGACGCCTTAGACCGCGCGGCCACTTGGTGGTCTGTCACATTCAGCAACGATAAGCGTCGAAATGTAATTTGTCAGAAGACTAAGTGATTGAAGAACAAGGTTGTAGTCCATAACAGAAGTATGCACTACGTTTCCACAACTCTGTTGTACAAAACTACTTTATCGGGGAACAGACAGGGAAACTGATGATAGTTGATTAGGAGAGGACTAGTTTGGTTTTAGGAGCAGTTGGGATACAGTAGACGCAATTTCAGCAGGATTGCTTGTTCTCGCAGTTTGTATTCAATTTGTGTATCGAAACGGTAATGAAGGAAGTGAATAAGTATATTGCGGTGCAAGCTGTCAATCATGTGCAGAAAATCAGCATGATACGGCTCGCTTATGACGTTACATGCTCGCCAAAAGTGAACAGTGAGTCCGCTGTTTCATGATATAGAGCGACTGCTGACGGTTATGAGTCTAACGTGGGAAAAAAAGGAGGGCACGAAGGTAATAGTGTGCCTAAAACAAAAAGAAAACGAAGGTAATAGCGTGCTTAGCGGGTAGACATAATAGGTAGCTAAATGTTAAATTTCATCTGGAGGCACTTGAAGGTGTGGGCGAATTTTGCTAGTTCGGAAACAGAATAGCATAAGAGGATGATGTAATAACAAAATTGCAAGGTTTTCACAAGGCAGAATGACTCTCTATAAAATAAAACAGCTGTTAAAATCCAGAAATATGCAGTCTGAGATCAGAATGATTGTCCGATTTGCATCGTAGCTTTGTATAGCTAGGAAACATGGACAGTTAAGAAGACAGAAGTGAATGATCAGAAGCATTTGAAGAGTGGTGTCAGACGAGATTGTTGAGAATCACGTGTCCTGATAGAGTAAGTATTACTAACTCCATCGAATCAATACAAAAAATGACCAATACAGAACATAATGAATCAGAGACAGAATCGTCAGGTTCATGATACGATACAAGTCGTTAATGAAAACAGTATTTGAAGGGATGGCGAAAGGTTGGAATCCCAGGGGCTAGACGTTAGGTAGCAAAGTGTTGACGTAGGATCCAGAAGTTACGCTGAAATGAAGACAAAAGCTGGCAAGCGCCAGGAATGCACCCAACCAACTGGATGACAAATCACGCTTATGGTTAATGACTGAAACAGCAATTTCACTGTCTTATTACATCCATTCTTTCTTTCCTTTTTAAACCTGCTGCGTCAACGTCGAGGTTCTCAGTGACGAAAAGGTAATTCTACCGGACATATACAATAGTATAAAACGATCGTGTCGTTACAAATCAACACAAGTATTCAGCACAAATGCCAAGAATCGTAATTATATATACCGGATGGAAACGTGAATCCGATCGTCTTATCCACTGTGCCTCGTCGCTCGATCTTCACTGACGTGAAAGAGATCTAATTACGACGTAGAACGTCAAAAATTTCGAAGTAACCTTTTCTTTCCAGAGTATTCCGTTAAATTCATTACACTTCTATTCCCAACCACCTTCTCTCATCATCTCCGCTCTACATCAATCCCTACTTCGCCAGACGCAGTATAGATGAAAAATTCACAAGCAATTAGAGAACTTGCATTTTTTCCCGATGAGAATCCCTGGCTGGAATTGGACGGGCAAAAATGACACGTTACGCCTGATTTATGAGAACAAATACTGACCAAATACCGAAATGTAAGACTTTTGTATTTACTAACAGGCAACTGATGTTGCAATTAAATGCTTACGTAATGTAACGCATTATTCGGATGGCAGTGATTGACTTTTGACGGTACGCACCAGTACTCCGTTGTGGTACCTCTGACGAATAAAAAAAAAAGAACCGCTGACTTATGAGGTGTGGTAGACAGAACTTTATTTTTTACCAGAAGAAATTTGTACTTTTAAAATGCTCGGAAAAGCGATGAAATAAAGATTTAAGAAGCCTAAATTGTGTCCCGGGCACTGAACACGTTACAATTCGAGCACTGCGGAATGGTATTATTTCCGTTTTATCTATGCTATCTCGCCTGCGTGACTTTGCCGTTCCTGGGCACGATCGCTTTTATGTGACTGGAAACATACCTCCAGGGAATCTAAATGATCTATTTTAAACTGTGTTGGCTACGTTCCGATTCGAGCGGCTGTCATCTTAAGTCCGAGCTAAGTGAGGTTTTCGCGCGAAATGCGCGTTTATTTTGACTTGGGCGAGTGGCATGGCACACATCGGCCAAGCAACGCAGACAACACATCGTCGCTCAAAACAAAATTCTATATGAGTTTCATATTAGTCAAACACCACTCTTTAGACAGTTACCCTATAGATTATGTTGTAGCACCAGAAAGAGCGCTCAGAATCAAAAACAACAAGAATAACGGCAACATATATTCCAGACAACGTGTGATTTCCTGCCGTGTGTCTTTGTTGCAGCATATATCGAAAAAAAATCTAAACGTTACTATCGAAATATGTAACATGTAGCAAATAGAAGAAAAAACGGGAGAACAGATACTGACGACAGTTCAGGGGAATATCTATTATCAAACTTTCCCCAGGGACCAAGATTTGTGTTTACTTACGTCGCACGCACTCCTGCGTTACCATAGCGAGCAACCGATGTGCATCAGCACGCCTGTGACGGAATGTTTTCAGACAGCAACACGACAAACTTAAGTTTTAATCCGACGGCGCAACTGAAATTAGTTAATCATGTTAACTGACCTGCAGTACAATTACAAAACTATTATCAGCCGCAAGTCACGGAGACACTCGGGATATTTGAGGGGAGTATAATTAGTATGTAAGGAGTATAGACCACATTGTTTACATTCGGTACCGGTATATAAACAAAACTGATGAAATAAAAACAATTTTTATAATGAAAATATGCGGTTTCCTTAATCCGAAAATTTCATGCTTCGCTAACTATCGTATAGTACGCATTTCGAATGAATTCACCTCGTACGCGCAGCTATCAATCTAGAAACGTTCATGACATGATTACAGGGAGGTCACAATAATACGACATTATTATAAACAAATGAACAGCTCACATTCTTTTTCATGAATTTTAGTGTAGTCGATCGCTTATTATTGCTAAACACAATACTCGCCGAAAACTATCAAACACATTTTCTTCCAAGTTCGCTCGTATCAGTGTAATACAGGTAATGAATGCCAAGTTTTTACTGTTTATAATTAAAATCAGTTTACCATATCTCACTCTGGGTTACCGACGGGTATCTATTTTGGAATTTAATTTGAGAAATGTTTCGTTAGCGACTGAAAAAAAACTCCCGTTGCAGAAAGTTCCTATCATTATTGAATAACGAGGATGAATCGGTTAACATAAACCCTAACTAAATTCAACAACACAATTTTTGTTGCACCGAGGTCTTACAACAAATTATCTTGCTCGAAACAGATGCAAGCAGTCGGCAAAACAAACGGACAACATTTTAACTCGCAAGTTTTGGCGCCACATGAGACACCTGAGATATAGCAAAAGCTTGTTTCCTTTAAATGCCGCTTAAAATACCAATAAAGAGATTAGAAACGCTAATAATACATCTTAGACTTTGGCGGAGTCTTACCACTTCTCTGCATTTTCGGAGGATATCCACTTCATTCACCAAATTCACATAACGAGCGAACCTAGCACTCTACTGCACACAACACTTGCCAATGTTTTCAAGATGCCTTTCACTGCCAGTGTGACCAACCTTCCGCTAGTAACTTTATGTCAAACCAAGTACCAGCGTAGGACCAAAACAAATGATAATCTATGAAGGATAAGAAGATGTTTACTTATCGTCATGTTTAATGACACCATCTTCACACCAAAACATAATTTTATTTGGCTGACAGGTATTGAATGAGTGCATGTATATGTTAACAATCAGCTGTTAACGCGACCTTTAGTGTTATCGACAGAAAGTAAGCTACTGTCAAATCAAAATAACGTGAAGTGGTGTTGGAACATAAAAACAAATTGTAAAATACTGTGAACAATGGAATGTAGCACTAAAGATAGATACTAATAATGTGTAGTATCGTAATAACAATTGAATATACTAGCACTGTTTTTGTTTCCCAAAAGAAAAATAAAAACAAATTGTTTTTAGCTGCTTGCCGAACGCAAAGAGACTTAATTTGTAGGATTCAGAGCTTGAACTTCTAATCGTGGCAGTGTGATTAGTGTCTATAATAATAAATTATATTATTTGAAGTACCTACCAGAGTTACATTAAAACTGAAGTTTTCAAGGAATATTAAAGTAATATTTCCAATTGTGCCTCATTTCGTCACAGTTTCACGACTTCCTGGCTATTATTTGTACAAGACAGATTTGTTTATTGGATTGTCACCTTATTATACTCGGAGTTGTTACTGTTATTAAAGACTGTACAAATATGAGACCACTTTTTCGCGATTTTCACATGACGATCGATAATTTCAATATTATTTATTACGGTATACAAAATAACTGATAAAGTTAGTCTGCACATTACTGTCACATGGCAAATATATCTGCAGATACTCTACACAAGGTTTCAATGTGATTAGGTACTCATCTTATGTAATCAGAATGTTCAATTTATCTTTCAAATAACTGTTAAAATATTTATTCTTCGGTGATTGTGCTATTTGAAGACCACAGTTAGATCTTATTGCCAGTTTTATTGTTTTTCTTTTACTTGCGTCAACCCATGACAATTGCCAGGTGAAGACTCAAAGATATGAATTCTCATACATTACTGTGCCAGCCGCACAACATGAACAGCTGAAACATTTCAAAAACCTTGATTTCTGAAAAAGGATCTCTTTTCTCTTGTGGGTAACTGATGACTGGACACCAAAAGTTATTTTGCAGTTGCATGATGGCAGCAGAGAGTCTGATTCACTACATTCATCATTATTTTTGTCCTTTTATCATGTGATGTAGAGAGAATAAATGAGGATGAAACTATAAATTAACATACATAGAAGGATATATCTGATAAGCTGACCCTAACGATACTATGTGTTGACTTTTTTCCGTAATTTAATGATGATGGTTTGGTGTATGATGTCATATGTGCTTAAACAACACACTGGCAATATTTGTTTTGTGTCTGTATCAGTTTCTGGAAAATGGATTGTGGTGACAGACTGATCTGTAGTGTGCCCCAATGTTTTAGTTAAATTGGAAGGTGGCAGTTTGGTTATGGTTGTCAAAGCAGTATTAATTGCTTCATCTTTGTACAAAGCTTTAGCAAGTTGTCAGGTTTGTAACAGTTACAAGGTACAGTTATTATTCTGAACCTAGTAGCAGTTATCAGACAAAGAAAGAGAAAAGAGTTGGTGGAAGTGGGGCAAGTATTAGAAAGGGTATACATCTGGAACCCACTTCAGTGGAAATATAAAGGATTGGAATAAGGTGGAAGATGGCAAACCATTCACAGAGGAGAGTTGGAAACCAGCATTGGAAATATAAATTTTAAAGACAGCAGTTGGTAAGTCAAGTATAAGACAAGAATGTGAGAGAAATAAGCTTAAATGATTGTAAGAGCAGAGATCGCACGCCTGTGCCCATAACATAGACGAATTGTCCCTTTGTTGATATTGATATATTATTAATATCTTCATCATAGTTTTACCTTCCTGAAATAAATAAAAGCTTTTTCTCGGCTTAAATTTATATATTTGTTTAAAATATATATGATTTATTTTTCTGTCTCGTTTGCACATTTATGTCAGCAATAGTTATCTGTTTGTGTTGTAACATTCATGTCATGTTTTTCAACATTGACTTTTACGTGCTGATTTACAGCCCCATACTATAATAGAAGATCCATCAGCAAATAATACTTGTGTAATGCCAGCTGCTACTCTTCATTTATAATATATCCATTTTTTCAGCAATCATATTTCGTTCTGAAGTAGCATTTCAGAAAGTTGAAAAAATCCTGTCGCTTGTACCATTTTTAGATATGTGTCCTTATTTTATTAAATGGAGTTTGGGGTGATGGACTAATCCGCAACATAGTCTGTGTTAAGTTGGTTGGTGATTGTTTGGCTGTGAGTTGCCGCAAACAGTGAATGTGTTCTGGCAACAAGAAAATTTTTAAAATGAATATTGCGTTGAATTGATTGTAGAGTTGCCCAATGTCTAGGTTATATTTAACATGTCACTCTGTTTGTGAAGCAACCAGTTGTATTATGACTTTTTATATCTACACTGTGAATTCCATACTTTTAATTACAATTTTTAGAATGTTTGAGGGCGTTAATAACAAAACTGTCCTCTCCTCCTCCCTCCCCCCCCTCAAACTCCCTATTTTTGTGGAGTTTATAGTCCTTTGTGTGAATGTTGGACAGCAGAGATGTCAATCTGGTTTGCTTGTGTCTCAGGTCAAAGCCAGCAGGTGGAACCCTATTTTTCAATGCTTCCACATCCACCATGTTCTTATAAGCTGTGACTTGCCAATGCATGCAATCCAAAGATACCTCTGTCCATTGGATTGAGGTACATTGGTCACTTCCAATAATTTCCACAATGTAAAATTTCTTCAGTGACCAGTGAAGTAAAGTGACATAAGTTGAGAGAGTCATCATTAGATATATAAATACTTCCAGTGTACTCCACAGAAACATTTGTGGGCTCTTGCTATTTGTGTTGTATATTACACTTACACTACATCTTCATACAAACTCTGCAAGCCACCATATGGTGCATGGTGGAGGCTAGCCTGTACCCCTATTAGTCTTTTTCTTTGCTGATTCACTCAAAAATGACTATTCCTCTGCCTGTGCCCCAATTTCTCCTGTCTTATCTTTGTGGTTCTTATGTGAAATGTACTTCGGTGGCAGTATAATCATTCTTCAGTCAGCTTCAGATGCTTCTTCTCTAAATTTTCTCAATAGTGTCCCTCCAGGGATTCTCATTTGAGTTTCTGAGATGTCTACATTATACTTGCATGTTGATCGAACCTAATGGTAACAAATGTAGGAGGCCATCTCTGAATTGCTTCAGTGTTTTCCGTCAGTTTGACCTGTTTGGAATCACACACACACACACACACACACACACACACACACACACACACACAGTTTTGTAAGTGGTCTCCTTCACAGATGACCCACACTTTCCTAAAATTCTCCCAATGAACTGAAGTCAAACAGTCACTTTCCCTACCAAAATCCTTACACACTTGTTCTGTTTCATATCACTTTGCAGCATTACATCGAGATACTTGATCAACATGACTGTGTTGGACAATGTGCCATTAATGTTGGATTTGGAAATTATTTGGTTGTTTCTCCTACTAACCTGTAGTAATTTACATTTTTCTACATTCGGAGCTAGCTTCCATTCATCACACCAACTAGAAATTTTGTCTAACTCATTTTGCAGCCTCTACAATCACTAAGTGACAATACCTGTATCACAGAATCATCAGCAAACAGTCACAGATTGCTGCTCACCATGTCTGTCAGATCGTTTATGTACATAGAGAAAAATAGCATTTCTAACACACTTCCCTAGGGCACTCCTGATGATATCCTTGTCTCTGATGAACAGTCACCTATGAGAATAACATACTGAGCTCTATTACTAAAGAAAGCTTTGAGCCACCCCCATGCCTTGAATCTATTCCATATGCTCATGCCTGTTAACAGTCTGCAGTGAGGCACCATGTTAAACACATTTTGGAGATCTAGGAATATCTTGCTTGTTTCCCTTCATCCACGGTTCGCAGGATATCATATGAGAAAAGGACAAACTGAGTTTAGCACATGTGATACTTTGTAAAACCGTTCTGATTTGTGAACAGAAGCTTTTCTGTATCAAGGAAGTTTATTATATTCAAACTTAGAGCATGTTCAAAAATTCTGTTGCAAACTGATTTTAAGGATACTGGTCTTTAAATATGCTGATCAGTTCTTTTATCTTTCTTTCATGTAAAGTTCACACTAAATAGAATTTGGATATCATCTGGACTTGGAGGCTTACTTGTTTTTAACTGTTTCAGTTGCTTTTTATGCCTGGGTTGCCTATTAGTATGTCTACACTGGGAAGGTCAATTACTATATCTGCATATCACTATGTGATTGTCAAATGATGGTATGTTTGTACATTCGTCCTGATTGAACAATTTCTTAAACACTGAAATTTAAAAGTTCTGCTTTCCTTTTGCTGTCTTCAGTTGCCATGCTAGACTGGTCAGCAAGTGGCTGGACAGAAGCGTCCAACCTACTTGGCTATTTTACGTATGACCAGAATTGTCTCGGGTATGTGGGGAGATCTTTTGCTAAGGTATGATGGTGGTAGCTGTTGTATGCTTCGTGCATCAACTTTTTTTTTTTTTTTTTTTTTTGCATACACTTGAATCTCTACTAACTTATGCCTGTCATCATGTGCTCATTTTCATGGAACCAATAGTCTTTTTTTTTTTTTTTTTTTTTTACATTTCCCGAATTTTGTTATTAAAGCATGATGGGTCTCTTCCATCCTTAATCCACGTACTTGGCACACATGAGAACACTTAGTAACTTGGAACAAACTTTACACACAATGTTAATCTATTGCAAAACTTTTTCTCGTTTATATCCCCCACAAAATGACGGAAGGAAAAAAAATATCATTTGCTACATTTTTGCTGTTCATGCAGTAAAACTTCACTATCAGGCATGAAGTTTTAATGTATTGCTTCTTTACTACTTAGTCTATTCATAACAAATTTTGCAGGCAGTATCCTTATATATCACTGAATGTACCTGCAAAATTATGTCATCATACCACGTGTAGTTCAGGAGATATTATGTTATAAACATTGAGATGCTTGAAAAACTAGCTTCTGCATAAAATGAAGTGCAAATTATGCAGACTATGTTCATCCAGTGTGTCATAATAAGAGCAATTAGCAACTTCCTTCACTCTGTCTTCAGAAGACACAGGCACTCCTGACTCAAGATTTTGCTCTGCACGTGGTCTTCAAGCAGTGTTTTCTGCAGCATTATGCCAGACAGCTGTATTATGACGCATATGTGTTGGTCACAGGTTAGGTGTCCTTCACCTGTGCAGGTGTGTTCAATGCCCACAGTTTCCATGTGTAGACAGAGGCAAACCCCCACACCACCCACAAACGAGGTCATCAAGAGAAGTTCACTGTCAGTGTAAGGGCTGGCAAGGTCCCATATGTTTCCTCCTTGTCTCTCAGGCAACATCTGTACAATATTCACCTGGGAAGTGCTGCCGGAATTACATATGTAGTTCCAGCATGGTGGGGCATGTTTCATTTATTGCATATTGAAAGACCTGCTGCCTATTTTATAAAGCAGGACATACATTTTACAATTTCTCGTGTTACAATATATTGTTCCATATTTCTAACATTTTTTCTCTTGAGCAGTAAAATAAAGAGTAACAATAATGGATTGGTAATGGAATAAAATAAACATAAATTGAGGTAAAGAAACCAGTAACAATTTAAAAAATTAAGAAGAAGGTTTCTGATGGAAGAAAGTGTCCTGCTACGTGGCTGTTCCAGGTGGGAGGGCTTCAGAACAACTCCGAGCCAGTAACAGATGGAGCAGCAATTTACTTAGGTCTAAGTACAAATGATATTAGAATGTTATTTTCAGTTTTTCATTAAATATAATGAATTAGTATACATTTTGCATATTAATTTTACTGTTGATTACTGGTAATGTTATGGCTTTTCCTGTGGGAGGGGAGCCTCGGAAGTTAGTCAAGCCTCGCCTCCCCAAGAAGTTTCATCTCAGTGTATTTCTCTAATGTATGCCATTATGAAGTTAAATTTAGCAATTATTTACATATGTTTTTATACATTTTCTATTGTTGGATAGTGTTCAATGTATGCTTTATTATTATTATTAATTATATTATTCCACGAATTCAGATTGTCTTGTTCTGAGTTTGTTGAGGCATCCGGGTCAGTGGTTGTGTTGTTGTCGGAATTGTTCCATGTGTTGTGTTGTCTTGTGGGGTGATTCCCTATTCTCCATCTCATATATTGTCATTCCTGTCTGTATGCTGTTTGGAGTGCTTGTGAAATTTTGTTGGTGATGGAGTTTAGTTCTAATGAGTCATCTGGCTGTCTCGTCCTTTGTTGTATGGCACTGTTATGCCATTGCAGTCGTATGTGTCTAAACATGCCGCAATATAATGTGATGCGTTTCACTGTGCCGATTTCTCCATAGGTGCATATGTCTGTGTCACTTAGTGCAAAAGGATGCAGATGTTGTGGGTACGGTCATTGTCCCATAATAAAGTCGACCATACCATGTGTCGGATCTATATATTTCATTTGTTCTCTGATGTTTGGGAAGAATTTGTGTACTCTGCGTTCTTTTTCTGTTGCATCCTATTCAGCCTGCCAAGTATCTTTTCACCATCCATTAAGTTGTTTCTTGCTAGTTATTTGTTTTCCTGTAGTTTCCTGTACTTTGTCCTGTTGTCCCCTCTTTCTGATATATACTTAATGTCTATTGGGTACACAGCCAGGATGACGTGTAATGCCTCTATAGTTGTTGTCCCAAATGCTCCTGATATTCTTAAAAGAATGCTTCCTGTCCACATCGTACAGTGGTTGTGTGTGTTGTGAGACAGAGATGATGGGCCCATGTGCTGGCTGCAAAACTCAGAATGGACTCAAACAAGGCGATATGGTAGGTACGTATCATCTGTAGTGGTAGTACAAACTGTGCAGTGTTGAGTCGTGTTGTCTGTCACAAGTTTTGTGTGGTATTTGAATGAAAGTTTTCCGTTAGCATTTGAATGAAAGTTTTCCGTTAGCATATACTCCGAGGTACATTGTTGTAAGTTTTCGTTGTATGGTGATATTGTCAAGTCTGATTGTTGGGTTTCTTTGTAATGCTCCCTTTAGCAGTAGGTAGAGAGCTTTGTTGGCTGCTGTTTGAAGTTTTTTGTTGTTGCACCAGATATTTACTTTTTGTAGTACGTGTGTTGCCTTTAGTTGTAGATTTGCTCTTGAGTTGGCTGATGTAATTACCATTATGTCATATGCATATGCAGTTACTTCTGTTACCCTGTTGTCCTCATGAAGAGTGTTTAAAAGAGGTTCTGTAGTGATGTCCCAGAATATGGGACCACAATAGACCCCTTTGGGCACCCTTTCGTAATTCTTTTGACAACCCTTTGTTGACCTGCATGCCATTCTATAACTTATTGTTGCAGTAGTCTGGGAGACTGTAATATAATGATGTGGGTATCGGCATTTCCCTAAATCTTGCAAATAGTGCAGACCACCAGAGGTTATCAAAGGCACTGGCTATATTGATTAGGATTACAAGTGCAGATTTGTCTTGTGACGTTTGTATGATTTGCAGTGCATTGTTAATGGCTTCATCTATAGATTTTTGTGGTCTTAACCCGAACTAATGCAGACCAAGGCCGAAGAGCTGTCTGTGCAGACTGGAGTCTGTCGCACAACAGTCACACCTGAATCTAAGCCAACATGTTTATCAAGCAAATTGGTTTGTGTGTCTTTGGATCTGTCGGGTCTCTGTCCTCAGTCTTCTTGTTGATTACTGCATCTGCAGGTTTCCCGTTGTGGGTATCTAGTGTTGTTGTAAAGCATAATTCAGTAATTTGGTCAGAAATGGTGTGATGTGTGGCGCTGCATTCCTGACAATTTCTAGGTCAGTTCCATCGAGCCTTGGAGCTTTTTTGGGTTTGAGTTTTTTAGCTGCCAGGGCAACTTCCTCCTAAGCAAAGGGGATAACTACTTGGTCAGTAGCATAGTTAATTTCAATTAGTCGGCGGAGACTGACATGTTGTTGTCGGTCCGTTTGGTCATCATCCAGGAGAAGCTTTTGAAGAAGGTATTCTGCAGAGCAATCAGGATGTCTCAGTGTCAACATTACAAGTGGTGTTTTGATTTTCTCAGTCTGCAGTTTGTACGGTTATTTTCAAGCTAAAGTTGTCCTAGTGCTCCTGTCTTGTCTTGCTCAGTTCAGTTTTATACCTGTCTTTAGTGTCATGATAGATTTGTAGTCTAATTTCTCATTCCCATCCCATTTTTGACCTTCGATAGTGTCGTCTTTTGTCTCCTGAGTCTTTCCGGAATCTGATCAGCATTGTGGACTGTGGGATTTCCTATTTGCATCCTTCTTTTGTATCTGGCATGGCTTTTTGTAATGTATGTATCAGTGTGTAAACTCTGAAATCGATACTACCATGTGTGGTATAGAGGCATGAGTTATTGATCTCCTCTCCCAGAGTTTGCCAGATTGCTTTGCGTAGCAGCAACCGTGGATGCTGTGTTGTATGTGTGTTTGTGTCAGTAGTTGTTACTGCGTGTGTGACCACAATGTGTGACTTTGTCTAGGACATGCCAGTTTAGAATGTGTGCGACTGATTTTTTATTTGTGAGAGTAATCTCAATGTTACTGGTTCCACCTGCATATCGTCAGAAGGTCAGTAGTTGTCGTGCTCTATTCAGTACAAAAAGGTTACATTCGTTTATTGTGTGTACAACATTCTGCCTTCTGACTTTCATTCTGACAGCATATCAGAAGGTTGAGCATGCATTGATGTCGGTGTGTATCAATAAGCTTCTGCCTCGTGTAAATGTATTATCCCTCTTACTTTATTTGTGAAAGGTTCTTTTTCAAGTGAGTACTGAGCATACGTAGAAGAGATTACCCAGTGTTCCATGCCTAGTGAGAGTTCTATTGTACTATTTCAAGCCATTGACTCAAAGTATAGGAGACTCGCCAAAACACAAAAACGGTTTACAATTTTCCTTATAATACCAGTAATATAGTACACAATACTGAATAATTACTTAATTAAGCAATTAATAATTTTTCTTCATAAGTAACAAACTATTAAGATTAAGAATCTTAAGTACTTGCTCTCTCCTGCTCAAATTTTCAGGTTGTCATTTATGAATTCTTCTACTGAATAGTAACATTTCTGCACTAGTTTCTCATATAAGGATTTTCCAGTGTTTCTAAATTTATGCTGAGCAATTATCTTCCTTTCACTTTGTTATAAATTTTCGTACCCATATAATGTGGAGTTTGAGCATTAAGTTTTAAATGGTGGGTGTGCAGCATAAAATTATTTTGATTTCTGGCATTGTAATCGCGTTGAAAATGATTTGCTAGAAATAAATCAGGGATACTGTGTACAAAGATAATCAGCTCATATATGTGTAGTGAGGGAACACATAGTATACTAGATTTTTTAGGAGTGGGCAACATGATTTTCTTCACCCTATATTGTGCATATTTCTAATGATGGTTTCCTGAAGTTTTAGTATTCAACACATATGGTTTGAGTTACCGCAAAATACAATTCCATACCATATTACTGACTCAGAGCAGCTGTGATATACTACTTTTCTCATGCCCATACTGGTAGCATTGTACAATACATGATGCTTCGTTTGTCGTTGTTTCTATCTGTTGTATGTGTACCTTCATCTAGTTTTGTTTGAGCCAAGTATTTCTCCTTGCTTGTGAGTGTATTTGATGTGGGTGATATGCTGTCTGCTTATATTCCTACAGTATAGTGGCTGTGCTTGCCTTTTGTTCTTGTGTTAGGTTTGTTTTGCTGTTTGGTGTTTTTGAGATCTTGTTGTCTTCATTGATGGCATTTGTGTGTAATTTGACTGTTGATGTATCTTGTGTGCCGTGTTGGTCATTTTTGTTTTCTGTCTTTAGTGTATCTGGACTGTGTATGCTGCCTTTGTATATAAAACATATTGGTTTTATTTTGTTTTTACATTTTGTCATGTCATACTCGTTTTTGTTTTCCACATTTTCAAATTGTGTGCTAGTGGTCTGTGTACTCCTTTGACTCATTTGATCTTTCTCATTGTTATGCGGATGTGTTGCGTGTGTACTACTACGGCGTCATATGTCATTCTTTGTGTGACTCGGATGCATCTTACTTTTGTTTTGTCTCTCCATTTTGTGTAAATTGCTATGTGTTACTTGATTTACACTATCATCTACTTCCTCAGCTCTAAACAGTGTTACATAATGGAATATTGCCCACTGAAAGAGTTCATGTTTGATTTGCCTATCTAAGTAATAGTCCATGGCTCCTTGTGTGCATGCATCATTAATGTAATCTGTGATCTGAAAGTATTTTTCTTCTACGAAGTTACTCATAAGGAAAAGTGAGTCTTCATTGTGCTCAGAGTCTGTTGTTTGTGATAGACCTAAGTGTTGTCTCCAGGCTACTGTGCACATCCATCCTCTTCTTTTTGTGGTGGGTGACATATATTTCCTCCCATAGCTGTTGTGGACTGTCTCAGTAATGGCAGGGTCGGATGTTGCCCCATCTGTTTCATATTTTGTTATATTATTAAACATTTTATAGTGAGTCATAGTCAGTTCTTTCTATTGGTCTCTCATACATTTGTCTGTATGTAGGGGAATCTGGTCCACAGGCTTTATTGCATGTTCTTCTGTGGTGTTTGCATGGTATACAGCCTATAGTGATATCTTCTGTGCAGTCAGCCGTTTTGTTTCCAGGCTTTGCACATTTACTTCACACTTGTTCTTTGTCACACCGTTCTTTTGGGTGACCATACCCCAACAGTTGAAGCATTTCTGAACCATCACAAACTCTTTAATACTAAGTGATTCAAACTGTATTCAAATTCTGTCGCTTTGTAATAATTTCTGGTGAACTCTTGGACTGATTTCAATTACGTTATTTCGTGTTTGTTTTCCCCTTGGACCAGTTTTGAACTTCATTGTTACCTCTTCTATGAATTGTTCTTTAGACATATGGTTGCTAAGATTAATTTTGTGCAGTTCCTCCAAGAATTTATCATCCAGCAAGGTTGTATGAATGTTACACACTGCCAAGAGCGGACACAACTGGCGCGGTTCTTCACACTTGATGTGTTTTAAATTTCTGTTTTTGCTATAAGTTTTCTTTTGTCTTCCAGAGTTTCTCTTTCCAAAATTACTTTATTGACTGTTGTTCTGATTACTTTGACCTCAGTTTTGTCGTCTCTTGGATTTGAGAACTTGGTAATCATGTGTCTAATTGTGTTTGCATTTTGGTTACTTCCATATTTGAAGAACAGTATGCTGGTTTGTTTTGCTTTAGTCTGTAGTGCTTTTCTCTACCTTGCTTTTTTGTTTTCATACATTAGCTGTTGCAGTGACTGTGACAAATGACAGAGCAAGAGGTTTGGTTTCTGTACGCAATTTATTATTTTCAGCTTTTACTTCTGCTATTTCGGCCTCCAGACACTGTGTACGATCTAGTGCATCAGGGTCTTTTGCAGTGGCTAGTTCTGTCTGTAACCGGTCATTTTCTGTTCACAGTTCTTCATTCTGTCCATAAAGTTTCACCTGTCCTCATATTTTGTTCTTAATTGGTGCGGTTATAACTGATGACTCTCTCTTGTCTTTAAGTGTTGTCTATAACTCTGTTAGTATCTCGTCTACAGCCGCCTTCATTCACGTTTCTCTGCTTCTTCCTTTAGGTGTAAGATCCCCCAAGAGTGTCTTCATGTCGGGGTATCATCTAGAGTTTTCCTGTGGCCTCCAGTGGGGGTACAATTCACATCGGTGATGTTCCCAGCTGCAGATGTCAGCTTTGCCAATTTTCGTCTCTCCTCATGTTCATGTTGTTAACACAAACAAGGAGCTACTGGTCGCTTCGGCACCAAGTGCACACGTCCTATGTATTTCTCATTGTGAGATTTTAGGAGATTGCTGCAGGTTTCCATTGGTAAAGGTTTGTTATTACATTTTGGTAACAGCTACATTACTTAAAACAGTCTCCATATACACTGAAGAACCAAAGAAACTGGCATAGGCATGCATATTCAAATACAGAGGTATGTAAACAAGCAGAATACGGCACTGCAGTTGGCAATGCCCATCTAAGACAACAACGGTCTGGTGCAGTTGTTACATCGGTTTCTGCTGCTACAATGGCATGTTATCAAGATTTAAGTGGGTTTGAACATGGTCTTATAGTCAGTGTGCAAGTGATTGCAAACAGCATCTCCGAGGTAGCAATGAAGTGGGGATTTTCCCGTACGACCATTTCATGAGTGTATCGTGAATATCAGGAATCCAGTAAACGTCAAATCTCCAACACTGCTGCAACTGGAAAAAGATCCTGCAAGAATGGAACCAATGATGACTGAAGAAAATCGTTCAATGTAACAGAAGTGCAACCCTTCTGCAAATTGCTGCAGATTTCACTGCTGGGCCATCAACAAATGTCAGTGTGTGAACCATTCAACAAAACATCATTGACATGGGCTTTCTGAGTCGAAGGCCCACTCGTGTACCCTAGATGACTGCATGACAGAAAGCCTCTACTCTTCACATGGGCCCGTCAACACTAACATTGGACTGTTGATGACTGGAACATGTTTCCTGGTCGGACGAGTCTCGTTTGAAATTGTTTTGAGCACTCGTTTGAAATTGTTTTGAGCAGATTGACATGTATGGGTATGGAGGCAACCTCATGTATCCATGGACCTTGCATGTCAGCAGAGGACTGTTCAAGCAGGTTGAGGCTCCGTAATGGTGTGGGGCAGTTGGAGTGATATGGGACTCCTGGTACATCTAGATACGACTCTGACAGGTGAAACGTACGTAAGCATCCTGTCTGATCACCTACATCCATTCATGTGGACTGTGCAATCTGGACTTGGGAAATTCCAACAGGACAATGTGACACCCCACATCTCCAGAATTTGTACAGAGTGGCTCCGGGAACACTTCTGCTGGCCACCAAACTCCCAAGACATGAACATGATTGAGAGTATCTGGAGTGTCTTGTAACATGCTGTTTAGAAGAGATCTCCATCCCCCCCCTCCCCCCCCCCTATTACTCTTATGCAGTTATGGACAGCCCTGCAGGATTCATGGTGTCAGTTCCCTCCAGTACTACTTCAGACATTAGTCGAGTCCATGCTATATCATGTTGCGGCGCTTATGTGTGCTTGCTGGGGCCCTAAACAATATTAGGCAGGTGTACCAGTTTCTTTGGCTCTTCAGTGTAGTTATAAATTACCACGCCCTCAATGTTTTTCACAGTCACTAAAAGACAGTCTATTTCTAGTTTGCCTGTAGCATAAAACCATATCGCTTAGGGCAAAAACTAGTCACAAACTAGTTGGATGACACTTTGTGGCCTGCTTTGCATGTTGTTACTCACATGCACATGTCAACACTGTTACTGCTGACACGTCTGCTGTTTCTGCTGTTGCTAACATCACAGGCCACATGCGCCACAGAATCGATGTCCTCAGTGGCCAGTGGTGTTGGCTGGTACGCTGGTGCTGCTGCTGATTTAGGCTCGCTGACGTTTCGCAATCCAAAGCAATGCTCCATGCTATGAGCCGGGCCACGAGGAAGCACAAAAAGTATTTACACATCTTTTGTGACCACAATTTTATCTGTACAGGTCGCACTCACTCACAGTGGTACTGATGGCACTACCTACACTCGCTAACCGAATGCGATCGTTAGTGGATCCCGTTTTCCACCGTAAATGGGTAGTACAACTGGAGTGGACATTAACCCATTAACAACACGGCGACCAAGATACTGCACCCCACACACACTTCATTCAAACTGTCAGACCACATATTGGATGTATGTTTGGGGATCAATGGATTGGTTGAGGTCACTATTCAAGGCAACCTTGATTGCTTGACATCAAGTAATTGGCCTTCCACCTGTGGGGCCATCCTAAGAATGCGGTGTAGTCACTGGACAATGTAGTGGTGAGGCTACATGCAGCGTGTGGGCTAGTTTGCACCATGCCCGATTATCTTTGAGCGAGTGCGGGAGTCACTGATACCCAGATGTCAGGCATGCTATGATGCTGGAGGCAGACAATTTGAGCACATACTGTAATTGTATTTAATTCGTAAGTGGCGAAAGCATTGTTGCAAGGAGTACCCACGATTCAGTAAACCAAGAGTCTCAATTGCAATGGAACATTTAATTTTTAACATTTGTTTCACATGTTCTTTACTTTGTACAATGTATTTAATTTCCTGTACCAATGGAATAAATGGTAATGTACATTCTTTATTGCCACACGTTCCAGTGGAGTAGACGGTGATGGCTGCTGCGGAGGCCAAGACTCGTCTCTGTAATTTCGATGCTGTTGTTCTCTGTCTGTTACACCCTGTATACTATATCACAAAACTTGGAGATTGCATAGAGTGTCCTGGGAGACAATACACTGTGGAAAAAGAAGCCCATGTCCAACACCATCAGCCACGATGGCAACAGAGCACCGCATTCGTTGGAGCCAAGGCTTGTCTGTGCAGCAGCTAGTTTCGTCTGCTCCATTGGCGATCATGGCAGTCTGTCACAATCACCGAATATTAAAAACCACAGATCTCAACCTGCCCTCAGCCTCTTCCTATTCAACATCATGTTTGCTGCCGGAGGGTGGGGCTGGAATGGATGCCTGGTGGAGGGCATTGGTGCCTATAACTTAATACACACTGTAACATCGTTGGATAACCTCTCCGGTCATGAGTTCGTATTCCCACTTTGTTCCTCACAATACCAACACCCCCTCAAAGTTTGTCAATGTAAATTTGAAGCACCCTATATGTGCGTAGTGTATATTCTGTTAGACATGTGCTCATATTGGTTTTGTTTCGCTGCCATTTCTGGACAGTATCTCACTTGAATGCCCTCTTTGCCACTTCTAACATCTGAGATTTTGAAATCTCATTCACTGCTGGCATTTGTTTGTTGAACTGTATTCTATTATGCCTTGCATGTCCTTTCCTTGTAAAGTTCAAATTTCTGTGTCCTTTTCTCTCTTTCGATTGAGGAAAGACATATCATATCACAAAAGCTACTGCAAGCATCTGTTAGATCTATTACTTGTGGGCTTTATTATCCTTCTTGAGATTATGATTGTCTCAACAGCTGGATAAGCATTGGATTTTTATGCATATCCTGTGTTGTGCAGTTTTAATACGGTTTGCACTGGAAGTTACGATATATGTACTTCATTTGCCACAGTGATGTTATGCTAGTGTGCTCTACAACAGACATATATTTGTGTTGATGACTGCCAAAAGACATGACGTCATATACCAGCAGTATGCCTGAAGGATCGGCAACCCTCGGGTGGAGAGGCATCGCATACATACATATCTCCAAGGCGGCATCTCGCAGGACTTGGCCAACGACAACAGTCATATTGAAACAGGGAGATGGTGGGGAAAATGTCACCAGAGGTCCTCCTCACTGGGGATGTATTGTGCTCCGCTGAGTTATTTGCGCGGAAATACACTCCTGGAAATTGAAATAAGGACACCGTGAATTCATTGTCCCAGGAAGGGGAAACTTTATTGACACATTCCTGGGGTCAGATACATCACATGATCACACTGACAGAACCACAGGCACATAGACACAGGCAACAGAGCATGCTCAATGTCGGCACTAGTACAGTGTATATCCACCTTTCGCAGCAATGCAGGCTGCTATTCTCCCATGGAGACGATCGTAGAGATGCTGGATGTAGTCCTGTGGAACGGCTTGCCATGCCATTTCCACCTGGTGTCTCAGTTGGACCAGCGTTCGTGCTGGACGTGCAGACCGCGTGAGACGATGCTTCATCCAGTCCCAAACATGCTCAATGGGGGACAGATCCGGAGATCTTGCTGGCCAGGGTAGTTGACTTACACCTAGAGCACGTTCGGTGGCATTGTCCTGTTGGAACAGCAAGTTCCCTTGCTGGTCTAGGAATGGTAGAACGATGGGTTCGAATGACGGTTTGGATGTACCGTGCACTATTCAGTGTCCCCTCGACGATCACCAGAGGTGTACGGCCAGTGTAGGAGATCGCTCCCCACACCATGATGCCGGGTGTTGGCCCTGTGTGCCTCGGTCGTATGCAGTCCTGATTGTGGTGCTCACCTGCACGGCGCCAAACATGCATACGACCATCATTGGCACCAAGGCAGAAGCGACTCTCATCGCTGAAGACGACACATCTCCATTCGTCCCTCCATTCACGCCTGCCGCGACACCACTGGAGGCAGGCTGCACCATGTTGGGGCATGAGCGGAAGACGGCCTAACGGTGTGCGGGACCGTAGCCCAGCTTCATGGAGACGGTTGCGAATGGTCCTCGCCGATACCCCAGGAGCAACAGTGTCCCTAATTTGCTGGGAAGTGGCGGTGCGGTCCCCTACGGCACTGCGTAGGATCCTACGGCCTTGGCGTGCATCCGTGTGTCGCTGCGGTCCGGTCCCAGGTCGACGGGCACGTGCACCTTCCGCCGACCACTGGCGACAACATCGATGTACTGTGGAGACCTCACGCCCCACGTGTTGAGCAATTCGGCGGTACGTCCACCCGGCCTCCCGCATGCCCACTATACGCCCTCGCTCAAAGTCCGTCAACTGCACATACGGTTCACGTCCACACTGTTGCGGCATGCTACCAGTGTTAAAGACTGCGATGGAGCTCCGTATGCTATGGCAAACTGGCTCACACTGACGGCAGCGGTGCACAAATGCTGTGCAGCTAGCGCCATTCGACGGCCAACACCGCGGTTCCTGGTGTGTCCACTGTGCCGTGCGTGTGATCATTGCTTGTACAGCCCTCTCGCAGTGTCCGAAGCAAGTATGGTGGATCTGACACACCAGTGTCAATGTGTTCTTTTTTCCATTTCCAGGAGTGTAGATCCACAAGTGCACCTCTGTGCAACGGCTATTTATAACAGCGCTGTTCCACTCTTCGGCAGTTCTCTGACAATGCTTTGGACCACCTCAAGTGACTTTCAGTCACAGCCTGGTAGGAGCCACCACTGCAAGACTTTGAACCTCTCCAACGTCACCCCCAAGAAGTATCTTCGGCCTGCTTCTGCCAAGTACACTGTACTTCCTTCCTGTGGGAAACTACGTTAGTTAGTCTCTATGTCCTTTCATCTTAATTCCCTTTGTTGTTTTCCAGGGGCCCACCTGATAGTAGTCGAAGGGAGTTTTGTATTAATTTTTGTGAGAACAATTTTTTGTTTTGCCAGTTTCTGTTGTTTTGTTAATAAAACGTTCCCTTTTTGATCTGGAGTGTGTCTCTTAGGCATCTCACTATCAGACATATAGCAGTAAATATTCCTCTAGCAAATTCTGTTTAAAACAGCAGAGCAAAACAGCACAGTGCCAAAGAATCATTGTTTTCCTAAGACACCTCTGAAAAATTACATGAAGTTTTCTTCACGGAAACCATTATTTTAATTATATTGAGACAGTGATTCATTTCCAGTGATAGTACTTTTGACAATGGGTCACACATACTTCACTCCCCTTCACCACAAAAAAGGCGTTTGCCAGTTGAGAACCCCGAGTTGAACAAAATGGCGACTAATAAATAAATTGTTGGAATGATAATTGATCTATACTGACTAAGTTAGAAAGAGACTAATGGGGCTGGTATAACAATTTGCTTTGCAGTTTAAGTAAATTATTTTAGCCCAGAAAATGTGTAGTGGTACTATTGTATAGAAGCAGCAATAGATAACGGTTAGAATCTGTAAAACCCATTCTTCTCTCGTGGTTACCATTCATTCTTGATCTGTATTGTGAACTGTATTTCTCTGTATGATGTACCATTGCTTTTATGGTGTCCTCATTGAGTGCGCATTGAAGGACCCGAAATCATTAATTGTAGTGTGCACCTTTAGTATTGTAAGAAGTAGTACCTAGGGCTCTGATGTTCACTGCCGAGCCATTGCTGAAGTTAAGGTTTCTCTGATGAACATTCTTCATTGAATTTGAAGTAAAATAGTTCAGATGCTACTTTCAACTACAGTTTTCATACAGTGCTGATTCAGCACTTAGGAGTGAAGACAGACGATAAATGTGTGATGCTAGTAAACAACATTAGCTTTTTTCTAACTCTTCCTTTTATTCGTTTTTGTTTCATCTTGGTTTTGTTCGTTTCCAGTCCATCTAGCATATCTTAATCATCCAAGCCTTTATTTCCTTTCACTCTGTTGTATTGTTGCTAGTAACTAAGTCTTATGAGCACTTTTTTAGGACAGATCTTTTGCTTTAATGGTGAAGAAACATCTTAAACTATTATAGTGGGACATTAACTTTCAAAAATCCTGTAAACTAAACAGTTCTTGCAAATAATAAACAAACAAATTTTTATTTATTTATTTTGTTTATAATTTCAAAGCAACTATCTGTTTGAGCTGTTGGGACTTTTATTTATGCTGAACTAAGCCACCAGAGATTGTGCTGGCCTGGGGCTTTTATTTATGTTGAACTGAACAACCATAGGTATGCCAAGTAGTTTCTCACTCTATTTTACCTTGTCACTTTTGGCTTCTGGCAGAATACAACAGAAACATGATTATATATGTAGGAAATTGCTTAGGCTACTATCATCACAGACACAATCAATTTTGTAGAAAATTATTGTGTAATAAGGACCCAGTTCAAGGTTGGAAACAGCCATATACTATTTCACTACAACAGTCTGTTCCTTAGTAATGCAAACAGGTTCATTTCTCTGTGGCAAGGTAGTGTGTCAGAAGGGTTGGGGAAATTTTAATACAACATTGAAGTATAGTGGTAAGCCTGCTGAAAGCAGATAACTTTGTTTTTATTAATGATGATGTAAATAAAATAGAAAGAAACTTCCACATGGGGCAAATATATTAAAAACAAAGATTCCAAGACTTACCAAGCGGGAAAGCGCCGGCAGACAGGCACAATGAACAAAACACACAAACACACACACAGAATTACTAGCTTTCGAAACCGATGGTTGCTTCTTCAGGAAGGAGAGGGAAAGACGAAAGGTTGTGGGTTTTAAGGGAGAGGGTAAGGAGTCATTCCAATCCCGGGAGCGGAAAGACTTCCCTTAGGGGGGAAAAAAAGGACAGGTGTACACTCGCGCGCGCACGCACACACACACACACACACACACACACACACACACACACACACACACACACACATATCCATCCGCACATACACAGACACAAGCAGACATATTTAAAGGCAAAGAGTAAGGGCAGAGATGTCAGTCGAGGCAGAAGTACAGAGGCAAAGAAGTTGTTGAAAGACAGGTGAGGTATGAGCGGCGGCAACTTGAAATTAGCGGAGGTTGAGGCCTGGCGGATATCGAGAAAAGAGGATATATTGAAGGGCGAGTTCCCATCTCCGGAGTTCGGATAAGTTGGTGTTGGTGGGAAGTATCCAGATAACTCGGGCGGTGTAACACTGTGCCAAGATGTGCTGGCCATGCACCAAGGCATGTTTAGCCACAGGATGATCCTCATTACCAACAAACACTGTCTGCCTGTGTCCATTCATGCGAATGGACAGTTTGTTGCTGGTCATTCCCACATAGAAAGCGTCACAGTGCAGGCAGGTCAGTTGGTAAATAATGTGGGTGCTTTCACACGTGGCTCTCCCTTTGATCGTGTACACCTTCCGGGTTACAGGACTGGAGTAGGTGGTGGTGGGAGGGTGCATAGGACAGGTTTTACACCGGGGGCGGTTGCAAGGGTAGGAGCCAGAGGGTAGGGAAGGTGGTTTGGGGATTTCATAGGGATATGTCAACCTCACAACATCCCTACAACGACCCCATTAAATTTTATTTACATTCCCTCCGCAAACATGCCTTCACCCTAGCCAGATTACGCCCCCATATTTTATTTACTCAGGCTTGTCTGACATTTGGCATTACTCCCAAAGGCCTCACACTTAAAGTTCCCATCTCTGGCTGCAATCCTTCTTTCCGTCAGTCCTTATACCAGTTCCAAACAGCGCAATCCATAGCCCTCACCCGCCTAATCCTTCACCTATACATCGACTCGGCCAATGAACACACCCATCAATAGCATCCTCCTACAGGCCAACCGCAAATTAGAACAGCATGCCACCCTCCACCTCAAAAAACTATCCAATCTCCTGGTTTCCCACCTCCGGAAAGGCAACTCACTCACCCTCCACAACCTTTCTAACAAACCTCAACCTCCTCTCATTGCACACAGACCCAGTCTCTCCCATCTACTCAATCTCCCACTTCCAGCTCCACTCCCCCCAACACCTCAAAATTCTAGTGAACACAATCTGGAACTACAACACCCCAATTCAGTAGTTAACCTTTCCTCCAAACCCCTATCCCAATCAGAAACCTCTGTCCTATCCAAAGGCCTCACCTTCAGCCCCACTCCCAGGTTCAACCAAACTGCCCTTGTCAAAGATTTACTGTCCTACACTCGTAGTCTCTGCTGGAAATATCACTTTGCCACGAAGAAAAATAATCCTGATCCCACTCCTAATGATCCAACTCCCCAAGACACTATCCAAATTGAACCCTGCCTGCAACAGTTCCATCCTCCATCACAGCGGGACCCACCTCCTCTTCCTCAAAATCACCCTCTCCAAACCTTCCAGGAATTTCTCACTTCCAGCCTTGCCTCTCAATCTTTCTTGAAAAACCTTAATCCTACTCCCAACATCACCACAGCCGAAGCCCAGGCTATCCGTGATCTGAAAGCTGACCGATCCATCATCATTCTTCCGGCTGACAAGGGTTCCACGACCGTGGTACTTGATCGTCGGGAGTATGTGGCTGAGGGACTGCGTCAGCTTTCAGACAACTCTACATACAAAGTTTGCCAAGGTAATCCCATTCCTGATGTCCAGGCGGAGCTTCAAGGAATCCTCAGAACCTTAGGCCCCCTACAAAACCTTTCACCTGACTCCATCAAACTCCCGACCCCACCGACACCTCGCACTCCTACCTTCTACCTACTTCCTAAAATTCACAAACCCAAACATCCTGGCCGCCCCATTGTAGCTGGTTACCAAGCCCCCACAGAACGTATCTCTGCCTACGTAGATCAACACCTTCAACCCATTACATGCAGTCTGCCATCCTTCATCAAAGACACCAACCACTTTCTCGAACGCCTGGAATCCGTACCCAGTCTGTTACCCCCAGAATCCATCCTTGTAACCATTGATGCCACTTCCCTATACACGAATATCCCGCACGTCCAGGGCCTCGCTGCAATGGAGCACTTCCTTTCACGCCGATCACCTGCCACCCTACCTAAAACCTCTTTCCTCGTCACCGTAGCCAGCTTCATCCTGACCCACAACTTTTTCACTTTTGAAGGCCAGACATACCAACAAATAAAGGGAACAGCCATGGGTACCAGGATGGCCCCCTCGTATGCCAACCTATTTATGGGTCGCTTAGAGGAAGCCTTCTTGGTTACCCAAGCCTGCCAACCCAAAGTTTGGTACAGATTTATTGATGACATCTTCATGATCTGGACTCACAGTGAAGAACAACTCCAGAATTTCCTCTCCACCCTCAACTCCTTTGGTTCCATCAGATTCACCTGGTCCTACTCCAAATCCCATGCCACTTTCCAGACGTTGACCTCCATCTGTCCAATGGCCAGCTTCACACATCCGTCCACATCAAACCCACCAACAAGGAACTGTACCTCCATTATGACAGCTGCAACTCATTCCATATCAAACGGTCCCTTCCCTACAGCCTAGGCCTTCGTGGCAAACGAATCTGCTCCAGTCCTGAATCCCTCGGCCATTACACCAACAACCTGAAAACAGCTTTCGCATCCCGCAACTACCCTCCCGACCTGGTACAGAAGCAGATAACCAGAGCCACTTCCTCATCCCCTCAAACCCAGAACCTCTCACAGAAGAACCCCAAAAGTGCCCCACTTGTGACAGAATACTTCCCGGGACTGGATCAGACCTTGAATGTGGCTCTCCAGCAGGGATACGACTTCCTAAAATCCTGCCCCGAAATGAGATCCATCCTTCATGAAATCATCCCCACTCCACCAAGAGTGTCTTTCCGCCATCCACATAACCTTCGTAACCTCTTGGTTCATCCCTATGAAATCCCCAAACCACCTTCCCTACCCTCTGGCTCCTACCCTTGCAACTGCCCCCGGTGTAAAACCTGTCTTATGCACCCTCCCACCACCACCTACTCCAGTCCTGTAACCCAGAAGGTGTACACGATCAAAGGGAGAGCCACGTGTGAAAGCACCCACGTGATTTACCAACTGACCTGCCTACACTGTGACGCTTTCTATGTGGGAATGACCAGCAACAAACTGTCCATTCGAATGAATGGACACAGGCAGACAGTGTTTGTTGGTAATGAGGATCACCCTGTGGCTAAACATGCCTTGGTGCACGGCCAGCACATCTTGGCACAGTGTTACACCATCCGAGTTATCTGGATACTTCCCACCAACACCAACCTATCCGAACTCCGGAGATGGGAACTCGCCCTTCAGTATATCCTCTCTTCTCGATATCCGCCAGGCCTCAACCTCCGCTAATTTCAAGTTGCCGCCGCTCATACCTCACCTGTCTTTCAACAACTTCTTTGCCTCTGTACTTCCGCCTCGACTGACATCTCTGCCCTTACTCTTTGCCTTTAAATATGTCTGCTTGTGTCTGCATATGTGTGTGTGTGTGTGTGTGTGTGTGTGTGTGTGTGTGTGTGTGTGTGTGTGCGTGCGCGCGAGTGTACACGTATCCTTTTTTTCCTCCCAAGGGAAGTCTTTCCGCTCCCGGCATTGGAATGACTCCTTACCCTCTCCCTTAAAACCCACAACCTTTCGTCTTTCCCTCTCCTTCCTGAAGAAGCAACCATCGGTTGCAAAAGCTAGTAATTCTGTGTGTGTGTTTGTGTGTTTTGTTCATTGTGCCTGTCTGCCAGCACTTTCCCGCTTGGTAAGTCTTGGAATCTTTGTTTTTAATAACTTTGTTTTTATTTTTTCAGTAAATTTATATGTATTTCTGTTTGTCCAACTAGTTTCAGAACTGAGGGAGGCAAATAATTGAAGATAATATTAGTCACAACCACATGTAACTTTATGGAATTTCATTCTAAGATTATAATTTGAACACTTATATGTGTCAGTATATATTGAGGAGTACAATTTTACAGTGAATATACTTAACAGTTACTTATTTAGATAATGCATATTACATATTATACCATGTGTTGTGACTGGTTCAAAAATTGTCTTTAATAATTGGAATCCAAACATTCAACATCAGGTTCCTGCTTGCCAGTTGTCATAAGTATTTTCTCTGTGAATCATTAAATAAAAACTTTTACTTGTATTTTGTCTTTATTGTAATTTACATCATTTATTTAGAAACATTACAAAATATGTACATATATGATTGTTTAGTACATTATTAATACATGATATACATAATATACACATTGTGTACTAATACACCTGTTTACAAAGGCACATAATCTTTGGAATCTTTGAGAAATAAAACAATAATATCTGTTTGGCACTTACAAACTATACTACTTCATTGATTAACAGTCTTGAATGGTAAGGTATCACTGTGAAATAACGAAAGATCATCCAGAAATAAAATATATGATTTTCAGAGTTCACAGAGATTTGTCTATAAAAGGAAAATGAGTGGCTAGTTATGCTTAAAGCATCTGGTCACTTTTTCACTCGTTTATTTAACTACACAGAGAATGTGAAGTGATTGGAAAATTAAGTGGTCTGTGTAATTTCTATCAGTATACATGGCGAAGAAAAAGTAATACTGATGGACAGTTTATTTATGATTATACAGGTGTGTCATAATCTCAGATATGAAGAGATACCATATGTAATGGTACTCAGTAAATCAATATGTTTGCGGTGGTGGTGGTTGTTGGGATGTTTAAGGGGGACTAAACAGCTAAGGTTATCAGTCCCCCAAATATGTTTGCGAAACATATTGTATAAGCTTTTGTAATGTCAGTAGGATGAGTGGATTTCACAGTATTGATGTTCATTTATGTTGCAGTTGCTCCCAAAATGCGATGCTAGATTGCAAAGTCTTTGCCCTAGGCGTTTCGTTAAGAGACGGCATTGAAACTGATATAGTCTTCTGTTCCACTTGCAGTTCATTTGGAGGTGAGGATGAGAGGAAGCTGCTGTCGTCTGAAGTGTATCCAGGTGTTGAGTCATCCTCTTGTCTAATCACACTGTTCCTCTGAATGCTTCTCGGTGGAGACTGGCTCGAATCGTGTCCATGAGTGTACAAGTTTCGATCCATCTGCGCGGGCAAGTTTCGTTTAAGGCCTTCACGAAACTCCCTGGAGATACTCCTTGCTGTCAGGCTGTGTACCTATGTTCAGTTTCATTGTTAGGTAATTTGACAAATATTAGTCTCTTGTGATAAAATAACACAGTTGTATAAGCATTAACAAAAAATTCTTCCAGACTTGGAGTGCAGTGAGATGTATGCTACAAATGTAAATTTGCACAATCAGTTTATATACTTGTCTTATCAGTCCACACATTAGAATTGCCACACTCAAAAATGGAAAAACTGATTGCCGTTAGAACAGTAGAGCTTCCCATAACTTACTTACCATCTAATCAACCTATATTATGTAAAATTCTTTTCTTTTCTTCTCATTCATTCATCATGTTCTGTAAATTCCACCATGAAGAAGAAATTAAGGGATGTGGAGCTAGTTGAGATGTACTTTTAAAAATATTATAGAAAAGTAATCTGTACACCTTATCAACAACAAACTATCACTTTAATTCTTAATACTATCTGTGCTTATGTCAGACAAATTTAACCTAACAAGTTATAAGGAAAGCAGATAAAGTACCTTGAAAAAAGCTGCTGCTTCGGTTATATTAAATAGCTATTCTATATTTTCTATTGAAAGTCTAGTATTTACCTGATTACATTAGTATTTATCAAAGAAATTAGTTACTTACGTCTGTAACAAAAGAAATCTATCTACAGCACAATAGTGCCTATTGTGGAGCTTTACAGTGAACACTGATATTTGTTATGTTTGCTAGTGATAATTTTCAGTCCTTGAAGTTTGATAATCATTTAATTTATAGGAGTGGCTAAGTTTCTTTCGAACTGGCAGGGATTCCACAGGATGGGAAGTTCTTGTACACATTTGCATGTTCTTGGATGCTGATTTGATAATCTGATATATATGGGGAGGGGGGGGGGGGGGGGGGGGGGAGCAATATACCAAGAAATTATTTTTGTGACAGTGATTCATCTATTTTTTTAGTGATGGAAAATACACAGCTACAAATTTTCTGCCACATTCCTTTTTAGGGATAAACAGTTAACTGTATTTTGAATGGCTAATCTTCATTTTCTTTTTCCTTTCTCTCTCCCTTGCCCCCTATTTCCTTCCTCGTATTTCTCTAAGACAAAAGGGCCCCTCAATATATGTCTAATCAAGTTTATTTTCCCTCTTTTTATTACATCCAGGTCTTGTCTTTGCTCTTCTCAGTACCTCCCCATTTTTCACTCTATCCCTGCAACTTATTGTTGCCATCCTCCACCATATTCACATCTCAAAAGCCTCTAGTCTTGCTTTGTCTTACTTCCTCAATGTCCATGTTTCAACACCATACACGACACTTCATATGAAAGATTTTATTGGACTTTTTCTCAAATCGTTGTCCATGAAAATTCTCCTTTTCTTGCAAAATGCTCATTTTGTCATTGTTTTCCTGGTTTTAATATCTGTTCTGCTCTTCCATTCGGTTCCTACCATGTTTTGTATGTTATTTACAGTTTTGCGAATGTTCTAATATTTCTCCATTCAGCATTATCTTAACATTTTTATTTACTCCTATTGCCATTACTTTTGATTTCTTTGTACAGATTATCATTCCATAAATCTTTCCTTTAGCTTCGATGATATCTACTGTTGTTGTTGTTGTGGTCTTCAGTCCTGAGACTGGTTTGATGCAGCTCTCCATGCTACTCTATCCTGTGCAAGCTTCTTCATCTCCCAGTACCTACTGCAACTTACATCCTTCTGAATCTGCTTAGTGTAGTCATCTCTTGGGGTCCCTCTACGATTTTTACCCTCCACGCTGCCCTCCAATGCTAAATTTGTGATCCCTTGATGCCTCAAAACATGTCCTACCAACCGATCCCTTCTTCTAGTCAAGTTGTGCCACAAACTTCTCTTCTCCCCAATCCTATTCAACACCTCCTCATTAGTTACGTGATCTATCCACCTTATCTTCAGTATTCTTCTGTAGCACCACATTTCGAAAGCTTCTATTCTCTTCTTGTCCAAACTAGTTATCGTCCATGTTTCACTTCCATACATGGCTACACTCCAAACAAACATTTTCAGAAATGACTTCCTGACACTTAAATCTATATTCGATGTTAACAAATTTCTCTTCTTCAGAAACGCTTTCCTTGCCATTGCCAGTCTACATTTTATATCCTCTCTACTTCGACCATCATCAGTTATTTTGCTCCCCAAATAGCAAAACTCCTTTACTACTTTAAGTGTCTCATTTCCTAATCTAATTCCCTCAGCATCACCCGATTTAATTGGACTACATTCCATTATCCTCGTTTTGCTTTTGTTAATGTTCATCTTATATCCTCCTTTCAAGACACTGTCCATTCCGTTCAACTGCTCTTCCAAGTCCTTTGCCGTCTGTGACAGAATTAGAATGTCATCGGCGAACCTCAAAGTTTTTACTTCGTCTCCATGAATTTTAATACCTACTCCAAATTTTTCTTTTGTTTCCTTTACTGCTTGCTCAATATACAGATTGAATAACATTGGGGAGAGGCTACAACCCTGTCTCACTCCTTTCCCAACCACTGCTTCCCTTTCATGCCCCTCGACTCTTATGACTGCCATCTGGTTTCTGTACAAATTGTAAATAGCCTTTCGCTCCCTGTATTTTACCCCTGCCACCTTTAGAATTTGAAAAAGAGTATTCCAGTCAACATTGTCAAAAGCTTTCTCTAAGTCTACAAATGCTAGAAACGTAGGTTTGCCTTTTCTTAATCTTTCTTCTAAGATAAGTCGTAAGGTCAGTATTGCCTCACGTGTTCCAACATTTCGACGGAATCCAAACTGATCCTCCCCGAGGTCCGCATCTATCAGTTTTTCCATTCGTCTGTAAAGAATTCGCGTTAGTATTTTGCAGCTGTGACTTATTAAACTGATAGTTCGGTAATTTTCACATCTGTTAGCACCTGCTTTCTTTGGGATTGGAATTATTATATTCTTCTTGAAGTCTGATGGTATTTCGCCTGTCTCATACATCTTGCTCACCAGCTGGTAGAGTTTTGTCATGACTGGCTCTCCCAAGGCCGTCAGTAGTTCTAATGGAATGTTGTCTACTCCGGGGGCCTTGTTCCGACTCAGGTCTTTCAGTGCTCTGTCAAACTCTTCACGCAATATCGTATCACCCATTTCGTCTTCATCTACATCCTCTTCCATTTCCATAATATTGTCCTCAAGTACATCACCCTTGTATAAACCTTCTATATACTCCTTCCACCTTTCTGCCTTCCCTTCTTTGCTTAGAACTGGGTTGCCATCTGAGCTCTTGATATTCATACACGTGGTTCTCTTCTCTCCAAAGGTCTCTTTAATTTTCCTGTAGGCAGTATCTATCTTACCCCTAGTGAGATAAGCCTCTACATCCTTACATTTATCCTCTAGCCATCCCTGTTTAGCCATTTTGCACTTCCTCTCGATCTCATTTTTGAGACGTTTGTATTCCTTTTTGCCTGCTTCATTTACTGCATTTTTATATTTTCTGCTTTCATCAATTAAATTCAATATTTCTTCTGTTACCCAAGGATTTCTAGCAGCCCTCGTCTTTGTACCTACTTTATCCTCTGCTGCCTTCACTACTTCATCCCTCAGAGCTACCCATTCTTCTTCTACTGTATTTCTTTCCCGTATTCCTGTCATTTGTTCCCTTATGCTCTCCCTGAAACTCTGTACAACCTCTGGTTCTTTCAGTTTATCCAGGTCCCATCTCCTTAATTTCCCACATTTTTGCAGTTTCTTCAGTTTTAATCTACAGGTCATAACCAATAGATTGTGGTCAGAGTCCACATCTGCCCCTGGAAATGTCTTACAATTTAAAACCTGGTTTCTAAATCTCTGTCTTACCATTATATAATCTATCTGATACCTTTTAGTATCTCCAGGGTTCTTCCACGTATACAACCTTCTTTCATGATTCTTAAACCAAGTGTTACCTATGACTAAGTTGTGCTCTGTACAAAATTCTACTAGGCGGCTTCCTCTTTCATTTCTTAGCCCCAATCCATATTCACCTACTATGTTTCCTTCTCTCCCTTTTCCTACACTCGAATTCCAGTCACCCATTACTATTAAATTTTCGTCTCCCTTCACTATCTGAATAATTTCTTTTATTTCATCGTACATTTCTTCAATTTCTTCGTCATCTGCAGAGCTAGTTGGCATATAAACTTGTACTACTGTAGTAGGTGTGGGCTTCGTATCTATCTTGGCCACAATAATGCGTTCACTATGCTGTTTGTAGTAGCTTACCCGCATTCCTATTTTCCTATTCATTATTAAACCTACTCCTGCATTACCCCTATTTGATTTTGTGTTTATAACCCTGTAATCACCTGACCAGAAGTCTTGTTCCTCCTGCCACCGAACTTCACTAATTCCCACTATATCTAACTTTAACCTATTAATTTCCCTTTTTAAATTTTCTAACCTACCTGCCCGATTAAGGGATCTGACATTCCACGCTCCGATCCGTAGAACGCCAGTTTTCTTTCTCCTGATAACGACATCCTCCTGAGTAGTCCCCGCCCGGAGATCCGAATGGGGGACTATTTTACCTCCGGAATATTTTACCCAAGAGGATGCCATCATCATTTAATCATACTGTAAAGCTGCTTGCCCTCGGGAAAAATTACGGCTGTAGTTTCCCCTTGCTTTCAGCCGTTCGCAGTACCAGCACAGCAAGGCCGTTTTGGTTAATGTTGCAAGGCCAGATCAGTCAATCATCCAGACTGTTGCCCCTGCAACTACTGAAAAGGCTGCTGCCCCTCTTCAGGAACCACACGTTTGTCTGGCCTCTCAACAGATACCCCTCCGTTGTGGTTGCACCTACGGTACGGCCATCTGTATCGCTGAGGCACGCAAGCCTCCCCACCAACGGCAAGGTCCATGGTTCATGGGGGGGGGGATATCTACTATATCCTGTAATTGTTTATCATCTGTTACTACAAGGACCATGTCATCTGCAAACCTCAAACGATACATTCTTCTTCTTCCTCCTCCAATTTTTGCCTCCTTGTCATCCAGTGGGCAGTCATATTTTCTAACCACTTACTCAAGAGTGTTGGCGATAGACATAAGCTTTGTCTCAGTCCTTTTCCTAGTTCTGCCCAATTGGTACTTTTCCTCTCACACTCACTGATTCTTTTTGGTTCAAATATAATATATAATTAATTTATAACTCTCCCTGTTTTCCAGTCAACTCTCGTTTCCTTCATTATAGTTGCAAGTTTATCCAAAGCTACATTAGCAAATGCCTTTCTCATGTGTAAAACACATAAACAGCTCTCTTCCCTTTTCAATAAACTTCTCTCCCAAAATTTGCAAGAGTCCTACTGTATCTCTTGTGCCTGTATTATGTTTAAAGCCAAGTTCTCTTCAGCCAAATTTTCCTCCATTACCTTTTACAATCTGTTATTAATGGTTCTTAACTTTACTGCATGTGAAAAGAGTCAAACTGTCTTGCACTACCTGCAATTTGTGACATTTTCTATTACTGTCGCCATCGTTATATTGCCTTTCCTTTTTGTTTTAACAAGAGCACTGTTCATTCGCCCATACCATGTTCACGTGAAATGGCACTGATGGCCAAGCAGTTTAGCACTCAACAATATTAAATCCATCCATCCATCCCCCCCCCCCCCCCCTCCATCGGATATTTGTTTCTTTGCTATTGGAATCATTACCATTGTCTGAAAGTCCTCTGGCCATTAACCACTGCCAAGGTAAGTAACTTCCGGAACTGTCTCAGAATTGTATAGTTCCCTTTCGTTAATTTTACTTTTGATCCAGTTACATATTCATCTGCACATCACAATTTCAATACACAGGAAACTACTCACAGATGTTGAATTAATCAATGGGAAGCACTACTGCAAACTGTTCCTGTGTTGTACAAAACTATAAATTATCAGTAAAGGTTGCTTTATGTTATGACAATTGTAGGTACTAGCTTGTATGTATGTACGTATGTATTTAACTGGGGACCAGAAACGACAGAGAGGCTTTGCCCCCGCCATAGCCCACGGTGGTACACAGCCTCCCACAACAGGCTACAGCAATCCACTCACCCCACCACTGCCCCACTCCGAACCTAGGGTTATTATTGTGTGGATCGGCCCCCAGGGAGGAACCCCCCTCCCAGGAATGTCTCATTCCAGACGAGTGTACCCCCAGTGTTTGCATGGTAGAGTAATTATGGTGTATGTGTATATGGAGACAGTGTTTGCTGACATAGTGTAACTGAGCAGAATAAGGGGAACCAGCTTGCATTCGCTGAGGGCAGATGGAAAACCGCCTTAAAAACCAATCACAGGCTGGCCTGCACACCGGATCTTGACATTAATCCACTGGGCAGATTCGTGCCGAACCGGCACGCCTTTCCGCTCGGGAAGCAGTGCGTTGGACTGCAGGGCTAGCCGAGGGGGCTAGGTACTAGCTTACTTATTTTATTCTTAAAGTAGTTACATCCCTTCCCCTTCCTGGCCCCATTCTGGATTGCTGCTTTTATTCACCATGACAGCTGTATTCTGGTCAGAGAGGCAAGGGACAGTGGTCATGAGTGTGTGAAGTGTGCTTGCTTGTGTGAATGTGTTTTCTTTTCTGAAAAAGGCTTTGGCCAAAGGCTCAATGTGTAACAGTCTTTCCATTGAGCCTGTCTACAAATCAATGTATCATCTTTACTGTGAGAAGCAGTCTACCCTTTTCATAATACTGTTGATAGTCCAACCTGGACTTTCCATTGTTTGAACCAGTATTAGAGGTAGATAGTGCAACCATTCTGCTGCTTAGATTTTATTTTATTTTCAATGCAGTGAGGCATAAAGGCACCCCTCATCCTCCTCACAGGAGCTGGTTACTTCTCAACACAGGTTTCTGAGTGACCTTTCCCAGTTTATCTTCCTTTCCTCCCGGAGCAAGGAACTAACACTACCAAATACCAGGTAGAGTATTTTCTACTTTTAAATGTGTCTGTTGACAGTGCTTGGTATTTCACCATCTCAACGTAAGAATCTACCTACCACTCTCTCTTTGTGACTGTACATATAATATTTCAGATTTTATAAATTTATGCTACAGTTATCATCATCTGGAATTCCTAGATGCTACACAGTCTCGGGTGTTGTATTAAGGTACCACATCTTCATAGCTAGAAACAATATATTATTTCCAAGCTTAAAAAAATATAAAAAAAAACATTATTTTCAAGGAGTTCAAAATTGTGCAAGAATCCATCGTGCAGACTTAGGCACAAAAATTAGGTCTGCTGTTGTATGTGGTGTGCAAGAAATTTAAGTTTGATTGAGCATAGCTATATGAGATCCATGGGAGGCAGTGATATGTAATAAGTGTGCCTGCAAGTACTGTACATAGCTTCACATGCTGGTGTGCAAAATGACATAGATTACAGGTAGAAAATTTATTTTTGCGGTGGGACCAGTCTTGTGTAGTGGGAAGCAAGTGTATCAGTATTCTGTGTCTGGAGAAGCAGTGAAAGCAGCATATTACTATGGTATATAAATGCAACTGTTTTGCAGCATCCTGAAAATTTCTTCTGTACAACCCCGTACTGTTTTTTGGGGAAAAGGTGCCGAAGCAGGACAACAGAAGTGTAACTTTATTAAAAAAGAAAAAAAGCACCAGTGTTCATTCCAGCACCACAAGTGTCTATTGAAATGACTCTCACTTTCTATGAACTGCCTTAACATCTTTATGGTGACGCAAGTAGCTAACCTCTCGCGTTGCATGATTTGGGCTTAGGTTGTGTCTTCCACTCATGGGGCCCTCCATAGGAGGGGTTGCATCTGGAGTGAGTCTCTCTGGAGTTGACGCTGTCTTCAGCTTCCCATCTGTTCGATTCCACATCGGCACAGGGCTTGGGCACTAGAAATGAAAGAGGTGGGTTATAAACAATATTTTCATCTCTGTTGTATGGAATTTCCACCCAACTTTCATTGTTATAAAAGCAAACATGGGACAAAAAATAACAGTTGGAAGGACCACACTGAAAGTTAGAGGAGCCTTCTGTTATGAGCAATAATTTTTATTTTTTAGACCAACTATGTACATCATTTTAATCTACAGACTTTTCTGTCATTTTTCAATTAGTCTCTATTTCTCTGCGTACATTTTCCCATAATTCTATAGGTCTGATGATTCCCACAGCATATAATTCTGCTCCAGCTGCCCAAAGATACTGACAAAGCACTTACTGGATGCCCTCAAGTGTTAGTTTTGTAGCTGTTACTTCTCAGAACTGAAATGATGGTAATCATTGTGAAAATGTTTTGATTAGGTCATTAACTATTTCTTGTCCTGCCTTTCTCAGTTGTATGTAATATCAAGTAAACAAACATTCATTTCTTAAAGCTGTTAAAACTGAAATTTCGTACGTCAGAAAGCAGAACAACTACAGTAAAACAGGAAAACGAACTCATGTAGGCCAGCATCTACGAAGCTTACTGCTAAAGATGCCTTGCCAATAATAAAGACGAAAAATGTATGGCAAGAAAAATTGTTTTATTTAGTTGTGATTAGACAGTTCTAAAGCAATAATCATCAACAGAATTTTTGGTTAGGCTTTACTGTGACTGTTACTGATACGAAACGATATAGTAAGTTTACTGTTACCAGCACTGTTAATTTGTCTCCACAACATTTTTCGAATGTTTAAACCTCCATCACCAGATGAATTTATATGAAGTAATATGGCGTGTACATGTTGTGTTATGAATTTGGAGTAACCTGTGACCCTGGCCTGTAGATAAAAATAAGACACTATTTCAGTCCATAACTTGCAGTTTTATGGAGGTCTTTGATTGGAAGGATGAACAATATTATAAGTTTGAAAGTAAAATACAATAAAAATAAAAATCCCTCTATGGAGGTATCCTTTGAAACACTTTCAGGAATATATAAACAGTGGCTGGTAACAGTAAACTTATTGTTTTATTCAACAGTTGGACTGTGGTGAGGGTGTCCTAATTTTCATCACCACGACAACATGTTATTGTGCTGCAGGATGTTCTTAACAAAATGTTTTCTAGATGTAGAGCCATGTCATGTTGTAAAATAACTATCATGGCTCAAATAAATCTGATATTTCGGCCACAGTTTGAGACTGAGAGGAAGGCTATGGCAGCTATGGCCAGAACAGCAGTTTCATTCATCCAATGGCAGTTATTTTAAACATGATACAGATCTATGCCTAGAAAACTTTCATTTTAGCAGACAGTGGCCTCAGACTCCTATGCATTTGCATCACAATGATTTGCCAAGGCATTTATCATGCAATATGTGGAGGAGTTTCAAAAGTGTTTCGACAGCATTAACTGCCCACCCAGGTTCTTGAAAATTGACCATTGTCAAACTGTCTGTAACCGACAAGTTGCTCATAATATTTCCAGTAGACTGTACTGTCGTCACTTTCTTTTTTGATTGTAGCTGCAAATAGTTCTTTTCTGTATTCTAGTGTTTTGTTTTGGCGCCATAATGATGCAACTGGCTATCATAACTTGCCACAATATTCTTCAGAAAATGTACTCTTGTCAAACTGCCTGGCAGATTAAAACTGTATGCTGGACCAGTACCCGAATCTGGGTCCTTTCCCTTTTGCGAGCAAGTGCTCTACCAGCTGAGCTATCTGAGCACAAAGCATGATCCACCACTTTTGCCAGTATCCCATCTCCCACCTTCCCAACATCACAGAAGTTCTCTCGCATAAATAGTGAGACTATCATTCCTGGAAGAAAGGATACTGTGGAACATGGCTTAGCCACAGCCTTGAAGGTTGTTTCCAGAATGAAGTTTCAGTTCAGTGCGGTACATTGCAGAGTGAAAATTTATTCTGGAATTATTCACTTAGTTTCAGAAGCTCTGAAGAAAGTTTTGGATGATGGTTCATTTCTAAACTTTGTGGTCTTTGGACTCAAACTTTTCAGTATTCCAAGCTTTGAGTTATTTCTGCACCGGAATATGCCCTATTGTAAGTATTGTTGTGATTTCACTGACAATGACAGTTTGTCTTTTTCAATGAACTCATCAACTTTTTCCTTGTTGCATAGCGGGAATTTTGAGAGCGATCACTACGAGCTGATCCTGGATGCTTATGTTCCCATCTTTGAAGTAGGTGATCCATCTCCTAACACTGCTGATATCCAGGCATCCCTCTCAGTTCGCATGCTGGAGTTGGAAATGAATTTAGATAGATTTTACCTCATTAGGAAGGAAATTGGTGCCAGACATTTTGCAATTTTAGCCTAAGGCTATAAAAAAGTAGTTTATGACCTCACAATGTGTCAACACATTTTATAGGGTTTCTAGATTATGATAAAGCAATCGTCAAAATTGTTGATCCAACAAATGGTTTGCACACAAGTTTCAGTGTCATCCTCTTGCACATAATTTTCAGTATGATCCTCTTAACATTTTTGCAGGTACTCCAGTTTTCTTAGACTTTTCCTTATAAGATTTTTTAAACATTCAGAGTCAGTGCTCATCCAGTACTCTGTTTCTAACTGATGTTAATACGTACTGGAAAATCATACCAGTATTGACATGAGGAAAGATAACTCAACATATTATAGAAGCACAGAGCAGTGTATTGGCACATAAACAAGAACTGGAGAAAATCTCTCAGATTTATTCTCATGCACACAAGTGCATCGCACGCACCCTCCCTCCCTCTCTCTCTCTCTCTCTCTCTCTCTCTCTCTCTTCGCACACACACACACACACACACACACACACACACACACACACACATTACAGAACTGCCATCATGCTTCACAGTGATTTTGTATTTCTGGCACATACAACAAACAATGAAAGAAACAGTACTTACCTTGACTGAAGAAGCTGATGAGTCACTCTCATGCATTCCTTGGAACTGTTTGGCTAATCGTTTCACTGATGGCAAGAGATTGTAGACCTCACTATCTGATGAATTAATACTGCCTTCACTGGTTACCGACATCGTATCTTGTTTACATGATGAATGTAAATGTCGTTCTTTCATTGCTTGTCTAAATGTATTATTTACATCGCTTTCACTGTTATCTGATGCTGTGCTAACAGTTATTTCTGGACTTTTGTTCACAATCTCAATATGTGAAACTGTCTCACTGATATTTGTTTTCAAGTGAACTATATCAATGTTTCCTTCTGTTCTTGGTTTTGGCACTGGTTTAACATTTCGTTTGCTGTGTCCATTTTGGATAGTTTGTTGTGGTGTTTCAGATGTCACTTTATTTTCTTTCGGGTTGCTGCTGATGTTTATTTGATAATTATGAGCACCTGTTCTCATTTTAACATTTCCATTCTGTTTTGTATTGTCATTGTGTTGAACAAAAGTCCCTGCTGTCTCATGAATTTTATGTTTTACTTCAACAGTGTTATCAAGCCCTCTCGTTCCATTAATATTATTATTGTCTGAAACACTTACATTTGAAATTTTATTCTTAATGCCTCCATTTTGTCTTAAGCTGTTTATCTCTTGTATGTATGCTTCTCCAACATCTTTCTGTGTACTGTGTGTGTTGCTGCTCTCCTGGCGATTCATACTTGAAACCTTAGTTTTCACAATCCTGTTCTGTCGTAAACTGTTTATATCATCTTCATATGTCTCAACATTATTCACAGTTTTTCCATTCAGGTCTTCTTTTGTTTTTGTTTTGCTAATCTCTTGAAGGTAAATTTCTGCAATTTTTGGTTTCATTTCACTTTTCTTAGTATTAATACTTCTGCTTTTGCTATCATTTTTCACATTTTCAATTTTATGTAAGTTGTTAGAATTGTCTGACATTACAGCCTCTGCATTTTTCATCCAGAGTTGTTCAGTTTCATTGATGACACTCTGCCAGCGAGCAATTTCACTTATCACTGTTCCAGGAGCCTGCAACAAATGGTTTGTTATGAGAACAAGCTAAAAAAAAGTGGCGTACAATGTTATATTTACATATAAAACAAGAGATCTGAGACTCACCGGAATTTCAGGATCACTTTCATAGTTAACAGAACTCTTTCTGTCTGATACTGGTACTTTCTCAGTGTTATTATGAGGTGCCTCCTCCTTGACACTTACCTGTAAAAAATCATTTATATTACTCCAGGAAGGCTACGTCTAGTGAATAGCTATCTTTTTCTTTTGTTTGTTTGCTTTTTTCATTACAAGACTAAGATTAAGACAGGCTAAATCCAAATTGTGATGGAAATTCAAACAATGCTTCAACCAAACTCTTGTTTAGTACAGTGTGAGGCAACAATATAGGGAAGATAGATTGCCACTTACTCTAAAAACGACACATTAAGTTGCAGACAGGCACAATTAAAAGGCACTTATGCATTAGCTTTCAGCCACAGCCTTCGTCAGAAAAAGAAAGAGAAACATGCACACACTCATTCATACAAGCAAGTGCACCTCACACTCACATGATTGCCAACTCTGGTAGCTTGGACCAGAATACAGTGGGGTGTGTGTGTGTGTGTGTGTGTGTGTGTGTGTGTGTGTGTGTGTTTCTGATGAAGGATGCGGCTGAAAACTAATGTGTAAGTGTCTTTTAATTATGTTTTTCTTCAACTTAACTTGTCATCTTTGCAGTAAGCAGCAATCTATCCCTTATATTGTTGATATTCCAACCTGGAGTTTCTACTGTGACAGTGTGAAGCAATTTCTTCCAAAGGAAAACTATGACGGCTGATTGTTTTGGCAGAAAACATGACATAGCCAGTCAATAAAAATGATGCTGTGTTTAACATTTAAATTGTTAGTTTCTCTTACAGGGAGGAAGGGGAATAGTTTAAGGAAGGTTGAAAGTTGAGACATCTCACTCAGGTGTTGAGAGGGACCCACATACTGTTAGGTTAAGGGGGGACAAAGATGAAAGGCAGAGATCTCAGAGCAGTAGGTCAGAGACAGTATAGTGATAAGCACTATGGCAGCTTCAGTCCAGAAGTGATAGAAGAATAGAGTGTGAAGTAAATATGGATTAAGAGGGAGAGAAATGAAAAGTTGAGAAAATAGTGCAAGTTAGGGCACACACACACAGAGAGAGAGAGAGAGAGAGAGAGAGAGAGAGAGAGAGAGAGAGAGAGAGAGGAGGAGGAGGAGGAGGAGGAGGAGGAGGAGGAGGAGGAAGGGGGGGGGGGGGGGAGTGAGGATAACTGCAGGCGGGTGGTGGGATGCAAACAGATATCGGAAGGCAAGTTCCCATTTTCCGATTTCAGGAAAATCCAAATGGCCTGTATGTTGTAGCATGAGTCAGTCTGTACAGTATGCTCCGCAATAAAGTATTGGATATCCTGGACATCCACAGGACAGATAGGTCTTCTGTTTGCATTCAGTGTTTGGCTGGTTTAGTGGTGGTAATTCCTACATATTGGACAAAGAGTAAAGGAAGTGACAGTTCTGAAAGCTAATTACAGTTTCTTCTACTTCAAACTGTCTATTGGCAGTACTTGAAATTTCACATCCTAAGTATAAGTACTGTCTTCTTGTGTAGTTTTAGTTTTCTCAAGGTGGATTTTTCTTTTGATACCGTTTAAAAGTGTATTGTGATTTATGACACTAGGAGTAACAATAGTGACACAACTTTAAATTTTGCCCTACATGTTTAAAAAAAATCTTAATTCATCAGAGACGTTTAATTACTTTTCAGCACAAACTTCTTTGATCTACCTGTGTATTTCTCATGTCTCCCTACGTTCTTCATAAAGGTGTCATGAAAGAGAGAGAAATCAACATGTTCCGACAGACAATAAAGAGAGTTTCTCCAGTAGAGCTACCAAAGTTACTGTGTTGGTGTAATAACTTTCAGAGAATGAGAGGAAAACTTAACATACACAAGAAACTATATTTTTTGCAATGGACTCAAACTGTACAACCCCATTGCTCAGGAACTGGAAGAGAGAAACAAAACTAACATTTTGAAAATGGAAATTAAAGCAAACCTCTCAAATAATACAAACTATAAAATAAAAGATTACTTAAATAACACAAAGTAGGGACTGGAAAAAATTTAAAAAAAGTATACATCTCTGTTTTTCCACAATTTACTGTCAGACTATAATATAGGTTTGTGGTTCAGACTGTAATATATGTTTGTGGGACAAGATTCTAAGATTCTCGCTTTTGATAAGTGATTCTGTGAGCTTGAGAATGCATCCTGTCCCAAGAACTAAATTTGCAAAAAACTTACTGTATCACAAACAGTTCATAGGTATCCGCTCAATGCTTTTAAGTATATTACTTTGACACCTAAGTGGTGAGCATAGTTCATTAGTTTATGCTAAGTTAATTTTTTATTTTATTTCTATGAATATTTATACTACTCTTTAGGTTCAGCGATCTGAAATTACTTCCTTGTTATGATAATATCCAGGGTATCCAATGAGTTACAAAAATATTTCTATTCATGTGTCAACTGTCTTAGTGTTACACTGAGCATTAAAAAAACTGTGGCAGAAAAATAGGAAATAAACTTTGAACAATGTTTATTCAACTGTGATGCCACCTATTACAATTTGTTTGCTTAGAAAATTTTACATCTGGCCTTGTAAATGGATTTAGCCATCACACAGAGCCAACATCTGAGTTCATACAACCATCATGAAATTGGTCAGGATGGTCGACTTTTTAACAGCCAAGATGGTCTTCATTATTGTGCAGCCATGCAACTGAACTACAAGACTCTTAATTCTACAGTTGCTTGTTGTGCTCTGCAGTACCCTGTAGAGTTTCAAAAGGTCCAAATTCCTGGTGTGATCTTGTTTTCAACTTAGAAATTTCACACCTTCTTTTTCCTTTTTACTTGACTGGTGAATTTTGGTTCATAAATGAAAACACGTGTGGTATAGCATGGCCATGTTCTCCAGAGGCTATTAAAGTAGCCCTGCCATGTAAACCAGAAACTCAGCAAGTCATCATGTATCTTCTTCGTCCACAGATAGTAAACTACTAATGTGATTATATTGTGTAACAAGGAAAGGGGGCATCCTCGTGGGATCTGGGCAAGTTTACTACGGCCATGTTTAGGTTGTACTGAGAATTGTTTCAGGATGCCTATGCCAATATGTTGGCTTTTTAGCACCTTAGTAAGGACTGCATGAGGGAGTGGCAGAGAAATGATTGGGAACTTTATTTGGGATCAGTTCTACAAAGATTTACTTCCATCTTGACTGCGTGGCAGCACTAAACCTGCCGCTGCATTAAGGAAATAATGTAATATCCAGCAAGCAGTGTGGAAACCAAATAAATCCAAGTTACTCAGTAACTGCTACGCTTACAGTATTGCAGTTCTATACCTGTGTAGCACATTTGCAGAAATAATTACTGGAAATATGTGAGAACTATTGCAAAGAATAATACGTCCACACTTATCCCCTGTTCCCATCCTTCTCGCCCCTCCTTGCTGTCAGCTATTAACAGCAAGGGTGACAAACACATTTCTCACATTCAAATGTAATAAATGTTATTTATTCGCAAAGCCATTATTTCCATTTTCACATTAACATACATACAATGATGCACATTCCTGTGTAAATGTTATTTCTTTGATCAAATACCAAGAGGTAATACCTAGCATAGAATTAAAATATTACATTATATGTTGAAAGAGGGAACTGAATAATAGACATCAGCTGGAAATTTTATGGGAAGTGTGGCTTATGTCAAAGATCACCGTTATTATAATACTTCGTCCAAACAGGCCTCGGACGGCCTAACTGTACCAACCGACCACCGTGTCATCCTCAGCTGATAAGCCTCACTAGATGCAGATATAGAGGGACATGTGGTCAGCTGCTCTCCCAGCTCTTGACAGTTTTAATAAATGTAAACATGGTCCGTAGTTGGCTGTTATGCAATGTTTATTCAATCATGGCTACTTTTCATTTGTAATTAAGACTGATTTGAAAATGACATGAAATACAGATGTTACGAATGTGCTTGACAATGAATCTTAGTTGAAATTAGCTAATTGCACAATTAAATAAACATCGCATTACAGCCTACTAAGGGCCCAAGTTTATGTTTATTCAGCATTTGAAGGCTGAGATCCCCACAAATATAAATATTTTTGTTTTCAGTTTTCATGAATGGGGCCACTACATCTCAGAAGATGACAATCAGATACTTCTATCTGCTGTTAAATTCTTGGGATTACAGCGTGACAATAAATTCAACTGAACAAATCTCTATTTGCAATGCAAATTATGTCAGACATAGGGGGGATACAAAAATGAAAAAGCTGGCTTACTATGCTTACTTTCACTCCATAATGTCATATGGGATTATTTTTTTGGGGTAATTCATCAAGCCAAGCTACAGTTTTCCGGGCACAAAAACGTGCAATAAGAGTTATATGTGGTGTGAATTCAAGAACATCCTGCAGAGGCCTGTTTAGGGAACTAGGGATACAAACCAATGCTTCCCAATATATTTATTCCTTAATGAAATTTGTCATTAAAAATATATTACGTTTTCGAACCAACAGTTCAGTTCATGGAATCAATACTAGAAATAAGAATAATCTTCACAAGGATTTAGTCACTTACTCCTGGACAAAAAGGTGTGCATTATTCAGGAACATACATTTTCAATAACTTACCAGCAGCCATAAAAAGCTTAACAACCAATGAAATTCAGTTTAAGAGAAGCCTAAAGGATTTATTGGTGGCCATATCATTCTACTCCACTCATGAATTTCCCAGTATAGCCAACTGCTTTTGTTTGTTTGTGTGTGTGTGTGTGTGTGTGTGTGTGTGTGTGTGTGTGTGTGTGTATGTGTGTGTGTGTACTGTAGTAGTTTTGTTATATGTTTATTACCATATAAATAAATTAAAAAAACATTTTTTAATCTGATCATTCCACTTGGGACCTGTGGAAGGTACATTAGCTTATTTGTTTTAGTTGTAAATATTTTTAATGTATTATTGTTTTTCTGACATGTTCTGCAACCTGGAGGACCTCCTCACTATGGAACAATTGGAATGAAAGTAAGTCTAATCTAAATCTAATATAATCAGTCAAGTAACTGCTCAATTGACTTCACAAGGCCTGAGGACACCCTGCTTGACAACAACACTCAGTAGCCTGGACAGTCACCTATCCAAGTACCAGCCAAGCTCGACAGCACTCAACTTCAGTATCTGATGGGAGTCAGTGTTACCAACTGCGGCAAGGCTGTTGGCCATTATCAGGATAGCTCCACAAAAATTATTATTGTAAATTAGCAGTTAGGAGCTATATCTATGTTACCTAGTTTCTTTAATAAACAATGATGTACTTCAGTCCTCAAAAATATGAAATGTAAGGCTTGAAATGAAAATGTCATCAACTGTTTATGTAAACATTTCCACTGCTCAATTTAAAGTCGATAGCCGAGCAAAGTGATACAGAGGGTACAAGTCACTGATCTCTTATGGGTAGGAGTGGTGTTCAAATCCTTGTCTGGCCATCTAGACTTATTTTCGTGGGTATGCCACTTCTTCCCCATCCTTGTCAAACTGAATTAGTGCTCTGTCTCTTAACAATGTGTATGTCAATAGCACCTTACATTTTTTGTAGTTTTAATTCCCTCCTGAAAGTTACCACTACACATATGACATAGGTAACTGTTGTTATATGATCTCGTACACTTCAGAGATTGAATTTGACAAAAACTATTACTTGTATAATTGTGTTTATTGTAATTAGTCTCCGTTTTTGGCTGCTTAGCAGTTCTGCATAACCAAATCTATATGACTCAAAAAGAGTTAATTTTTCCATGAATAGCTGACTCAGAAAGGAATAACAAATTTCTCAAAATGTAGTATTTATCTTTCTGCCAGTGTTTGTCAATGTACGTCTAAATTTCATTCTGCTAGCAACACATGCAAACCAGTCACATTGGCATTATATATGCTCAGTATATGGCCACTTCTGCACCAGTGAGAATCTCATGGGACATTATTTGATAGTAGATCTTATATACATTTTATATGTGTTGTCTTGTATTTGCAACACTTTATATCAGACTAGCGGAATGACAGTTTTGGCTCCACTGGTATGTTCAAAGTTTTTGAAATGTTTGCCTGCAGAATAAGCTGCTAGTGGTGCTGATGATTTTTCAGTTTCTCCAGTTAATGAAAATTTGCTGAAAGGAGAAGTTTTCATTATTTAATGTTCCATAATTTTTCTTTCTATTGTTATACTACACATCATTTTCGAACAATGGAGAATCCAGGCTGGAAGAATGACAGTATTATGAAAAGGATAGATTGTTACTCACTGTATAGTGGAGATGTTAAGTTGTAGACAGGCATAACAAAGTGACTGCTAAACAAGTAAGCTTTCAGCCAAAAGGCCTTCTTCTGAATTTCACATCACACACACACACACACACACACACACACACATACACACACACACACACACACACACACACAACTCACATACACATGACCATGTCAGAGTTGTGTTTGCCTGAATGTGTGTGTATGTACGTTATCCAATTCAGAAGAAGGCCTTTTGGCTGAAAGCTGACTTGTTTAGCAGTCATTTTGTTATGCCTGTCTACAACTCATCATCTCCACTATATAGTGGGTAGCAATCTATCAATTTCATAGTACATATTTTTAAGTTTATTGTTAACAAAAATTCTTTAGTATTTTATTCCATTCAACATCTCTTCTGAGTTTTCTTTACTTTGGTCATAAGTATTATGCTGTCTGTGAACCTTACACCTGGTATCCGATGATGCCAGCCAGTGAGATGGTGCGGTGATGAAACACTGGACTCCCAACTTGGGAGTAGAGTGGTTCAAATCTCTGTGTGACCATCCAGTTTTAGGTTTTCTGTGACTTTCCTAAATTGTTTAAAACAAATTCTGTGATCCTTCCTTTGAAAGGGCACATCTGGTTTCCTTCCTTTTCATACTTTCGCCCCATCCCTCATTACTTCATCTACATCTACATCTACAAACAATACTACTCTGCAAGTCATAATTAAGTGCCTTGCAGAGGGTTGATTGAACCACCTCCAAGCTACTTCTCTACTGTTCAACATTTAAACAATGCATGAGGGGGGGATAAAACACAATTAAATATTTCCACACTAGCTCCGATTCTCTTATTTTATCATGTTGATCATTTCTACCTATGTAGACACACTTTGAGGAGAAAGTTGGTGACTGATATTTTGAAAAGATTTCACCACAATGAAATATGCCTTTGTTTTAATAACTTCACCTCAACTTGTGTATCATATCTGTGATGTCCTTCATCAATCCTATATGATATGGATCCCATACCATGCAGCAGTACTCTAGAAGAGATCGGACAGGCACAGTGTAGGCAGTCTCTTTAGTAGATCTGTTGCAACTGCTAAATGTTCAACTGGTTTACTTCCCCCACAACATTACCTGTGTGAATCTTCCAGTTTAAGTCATTCATAATTGTATTCCCCAAGTACTTAATTGAATTGACAGCCTTTAGTTTTAAACAATGACAACAAAAGGTTGGAATGTCAACAACATAAGAAAAAAGATACTTACCAAACGATGACACACTGAGTTGCAGAAAGGCACATCGAAAAGAATGTCACACATTTAGCCTTTGGCCAAAGCTTTCCTCAGAAAAGAAATACACACACATTCATTCACACAAGCAAACACACCTTACGTACATGAGTCCCAGTGATGGCAGTCACGTATGTGTGTGTGAGGTGTTTGCATGTGTGAATGTATGAATGGGTGTGTGTGTGTTCTTTTCTGAAACCATATAGCCATATGTAAAAGGAACATGGGACTTAAAATCCAAATCATAATACATGAAAAGTGTGTGTGTGCAGATAACAACTCAGATAATTGCAGTAAAAATAGTCACTCTAATTCATATAGCTTGTATATAGTGTCCTGTTAAAAAGTGAGATTCCAGTGCTACAGTAAGGCTTTAAAATTAAATGCAGTTCACAAAGTATTACACATTGTCAGAAATTTTCGTAAAAACTAGAAGGAGCTATCCAAAAGATAAAGTGTTAGCTATTCCTGCAATTTTATTGTCTACCTTTATGCTTCAATAATGTACTCCCTTATGTGCTGTGTTCAGATTTATTATAGCTTTGTGATGGTCATGTTTTTTTCTTGTATCATGATATGTACTGTGTCTTTTCTAAATTGTATGATTTTTTGTGACAGATCACGAAAGTGAGAAAATGTATTGGCATGGCATGGTGAGGATCCCTGACTGTTAGAACAAATTTCTGTAAGAACATCTACTCATAATTCTGAGGACCCTCTTCTGTGCCACAAGGACTTTGTATGTGCCACAAGGACTTTATATGCAAGTGACTGGTTTCTCCAGAATATGATGCCATATGTCATAAGTTTGTAAATGGAAATATGCAAAGGTAGAGTTGGTTGGTACAATAGGTTTATGAAGCATAGGTACAATAAGTTTATGAAGCATAATGACTTAGCATGCGAATCAAAATATCTCAGAAAGAAAGCAAGTTCAGATGATGATTTTCAGGGATTGTATAGGTCAGTTTGGTTTTACAAATGTTTTTAGGCAGTTGACCCTAAATAACGAAAAGTGAGGTCATCCACATGAGTGCTAAAAGGAATCCGCTAAACTTTGGTTACACGATAAATATCCAAAAGCTGTAAATTCAACGAAATACATAGGAATTAAAATTATGTACAACTTAAATTGGAAGCAACACATAGAAAATTTTATGGGGAAGGCTAACCAAAGACTGCGTTTTTTGGCAGGATACTTCGAAAATGTAACAGATCTACAAAGGAGACTGCCTAAGCTTTTAGAATACAGGTGTGCAGTGTGGGATCTTTAGCAGATAGGATTGACGGAGTACGCTGAAAAAGTTCAGAGAAGAGCAGCATGTTTTGTATTATTGTGAAATAGGGGTGAGAGTGTCAATGAAACAATACATGATTTGAGGTGGACATTATTAAAACAAAGGCGTTTTTTGTTGAGGCAGAATCTCCTCACGAAATTCCAATCACCAACTTACTCCTCCAAATGGGAAAATATTTTTTTGACCCTGACCTACATAGGGAGAAACGACCCATGGTAAAATAAGGGAAATCAGAGCTCGTACAGAAAGACATAGGTGTTCGTTCTTTCTACGCGCTATACGAGATTGGAATAATAGAGAATTGTGGAGGTGGTTCGATAAACCTTCTGCCAGGCACTTAAATGTGATTTGAAGAGTATCCACGTAGATGTAGATGTAGACATGCAGCTCTGATTATTTACAGATGCAATTGAACAAATGGCAAAAACTTCCAAATTACCCTTATGGAATCCAAACTGACTTTTATCAAGAATATTGTGTTTATTACCACAATCCATAATCCTCTTGTACATAAGCTTATCCAGAACTTTAGGAAGACTTGTTGACAGTTATATTGTCCACATCAGTGGCATTTTTGTTTTTCATTTATTTTATTCATTTCTTAATCATTTCTGTTGTGATACAGGGCACAGGTGTTTGAGCGGCTAATTTTGTTCTGTACTGATTTTGTAGAATGTTCAGGGCTTCAAACATAGACCATTTAAAACCAGTCTGATCAGCTACTGTCCAAAAATGGTTGTTGTACTTTCAAAAAATGGTTGCTGAAGATACTGGCAACTATTTCATCTTTTTCTACCACACTGCTGTTATAACTAACTTTGATACTGTATATATACTCCAAATTTTTGCATGTCTGCCTTTTAACACCTTCCAAATTGCTTATATTTTATTATTTAGATCTGATGAACATGCTCTTGGATTTTTAAATCACATTATTTAGGATTCTATACTGTAATGTGTAGTGCTCTGTGGCCTGAGGTTTATTGGAACTTGGAGAAGTATAAGATTTACAGGATGTTTTGAACCCCTTAGTGAGCCACTGTCTTGAGCAATCACTAAGTTTGTTACTTTTTGACATTCTCTTAGGAAATACAGCTTCAAACAGGGTAACAAATTCAAAATTAAATTTGTCATTGACATTTTGAACCTGATACGCTTTGTTCCACTCCACCTGCTGGAAATGCCTGCTGAAGATCTGTAATTTCACTGTTGATTAACGTAAAGGTTGGTTGATTTGGAGAGTAAAGGGACTAAACAGCAGGATCATCAGTCCCTGATTAACGTAAAGCAGCAGTGTTTTATTGAACTACAACCAACAAAGAATTATGTGGAAAAATACATACAGAAGTTTCCATTGCTGTGTTGTTAGTCTCACACTGTGCTTCAAGCGCCTTCTTTGTTTCAGAAATGGGTTCACGAGCTTGAGCAATGCTAACGTCGTTGACCTAGAATCAAATTAAGCATACTATAATAGTCATCCATTTATTACTTAACAAACAAATATTTGGCGTAAAACTGAATCTTTGCACTTTATTTACTTCATGTCATCTGTGATAGATTATATAAAATTAAAACAGAGAATGTACTAATTATTTTTTCTGAAAAACAGGTCACATCCCCTCATTCATAAATAGTAAGAAATGATGAAAAATGCAAACTGGATAGAATTACTCATTTTCTTTTTTTTTTTTAACTTTATTTGGCCAGTTCTGTCTCAAATGAAAGGGGATTAAGTCTGCAGGTCAGTTTCCTATACCAACTTCACAAGAGATAATAGGTAAGTCATTAACTCCACCAAAGTCAAACAAGTGTAAGACTTGTGTGGAGATTTATTCCTTGTGATATGGTTCATACAGTGAACCAATATTACTTAACTGCTATAACTTTACTGTTCTTCATCTGATCAGGATAATGAGAAACCTGCATATAGTTACAACTATAGAAACTGAAAAACTAATAAATACATGCATTTAAATCATGGTATTAGTAATTCCAGACCCATATATAATTTTGTAGAATTACCACACATTTTAATGTAACAAATTAGTTCTCATTACGAAGATGTTTGTCAAATCTATGAAAATGTTTGACTGTATAACTGATTTTTTGACTGTTAGTTGTATAAAAGCTCTTTGGCTGCTTTAACTGGTGAGCATTATCTTTGTTCCTCTTTTTTTCTGCTAGACAGGAAACATTATGTTAAGGCAGAAGATACTGTAAGAGTATCGAAGATACAAATAAGTGTGGCTTAATTTTTAGTTTTTACAGTATGGTAATTCTACACTTACAGCTGTATACGTTATTACACAGGTTAAAAACACCACCACCTCTTTTATTAGTCAGCAGTTTTGAAGGGCTCCTTTGTGATTAAAATGTTTGTTAAGTTACAAGGAAATATACCAGTACAGTTAAACATTCATGCAGGATAGTTCATCATAATGAAGAATCTTAAGGATTAGTCTAGTGTAATGTATAGTGTCTCCCAAAGTGTATCCTCATTCCCAGTAACAGACTTATGACAGGCTAGACTTAAAGAGGAAGTATGATACAGTTTGTCCCTATCAGGTGAGAAACTTTATGAATGAAAAAAATAAAATAAAGTAATTAAATACAAAGATTCAGAAGTTATTTAACATGAGACCGTAATTTGACATGTGAAACGAAATACAACTTTGAATAATGAATATACGCCATATAGTTTCATACTGTTGCACATGTTTGCAATACTGTGATAGTCTTAATTCATTCATATCTGAAAAATGAATTCCTGTTTCTTTCCACGTAATCCTGTCATACCAGAAGCAGCAGCACAGCTGTTCTTTTCCTTTTATGTATATTCTGTTGCATGCATTCGACTAAACATGACCTTAAAATATTTGAACAACTGAAATAGATTTCCTATTCTCACTGCTCCTGTTTGTAACTCATTAATAATCCATCACTTTCATCATTACTTAAACAATAACCTTTTGTGACCTACTTTGCCATGTGGTTATTAATTTTACCTTTTGATTATGTACTAAATATGAGATATCTTTTGACATGTCTTGCTAGTGGTATAAGTGGAAGAGAGAACACTAACGTCAAGGATCTACAGAACACAAATAAATAAACAAATAAAATAAAAGTAAATAAATAAATGTCTGCTGTGTGTTGCAGCATTATTACTGATAAAAGTTAGTCATGCTCATACTAAACATAGCATCATTTACTTTAGAGCAAAGAGTTTGGGCAAAGGAGAAAGACTTTAAACCCTAAAATACTACCAAAGCTTTACAGAAAAAGCATTACAAGTAGATAGTATTAAATTACTTACCATATTAAGAGCACTTTTTCTTGATGTACACAGCAGCCTGGATTTGCATGTGTGCATTTTACTCAGTATAATGTTTGAACTCAGAAATAACAAATTCAAGAGTAAGTAAATGAATGACTCAGTGCTTTGTGAGATACAAACAGCCTGAACCAGTTGCCTAAAGTACTAGAAAAGAATTACTTTTCACTTCTTATGTTGTGTGAATAATTCCTTGATAGATACAGCAGATGCAAAATGCAGTAATGAAGCACAGCATCGTAAAAACATTCACTTCAAAGACAAAATATTAAAATCTGCTAGCCAGCTCATGAAACTGCAGCAGTCTGGGCAGATCTGGTGGAAATGAGAAAGAAAACTGTACTGTGTTCCTCTGGAGCATGCCTGTTTCATACAGTACACATATATACTCTGCAAAACACTGTGAAGCGTATGGCAGTGGGTACGTCGTGTTATACCAGTTGTTAGGATTTCTTCCCATTCCATTTATATGTGGAGAGCACGGGGAGAATAATTGCTTGAATGCCTCTGTGCATGGCTGTAATTATTCTAATCTTATCCCCATGATCCATATGTGAGCAATACGTAAGATTTATAGGATATTTGAAAGAGTAATCATTTAAAGCTGAGTCTTGAAACTAAGTAGGCTTTCTTGGGTTAGATTACTTATATCTTCAGGAGCCTGCCTGTTCAGTTTCTTCAGCATCTCTTTGACCTTTCCCATGAATCAGACGAACAAGTGACCATTCATGCTACCCTTCTCTGCGTATGTTCAGTATCCCCTGTTAGACCTATCTGGTACGGATCCCACATGCTTGAGCAATTTTCTAGAATTGGTGATATGAGTGATTTGTAAGCAATCTCCATCCAAGATATCATGCTGCATCCTCTCGACCAAAATTTCCTCTATCCAGCCCCAGATTTCACTTGATACCCCATAATATGATCATACTTTTGACAATAAAGTGCTCTTCAGAAGTTCTGAGTGAGTTCTTGCTCCCTACTTTAGCATAATCCCTGTCCTTAACTTTCTGCATCACTATTCCAAAGAAGGAACTGCTAATTTTGAAATCTACTGATGCTTCATCCTTTCTTGTGTGTTTACCTCAGCTCTGATCTAGTTGTTCCATTTTTGATGCGTAGTAATGTGTCCCTTTGCAACCTCCCACATTTTAAAATAGCTGAGTATAATGACAGTGAAAAACTTATGTTTCTGGTTGATGCATAATAAATCATTGCATCAGTGTGTTTATGTTTACGACTCAAAAGTGTATTCTACTATCTTCCGGATAATGCCGTATCATGTGAAGTAACATGGGTTCTCGACAATGGTCTGTTGTTGGTATGAAGTCTTGTTGTTTGGTGCGAGGAAACAAAATACATGTAGCATGTAAAATGATTCACATATATTCCTATAAATTTTAAATTTTGCAAAAAACTGAGCTTAACAACAGGCCATATTAATAGGGACATGCTGAGCTGAGAGGTTCGGTGTCTACATGGGTACATGTTAGACCACAGATCTAAAGGTTCTGGGATCCTCTGAATTGCTCTTACAATTTTCACTGACAACTGACATGATTTTCACTCCAGTGAATGCTGTTTATATGGAGATATCAAGTGACACAATGTCTCTGATTCTTCCCACTATAATTGTGTGGATGAATTGGTTCTAGGGGCAGAGGCCTATCATTTTGGAACATGCCTATTAACAATCCTGACTTTGTTGGAAACATTTTGTTTTCATATAAGACCACCTTTCATCCTTATATATCACTACAACGTTCAAATTCAGGGCTCACAACATAGGTTCGAAACTGAATGACTGACGTGAGCAAAAATTGAGGTAATACCCAATACTATTGCAAAAATATTTAAACTTTCTATGCAGAAGAGCAGCTTAAGTCTATGAATACTGAAAGCATCAACAATTTATAATGCAAAAAATAAAATTATGGACACATTCTTATGCACAAAATGACAGAAAAGTTTCTCATAATATTTTGTGCTGTAAATGTACAGTGTAGACTCATATTGAAATGAAGCATAGATGATAAACAGTTCACAAAACAACAGATTAGAATCTTTTGAAATGTGTGAAGGTAAGATAAATAGATAAAGCAACCAATGAGGAGGTACCGAATCAAACTGAGGAAAAATGAAATTTATGTCACAGTTTGACTATCAGAAGGGACCAGTAGATACTACGTCCTAAGTCATCAAGATGCAAAGGAGGAAAATATGGAGGTAAAAATTATGGAGGCACACCTAGGCAAAAACAAAGTAGGCCAGGTAAAATGAATGTAGGCTGCAGTAGTTATTCAGAGATGAAGGGGCTTGCACAGGATGGACTGATATTGAGAGCTGCATCAAACCAAATCAGACTGAAAACGAGAAAAACACCAATGACAGATTTTGTTTGCTATGTTCTTTGCCAAAAATTTAATACATTTATGTCTACTATATTTGCGAGGTGATCTTTGGACAGCTTCTTCTTTGGATCTACACAAAATAAAGGAAAAAAAGGGCTACAGTAAACGTCTGTACACAAGTCTAAGGAACATAAGAGCCTAGCTCATGAGAACAAGCAGCTAGTGATGTGTATCACAAATGGTAAGTAATTGGTGAATAAATATGCCACACTAACATAGTGGTAAGGATACTGAATAAAAGAATGAACTGCAAATGGCAGTAAATCTGTGTCCAGCCATTCCGATTTAGGTTTCCCGTGATTTCCCTTAATTGCTCCTGACAAATGCTGGGGTGGTTACTTTGAAAGGTTATGGCCGATTTCCTTCGCCATCCTTGACACAATCCAAGCTTGGGCTCCATATCTTATGACCTCTATGTCGACAGGACATTAAACCCAATTTTCCTTCCTTCCTTCCAGGAAATGAATATTTATTGCTTCTTACATTATTTTAAATATATTTACCTTCATGTCACTCCATTCTGCCATTTCTTTACTTTTTTCTTCCTCTGTGTATTCCACATTTCCATTTGCACCATGTAATTTCTTTGAGGTTATGAACTCAACTTTCAGCACTTATTGCCCCATAGTACTCTGAATCTTAAAAATTAAACCACTGTAATTTTCCAATCTTTCCATATACCTTTGTCTTTTCTGATTACAGATTTATAGTGACTTTACATTCCTCCAGCAATTGCAGATCTGGCTCTTCTTTGCTTCTACTTGGTATCGATTTCTTTTAGTGAATAAATGAAAAGAAATGCTAAAGTCTAGAAAGGGAACCATGTTTTATGATTGTTGCTGCTATCAGAATGTTTCAGTTGTTCCTGTTTTGGCCAATGATATTTATACACTCCTGGAAATTGAAATAAGAACAACGTGAATTCATTGTCCCAGGAAGGGGAAACTTTATTGACACATTCCTGGGGTCAGATACATCACATGATCACACTGACAGAACCACAGGCACATAGACACAGGCAACAGAGCATGCACAATGTCTGCACTAGTACAGTGTATATCAACCTTTCGCAGCAATGCAGGCTTCTATTCTCCCATGGAGACGATCATAGAGATGCTGGATGTAGTCCTGTGGAACGGCTTGCCATGCCATTTCCACCTGGCGCCTCAGTTGGACCAGCGTTCGTGCTGAACGTACAGACCGCGTGAGACGACGCTTCATCCAGTCCCAAACATGCTCAATGGGGGACAGATCCGGAGATCTTGCTGGCCAGGGTAGTTGACTTACACCTTTCAGAGTACGTTGGGTGGCACGGGATACATGCGGACGTGCATTGTCCTGTTGGAACAGCAAGTTCCCTTGCCGGTCTAGGAATGGTAGAATGATGGGTTCGATGACGGTTTGGATGTACCGTGCACTATTCAGTGTCCCTTCGACGATTACCAGAGGTGTACGGCCAGTGTAGGAGATCGCTCCCCACACCATGATGCCGGGTGTTGGCCCTGTGTGCCTCGGTCGTACGTAGTCCTGATTGTGGCGCTCACCTGCACAGCGCCAAACACGCATACGACCATCATTGGCACCAAGGCAGAAGCGACTCTCATCGCTGAAGACGACACGTCTCCATTCGTCCCTCCATTCACGCCTGTCACGACACCACTGGAGGCAGGCTGCACGATGTTGGGGCGTGAACGGAAGACGGCCTAACGGTGTGCGGGACCGTAGTCCAGCTTCATGGAGACGGTTGCGAATGGTCCTCACCGATACCCCAGGAGCAACAGTGTCCCTAATTTGCTGGGAAGTGGCGGTGCGGTCCCCTACGGCACTGCGTAGGATCCTACGGTCTTGGCGTGCATCCGTGCGTCGCTGCGGTCCGGTCCCAGGTCGACGGGCACGTGCACCTTCCGCCGACCACTGGCGACAACATCGATGTACTGTGGAGACCTCATGCCCCACGTGTTGAGCAATTCGGCGGTACGTCCATCCGGCCTCCTGCATGCGCACTATACGCCCTCACTCAAAGTCCGTCAACTGCACATACGGTTCACGTCCATGCTGTCGCGGCATGCTACCAGTGTTAAAGACTGCGATGGAGCTCCGTATGCCACGGCAAACTGGCAGACACTGACGGTGGCGGTGCACAAATGCTGCGCAGCTAGCGCCATTCGACGGCCAACACCGCGGTTCCTGGTGTGTCCACTGTGCCGTGCGTGTGATCATGGCTTGTACAGCCCTCTCGCAGTGTCCGGAGCAAGTATGGTGGGCCTGACACACCAGTGTCAATGTGTTCTTTTTTCCATTTCCAGGAGTGTATTATCAAATAGAGTCTCTGTCAGACATCCTTATCTGTCTGTCAATCACCACTACCTTATTTGTCTGTCAATTATCATCATCACTGTTCTGACATAGGTATTCTGCTAACATATTTTGCCGTCTTACAAGGAGTTGTAACTTTTGTCTGATTGATTCTGCAGTATATATTATTCCTTCTTGTATATCTATGTAAGCCAACATATAAAAATCCAACTATGGAAACAAATATGAGATGTCCTGTAAGTGAAAGTTAATGAATAATTCTTAGGAAAATTGTCTACAAATGCTATTGAAACCCTTTTGTATCATTTCTTAACATATATTTGTTTGGAAGAAAATGTCTCTCTCTCTCTCTCTCTCTCTCTGTCACACACACACACACACACACACACACACACACACACACACACACACACACACACACCTCTACCTCTCAGCCTCTCATTGTAAATTTTTTCTTGGGTGCATAAAATGCATAAAGTAAACAGAATATTTTACTATAGATCTCTGTGATTTTCTTAGAGAGTACAATTTATTTACACAACAGTGGTTGACATAAATGTACAGTATCAGATTATAAGTGATCAAGAATCAATACATTATTGAGTTATAATGTATCTGTTACACAACGCCACAGTAAAACAGTTTGCATATGTACTGCAATTATTTTCATTTGAGCTTTTATGTCCAGATAAAACACTTTAATAACAACATATTGATTTTTGTGCATGCATGTGTCTGTGGTGAACAGAAGTCATGCATGGAGTAGTAAGTGCTCAGTAATGCAAATTATACAACAATTGATTTTAAATAAAGCATACAACATGAACTACAGGAGAAGCAAGATACAGTAGTGCAAAGTTCAGATTCTACAATAGATAATTTCAGATGTCATGCACAGCTCACTTTAGTAGTTACAGATTACAACAGCATTCTGATTTACAAGTAAATACAAGAGGTTCTGCAACAGCTCTTCATTAATAAAATATGCGCCAAAATAAAAATCATACATACTGCAGGTTTTTAGAATTTATGATAAAAATTAAGCTTTACAAAGTTGCATACTTCAATGATGATAAAAATGCCATAGTGTTAAACAAATACTGGAATGGTAGGGCACAGCAGTTTCTGAATATACATAGTGAATGCTTAATTGTGCTACTTTAGAGGGCTTAATGCACAGAACTATAACTCAGTTATTTATTGATCAAAGAGATGTCAGATAATCATGTCCCTTAAACTTTCGAGTTCTGAGGCTCCCTCCCATTCTAATATTAGTATCTCCTTGTCTTGGTCTGTTCAACTTGAAGCTTTCAGATCTTCGAATTTTGGATAAAGGTTCCAGAGTCCTCTCAACCACCTGAGGGACTTTAGGAGGAATAAGCCGGAGTGAGTGAGAAGCTGACTGGCTTTCAACCAGAGAATCGAGAGAACTACTGTAACCCGACTCCGAATGAGGGTTTGTTCGCTCAGCATCCAAAAAGCGACGTCCAGTACTGGAGTTGCTGACCTTATGTCTTGAAATTTTATCTAGACTAGATTTTCCTGCAGCTTCAGCATAATCGTCAGGTTCATAGAGAGGATTCATTTTGAAATGTGGGGAAGCACTTCGTGACCTTAATGATGCATGGTGAATGTCTCTTTCCATAATTTGCTTTTCCAGACCATATACTGCAAGTTGTGCAGTATCACTTACCTGGGATGTATTATTTCTTGGTGTTTGTTCTCTTGCCATGTGCCGACTGGGTGGCTGTGATTTTTTTTCAGGCTCTGGTGTTTTGGAATTTACGTAATAATCTCTCCCGTACCTAAAAGCAAAACACAGTATACTGAAACTTCCTTATTGTATTCTGAAAGAAGCAATAAAACATAACAGTAAATTACTTATAATCTTGAGTTCACTATGGAGTGCTTGAAACAGCTATTAATACGCTACAATGACCTTCTTTGCTTGATATTATAGTTCTATTTATTTTCAATAGTTTCATTACAGTGTTCCTCCCTACAGCAAACATGAGAAGGAATGTTACTTGCGGACTGCTGCTCTCCTAAGTAGTAATCGGATTTTTATCAGTCACAGTCTGGATTTTAAAATTACTTCTTTACTGAGGCAGCTATTCCCTGAGCAAGCAATAAAATTTTGAAATTGCGGAACTATCACCAATTGGGAACTTTGGTGACTTATCAAAGGCATTTGATTGTGTTAATCACAATATTCTATCACAGAGTTGTTTTTATGGTTTATGTGGCTATGCACGTGCCTGGCATAGTTCTTTCTTGTTCAAGACACAGGAACATTGGGATATTTAAGAAATACAAATACAGATACCACCTGCATGGGAAGAAATCACAATGACCCTTCCACAAGATTGGAACATGGGGCCATCCTGTTCTTGCTCTTTGTTCATCATCTTATCAGTTCATTAGAATCAGAAGGCAGAATTAGACCTTTCTGCAGATGGTTCAAATATTAACATCAAGCTGAGCAAAGAAGCATCTCAAGGAAAGATAGTAAATGATACAATATGCAGTCAAAAGTATCTGGACACCCCCAAAAACATATGTTTTTCATATTAAGTGCATTGTGCTGCCACATACTGCCAGGTACTCCACATGAGCAACCTCAGTAGTCATTAGACATTGTGACAGAGAGCAGGTTGCAGCACTCCACAGAACTCATGGACTTCGAACTTGGTCACATGATTGGGTGTCACATGTGTCATACATCTGTATGCAAGCTTTCCACCCTCCTAAACATCCCTAGGTCCACTGTTTCCAATGTGATAGTGGAGTGGAAACATGAAGGGACATATAGAGCACAAAACCGTACATGTCGTCCTCATCTATTGACTGACAGAGACTGCCGACAGTTGAAGAGGTTAATAATGTGTAATATGCAGACGTCTATTCAGACCATCACACAGGAATTCCTAACAGCATCAGGATCCTCTGCAACTACTTGAGCAGTTAGACTGGAGGAGAGAAAACTTGGATTTCATAGTCAAGTGGCAGCTCATAAGCCACACATCATGCCGGTAATTGCCAAACGACGCCTCGCTTGGTGTAAGGAGCATAAACATTGGATTATTGAACAGTGGAAAAACGTTGCGTGGAGTGATGAATCATGGAACGCAATGTGGCAATCCGATGGCAGGGTATGGTGAATGGCCGGTGAACTACATCTGATGGTGTGTGTAGTGCCAACATTAAAATTCGAAGGTGGTGGTGTTATGGTGTGGTCACGTTTTTCATGGAGGAGGCTTGCACCCCTTGTTGTTTTGTGTGGCACTATCAGAACACAGGCCTACAATGATGTTTTAAGTACCTTCTTGCTTCCCACTGTTGAAGAGCAATTCGGGGATGGCGATAGCATCTTTCAACACAATTCAGCACCTGTTCATAATGCATGGCCTGTGGCAGAGTGGTTAAATGACAATAACATCCCTGTAATGGACTTGCTTGCACGGAATCCTGACCTGAATCCTATAGAACACCTTTGGGGTGTTTTGGAATGCTGACTCTGTGCCAGGCCTCACCAACCAACATCGATACCTCTCCTCAGTGCAGCACTCCATGAAGAATGGGCTGCCATTCCCCAAGAAACCTTCCAGCACCTGACTGAACACGTGCCTGCGACAGTGGAAGCTGTCATCAAGGCTAAGGTTGGGCCAACTCCATACTGAATTCCAGCATTACCGATGTAGGGCGACAGGAACTTGTAAGTCATTTTCAATCAGGTGTCTGGATACTTTTGATCACATAGTGTATGTTGTTAAAGATGTGAACTGGTTTTTCATAAATGGACTAGTTTCAACATAAATAAATAAAAATTGGAAAAAGAAAAAGTCCCAGCTCATTCAGTTTAGGACCTTAAAAAATATCCCACAAAAGAGAAGAAGAGAACAGGAGTTTTAGGAAAAAAATGTATGGCATGTTGTTTATGATCTTCTGCCACATTACTAATTGTTGTGTGACTAAGTAATTTTCATAGCAGTTGGACAGTAGGAATTTCATTGCATGGTGGACGGGCAATAAGGAAGTTAGAATCATTACCACAAAAGAAGGCAGCCAAGACTTTTGGGAATAATAAAAAATCCACAACAAATTTGCCCTTGTAGTCACTGGAGTAATGCTATTTGCTAACGGGTGTAGCATGTCTAAGATAATTCACTTTGCATCTGTCTATATTTGGTGCAATATAGCATAATATTCTGGAGTAATTCTGTTCAAAGAGAAGCATGAAAGCTCACTTAAAAAGTTAGGATTGCTGATTTGCTATTGCTGCAAGCTTCATGTTCAGAATAAACTGTTCCATTTAGCCAGTAAACAATAGACAGACAAGGGGTCTTTATGTAAGCTGTAACTCAGTGTCTACTGTTGAGAAAGGTCTCCATTACCTTACAATTACTGTTCCCAATCAACTACCTCAATAAATATAAAGCCTAAAGTTGCCAAATGAGCAGCAACCAGTCGCAAGATCATGTTTTCTTTATTTACTTCTGCATATCAATTTCCACTGATTAACAGTCATCATCAGTGCTTTCAACGTGTATGTTCCCTGAGTAATAAAACTGTCTTAAACAGACATCAAACATGGAGTCCATGTTTGACGTTTTAAGACAGTGTCATTACTCAGGGAACATACACATTGAAAGCACCGATGATGGCTGTTAATCAATCGAAATCGATATGCAAAATTAAATAAAGAAAACACGATCTTGCGACTGGTTGCTGCTTATTTGGTAATTTTATGGTCTATGGTCGCTGCACAACTTGGGAACCACATGGAGCCCCCCATTCAGAATATAAAGCCTGCTGTGACACCTAGCAGACTGTCAAGATTACAATGATCTAGTGGTCAGTAAGTCTGTTCACCATTGTGGTCTGGGCTCCACGTGGCTGCTTTGCACATCTATCATAACTAATCATGTTGTGTGATTTTGTTTATATTTCTATGGCAATGGCTCAAGCTTAGTACAGTTCTAGACAAAAATGGTTTTCAGTCCATCCTGATGACAAACTTTGGTATTAAGTATTACGTATTCTACATGCTTGGTGGTGTCCTCACTATGGACCTATGGAACAAAAAGTAGATATCTATCTATATATAAATGGGCAACAAGTGAAACGTGGCAACAGCATTGCCAGCTGTCAGGGTTCTTCCCTCGCTATAAGTTTGGAAATCAACTGAGGTACCCAGTGCCTCAAAGTTTTCAGATGTATCAACTGAGTACTATTTTGAGACCAGTAATGTTACTATTTAAACCACTACAGTAAGTAAAAGGAAAAATTGTACATAATACATATTCACATGTTCTCACATCTGTAGCTTTAAAAAATAGGTGAAAATATTCTTGCAATAATGCCCAATCCTGAGCCTGTTTAAGATTTTTTGTTACATAACCAACAAATTCTGTGACCAAAATATTCTAATTTAAGGATTGCCACAGATTTTTAAGTAGTAATTAAATCAGTGCTCTTGCTGCCTAGTAGTTCACTACAGTGTACAGATTCTGCTGTGACTTTAATAAGTACAAACAGAATTTTATGTGATACACTTAACAACAAGAGGCTTTATATTTTCAGCTCACCTACCATCAAGATGACACAGTGATTGTCTTTCTTCTACACACTTTATCACATATCCTCTCAGGTTACAGACTTTTCCTACGGTGAAATTTCAAAACACATTTGTCTCGTACATTATCATAATGGCACTAACAACTGTGAAATGTGCCTACATTATTATAAATTGGTGAATAATTACATACCGCTTAAAGTCAAGGTCTTGTGGAGCACAGACGATATGGAGAGGTTCTGCAATGGGACGTGGCACCATATTCTCATCTTGTAGGTCTGGAAACTCCCTAAAACACAAATAAGTGGTTATTACAGTATAAATGAAAAAGAAGTTGCTGTGAAATAAAACTGACTTTTGCCACCAAGTAAATGCAGAATGAATAGGTAAAGCTTACCAAATTCCCCCCCCCCCCCCCCAAATGGTCCTTGGGTGGACTGCCGGTTCATAGTGTCCAAAGTCACTTTATATCCCCCCCCCCCCCCATGAGCCACATACTATGTGATTTGTGCCAGAGGGCACACACCGGCGACTGCAGAGGTAATGGAATCAGTGTGTGTGGTAATGTAAATGTAGTTACTCTGTCCATCCTGGTCGCCAGACCATTATCTTTGCTGAGTGTCTTCTTAATTAGACCCTTTGCTTGTTGCCAAGCCTTGCTGAGATTATATTCACAGTCCCGATTGATGAGATTGTGTGCTACAATCCTGGTACTTTCATATTCCATCACATGATTGTCAGACAAATGGTGCTCTGCAACTGCTGACTTGGCAGGATACATCAGCTGAGTATACTGTTGGTGTTTTTGGCATCACTCTTCAATAGTGCACATTGTTTGCTCAATATGTCTTGTCACTCTGGCATTGAATCTGATGTATCCCAGGATTCTGCAAACCAAGGTCATCTTTGATTCTTTCCAATAATGAATGTGTTTTAATGGGTGCGAAAAGACAGATTTTACTCTGCACTTTCTTCAGTATGCGTCTTATTTTCCTGATAGTGTATTGGTGTATGGTATAAAGACAGTGGCCAACTCTTCCGCCATGACTTTTCTGTCTCCACGAGCTTAACTGTAACGGTGGAGTAGACCTGCCTACACTGCCATTCTAAGTAACTGTTTTATTCAGAAAATAGTTCTGAGGTGTTCCACTTCCTGGGACAGATTCTCATCAACAGAGATGGTACACACCACCTTTACTAGTGTTTTAGTACCCCCATTTAAATGTAAAGGGTGGCATCAACTGACTGCATGCAATTGCAGGTCAGTGTGTATTTTCTCCTGATACACATTGTGGCCCAGGGTGTCATCAGCTTTTCACTTGACCCAGACATCCAGGAATGGTATAATTCCTTCTGCTTTGGTCCTCATAGTGACTTTGATGTTGGGATGTATGGAATTCAGATGTGAAAGCAATTCAAGGAGTTTGTCTTTTCCTTGTGGCCAGATGATGGAACAATCATCCACACAATGGAAAAAATAGACAGGTTTCCATTTGGACGATATCAGGGTTTATTCTTTGATATGCTTCATCTACAAATTCGCAACAACAGGCAAAAGTGGGCTGCCCATTGTGACCCCTCCATTTGTTCATAGTATTCTCCATAAAATAGAAAATACATGAACACCAGGACATGCCTGTAAAGTCTGTTGTCTTCACATTACATTTCTGACCAATGAGTTCTAGTTATTCTCACAGAGGCACCCTCGTAAATAGTGAAATGACTTGATGCTGGGATTTACTCACATAAGGGTTTAATATTGTGTCAGACATTTTACCAACAAATATGTGGGACCCACTAATGTTGCTCATTGGATACTATGAACCGGCAGTATATCCATAGACCATTCAATCACCAAATACACCCAGAGAAACAAGAAACACAGCATTTTTCATATGATGTGGTAGTCAATCTTGGAGGTAAATGTGGATTTTGAAATCTACAGAGAAGATGTGGTCATTACAAGAAAGTAGAGAGTAACTAATACAGCACACTAAACAAACCTGTATGTTCCTACACAGAATCTTGCACTAAGTAATGGAATGTTTTGATGAAATATCTCTTTCCGACAAATTAAAATTTTATAGTTTCTGATCTTCAGTGGCACTCTACAAAGCCACACAGATGTGTTTAATAGATCACTTTGGACTCCTTTCAGTGAGCAATGTTAGTCCTACAGTACTGAGTTTTAAATGTGGTTTGCAAAAGTCAAAGCCAGTTAGCTTTGTGTGTTTGCCATGTGTACAAGAGAAATCCACAATTTTCCATTTGTTATGTATAATGAATTTGATAATTAAGACACAAAAGGAATTACAGATATTGGTTGCTAATGGGCACTGATTAAACAAATGCATCAATGCGGAAAATTGAAAATTTGTGCCAGACCGGGATACAAACCCAGGTCTCCTACTTTCTAAGCAGAAGTGCTGACCCCTGCACCATCTGGACACAGCGTTCATTGCTACTGCTTAAATATCCGTAGCACAACTCCCGTCAGTCCCAAATTCACAACTTATCCACTCAGTACTAATGTAGTACCCCCTGCCCATTATCCTCATTACTTATGGTGCTTCACCAATTCCCAGAATAGTTTGCACCTAGTGTGCATCTGCACTGAAGAGATCATAGGCCATCCTCATCTTAATTATATATAGTGTGCAGCAATAGTGTGAGGACATGTCCAAAAGAACAGACGCCACATATAAAGAATTTGCATGGTAGTAGCATTACTTAATATAACACTAGGAACAAAAACAACTTCTACTATCTACAATTTAACCTTACTCTTGCACAGAAAGGGACAAGGTATACAAAAATGATGTATTTGACCATCACCTTGGGCTGGCAGATAATGAAAACTTTAAAAAGAAATTGGAATCATTTCTTTTTGAGAAGTACTACTACTCCACAGATGAATTTCTGAGCAGCTAGTATGTATGTGGTTGGGTTACATTTATCACATTTTATCATAGATTAAGCTTAAAACAAAATATATTATCCAAGTTTACAAGAAGCAAAATATTTATATTGCATATATTTTACCTACTTGATATCTTTCTGTTTACTCTCTTCTCTGCTATTTAGCTCCTTTGTTGTTCCTTTTTGATGCTTTTATTTACCGAGGCCTCACATCTCCCTGTCTTCATTACTACTTTATTCTTTGTTTCTCTGGCTCTTTTCCCAATCCTTCCTTCATTGTGAAAATTGTGATTTGTTCTCCTTATGCTTACTAAAATACCCTCCCCCCAGTACCTATCCCTAGTTTTATCTTACTACTCTCTGTATTTAGCAAATTTCATTGCTCCTCCTCTATAGTTTACAACTTTAGGAAGTTATGACATTCGTTTGTCCCTAGCTTTGAAAAGACTGAATTCCCATAAATCCCTTTCAATATCTGAAACAGAACAAATTTACTTGGAAATGAGAGCAATGCATACCTTTATTAATGCTCTCATGAGTTCATGTCTGCCTGTGTCTGTATATGTGTGGATGGATATGTGTGTGTGTGTGTGCGCGCACGAGTGTATACCTGTCCTTTTTACCCCTAAGGTAAGTCTTTCCTCTCCCGGGATTGGAATGACTCCTTACCCTCTCCCTTAAAACCCACATCCTTTCGTTTTTCCCTCTCCTTTCCTGATAAAGCAACCTTGGGTTGCGAAAGATTGAAATTTGTGTGTGTGTTTGTTTTTTATTGTGTCTATCTGCCAGCGCTTTCTCGTTTGGTAAGTCACAGCATCTTTGTTTTTTATGTATATTTTTTGCATGTGGAATGTTTCCCTCTATTATATTCCTCTCATGAGTTCTGTTTGATATCTACATCTATAATCTGCAAACCACCATGAAGTGCAGGGCAGAGGATACGTCCCACTGTACCAGTTATTTGGGTTTCTGTCCATTCCATTCACATATGGAGTGCAGGAAGAATGATCTTGTCTCCATGATCACTATGTGAACGATGCATGAGGGGTTGTAGAATATTTCTAGAGTCATCATTCAAAGCCAGTTCCTGAAACTTTGTCAGTAGACTTTCTCAGGATAGTTTGCATCTATCTTCAAGAGTCTGGCAGTTCAGTTTCCTCAGAACCACTGTAACACTCAGCCACAGGTCAAAGAAACCTGTGACCATTTGTGTTGCCCGTATATGTTCAGTATCCTCTGTTAGTCCTATTTGACATGGGTCCCATACACTTGAGCAATAGTCTACAATGGGTTGCATGAGTGATTTGGAAGCAATCTCCTGTGTGGACCTTTTGCTCTTCCCCAGTATTCTACCAATAAACTGACATTTACTGCCTACTTTATCCACAACTGAGCTTATGTGATCATTCCATTTCATATACCTGCACAGTGTTACACCCAGGTATTTGTATGAGTTGGTCAATTCCAGCTGTGATTCACTGATATTATAGATTTTTTTTCATTTTGTTAATTTACATTTTGGAACATTTAAAGCAAATTACCAATCTTTGCATGACTTTGAAATCTTATCGACACCTGACTGAACACTTATACAACTTCTTTCACACTGTACTTCATTGTAGATAACTGCATCAACTGCAGTAAGTATGAGGTTACTATTAATACTGTCTTCAAGGTCATTAATATACAATGTGAACAGCAAGGGTCTCAACACACTTCCCAGGGACACGACCAAAGTTACTTCTACATCTGATGACAACTCTGCATCAAAGATAACATGCTGTGCCCTCCCTACCAAAAAATCCTCAGTCTAATCACAAATTTCACTTGAGACTCCATATGACTGAACTTTTGACATTAAGTGTAAGTGTGGTACTGAGTCAAATGCTTTTCAGGAATCAAGAACTACAGCATCTACCTGACTGCCTTGATCCAAAGCTTTCTGTATTTCATGTGAGGAAAGTGTGGAATGGGTTTCACACATTTGATGCCTTTGGAATCCAAACTTCTCGGTATGGAGGAGGCCATTCTGTTCAAGATACCTCATTATGTTTGAGCTCAGAATATGTTCTAAGATTTTACAACAAATAGATGTCAAACAAATTGGAGAGTAGTTTTGCAGATCACTACTTCTACCCTTCTTGTAGATGTCTGTTACCGGGGCTTTCTTCCAACTACAGGGCACAGTACTTTTGCTCAAGGATATATGATACGATTATAGTTAGAAAAGGGGCTAACTCAGTTGCAAATTCAATACAGAGTCTGAAAGGGATTCCACCGGGCCCTGGAGCTTTCTTCAGCTTTAATGACTCCAGCTGTTTCTCAACGTCACTGACACTAATACAGATTTCACTCATCTTTCTGGTGGTACAAGGTACTCCTGGGCTTTCCTTCAAAAAGGAACACTTGAAAACAGAGTTAAACTGGACCCTAACTTTGGAGCCACTACCAGGCTTTACATATGATCAGAATTTCTGTAGGTTTTGTTAAAGATCATTTGACAATAATCTGCAATGGTAGTTACTGAAAGCTTCACACCTGTCCTCTTGACAGTCAAATGCATTCAGTCAGCATCTCTCTGTCTAAAATCCTCTGCTTTATTTTACACCAATTATGCATTAAGACTACTGTTTCTTTGCAGTGACCGTATACCATGAAGGGTCCCTCCCATTGCGAACTGTTCAACTGGATACATACACTCTGTGATAAAAAGTACCTGGACACCTCCAAAAACATATGTTTTTCATATTAGGTGCATTGTGTTGCCACCTACTGCCAGGTACTCCACATCAGTGACCTCAGTAGTCATTAGACATCGTGAGAGAGCAGAATGCGGCACTCTGTGGAACTCACGGACTTCGAACGTGTTCAGGCAATTGGTTGTCACTTGTGTCATACGTCTGTATGTGAGCTTTCCACACTCCTAAACATCCCTGGGTCCACTGTTTCTGATGTGACAGTGAAGTGGAAACCTGAAGGGACACGTACAGCACAAAAGCGTGCAGGCCGACCTTGTGTGTTGACTGACAGAGACCACCAACAGTTGAAGAGGGTCATAATGTGTGATAGGCAGACATCTATCCAGACCATCACACAGGAATTCCAAATTTGGATTTCATGGTCAAGTGGCTGCTCATAAGCCAGACATCACGTTGGTGAATGCCAAACGACGTATCGCATGGTGTAAGGAGCGTAACATCAGACGATTGAACAGTGAAAATCTTTGTGTGGAGTGACACATCATGGTACACAATCTGGTGATCTGATGGCACTGTGTGGGTATGGCAAACGCCCGGAGAACGTCAGGTCCCAGCTTATGTAGTGCCAACAGTAAAATTCGGAGGTGATGGTTTTGTGGTGTGGTCATGTTTTTCATGGAGGGGGCTTGCATCCCTTGTTATTTTGCAGCACAGGCGTGCATTGATTTTTTAAGCACCTTTTTGCTTCCCACTGTTGAAGAACAATTTAGGGATGGCGGCTGCATCTTTCAACACAATTGAGCAACTGTTCATAAAGCACGGCCTGTGGTAGAGTGGTTACATGACAATAACATCCCTGTAATGGACTGGCCTGCACAGAGTCCTGACCTAATCCTATAGAACACCTCTGGGATGTTTTGGAATGCCAACTTCGTGCCAGGCCTCACTGACTGACATCGATACTTCTCCTCAGTGCAGCACTACTTGAACAATGGGCTGCCATACCCCAAGAAACCTTCCAGCACCTGATTGAACGTATGCCTGCGAGAATGGAAGCTGTCACCAAGGCTAAAGGTGAGTGAACACCATATTGAATTCAAGCATTACTGATAGAGGGCACCACAAACTTGTAAGTCGTTTTCAGCCAGGTGTTCAGATACTCTTGATCACATAGTGTATCTATCCGATGCATGGGCGCCTATTCTTTTAAACTTGAGCCAGCGTTCCTCTACATTCCTCTGCCCTGTGCTGATAGCTTCCAATTCTTCATTGAGATATGACACTGATGTTTTATCTAATTTTCTGCTCCTGCGGAAGTTGAATGCCCGCCAGAACAAATGAATCTTGATGGCCAATAGAGGGCAGCGTCGCCATTGCATTGCACTCACCTAGTGAGTGTGCCACTGTCTCACCACTTGACTACACTGGCCAATAGTGCCATCATGGTCGGCATGAATACCACCACATCTAGACCACTCAGTAATCGTGTACTTTATCCAATAGCATTTGCTTTCTATCTCCTCTGTACTTCTGTCTACTTACTGACAATTTCACATTGATATTGGTTTTTCTCTCTGGTCTTGTTTTGGATTGTGGTCGTACTTGATCTGCTGACAGGTCCATCAAACTTCGTTGGACCCTAGACTGCCTTGCTTTTGTTGTGTCGGATCTGCCTGTTGCTCGATTCCTGTGTGAGTTTGAGGCCCAACTGCAGGGGGTCTTCCAGCCTTGCATCATCATCATCATCATCATCATCATCATCATCATCATCATCATCATCATGTCTAGCCTGTTTGCTGATGTGTGCACTGGTATCCAGCAACTTGTGGATACAGCATATATCTTTCTGTTTGTTTTAGGTTCCCTTTGTACTAAGGTAATCATTACTGCCACAACCACATCATGATCAATGATACCGGTTGTGATATGAACATTGTCAAAGAGGTCAGGTCTATTTGTTGACATTACATCCACTACATTTCCAGCTTAATGGGGTTTCCAACTATCTGTTCTAGGTAGTTTTCAGGGGAGGGGTTTAGTGTAAAGTTTCACAGGACGTCTTATCGTGCCCAGCAGTAATAAAACTGTAATTTTTCCAACTGATTGCTGGATTATTAAGATCTCCACTGATGATTACAGTATGATTGGTGAACTTACGTACAAGTGAACTGAGATGTTCTCTAAAGTTTTTGAATACATTAGGAGATGAGTCTGGTGTGCGACAGAAGGATCCAATTACAATTCATGACCACTCATGACACTGAGTCTTGCCCATACAATCTCTTATGAATCTTCGATTTGTACGATCTCGATGGATTTGAGTTTCTCATCGACTGCAACAAATATGCCACCTCCATTTCCCATTAGTCTATACTTTCGATATACACTCAAATTTCCCCCCAAAATTTCATTGCTATCAATTTCAGGTTTCAACCAGATTTCTGTACCTAATATTATGTGAGCTTCACTGATTTTCAGGAGTGTTTTGAACGCTGGTACTTTGTTTCAAATGGTTCAAATGGCTCTGAGCACTATGGGACTTAACATGTGAGGTCATCGGTCCCCTAGAACTTAGAACTACTTAAACCTAACTAACCTAAGGACATCATATACATCCATGCCCGAGGCAGGATTCGAACCTGCGATTGTAGCGGTCACGCGGTTCCAGACTGAAGTGCCTAAAACCGCTCGGCCACTCCAGCCGGCTTGTTTCAAATGCTTCAACAGTTAACTGCTAGGATATTAACACTCCTGTGGGAGGCATTTCTTATGATCTTACACCAATATTTCTGGGCCTCCTAGAGGTATCATTATGTAGAATGGATGCAATGTTGGTTAATCTAAAAAACCCTTGTGCTCACCCCACATACAGACAGCTACCTGGACAGCAGTCTCTGATGTGTAGTGTGCATCTGACCCATTTAGGGGCACTCTATAGATCTCAAACCTATGGCTCAAGTCCAGGAAGTTGCAGCCTAGCTTGTCATAGAAACTCTGAAGTCTCTGGTTCAACTCTCAACTCAGAACCAAGGGGTCTCAATCAGTTCTGGGGACAATGCTGCAAATTGTGAGCTTTGCTGAAAGTCCACGTGCAAGGCTGGCCTTCTCAACCTTCCCTACCAGTCTGTGGAATGGCCCAAGTATGACCTCGGATCCCAGATGGCAGGCATCATTTGTTCCAACGCGCTTCACAATCTGTAGTTGCTTGCATCCTGTTCCCTCAAGGGTTGTTGGAATAGCCTCTTCAAGATACTGAAAGAGGCCCCCAGACATACACACTGAGTGCTCCTGGTGCCCTTCCATGTCCCTTGCTGCCATTTCCCTAAGCGGTATCATCACTCGCCATTCGTTTCAACTGATGGTGATTAATAAACCCATACCCTTTTGCATTTGCCTCTGCATGACACCAGACAAAACATATTTCCCCCCAAAAATGTGAAATGAGTCCCATTGGCTCAGTTTCAGTTTTACTGAAAGACAGCACTTCGAATTTGTTGGTTAGGGAGATAGGTATAACACCGGAGTCCTTCCTTGTCCCCGGACACATTGTACAGGTAACTTAGATCTACCGCTGAAATGACACTAGTAGTCAAGTGGATGAGTAATGATAGACCCCATACTTTCTGCAGAGGAGACAAGACCCACAGGAGAGAATAGTATTTGTGGTACCTTTGGTACTGGTACCTCAGGCTCATGACCCTCGATAACTCTTCTGACACACTAATTCAAAGCAGCTGCCTATCATTTGACAGTAGTCAGGGCTGCCTATCATTTGACAGTAGTCAGGGCAATTTACAGCTGGTTATAAACATCAACCAATTCATCCCATGTTCGAAAATGGCATTTACTGTGGGGCTGCATTTTGGCTGGTGCAATGTATTACAGGACAGTGAACAAATACCTTTAAACTGAGCCTGCTGTTGAGTTAAAGAATTACTAATTCGATATAAGAATTGAAGCAAATACACAAGATTAAGACGACAGAAAAACCTGTGGCAAAATTATTAAATTCATAAAACATTTTGAGGTTAATTAAAGTAATTAACAAATTCAAAATATAGAGTTAATTTACAGTAAATTTTGATAATATATACATCTCTGTAAGGGAAAATTAAATGTAAGACAATATGTTAGTGATAATCAAAACTAAATCACAAATGCCAATTTACTAAAAATTAGATTATGCAAAGAACAATGGTAACTTCTGAAAATTCTCAAAAATGCACATTTGTTTGCATTGATATACAATGAAATTCAGGACGATCTATGATTTGATACGAAATAAGTTATCCAAAAACACTCATACCAGTAACTTATGAAAATATAGTTTTGTAAATGGCAGAAAATTTTCAAAAATTACCCATTTCTCATGTAATGAAGCAATGAAATTAGAGAACATCTGGTTATCTGATTGTTTACTCAGAATCTCATGCTGAATTTAATGCTCCCCATGTTTTTAGCAACATTTCATTATCAGAAACTATTCTACCATTTGTACAAGATATATGAGATATACGAGACAGGCGACTTACACTCAGACTTCAAGAAGAATATAATATTTCCAGTTCTGAAAAGACAGGTGGTGACAGATGTGAGTATTATCGAACTATCAGATTAATAAGTTACAGTTGTACAATACTGACACCAATTTTAGGCTCCATACAAATTTAGGAACATGTGAGGCAGTACTCAATAATTTATTTTAGAAGTTAAAAACACTGTAATCCTATGTTTGCAGCATCAGTAGCAACAGTTAAACCTTTTGACAATGATCACTGAACTACAGTTTTTGAAATCCTGAAAATATTGGGTCTTAAAGAACAGGGACATGAGTGTTATTCAGAGCTTGAACAGAAACCAGAGTGCAGTTATGAGAGTTAAAGGATGTGAAAGGGAAGCAGTAGTGGAGAAAAGAGTGAGATAGAGCTGTAGCTTGTGCACTGAGCAGGCAGTAAAGGGAAACAAGGAGAAGTTTGGAAGGGTAATTTAAATTCAGGGAGAAGAAATAAAAACTTTGAGCTTTGTCAATGACTTGAAACAGCAGCTGAATGAAATGCTTAGTGTCTTGAAAAGAGGTTACAAAATGAACATCAACAAAAGTAATAGAATGTAATCGAATCAAGTGGTGCTGATAGAAGTAGATTACAAAATGAGACCCCCAATAGCAGATGATGAGTTTTGCTATTTGGGCAGAAAAAATACCTGGTGGTGTCTAAACAGTGATAATATAAAATGCAAACTGGCAATAACATTTCGGAAAATGAGAAATTTGTAGACATCAAATGTAAATTCAAGTCTTAGGAAATATTTTCTGAAGCTATTTGTCCAGAGTGTATCCTTGTACAGAAGTGAGACATTAACATTAGAAAGTTCAGAGAAGCTTTTAAAAGTAGTGCTACACAAGATTAGATGGGTAAATAAAGCAACTAATGAAAAGGTGCTGCATCAAACTGAAGAGAAAAAAAAATGGCACCACTTGAGTAAAAGAAGGGATTAATTGGTAGGACACATCCTGATGCATGAAGGAAATATCAATTTGGTAATGGAGAGGAAAGTTGGGGCCAAGGAACTGTAGAAAGAATACAGTAAGCAGGTTCAAATGGATGTAGGTTGCAGTAGTTATTCAGAGGTGTAGAGGCTTGCACAGACTGGAAAGCATAGAGAGCTGCATCAAAACAGTCTTTTGACTGAAGACCACAACAACAATGGCAACATAGTGGCATTGCACTACCTTTCAATAAACTTGTGACAATCTGGGAAAAGTTTATATTGACATATAGATTACTATTGGCATTGTCGGTATCTAGTTTCTGATTGCCATAGACACACTCATTAGAAGTACAGACAAAAAATTATGACTTCCCTAATAGTATACTCACACAGATGCCTCACTGCTACTGCTCTGGCTGCTTGAGAGCTTCATTCTATTGCTGAGTCGTTTTGAAATGTTTTCTGGGGAGTATGGATTATTTGGCAATGGTGGAGCAGTTTCCCATTTCTTGTGTTCCCTTTCTGCAATTGTACCTGTGCATAACAGAAGGAGTTCAATACCATGTGTGCAGTTAAAACAAAAGTAAGTTTCCCTGTTTAATTACATAGAAATGTTTGAGTGGAGGATACTATAATTTTCATATTAACTAGTTTCTTGTCCTACTGACAGCTGTTATTTGACATTAATGACCGATCATTGTAGTTTCTGCACAATAATGTATGCTTCATGTCATAGGTACTACAAGGAATATTCTTCTTACCTTACTGTGTCAACATGTTATCCATCATCTATTCATCGTTTCAGAAGACAAAGAAATGTGTGTGATACAGACGATTTTTCTATCCCATCTACAAGTAGCAAACTTAGTACTGTGGGCATCCACAGCTGCATAAATGTAAGATGATGAAAAAGACCACTTCAGCTACACGATAAATATTTGTAATCCAATAAGTTTCACAATGCTACACCCACACCTTCATCGATAAATTTGTATATAAACAAGAGCAAAATGAATAAATATCCCATTTCAGTTAAAATGTAGCTTAACTGTACATGAAGCTATACAGGAAAAATTATGTACTCACATTTATTTCATAATTTATTTCAAATGATAAATGACCCAACATTCTTTTTCCAATCCTGATGAAATTGTTCACCATCATGAGTTTGGTAGTCCAATTTAAAATAGAGCACAATGTAGGGAACATCATTCTGATACAGGAAGTCTAGGATAAGAATCTAGAATAAGAATGAAGTGGTTGACCAGATGGATATAAAAGATAAAAAATGATACGTGTAGGTGGTGAAAGCTATTCACCCTGGTAAGGTAGAATGAATCTCATAAAGCAGAGCCTGTACGACTGTGTGACAGGTAACAATATTGCTTACAAAATACACCACATTCAAGATAAAAGGAGGACTGGAGAAAGAAATACTTAAAATCTTGAATAAACTTACAAAAAGGGTAACAGTGTCACAACATGAGGTTTCAGCTCATTCATCTAGTTGGCCACTGCAGACCTCATGGTGTCTTGGAAATGTTACCCTTTTTATATCTCTGTATAAGACTAAGTTTTCCTTGCTCTGGTCCTTCTTTTATTTAGATGATGGTGTATTCTGTAAGCAGCATTTTATCTAGACTTGACCACTGTTACCTGTCACGTGGTCTTGCAGGCTCTGCTTTATCAGATTTATTTTACCTTACCAGAGAAACACATGTTTCATCAACTACACATCATTTGTTTTATATTTTCAGTCCATCTGGTTTATTGCTTTATCGTTATTCTAGTTTCTTGTATCAAAATGATGTTCCATGCGTTATATCTTTCCCCAGTCTTTGTTTTAGCTGGCTGGTGTATTTTATAAGCAGCATTTTACCTAAACTTGACCTTCATTAACTATTGGATAATAACACAAGCTCTGCTTTATGTGATTTTTTTTTTTACCTTTTCATGTGGATATAGCTGGTACCACCTACACATATTTGTTTTGTATTTTATATCCATATAGTTTATCACTTTATTCTTATTCTAGATTTCAATCGGGATGATGTTCTCCGCATTCTGCCATCTCTTGAGGGCTGAACATTTTCATCACAACTGGACAAGAATGTTGGCTCATCTACTGGTTATTGTTAGATATAAGTTATGAAATGAATGTAAGCACATAATTTTTCCTGTACAGTTCTGAGTAAGTTCAGCTATATTTTAACCGAAACAGGGTATTTATTCATTTTACTCTTCTTTCTACACAGATGTATCCTGGAAGATGTAGCAGTAACATTGCAAAACTAGGTGGATCATAAATAAAGGTTTACTGTACAGCTGAAGCACTCTTTTTCATCATGGTGTATTTACATGTGTTCTCTGCAAACAGGGTATCATAGTGTACCAGTGTCACCCACCTCCACGTTTTGTATTTCATTTGCAGATGGTGTGTGAACTGGTTGTCAGTAACTCTTCACGGACATTGTTTGCTATGTATGATGTCGGAATTTTGTCAGTGAGGCTCTCCACAATACAAAAAGTTTTCTTGGAACATATCCCACTGCAGTCAACTGATCATTTCTGTGATAATGAAATGAATGCCAGGATAGGAGTTGGCTGAGTGTGTGTTTTGTCATTGGGGAATTAGAAACCTCAAATGCTTAAATCACATGGGTGACCATTTGCAAAAAAAGAAATTAAATCAAGTGTCAGAGGAAAACAACAAAATATGTCTTCTCTTTACCTACTTATTGGTGATGAAATAGGGAAACTTACTTTTGTACTTACACATGTCGCTGATAGTCACAAAGTAACCCAAACTTCCACATGCAAAAACAAACAGAACGTGAAAGAGACAAACATTAATTACTTTAAAATTGCCTTCGTGCTGTTTTAAGTATGCATTTACATTCCACATACAGCTCAGAATTTTAACCAAGGACAAGAAAAGTGAATACACACATTGAAGAATTAGAAAACCAAGACAGCACATTGAGTTAAAAATCAAAATGTGAATCAGAAGAATGTGCAAACAGAAAACCAAGGGCAATATTGTAAACAGACGTGCACAAACATTTTAAGCAGGTGCATCAGCAATATTGCTAAAATTTTAAATATTTAACCCATAAAAGTTCTTTTGGTTAATTATTTAAAAGTTAATGTAGATGAGTAGGAAAAACAAACCCGAAATGTTTGCATACATCATTAATTGCGAGCTGCTTGACACAGTCACATCGATTAAATATCCAGGTGTAACACTCAAAGTGGTATGAAATGTTATGAGCATGTAAGCACTGCAGTAGGGAAGGCAAATGGTTGACTTTGGTTTATTGAAAGAATTTCAGGAAAGTATGGCTCATCTGTGAAGGAGACCACATACAGGACACTATTGCAACCTGTTCTTGAGTACTGCTTGAGAGTTTGGGATCTGCACGAGGTCAGATGGAGGAGGACATACAAGCAATTCAGAAGCAGACTGCTAGATTTGTTACCAGTAGGTTTCAACAATATGCAAGTTTTATGGAGATAATTTGGGAATTCAAGTGGGAATCCCTAGAGGGAAGTTCACATTCTTTTCTAGGAACACTATTGATAAAATTTAGAGAACCAGCATTTGAAGCTGGCAGCAGAATGATCCTATTGCCACCAACATACATTTGCATAAGGACTATGAAGATTAGATATGAGAAATTAGGGCTCATATAGAGATAAATAGTCATTTTCCCTCATTATATCAGCAAGTGGAATGGGAAAGGAAACAAGTATTAGTTGTACAGGGTTTCCTCTGCCACACACACAGTATGGCGACTTGCTGAGTATGTGTGTAGATGTAGAAGGAATATAATTCCTCCAAACCTGTGTGGGAGGATTAATCCAGAAGCCTCCATCACCAGGGTTATGATAAAAGTGCTTGTAAACCCAAGCAATATTATGTACTCTTTAACACTTTTTCATTAATTGGTTACTGTTTACTTTATAAAGAATTTTCTGTGAAATGAAGGACAGTCTGACCAGTTCACTCCCTTTGTTGTTTCATTATTTGTATTCTGTGCTTTGCCTTCAATTATTTATTATACTGATGAATGATAATTCCTCTTGTAGTTGTCATCCACACATTAAATTTTTTTGTCATTTTATAGAAGCTTCAGTTCCAAAAGTTAAAATTTTTTCAACTATTTCGTCAAAGATCTGTTGAACCATAGACTGATGAGTAACTGAATTAAAGACAGTTACTTAGTAGTGTGTAGCTGTCCCTTTCATCCTTGTGATGGCAGTGGCACGTAGTGACGTGGGCTCAGTGAGACGTCAGAAGCTTTGGGGGTGGGGGCACTGTGATTCATGATCACTCAAATGCTGGCCACAACTCTTAGATACTGGTCAGGGCTGGGTCTAAGACATCCAAATATTGCTCGATGGTGTTGAATATGTGTACAACAGAATGGCAGTGATTAATTCTTCTTAGGAAATTAGCTAAAAAGATGTTAATTTCAGAGCAATATTTTAGTAAGCTTATTATTTGTCATCTTCTGGGAAAGTGTCTATGTTCTATTGAATGGATGCTGTTATTTACATGTTCAGGGTTGTGTCTTTAATCCCTTTGAGTTACACCAGGTTGGTCAACTGCAAGTGTGTGGAACTGAGATTAGCAAATGGTGGTGATAGAGGTGCTGAGGAAGTGACTGCAAATCAGGGCCACCAGTCCGTCCAATTTATTGCTAGTCTTATTTTCAGAGACATGCTATACTCTATAAAAGATCCCTTAGGACTAAGAACATTACGTGCACGGCATCAGGTGTAACTGTGACTGCCAGAACATTGGCCAAAGGCAATGCTGCATCTCACAAGGATGTGTGGTACGTGTGCTGGATATCTGTTTTAAGTAGGCTAAAAGAAAAGTCAGCCATATTGAAACACAGCATCATCTAGGGACATTCGACTTTGAAGCAGCGATTTAAGAATACCTTAAAGTTTACTGAAAAGAGAAAGTTACTTCCATTCCAGCTCCACTTCGAAGGAAGTAATACAAAAATTTGTCAAGAGAGTTCCCTAGTTAGGGTGGCACTTGGACTCAAGTTGTGAACATCCCTCCATCCCCCTGCCCACCTCCACATATGCAAGAGACTCATTTCTTAGTGCTCACAACAGGCTTCTCTAGTGTGACTATGGTAAATGAAATACATGATCCTGAACATATAAATAACAGCATCCGACATGACCTACATGTGTCACCATAAGAGGAAAGTAAGGAATTTGTTGAAACATAACTTCAAAATGAAAATATTACTAGAATGATTTCCTAAGAAGAACTCATCAGTTCAGTTCAATGAGAAAGCTTGCATTCACAAATAAGATTGCAATCAGGTGACCTAGGAGGTCACACTATCATCCTCATATCTTTTGAGTACCTCAAATATGTATGACAGAATTTTGGAGCAGTTGTCTGCAGACATTGCAGGTCATCTGCATGGTGTTGTAGGTGAATGAAGGGGTGGATGCAAATGACTTGAGAGTGGAATCCTGTACTGTATTATATTTTATTACACTGCCAGTGAGAGATGATGGCAACTAAATTAGGGATCTAATTTCCTTATATGTAAACATCTACCAGAATCACTACTTCATGTGGCAGTTTTCTGTGCTTCAACCATTAAACAGCTGTGTTCCTGAGTCCATGGTGATCTGTCCCCTATGATGCATTGTAAAAGGCACATGACTGGGGCAGTGGTTTTTGTACACTATAACAAGAAGGTTGTGCTGGATGGTATGACTTCTCACTGACTGTTGTTGTTTTTGTTGTTGTTGTTGTTTAAAGGGCCCCTGATCCCCAAATCAATGAACTTGTAACATGTTTTCAGAATATGATCTCAGACATGGAGTGTCCCCACTCATCACACAACCACAAATGGGCCCCAGAAAACTGCACTTTACACTGCATGTCTTGTCCATCCTGTGTTTGACTAGTATCATAGGCAAGTGCAGGGTCTGATGACATCCGAGTCACATGTCACATGATACATTAAACCATTCAATTTACTGTGGCTACTAGTGCAGTGTCTTATCAACAAAGAAGCCATATCAAATATAATTACTCATGTAAGCATATAGACGACACCCAGAAAATTGCAAGATAAAAAGAAATATTAAAACTTCCCTTGGTTTCACCTAGGGCAACATGAACCCATCAGATTTTATTTGGCGCTTGGGATGTCATGCAACAGTGTGCCCTAAGTTTGGCTCATAAACATGACTGTGCGTGTTAATAGAACTTTTATGAAGCTTGGAAAAGTAAATATCTTAATTTCATAGGAAGAACTCAGCAGCATGCAACATACAGAATAGAGTGTAATGTCCTTCTGATATAATAGGCGAGTAGAATATACAAGGTCAAAAGAAATTTTCAGGATTTTCTCAGATTTTCCTTAAAAATGTTGCATGACACACAATTTTTTTTTTTTAATATTTGGCTCATGATGGCCAGAGTTTTGTTCAGATAGAAATCATGCCAGTACACGTACACACACACACACACACACACACACACACACACACACACACACACACAAACAGATAGATAAGCAACATCTGAAATGAAGATCAAGTGTGTTTTAATATGACATCACTGAGAAGTAAACCAAGAACTCCAGTACCTGTGCAAGGAAGCGTGCAGTTTCCATCATAGTTTTCTGTACCTGGCCGAGGTGGAGCGGCAAGAGCTGATGTCTCCTCATCCACTACAGAAGAAGTCACAGCGTCATCAGACTCTGCCAATGGTTCCTCTGCATCTATATTCGAAGGCTCATCATTTGGCACCATTGATCTGCACAGAATAACAACTTTAATTCTTCAGAAATTGTCTCAGGAAATTCACAGTTATGAGTGAATGATATGCCACAGTGTGTCTGAACTACAGAAAATTATATCCAGTTTCAAGTACTTGATTTAGGTTTATTTCATGATTATATCAACAGAAAACTGAAAAATGACTGGAAGAAAAGGAAAAACCTCAATTGCAGCAGTTGTTCAAATTGCTGGACTTGCGACAGTGATTAAAGAGGAGACTGTAGTGGTGTGGGTACTTAACGTGTTAGGAAAGCCAGATCACTGAGCACATGGGGCACGAAGACACAGACCCAGGGGAAGCCCATGTCTGAGAAGGATTGACAGGGTATGTACAATGGGACAAGCTGTTTAATAATACATGGATGAAAGAAGATAGAGGAGACTAATTGGTGAGGCCAAATACCAACTGCAGTTTATGTGTCCAATATAGTTCTAGTAGAAGCGGTAGTAGTGGTGGTGGTGGTGGTGGTGGTGGTGGTAGTAGTGGTGGTGGTGGTGGTACCCTAGCCTCAAATGCTTCAATACATTTCTCTGACAAGGTTATGATTTATGTTATTAAAGCCCTATATGAAATCATCTCTCCTTGAAATCCTTCCCATATCACCCACTGTCACCTTTCATGCCCTCCTAACCTCCACAACATCCCTGTCAAAGCATATGACACTTCAGACCATTACGCTACCTCCTTGTTTTCCTCCTGCAATCATTACCTCTGTACAACTGGTTCTGCACCTACCCACCACTCCAGCCTCACCAGTGTTAAATCCTATAACATGAAAAGCTGAGCAACACATGAGTCCAACGTATTTTCTTTGCCAACTCACCTGTGTTCACAGCTTGACTTTTTAGATTGGAATGATCACCACTACACTGGCTGAGCACATGTATTGACACAAAAGAACTATCCACTTTGGCGATACCTGAAACCCAGTTGCTAAGCATGCTCTAGCAGCATGTCTTAAGGGACCTGAGTGCCTGCTACACCACAGAGTCAATTTTAATGCTCCCACCAAGTACTTGTTTCCCTGCATACCACAAGTTAGAACTTGCTGTCCATCATATTCTTACGCCCTGTAACCCTCCTGGACTTAACCTTCATTAACAATGCCTCATGTCCATTGTTTCATTCTTTTCTTCGCTGGTAAAATTTTATTTAACAATGATGGGAATTCCTGGATGGAAAAATATGTAAAATAATGAAAAGGCAACCACTCACCTACAGTGGATTCATGTGTGGAGCATAGAAACATCTCACACTAGCTTTTGAGCTCCTGATCTTTTTCTAGTAAAAATACACACATACACATATTCACACACACACAACCACACAGAAACCCAAATACACACACCCATGTTCACAGTGAGACTGATCATTAATAGTCAATTGTTGAAAGCAACTGGATAGGCTGATGAAGGTGAGGAGGGGTTAGGATAGTATGCAAGGAGGCAGTAGCAAGAAGGGGGCAGGTCTTTCAATAGAAAACCCAGTGCCTACACAAAAAATACGAAAGGAGAACAGAGGGTATAGCATAAATGAGATATAGAAGGAGGGAGAGGGAAGAAAGGGAGGAGGAGAAAAAGGAGAGGAAGGTGGAGACCTAGAGGGAGACAGGTTTGGATGGAATCCCAATTCAGTTTTACAATTCAGTACTTTATCGCATTGGCTCCTTACTTAGTTTGCATTTATCATAAATGTCTCTTCTAACACAAAGTCTCAAGTGACAGGAAAGAAGAGTACGTGACTCCTGAATATAAGAAAGGTAAAAGAACAAACCCACAAAATTACAGATCAGTCAGTATCCTTAACATCAATTTGCTGCAGAATTCTTTGACATATTCTTATTTCAAATATAATAAATTTTACTTGGGATGTCAAAGCTTTTGTCTGTGAATCATCACGGTTTTAGAAAGCATTGTGAAACTCAAGTTTGTCTCCCCCCCCCCCCCCCAAATAATATCCTACAAACTATGGGTGAAGGGCAACAGGCAGATTCCACTTCCACAATCCTAGATGTCTGAAAAGAATTTGATACGGTGCCCTCTGTAGACTGTTAATGAAGATATGAGAATATGGAATAGCGATGTGAGTGGCTTGAAGACTTCTTAAGGAACCAAACACTCTACATTGTCCTCAACAGTGAGTGTTCATCAGATGCAAGGGTATCATCAAGTGTGTCCCGGGGACGTGTGATAGGATCACTATTATTTTCCATATACATAAATGATCTGTTGCACATGGTGAGCAGCAATCTGTGGCTGTTTGCTGATGATGCTGTGGTGTATAGGAAGGAGTCCTCACTGAGTGAGTGTAGGGCAATACAGGTTGACTTAGACAAAATTTCTAGCTGATGTGATGAATGGCAGCTAGTTCTAAATGTAGCAAAATGTAAGTTTATGCAGGTGAGTATGAAAAACAAACCCGAAATGTTCACACACAGCAGTAGTAATGTGCTGCTTCACAAAGACACATGGATTAAATACCTAAAATTGCAAAGTGATATGAAATAGAATGACCATATAGGAATTATAGCAGGGAAGGCAAATGGTTGACTTAAGGTTATTGGGAGAACTTTAGGAAAGTATGGTTCACCCGTAAAGGATACCGTATATTGGACACTAGTGTGACCCATTGTTGAATGCTGTTTGAGAGTTTGGGATACACGCCAGGTCAGATTAAAGGAAGACATCAAAGAAATTAAGAGGCGGGCAGCTAGATTTGTTACTGGTAGGTTTTAACAACATTCATGTATTACAGAGATGCTTCAGGAACTCAAATGGGAATCTCTGGAGTGAAGGCAATGTTCTTTTCAAGGAACACTATTGAGAATTAAAGGGGTGGCATTTGAAACTGACTGCATAACCTTTCTACTGCCACCAATGTAAGTTTTGCATAACAACCATGAAGATAAGGCAAGAGAAATTAAGACTTGTACAGAGGCGAACAGACAGTAAATTTTCCCTCAGTTTATTTGCAGGTTGAACAGGAAAGGAAATGACTAGTAGTTGTATAGGGTAGCCTCCATGAAGCACCAAAGGGTGGCTTGAAGAGTATGTATGTAGAAGTAAGAAACAGAGAAGGGTGTAAAACGAAGACAGAGAGAGGGAGAGGAAGATAGAGAGGGGGGGGGGGGATGCCAGCATGGAATGGAGGAAGACTGGTTGAAGAAGGCAATACATGATCTTGAGAGGGAAAGCATGGTATGGATAGAAGACAGGAAGGAAAAGGTAAGATGAGGCAGTGTGGGAAACAGGAAAGCAGAAGTTTAGGCCAGGGGGATTGCAAGACACAGGATACGCTGTAATGAGAATTCCTGTCTACTGTATGTATTTTAGAAAACTTCTGCTGGAAGGGATTACCCAAATGGCCCATGTAATGAATCATCTATTGAAGTCATTTGTGTTTTGTTGCACAGCCATGTTTGGCAACTGGATGGTCAAGTATATGGTTTGGTGGTGGCCATTCATGCGAGTAGACAGTTGGTTAGTTGTCTTGACCACACAGTGGGCCCCATTCCCTCCACGTTTAGATCCTGTCCCACCATGCTGTTAGATTTATCAGTATCAGTTTGAAGGAAGAAAACTGGATACTGACAAGTAACAAGTGCACCCAGAGCCATTTGCAATGAAATCTCAAAACTAATTTGCCATTCACCACATATTTTCCTTGTGACTGGATCTGTGAAATGACGCATTGTACCTTCTATCATTGATGTTTTTATCTTGTGTTACCAGCTAATGTAAAAACTAAAAATTTGAATATTGAAAATATTCTTTTGTATTTGAGTGTTATCTCCCTGATAGCAAAATAATATGTATAAATCTCATTGAAACAGTTCTGTCTCTGTTAAGTATAATATAAGTAGTAGATACCTATCTAAAATGGGAGCAGTAATATGTTTGGTGATTACTAATCCTGCTATTGCTAAGGAACAGGAAATACATAAAAGTACATGATTAAACCACGGGGAAGGGTGGCAACATGATATTGACTATGAATTATTTTTACTCACTAATACCAATGGTGAAACTGCAATGTCCTAAAAAATTTTAAGGTATCATTAATGAGCTTCTCTTATGGGCAGCAGTGTGTCTGGAATCAGAAGTCCTCCCCCCCCCCCTCCCCTCCCCCCCCCCCCTCTCTCTCTCTCTCTCTCTCTCTCTCTCTCTCTCTCTCTCTCTCTCTCTCTCTCTCTCACACACACACACACACACACATACACACACTCTTTTTTTTTGTCGCTGTATCTAACTTTTAGCTCTGAATATCTTTATCTTTTTTTGTTGTAAATTTTTATTCCATATGTTTTGGAGTCTGAGTATATATTTTGGTCATTGAGCAGGACAAAATTATCCATGTGTCTTGCATTTTCTGAATGAGCAATATCAAGTTCATTAAATAAGTCCAGTGAGCTGAATAAAAACATTAAATTTTTTCAAAACTTTCTTAAGGGGACAATCTACATGAAATTTGACATTTTCTGTTTTCTACTCCATAATGTATTTCAGACCTTCTTTAACATTTTCGTATACAATAGATTAAAATCAGACAATTATGAGACCTTCAAATAATATTCTGAATGTTGACTATCAAATTTCACGGCTACGCAGTCATACCTATGAAGCTACAAAATCGAGAAGGCTGTGAATTGCTCAGAAGTTGGCATTACGAATAAACAAATTAATCCTTCATTTCTGATACTAGTTTTCACTGAAAGTAGTGTGATTATCGGCTATTTTTGTGGTATGCTAACTTCTATTGCTTTTTGTATGTAAATAAAATGACTAGCATAAAAGTAACTGCAAGAAATGCAAATTTGCAGGTAACAAATATGTGAGACCTGTATTTTCTTCTGAAGTACTTGAAAACACGAATATCAGCCAATGAAAAGTCATGTTATGCTTTTTGACCACCTCCACCAAACACCTGGTGTAAATATAGGGAAGTTGAATTTTCTGGCACCCTGCATGAATTTACACATAAACATTCTCTTCCTTTGGCAGTAATGGAGGCAATCAAACCTATTTACAGAGATATGGCAAATCCTGAGCTACTAAAGATTTGTTTACATGGGAAGACCAAGAATGTGAATGAGTCCTTCAATAATGTTGTGTGGTGCTATGAGCCTAAAAATGCATTTCTTGGCCTTATGACTCTAAAGTTAGCATGGTCTGATGCTGTAATAACTTTTAATGGTGGAAACTATGAAAGACTTAAGGTTCTGGAGAAGTTAGGGGTTAGATTTGGACAGAACACAGCTAAAGGAGTGTTGGAACTGGATGACTTTAGTGCACATGAAGCAGAGTTAGCTGCTCAGCAAATGACAAAAGAAGCAAGAAGGAAAAGTTGGTGGCATGCACTGGGCAGTTGTGACACTGAAGAAGACACAGACTATGGGCCAGGGCAATTCTAGTGCATAAAAGATGCAGAAATGTAAGTCTGTATAAGAATTTGTAACAGAAAACGTTTTAAACCTCAAAATCTCTGAACATTTTTTTGCAATACATGATCCGTTTTGTAAAAAAGTACTGATGGTAGAGACATGAGATTTTCACAGCATGCCAAGTGTGAGATTAAACACATATGGAACTAGAATAATTAAAATATCCTGAGTTGTTTTGTTTTTATGCTCATTTAATTACAAAAGTCTGTCAAAAAATTGAGTGTTTGAAAAAAAAAAGAAGAAGAAAAAAAGATAACATGCCCCACAATACAATTTTAGTAAATAATTCTAGTTCAATGTATCTGGAAATGTGCATTCAATAACTATGGAAAATTGTAAATTGGCATCTTAAAACGTTTCCAAGACAATGAGTCACAAAATTCGATAATTTAACAATGGCGGCATAGGACATACAAAATATCCCCTTAAAGTTCTTCTTGTGTGCAGAATTACAAAATGGAACAAAGTTGAAATTTCTTATTTTTGTATTGTATTGCACGGTTTTTATGATTCAGGAGCTGTAACATGTACAATACAAGCATGTTAGGTATTGGACATGTAAATGTTTGTAAGTATATTGAATTTAAATAGATAATTGCAGTTGAATATACATAATACAAATAAACTGTGATATGTGCATATTTGTAATAATAGGGCCTAACAGTCTCGAGGGGGGTAGTTTATAAATGTAGCAACTTTAAGGAGAAATCACAACTGAATCACTGATTCATAAACTTTAATATTGATTATCTTAATATTGGTAGAAGTTTTCTACAGAACTCATCTCAACTACAGAATCAGTGCATAAGTAAATATCCTCTCAATGCTGCTTTGAATTTTATGTCAATTATTATGCTAATTTCTTTTGTAATCTTACTGTAGGAAGAGGAAGAATTCCCATGTTCTTAAAGGGACATATGCAGGGTTTGCTCTTCTTTCCTGCCAGAATTCTCACCATTCATTATTGCACCCTAAAGAGTTTTGGGCTGGATATGAGTTGTCCCAGACACTGATCCCATATATTAGGGTACAATATATATTAGCATTAGCCATCAGACAATCCTTATGGCAACAATACTCAAACACTCTCATTAAATGGCACATGGTACTTAATCTTTTAAATGTACTATCAGTGTGTCTATCCCATCTAAGGTTGCCTTGGAGCCAGACCACCATAAGTTTTGTACTGGCCATACTTACAATATCTATGTCTGACATCTGAATTTTTATGTCCTATTCACTATTTCTCTTGATGTTATGGAAATTTAGTGCTACTGTTTTATTTTTATTTATTATCAGTTTACTATGGCTGAACCAGTTCAAAATAACACTCAGTGCCTCTGATAGTGCTTGCTGAAGAATATCTTCCCTCTTATCACTGGTTAAGATGCTTGTATCATCTGTAAATTGAATAGTGTTGCAGCAGTGTACATTTAATGCTGGATCATTTACTTGGATCAAAAACAGAATGAGCCCCAATATTGACCTTGTAGCACAACACAGGGTGTCCCAAACTGAAACAGCACTAGATGTAATCGGCAGGGTCTAGAGTTTCAGAAAAAATCCACTAGATGTTGCTACGAGTGCTGACCTGAAGCATGCAGCCAGTCTCTCACAATATGGCGTTCATGCAACAGAAGGCGTATTATGTTATTGAATTTAGTTGTACTCAATCACTGATCGCAGTTCAGTGGGCATTTCTTATTCAATTTTGTGCTAAACCACCATCACCAAAGAACATTTGATGGTGGTATAAACAGTTTGAAGAAACAGGGTGCCTCCATAAAGTCAAAAGTCTTGGCCAGCCACTCTTTCCTGAACAAACAGTGGAACAAATCCGATGAGCATTTGAGCGGTGTTGCAGACGAGAAATTGCGTTACCACACACGACAGTGTGGTATGTGTTAGAGCATCATTTAGCCCTCAAACCATACCGATTACAACTGGTACAAGCTCTTCGAGATTCTGAGAAAGTGAAGTGAGTGGACTTAAGCAATGCTATTCTAGAGGACATGGAAGACGACACTTTTTGTCATGGTTGATATTTAGCGATGAGGCAACTTTCCATATTAGCGGTAAGGTTCACTGTCATAATGTGTGTATATGGGGGCTCAAAAATCCTCATGAAACAATTGAATATGAATGTGATTCACCAAAAGTAAATGTTTTTTTGTGCTGTTTCCCAAAGCAAGGTTTATGGACCCTACTTTTTTGAGGAAGAAACCGTAACAGGACAATCATACCTTGCAATGCTACGGAACTAATTATTCCCACAACTTGACTCTGACAATGTCATCTATCAGCAAGATGGAGCAACACCACACTGGCACAACAATGTGCGCAGATTCCTCAATGCCAACATACCTCAATGTCGGACAGGGCGTACAGCACCATAAGAGCAGGCTTTACACACTTGGTCTCCTAGGTCCTCTGATTTAACACCATGTGATTTCTTCCCATGGGGATATGTAAAACAATGTGTTTACATTCCTCCCTTACCTAGTGACATTAATGAACTAGAAACCAGAATATCAGCTGCTGTGGCTTCAGTGACAGAAGACACCTTACATTCAGTTTGGGGTGAATTCGGCTATTAGCTAGATTCGTCCGTGCAACCAATGGAGAACAGATTGAACATTTATGATGGATTTTTATAAACTACTGTCTTTTCTGAGTCATTTAGTATGTGATTTGTTGGTGTTAAGCCCTTCTTCCTAATAAATGATTCTGTTTAAAACTGGGTCATTCTTTTTGGGACACCCTGTACTTCTTTGCACTCAGAATAGTGACTGGTTAATTTGTTGCTTTTGTGAAATAGTATTTCTACTACTTGCTTGCGGCCAGTAGGCTATGATCTTAGCCAAACCTCAGGTGCCCCTCTGATGCGCCTTGTTGTGGAGGAGGATGACCTATGTCGAATCGATTGGTCTCGTCTTTTGCGGCGATATGCAACTCCTGCCTTGTTCAACAGTTTGCTGTAGTAAGCAGCCTTGAGTGTGTGTCGCTCATGCAAAAAATCAATCAGCAAAATGCCTCACTGATCGGGGAAGGGGGGGGGGGGGGGGGTCGAGTCTTGGCTTTCACTGGTGCTACTTCCCCTTTCCTCTGCCACTCCTTACTGGCTTGCTTGGATTCTGGAGTGTAGTGGTGAACCCATGTTTCATCACAGGTGACAGTCCGACTCAAAAATCCATCATCTTCTTCCATAAACCTTGCTGTAAGCCTCTGACAGACCTCCAAACCTCTCAACTTCCGATTTTCGGTCAAAAGTCCAGGGACCCATCTGGAACACAGTTTATGGAACTGTAGGTAATTTTTTATGATTGCTTGGCAGCTCCCATAACTGATCCCAACAGTTTTTTGCAATTTGTGATACTCTCGCCCATCGATCGTCGTCAATAATGTCTTTAGCCACATGAATGTTTTTGTCTGTAATGCTGGCCCGAGTACGGCAATTATGTTGCTGATTTTCCAATGTTCTTGTCCTTCCTTGAACTTTTTGTGCCAGGCAAACACACTCATCCTTGATAATGTTTCATCACCGAACATGTCAATCTTCGGCAAATTTCCACCGCTCTAACTCCTGTATGAGCAAGAAATTTGACAATTACGCATTGCGCAATGGAGGAGTGCACATGCTGCAATGGAGGGGTGCACATGCTGCAATGGAGGGGTGCACATGTTGCTCAGACATCGTGAGCATTACTGACAAAACAGCGGGCAATATCTAACAGCACGCTCTCCTCACTTCTAATGGCCCCGTCTATGCATAGCAGAAGTGCGGGGCCAGTCCTACCAACTGTTGATGTTCAGCACCAAAAATCCCATTTATATTTGATGCTCCTCACATTTTAATAACTGATGTCAACCAAACTACATTTTTTCTATCAGGTTTTAGTTTCTGATGTTTAATTAAAAAATGAAACATTGAAATAATGAGGACATTTCCACGAACATGTCAAATTTTTCACTGTACCCTCAGTTTCACAATCATTCCATGTTTCTTTTTTATGAGTGCCTGAAGTCTTCTGAGTTATGAGGTCTCAAATGTCTTCATTTTCTTGTTATTTATGATTCAGCAAAAAAAGCAGTGGCCTATATTGCAGACTCTTTAAACTGTACCACTGAAAGCTTTATCCATATTTCTACTTTTTTATAAATATTTCCCTGTATCTATGAACACCAGATCTGTAGCAATTCTGGACACTTTGGTAACTGTTAGGAGCAGGGTGCTGATGACCTCGATGTTGAGCGCCCATAATCCCCAACACACACACACACACACACACACACACACACACACACACACACACAACTGTTAGGAGATGTAATGAGAGCATGCCTGTTGAAAGTTGTAAATAAGCCCTTAAATTTTCATCACTTTTGGGCATTATTAAAATTATTGATACTATAGACTCTGTAGTGAAACGCCTCCTTCAAAAATGTGCTCAAGTCACCTTTTGTGATATAAATAAGACCCTTGACTGTGTTGGGCATACACCACTTCTAGGAAAAATTTGACTTCTGGGCAATCAGAGATTAGAGATCCTATCTACAGAACCCGTAAGCATGATGTCTGTGTTGGTAAAGAAACGTCTAGTATAGAACAAGTTAAGGTAGGTATTCCATAGGGATCTGTGCTGAACCCTTTCCTTTCCTTAATGACTAATGGCCTGTCTTTATTTATCAGATCCAGTAAAGTACTACTGTAGATCCAGATAACGCATCTTTTTTCACAGCAATGATGATCTCGGCAGCCTTATAGCTTGTGTTGATAAAGCAGTTGCTCAAGCATGCTATTGATTTAGAGCAAATGGGTTCTTGCTAGATGAAAACAGAAGTCATCAGATGGTTTATACACTTAAAAGTCAAGTTCCCTCAAATGATCCAAATTATGTTAAGATTTCAGGGTATATATATATTTTTTTTATTCGTGTCAGAAGCACCATGGATACAGGAATATAAAAAAATGAATGACACACACAAAAAAATTAATTACAGGCATATATATATATATATATATATATATATATATATATATATATATATATATATATATATTAAAAACAAAGATTCCAAGACTTACCAAGCGGGAAAGCGCCGGCAGACAGGCACATGAACAAAACACACAAACACACACACAGAATTACGAGCTTTCGCAACTGGCAGTTGCTTCGTCAGGAAAGAGGGAAGGAGAGGGAAAAATGAAAGGATGTGGGTTTTAAGGGAGAGGGTAAGGAGTCATTCCAATCCCGGGAGCGGAAAGACTTCCCTTAGGGGAAAAAAAGGACAGGTGTCTTTCCGCTCCCGGGATTGGAATGACTCCTTACCCTCTCCCTTAAAACCCACATCCTTTCATTTTTCCCTCTCCTTCCCTCTTTCCTGACAAAGCAACTGCCAGTTGCGAAAGCTCGTAATTCTGTGTGTGTGTTTGTGTGTTTTGTTCATGTGCCTGTCTGCCGGCGCTTTCCCGCTTGGTAAGTCTTGGAATCTTTGTTTTTAATATATTTTTCCCATGTGGAAGTTTCTTTCTGTTATATATATATATATATATATATATATATATATATATATATATGTGTGTGTGTGTGTGTGTGTGTGTGTGTGTGTGTGTGTGTGTGTGTGTGTGTGTGTGTGTGTGTGTGCACAGAAACAACATGTTATAGGCATTTGGCCCATAAGCGGGCTACGTCGACAGCATTTGGGGTTGCCAACATCAGATCCTCTAAAGTGCAGTGTGAAGGACATTCAGGGCAGTTATACATGTGCTGGGTCATCTGCACCTCTCCACAGTCACAGAGATTAGATGTAGTAGAATATCCCCACTTCAGAAGGTTATCTCTTGACCGTGCAGTGTTGGTGCGTAGCCTGTTTAGTGATCTCCAGACCACCCAGTCCTCATCATAACCTGGTGCCAATTCTTCCTTTGGTTCCATCCAGTGCCCTTCTCCCGACCGCTTCCACCTCTCCACCCTAGATCCAGGTTGGTCGCTACAATCTTCGGTTGCTCTGAGAAAACTGCATCTAGATTTCAAGTGTTTGGTTGCTGGCTGAGTTTTGTGGAGGAGGTGGCTCTCTGCCATCTCAGCCCTCGCTCTTTAACTATAGGCTGCAGCTTCTCTTCACACTGCAGGAGGTGCAATCCCAGCAAGATGGTAGAGCTTGTCTGTTGGCGTCGGTTTCAGACATCCAGTGACGAGCCTGCAGGTCTCGTTCAGAGCAATGTCAACCCGTTTAGCGTGGGTAGAGTTGTACCAGACACTGCTTGCATATTCGCCTTCTGGGAAGCAAACTGCTAGTGCTGTGGTCCTAACTACCTCTGGCTTTGTGCCCCAGGAGGAGTTCGTAATTTTCCGAAGAATATTATTTCTGCCACTCACCTTCATTTTGGTGTTAATACAGTGCTGTTTATACGCCAGAGCCCTGTCTAGAGTTACTCCTACGTATTTGGGGTTAACGCAGTGTTCGAGAAGTGTGTCCTTCCAGAAGACACGCAGCTTATGGGATGCCTGCTTGTTACGGAGATGGAAGGCGCAAACTTGTGTTTTGCTAGGGTTCGGCTCGAGTTGATTGTCAGTGAAGTACTGACAGAGCATGTCTAGTGCCTCCGTGAGCTTTGTCTCAACATCCTCAAAGGAGTCACCCTGTACGGCCATAGCACAGTCATCGGCGTAGATATAGTTTTCCGTACTAGCTGGCAGTGGTTGATCATTGGTGTATATGTTAAAAAGTAAGGGTGCCAGTACGCTGCCCTGAGGGAGACCATTTTTCTGGGCCCGCCACCTGCTATGCATCCCTTGGAATTCCACAGAGAACCTACGGTTCTCTAACAGACTTCTAACTGTGGATGTGAATTTAAAGTCCCTGGTAATGGCATACAGCTTCTTCATTAGCAGACGTAAGTTGACAGTGTCATATCCGGCTATCAAGTCTACAAAGGCGACACAGGTTATTTTCCGTTTCTCATAGCTGTCTTCAATCAGCTGCGTGAGGTTAATTACCTGAGATGTAGTGCTTTTCCCTGGGCGGAAACCTGCTTGTTGGGAGATTAGGTAGGGTTCTATGGCACTGGAGAGGCGATCCTGGAGTATTCTTTCAAAGATTTTAAAAATATGGCAGAGAAGTGATACGGGTCGAAAATTTCTGGGATCATCAGCATTTTTGCCTGGTTTTAAAATGGCAATAACTTTAGCCTTCCTCCAGATTGTGGGAATCTGACATGTTTTCATGCAATTGTTAAACAGTTTCAGTAGCCATTGTTTAACGTTGGGACAAAAGTGTTTAATCTGTTGAACAAAAATCCCGTCCAGGCCCGGGGCCTTCCTTAGTTTGCATTTCGCTATGGCTTTGTCCAGATCTGCCATTGTGCTAGGGGTGGTCAGAGTTGAATTTTCTTGGTGTTCAATCCTGTCTATTTTGGTCTCCGACTTCCTGATTCTGGTGTCGGGTTCCCCATTCTTGAGAAGCTGGTGGGCTATTTGGTCGGCTGTGACGGGAGCATGTCCTGGAGAGAAAGTCGGGTCATTGTTGAGACGTTTAAGGAGTGTCCAGGCTTTCTGACTGCTCCTTTTCAGGTCCAATTCCTCTATTGTCCTCAGCCATTTCTCTCTCCTGGTTTTAGGTAGTGACTCGGTTAGCTGCTCGCCCGCAGTGATAGTTTCCGCGGATAGAGGGTTTGCGTCAAACAGTGTCAGTTATTGCTGCAACTGGTCCTCTAATTCTGGCGTAAGGCCTTCAACATAATTGCTTCTGCATCCTCTAGGGATCAATTGCTTGGAACACCAGCATTCACGAAATTGTCATAGAATCTTGGTTCAGGTGGTAGGTTGTTTACAGAATCTTCCATGAGGTTTTGAAAGGTTGACCATTCTGCTTTCTTAAAATTGTACCTACGGCGGAAAGGTACGCTATGGGGTTTAACAACAGATGTGATCTGGCACATCATTGGACGGTGCTGGGTGTTTGGTATTGGTGAGCAAACTCCTTTTGAGCATTGGGACGTTACTTGATGGCTAACGAAGATGAGGTCCGGATTATAACCTCTCCCCCATCTACCACTGTTGTAGGAAGCAGGCAGTTTATTGTCATGTATCAGTTTTAGGTTGTTTAGATCGGCCCAGCAGATCACAGCCGTGCCATTTTCAAGGGTGTACTCAGATGATAAATTATCCTGGTAAGTTGTCTTGAGTAATGTATTTGTTAAAATGACTTATTGATTGTGCAGTTGAAATATATGTTAGAACATCATATTTTTCATTTTAACAAAGGGGAGTGTCATATGGTCTTATTTTGTGAGGAGACTCTACTTGCGTGCATGAGATCATAATACTGATCTCACTGGGGCACAATAAAATGTAGAGTACTACAGAGCTCGGTGCTTGGTCCCTTAAAACTAAAACTAAAACTAAACTACACTCCACTCGAAAATACGAAGGCCTAACAGTACCAACCAGCTGCCATGTCATCCTCAACCTACAGGTGTTACTGGATGCGGACATGGAGGAACATGTGGTCAGCACACCACTCTGCCAGCCATAAGTCAGTTTAAGAGACTGGAGCCACTACTTCTCAATCAAGTAGCTCCTCACTTTGCTTCACAGAGGGCCCTTACTTTTCTTGATCTTTATTGATGATTTCCATGGTGTATCACACAAAAAGCACACTTTACACTCTTTGCAGATGACACAACCATTATGATAGACAAAGTAACAAACTGCAATCTTCAAAGAAGCTCTAGATTGGTTCAGTTCAAATGGTCTGTCCCTCAATGTTTAACGAGACTTAATTCATTCACTTTCTAATAGCAAACAACAAACTGGAAAATACTGAAATGAAATGTGATGATGAAGTTAAGTCTTCCAAATTCTGGGATTACATGTTAACAACACTCTAACACTGTTCACATTCGACCAATGAAAGAAATTGAATTTGGCAGAATTTGCCATTCACTCACTTTCACGTGTTTGTGACTTTGAAACAATTGGATATTTCTGTTCATCTATTGTGTCCTAGGGAAACCAGTCACAACCAAATAAAATCTTTATTGCACAGAAGAGAATCATCAAAATTATGGATAGAGTGCACCCTAGATGCTCTGGCAAAAAATTATTCAAACAACTTGGGATATTCACCATGCCATGCCATGCCATGCCAGCACATTTTTTCACTAATATGGTTTGTGGACAATAATCATACATTTTACAGAACGAACAGTGAATATCATCATCATGATACAAGAAGTAAACATGATCTTCACAAATATATAAAAAAATCTCAGCATGGTACAGAAATGAGTGCATTATTCAAGCATAAAAATATACAATAAACTTCCAGTTCATGTTAAATCAGTCTGGTGTTAGTACTAAATTCAAAAAGACAGCTAAAACTTTATCTTTTGAATAGTTCTTTGTATTCCTCACAGGAATTTTTTGACAATATGTAACAATTACTGAAATGTGTTTAATTTCATGCATTCCTATAGGAAATGACAATGTAGCACTGGTATACCAGTTGTTGACAGATTGCTTTTCGTGTGAATTAGAAAAGAAGCCTCATAATTTGTTTGTGTAACCATCATTACTACTACAATCAGTGTTGTTACATGAACCTCATGTATCTGTTTACACATGATTTACAGTGTAAGCCTCATGATCATTTACATATGGTTATTACTGTAGTAATGTAACATGTCTTCATCGTAGCAATTCATTCACATCAAAGATCCATCAAACTCAAAATAAAATACAAATACTGCAGAAAAAAGCTATGAGGTTTATTAATGGTTTTCAATTAACCATAAGCAATGATGTTGGATGTCTTCTATTACTTATATACATGTTCCTCCATGACTAGATGTTTTCCTACAGAAAACTGATGGTGAGGTAAAGTCACCGATTCCCATAAGTGCTACCACATCCCCTCTTAGCCAGTGTTCACTAACGTGTATAAATCACACTTAAAATTCATGTGATAACAGTATTTCCATTTCCCTAACTTCATTTGATAGGGACTGCACATTCTGGTTAGCAGAATGAATTTTGATGTTGGTTTATTTACTTGGCTGCTTACCTTTACTTCTGACTGCTCCATGTTTTTGCTTGCTTTTTGCTTATTTTTAAGAGAAATTTTCTGTCCATATTGCCATTTCATCAGTAGGAGAGAGACTTCTTATTTTGAATGTTATTTTAAAAAATAATTTTTTTCTTTGTTTTCAGTAATACATATTTTGGGTAATTATACAAATAATATGCAACATAATTTGTCCTAATTACTAATTTCAATGTTATGAAAGTAGCAGCGTACCTTGGTTTTGGCACTGGAGGTGTGGTTGACTCTGGTTCACTCAGGTTTGTTAAACTATCTATCTGGCGCCGTGTTACAGCATCATAATCTTCTGTATATTCACTGTCCTTCTGGCCAAACTCGGATGAACAGTCGACTGTTAGATTGAGAAAAGGTTTTAAATGACCAAATAAGTCACTGTCTAATAGACACACATGAAACAAGAAAATTCTAAATATGAATTTAAGAAAGGTATGAGAAAACAATGAGGTAAAATACACATGAACACAAATTTCATTGTCTCCGTTTCTTCTATGGATAGTGAGCGCATCCAAAATTCAAGACAATTTCATGCATAATTTTATCAAAAGTAGTAGAACATTCCTTGCAGACTAGTTTTGATTATTTTTGTCAATCTTTGCCTGTTTCTGTGGGAATGGGAGTAGTTTATTATAGCTTTCAGGTAGATATGAAGCAAAGCTGACAAATTTATCTTTTAGTGTTTGCCTTCCAACACTGATGTATTCAGTTAACGAAATCAAATCAGGCTGTATTAAAAATGAAATTTCAGATAACAAATAGGGCTCACTAGGCTGCATTAGTTGTGTTTCTCACATGATCATAAAAGGCTGCTTTACTGAGATTACTGATAAACGTGATCTTGAAGGCGAAACAATCCCATCTGCTACTGACATTATGTTACTGTGAAAAATTTGCTACTACATGTAGTTTTCCAATTTCTCTTGTAATTATGAATGTTATTTACAGCTTCAACTGCAGACTGTACAAGATGACAAAGTTGATTATTTAGAACTTCACAAATAATTCATGTAGTCACATTTTGGTATGAAAAATCTTTGGTTTTTGGTTTAACAACATATTTGTCTCATAACAAACTGCTTGTTTCCATTTCAGGCTAATCACCAACATTCAGTACATTGCAGAAACATAAAACAGTCTGAGATCTTGAGTTTCCTTACTGATGCTATGTACATTGGAAAATGGGTGGATAACAAGAGAAATAAAAAACAGAGTAAAAAGGCCTGAGAGTTTTCTATATTAAGGGGATTAGCAGTCATGATGTCATTGTTGTAACTGTGGTTATGAAAGTTAATAAATCAGTCAAGAAGGCTAGAAGAGTGATTTGCTTGATAGATAAGCAGTTATTAACATCTCACTTAGACAGTGAACTGGCATCCTTAGTTCCAGTAAGAATGATGTGGAAGAATTATGGGCAAAGTTTAAGCAGATTATAAATCGTGGTCTGGAGAGTTATGTGCCTAGTAAGTGGATAATGGATGGAAAACATCCACCATAGTTTATTAACAAAATTCGGCGGATGCTGAGAAAGCAGAGGCTGTTGCGCTCTCAGTTCAAATGGGAACGCAAAAATTATAACAAGCAAAGTTTAGCAGAGAATCATGCATCTGTGAAAAGATCTATGTGTGAAGCATACAACTACCACCGTCACACCGTAGCAAAATATCTGCCAGAGAATGTGAGAAAATTCTGGTCATATGTGAAATTGCTAAGTGGGTCTGAGGCTTCAATTCAGACCCTTGTTGACAGGTCTGGTGTGGTAGTTGAAGACACAATAACAAAATCTGAAGTTTTAAATTTCACAGTCAAGAAATTGTTCACACAGGAGAACCATACAAACATACCATCATTAGACCAATGGACAATCTCCCATATGGATGACATAGTAATACGCATGTCTGGTGTAGAGAAACAACTGAAGGATTTGAAAGCAAATAAATCATCAGGTTCGGCTAGATTCCCAGTTCGATTTTACAAAGACTACTCTATGGCTCTGGCCCCTTACCTAGCGTGCATTTATCTTGAATCACTCGTCCAGTGCAAAGTCCCAAGCGACTGGAAAAAAGTGCAAGTGACTCCAGTATATAAGAAAGGTGTAAGAACACATCCACAAAAATACACACTACATACCTAACTTACCTACCTTACCATACCTAAAGAGAGCCACTTGTATGAATATCAAGAGCTCAGATGGAAACCCAGTTCTAAGCAAAGAAGGGAAGGCAGAAAGGTGGAATGAGTATATAGAAGGTTTATACAAGGGCGATGTACTGGAAATGGAAGAGGATGCAGATGACGATGAAATGGGAGATACAATACTGCGGGAAGAGTTTGACAGAGCACTAAAAGACCTGAGTCGCAACAAGGCCCCGGGAGTAGACAACATTCCATTAGAACTACTGACGGCCTTGGGAGAACCAGTCATGACAAAACTCTACCATCTGGTGAGCAAGATTTATGAGACAGGCGAAATACCCTCAGACTTCAAGAAGAATATAATAATTCCAATCCCAAAGAAAGCAGGTGTTGACAGATGTGAAAATTACCAAACTATCAGTTTAATAAGTCACAGCTGCAAAATACTAACACGAATTCTTTACAGACGAATGGAAAAACTGGTAGAAGCGGACCTTGCGGAAGATCAGTTTGGATTCCGCAGAAATGTTGGAACACGTGAGGCAATACTAACCTTACGACTTATCTTAGAAGAAAGATTAAGAAAAGGCAAACCTACGTTTCTAGTATTTGTAGACTTAGAGAAAGCTTTTGACAATGTTGACTGGAATGCTCTCTTTCAAATTCTAAAGGTGGCAGGCGTAAAATACAGGGAGCGTAAGGCTATTTACAATTTGTACAGAAACCAGATGGCAGTTATAAGAGTCGAGGGACATGAAAGGGAAGCAGTGGTTGGGAAGGGAGTGAGACAGGGTTGTAGCCTCTCCCCAATGTTATTCAATCTGTATATTGAGCAAGCAGTAAAGGAAACAAAAGAAAAATTTGGAGTAGGTATTAAAATTCACGGAGAAGAAATAAAAACTTTGAGGTTCGCCGATGACATTGTAATTCTGTCAGAGACGGCAAAGGACTTGGAAGAGCAGTTGAACAGAATGGACAGTGTCTTAAAAGGAGGATATAAGATGAACATCAACAAAAGCAAAACGAGGATGATGGAATGTAGTCAAATTAAATCGGATGATGCTGAGGGAATTAGATTAGGAAATGAGACACTTAAAGTAGTAAAGGAGTATTGCTATTTAGGGAGTAAAATAACTGATGATGTTCGAAGTAGAGAGGATATAAAATGTAGACTGGCAATGGCAAGGAAAGCGTTTCTGAAGAAGAGAAATTTGTTAACATCGAGTATACATTTAATGGTCAGGAAGTCGTTTCTGAAAGTATTTGTATGGAGTGTAGCCATGTATGGAAGTGAAACATGGACAATAACTAGTTTGGACAAGAAGAGAATAGAAGCTTTCGAAATGTGGGGCTACAGGAGAATGCTGAAGATTAGATGGGTAGATCACATAACTAATGAGGAGGTATTGAATAGAATTGGGGAGAAGAGGAGTTTGTGGCACAACTTGACAAAAAGAAGGGACCGGTTGGTAGGACATGTTTTGAGGCATCAAGGGATCACAAATTTAGCATTGGAGGGCAGCGTGGAGGGTAAAAATCGTAGAGGGAGACCAAGAGATGAATACACTAAGCAGATTCAGAAGGATGTAAGTTGCAGTAGGTACTGGGAGATGAAGAACCTTGCACAGGATAGAGTAGCATTGAGAGCTGCATCAAACCAGTCTCAGGACTGAAGTCCACAACAACAACAACAACATACCTAACTTCTGTTTGGTGCAAAATCCTTGAACATAATCTCAGTTCGAATATAATAAACTTTCTTGGGACTGAGAAGCTTATGTGCACAAATTATCATGGCTTTCGAAAGAATCACTCATGCAAAACTCAGTTTGCCCTTTTCTCACGATATACTGAGAACTATTGTGGATGAAGGACAACAGGCAGAGTTCATATCTCTAGATTTCCAGAAACCCCACAGCAAACTAACAAACATATGAGCATACCGAATAAATTCACAGCTACGTGAGTGTATCTAAGACTACTTAAATAATAGAATCCAGTTTGTTGGCCTCGAAAGTGAATGTTCATCAGAGACAAGGGTATCGTCAGGAATTCCCCAGGGAAGCGTGATAGGACTGCTGTTGTTCTCTATATACATAAATGATTTGGCTGACAGGGTGGGCAACAATCTGTGATGGTGTGCAGTAAGGTGTTGAAGTTGAGTGATTGTAGGAAGATACAAGATGACTTAGACAAAATTTCTTGTTGGTGTGATGAAAGGTAGCCAGCCTAAATGTGGAAAAATGTTAAGTTAATATGGATGAGTAGGAATATCAAATCTGTAATGTTCGGATACTTGCTTGACACAGTCAAGTCGTTCAAATGTCTGGGCATAACTTTGCAAAGTGATGCGAGGTGAAATGAGCATGTGAGAACTATGGGAGGGGAGCCGAATGGTCGACTTCAGTTTATTGGGTGAATTTTAGGAAAAGATTGGTTCACCTGTAAAGGAGACTGCATATAGGACACTATTGAGACCTTTTCTTGAGTACTGTTTGAGTGTTTGGGATCCACACCAGGTTGAACTGAAGGAAGACATTGAAGCATTTCAGAAGTAGGCTGCCAATTTGTTATCAGTAGGTTTGAACAACATGTAAGTGTTACGGATATGCTTTGGGAACTCAAATGGGAATCCCTGGAGGAAAGGCGACATTCTTTTCGAGAAACACTAGTGAGAAACTTTACAGAACTGGTATTTGAACCTGACTGCCAAATGATTCTACCACCACCAACATACATTATGCTTAAGGACCATGAAGATAAGATACAAGAAATTAAGAGCTCATACGGAGGCATACAGACAGTCATTTTTCCCTCGCTCTATCTGTGAGTGGAATAGGAAAGGAAATGACAAGAAGTGGTACAGGGTACCCTCCGCCATGCATCATATGGTGGCTTGCAGAGGATCAATGTAGATGTAAATTGTAATAAGACAAAGAGTGTGGTTGATACTGTTGGCCTAATGTGCAATAAATATTCAGTAACACAAATGAAGAGAAGATGGACAATCACTGTGTGTTACGCATTGTTGAATATGGTGGTATCAATGCACAGGTATTTTTTCAAGTAAATGAAAAGAACAAGAAACATCCATTTTGAGTTTTTTTAAACAACTTTTCTTTTCAGCTCATAAAACCACATCTTATCAAAAGATTTGCAAGACCAAATATAACAGCTGATCTTAGCATGTGCCAGCATCATTATGAAGGTCAAATGGTGCACATACATAAGCAACCAAAAGAAAAAAGGTAGATGTGGAATTTGTGGAAGGGTAATGAATAGCTCCACAACCATGAGATGTAGTTCTTGTATTTATTCTGTTTGCAAAAATCATTCTCAAACAACAGTTCTTTGTGAAAAAATGCAGTGTGCATTCACCTAAGATCGAAGATGGTTAACATGCAAGTAAATTATTTCTATGTAACACACTCATATTGTTAATTATGAGCTTAAATGTTGCTTGTAATCACTGTATGGTGTAACATAAATTACTGCAATAAATGTTTGAGATATATCACTAAATAGTCATGTATAAATGTGTACATAATAAACTGTGCATTTGCTCCTGCACATTAAGAAGCACACTTGCTCTAGGGTTAAAATAGGTACATTTATTCCAAGGTATCTGTTTTGTGTTACACATGAGATGCAATTGAAATGAACAGTACTGCTTAGGACCATAGCATTTCATCTGTGAATTACACAATCTTTATTCTGCTGAAGATTAATGCTGTCATCCTACAAATCTACGCAAAAAGTCCCTATATTTTGCTTTCAATAATTATTCCGCTACTCAAAGGAAAATATTTATCATAGAAGATACTTACTTGATGCTTTCATTAGCTCCAAGTTTGTTGCTTCTCTGATATCCAAATCTGCATCTAGGGTAGAACTCCCTTCTTCATCTTCAGGTCCCGTTATCCTTATCAGTAATTCACTGCTGTTGTTGCCATGAGATTTTATCTCAATACTTTCTTCTTTCAGTATATCAAAATCAGACGTTTCTCCTATATCCGCCAGCACAGGAAGCTGCACATTATTTCTGATTACTTGCGCATCCTCGTGCTGTTTGTCTTCATCATCTTCAACACCAGCTAACACTGTTTCTTCCAAAGCACTGTCACTGCACTCTGATAAGTCAGAGATGTCCTCAGCATCTCTGTCCCCAATTAGGGCTCTGAATTCCTCACTTGGGTTAGGAACCAACATTGGTACGGGCATCTGAGTTGACGCTCCACCAGCCTTTAGGCGCCTACGCTGGAACAACCAGTTCTCTTCCCAAGATTCCACAGGGCTTACAATGTCTGTTGGCTTGTGGTCTGTTGAACTATCAGAAAAGTTATCATTTCCATCCTCATTATTTCCAGTAGCTTCACCTGAAAATGAAGACAACAGTTTAGTGTTATGCACTACATAAACACAGTTCATCAGACTTGCAAATGGAAAAGCTTGGAACACAGCAAGACTGAATTTACTTTACTAACAGACACATTGATTTATTATATATTTAGAAATTCTCCTCTGGACTAGATGGAATTGCCAAGCAGATATGATTTAAATTTGCATTTGAAGTTAATTTTATTGCCAATTAGATTCTTTACATCACTGGATAAGGGGCCAAAGATTTAATTGTTAATATGTGATTCCTTTCTCTACTACACCTAGGCTGAATGATGTCTGGTGTTCAGTCATTTCTCCTTCTGATGTGTCTCCATGTGAACCAATAACACTCCTGAGGGCAGTAAATGCTTGCTTTTGGAGAGGCAAATAAACAATTTTGGACAGTAAATACCTGGCAAATATAAAAATTATTTCAAAGGTTTTGTTTTCTAAATTCATGTTATTTGGACAGTAATCTATGTTTTTCCATCCTATGTCATATTTATTTTCAATGAGAAGCTTTTATTTTACAGAGGACCTGATGTTCATAATTTTGTGTTGTGTGCCACAAAAATTTTGTGTGTGCTAATCTTTTGCTGGAACACTCTGACATATGCAATTGAAAGTACTAATTTTCCTGATTATAGAAATATATTTAATTTTTGTAATATGCAAAAAAATTTTAGATACCTTCCTTATTTGTAAGAGAGTTCATTGTTTATATGAAGAATGTATTACTGAAAACTGACTGGATTTTGCTCCAAAAAAGGGGCAGGTTAATTTATATTTAAAAGGCATATAAATTACTGAGATACACAAGGAAATGTGTGTTAAGCTAGTATGATACTGGCTAAAATTACATGATAATAAACTGTTTGAAATAAGTTTATCTTAATTGTTTTGTAAAGTATTAATATAAATACATTCCTACTTACAAGACAACAATAATAGGCATACTTTTACAGTTACCAGTTTTGGCAGTGATCTTCATAGCATTGTTGCCATCACACAGGGGTGTATGTATAGCCTCTGTGTGTTGCAACATTGGTCAAAGATGGCCCTAGATCACAGCCAGATTAGTAATTGTTATTATCATCCAGTAAATACAAAAATAAAAATGGATTAATTATTAATCATAGTTTCTCTGATATGACAATTACGTCATATTTCACAAAATGTTAGAAAATAGTGGTGAAAGGTAATTTTCAATCTTTCTCAGGGCACAAAAACCTTGTTTGAGGCATACGGCAGAGAAGCCTAGGGTACTCTTACCCCCCACTGTCAAACTGTGATTACAGTTATTAACAATCATTTAGAGGGATAAAGCCTTCTGTAGTATCCATTACAAGGTCATGGAATGAGAGTGGGCGGGAGAGACAGGAACAGTAAGGAGAGGGAAAATACTGTGCTGGTGTGGAAAATATAAGTATGCAGATGGGGATATGCACCTGTGGAAAGAACCCATATGCAAAGGGTTATGAAGCAGCCTTTAATGTCATCTCAGCAATGTCAATAACTAGATTATCTAGTTGACCGTTGTCCAGTTTGACACTGGTCATTCAATCATTCATTCATTCAGGCAGTCAACTCCTACATAGCCACAGCACGTAGAATGCTGTGCAGGGAAGGACTCTGCAAAAACTGTGACCTTTGTCAATGATGGACATATATTGATGCATGATGCAAACACGGCCATATCAGAGACACACATTGGATGAGACTTGATGTGTGAAGTTCCAAGACATACAGACAATTTTATATAACTAGGAAGCTCAGTTTCGGTTGACTTGGAGTTAGAAATCTCTCTCACCATGCTGACTGTTGAGGGACTGCTAGACTATTATCACTCAATGTTTTGTCCTTCTCTTTGACCTAATCTATTTGAAGGACTTCACAAAAGTGTGTGATAAGACTATTCTTTAAAGTTGGTAACAAAAGCCTCTTTGGGGACCTTGCAAATTTCCATAAGTACCTTTCTTCACAGATTCTGCAGAAAACCTCTTCATTCCTTATCCTATTATCAGTCATAATTCGTTGTTTTTATATTTTACAGAAGTTGCCTAGAGTGGCTGCTTCTGCATATGGACATACAATGTGACTCATTCCACATCCCTAAGGCCTCTACTTCATTATGGAATTTATGTACATTAAAGATGACTGAGTGAATGAATGAATGAATGAACAAGCGATGGAGGTTATTAAATGGTGTGACTGCCTCCACTGGTAACCAGCCTGTGAAAGGTAAGAAATATCAGGAACAAGATTGGAATAGGTGGTGGGGGGTGAATGTATAGAGTGGGTCTTGCTCTTTCATACTCCACATGGATATGCCATATAGAACAGAGTGGTCAGGAGCAGGAATGGCATAGTGATAGACAACAAAATTATGTAGGCTGAGTGGGCAGTGTAATAACACTTACACTTTTTAGTACTTAATGTCAAATGAGGTATTTGGTAACTTGAATGTATCAAGGATCCGAGCTGGGGAAGACAAGTAATGTTAGTTTCTCTCTAAATTATGGCAGTTATGTGAGTGCACCATAGATGCCTCTGGATGAACTTACTATTAGTCAGCATCCATTACATGTTCTAATTTCCTTCAATGGGACAACGAACTGAAATGTCTGCCTGCTTGGTGAAGCAGGATGTGAGTTTGTGAAAGGGGAGGGCCAGATGGGGGGGGGGATATAGCTGCCTACCCCCCCCCCCCCCCCCCCCCCCTTCACCGGGTATGGCCTTGTTGTTTAATACTAACGTTTGTTCAGCCCTATATGTGAGCAAGAGAAGGACATCTTCTAATGATTATTTTTAAACTGGGCAATGTGTGTAACATTGTCACTACTGCAGAAACATAATATAGAGCTCCATACTTTTAGGTAACCACTTTCCCTTCCTGATTCTATGATCGCAAGTTCTGTACCTGATAAGTCTTCACTCACTGTGAATGTGGTATTTTTCTTCCGTGACTCAATCCTTCTGCTAGTAAAAAATCAACTTAATGGAAGAAGGGACTGCTTCTATTTCATGCGAAGTATACTATCAATCAATTACAGCTAGTGCTAATCTACACACACCAATAATTATGGAAATTACTGCTTATTTTCTTTATTACTGTATCAGCAAAGCAGCACCAGCTTCTGGTGTGTGTGGAGGGGGATGGGGAGTGAGGACAGAATCCTTTGATTCTCTAAATAATGGTTACATTAAAGCCTGAATGTGATGTGAACATAAATATTAAATAAAATTTATAACAATATTAGAGAAGGAAAGTTGCCACTCACCAATGGCCTTTCTCAGCAACAGACACACACACACACACACACACACACACACACACCTGCAGTCTCAGACAACTGAAACCACACTGCGAGCAGCAGCACCCAGTGGCAACTGGCTGGGGGTAAGAAGGATGCTAGGGTGGTGAGGGGGAGGTATATTATTGGCGGGGGCAGGGGGTGGCAGACAGTGAAGTGCTGCAGTTTAGGTAGAGGGCACGAGAGAAGGTGTGGAGGAGGAGAGTAAGTAGTGGAAAGGAGAGAAATAAAAAGAAATTAAAAGACTGGGTGTGGCGGTGAAATGATGGCTGCGTAGTGCTGGAATGGGAACAGGGAGAGGGCTGAATGGATGAGGACAGTGACTAAAGAAGGTTGAGGCCAGGAGGGTTATGTACACGTAGGATGTATTGCAGGGAAAGTTTCCACTTGCGCAATTCAGAAAAGCTGGTGTTAGTGTGAAAGATCCAGATGGCACAGGCTGTGAAGCAGTCATTGAGATGAGGGATATCGTGTTTGGCAGCATGCTCAGCGACAGGGTGGTCCACTTGTTTTTTGGCCACTGTTTGTCGGTGGCCAGTCATCTGGACAAACAGCTTGTAGGTTGTCATGCCTATACAGAATGCAGCACAGTGGTTGCAGCTTAGCTTGTAAATCACTTTACTGGTTTCACAGGTAGCCCTGCCTTTAATGGGATAGGTGACCAGACTGGAGTAGGTGGTGGTAGGAGGATGCATGGGACAGGTCTTACATCTAGGTCTATTACAGGGGTATGAGCCATGAGGTAAGGGATTGGGAGTAGGGATATAGTAAGGATGGACGAGTATATTGTGTAGGTTCGGTGGATGGCAAAGAACCACTAAAGGAGGGGTGGGAAAGATAGTGAGCAGGAAATTTCTCATTTCACGGTATGATGAGAGGTCATCGAAACCCTGGTGGGGAATGAAATTCAGTTGCTCCAGTCCTGGATGGTACTGAGTTACAAGGGGAAGGCTCGTCTGTGGCCAAACTGTGGGACTTTGGGAGGTGCTGGGAGACTGGAACGATAAAGCACAGGAGATTTGTTTTTGTACAAGGTTGGGAGGATAATTATGGTCAGTGAAGGCTTCAATGAGACTCTCGTATATTTTGAGAGGGACTGCTCGTCACTGCAGATGTGATGACCCTCAACATGCAAACTAACCTTACATCTGTAGAAATAACTGCAGTTCACCATCTAAGAACAGATCCCGACCTTATAATCCTACATGTAGACAAAGGCTCCACCACTGTTGTTTTGAACCACAAAGATTACCTGGCAGAAGAACTCCATCAGCTGTCAGATACTTCCACCTACCAAGGGTCTCACTGAAGCCTTCACCGACCGAAATTATCCTCCTAACTTTGTACAAAAACAACTCTCCTGTGCCTTATCTTTCCAGTCTCCCACCAACTCCCAAAGTCCCACAGTCCAGCCACAGATGAGCATTCCCCTTGTAACTCAGTACCACACAGGACTGGTGCAACTGAATTACATTCTCTGCCAGGGTTTCGATTACCTCTTATTGTGACCTGAAATGAAAAATGTCCTGTCCACTATCCTTCCCATCCCTCTGACAGTGGTATTCTGCCGTCCACCGAAACTACACAATATACTGGTCAATACTTACACAACACCTGCTCCCAATCCCTTACCTCATGGCTCATACCCTTGTAATAGACTAGATGCAAGACCTGTCCCGTACATCCTCCTACCACCACCACCTACTCCAGCCTGGTCACTAGTATCACCTATCCCATCAAAGGCAGGACTACCTGTGAAACCAGTCATGTGGTCTACAAGCTAAGCTGCAACCACTGTGCTGCATTCTATACAGGCATGACAACCAACAAGCTGTCTGTTCGGATGAATGGCCACCGACAAACTGTGACCAAAAAACAAGTGGACCACCTTGTTGCTGAGCACGCTGCCAAACACGATATCCCTCATCCTAATTACTGCTTCACAGCCTGTGCCATATGGATCCTTCCCACCAACACCAACTTTTCTGAATTGCGCAAGTGGGAACTTTCCCTGCAATACATCCTACATTCCCGTAACCCTCCTGGCCCCAACCTTCTTTAGTCACTGTCCTCACCCATCCAGCCCCTCCCTGTTCCCATTCCAGCACTGCACACACTGGTTAACTTTTGTTACATGGATGTATTCTTACGGTTGTACAAGAGCCTGGTACATGTCACACAATATCTACCAGAATGAAATTGAAATCAAAAGATAATTTTATAATGCACATTACATACTTTTTATAGCTACATAATCAGTGTCTTCCAATTTTCATGTAGATAAAGAATTATGATATGCATCTAAATGTTTCTTGTTGTAATGGGTTATGGTATTTTATTCTGCTTAACTTCTGATTTTGATTTCATGGTTTAAATTGTAACTATGTGATAAAATATTTCCTTTGTGTGAGTATCAAATGCAGAAACTTCACTTACCTTCAACAATATCCATGCCGAACTCTGGAAATGGTACTCGTCTTTGCAGTAACTTCAAATCAGGTACAAATAATTTCTCATCAGAGTCACCATTGTCATCTTCACATTCAGAATTACTGTAAGTGGTAACCTCCTCAATACGTTCCTCTATCTGAAAAAAGAAAGAGAATGGAAACTAAATCATTCTTAAAATGTAAAATGCGTAAAGTAATGTCTGCTTTGATACTTACAGTTAGAGAAAGTGAGGGGTCTGTTAGTTCTGATTTTTTCCACTGTACTTCATCTGAATCAGATTCACTAACATCTTTTGATGAAATACTTTCATCATCGACCTTCTTTACTCCTATCTCCAGAGAACCTTAAAGACAACAATCAACACAATGACTTAATCAACTGAACTAGTTCATATATAACAGAACAGGATTGGTATTCCATAAATGACAGGCAGATGAAATTATAAGGATTAAGAAATACAACTCAAGCAGATAATTAAGAACATAAACAGAAGCAAATCATACAGATACAAATAATATCATACAGATAACCTAATATATAAACTAAACAAATTCTATGTTTACATTATATCCAGTGACACGTGGCTATGTTTAACTTAAGTTATGGATGTCCTCAAATTCATAAAATCTATGTACTCCTCAACATTCATTTTCAGAACAAAAGGAATAAAAAAGGCTTAGGAAAGTAAATTTCTGGCTCATGAAAGTGTGTAGCTGTTAGGTCTATACATCTGTAGCTCTTTTATCCAATAAATTACACAGTCTCAGCAACAAAATTGCTATTGTTCTCCATAGTAATTTGAATTTTTCTTGGGACACAGAGCATTCTTGAGGAATATATATCACACATTCTCTGTTTATAATTTATTTGTGGAGTTCAGAGATGATGATGAAAAACTGAATGTGTTCTATGCACAGAATTATTAAATTTGTGACTGAAGCATTTGAATTAGAATTGTTCCAACAACTGCATGCATTTCTAAAATAAATATTTTTTTCTTTGTGGGCAATAGGTAAAAGCACAGAAAATGACAATGAAAAATTTTACTCTAAATAACATGTTTGACAAATATTTTAGGAAGGTTTGAAAAGCTGTTCTTACATTTTTTGGTTGGAAACAGAAGATGTCAATTATTTTGCAAACAAAGAAAATATTTACATCAACAAAGATAAATCTCTATGACTAAAGAAACAAGGAAACAAACAGCTCAAACATATTCTGAGTTGGCTGCATAAGGTTTGTTGAGTCCAAAGATAACTTTCTGAGACAACCGAAGCTATAGCTTCGAAGGAACATGATAAATTGAATTACTGAGATCAAATAATCCTATAATAATATTAATACTTTACATTATCTCTTGCAGTGGTGTTAAGTTTAAATTTTCCTCTTCATGGTTTTTTTGAGTGCACAAGGCAATTTCAGCATAACACACTTTATGCAGCAAACACTAATTTAGCAGACTAGTTCTTATTTCAAGCAATGGTATGAAAAAGGACAACTATTGTGGCAGGAGAAAATGCATGTAAAGGTATTGAAATTTGCAAGCTTTCAGGGCCAGTTGCCCCGTGTGGCAAAAGGGGAGGGAAGACAAGTGAAGGAAAAGGACTGGTGAGGTTCAGGAAGTGGGGAGAGTTCGGAAAGCTAAGTGCATTATATGTGCTAGAGGTGGGGGATGGTGGAGCAGCAGGGACAAATACACAGGTCAGAAAATAAAAGATACAGAAAACTCACAAGGAGAGAAGTAAGGAATAGTTACTGAGACGAAATGCTGAGACCAAAGACGATGATGTAAATTAATTGAAGTGGGTGGCAAGAACCAAGGACATGTAACAAAAGCTTCTCACCTATGAAGTTCTGAGAATATGGAGTCTAGGGAAAGAATCTAGATGCCACTTGTGGCGAAACAGGCACTGAGATCACGATAGTTGTGTTGTAAAGTGTGCTCTGCAAAAGGATATTGTGTGTTGCCAGTTTTCATCCTCTGCTCATGCCCATTCATCCTAACTGATAACTTGATGGTAGTCATGCCAAAAAAGGCTGATCAGGGTTTGCGTCACAGCTGATACAAGACATGTGTCATTTCACAGGTGGCTCTCCCTTTGATAGCATGTGTCTTGTTAATTATAGGGCTCATATAGGTGATGATAGGAGGGTGCATGAGTCAAATCTTACAGTGGGGACAGCCACAGAGGTAGGAGCCACAGGGTAGGAAATGGGTGGAGAAGGGAGCATGAGGTATTGGGAGGGTGACAAAAAGCTATTCTAGATGTGGCAGGAAAATCTTAGAATTACCTCATTTTAGGGTAGCATAGCCTTATCAAAGTAGCTGATCGTACATTTAAGACTGGTATATACTGAGCAACAAGAGGTATACTCTTAAGTTGTTTTTTGGAGAGTTCAGCAGTATCAGGATTGGATGTGATGGCCCAGGAAACCTGCTTTTGAATTAAACTAGTGGGGTAATTATGTCCAGTGAAGGCTTACATGAGAATGATGTATTGCTGTAAGGAGTCTGCATCTGAACAAATATGTCTGTCTCGAGAGCCAAGGCCATAGGGAAGGGAATATTTGGCATAGAAAGAATCGCAACTGTCGAAATGTAAGTACTGTCGTTTGTTAGTGGGATTAATGCCAACGGAAATGTGTAGCTGGCTCTTGGTGAGGATGACGAGGTCAACATTGAGGGCAGTGGCATGTATATGAAATTTAATTAAATAGGGAGAATGTATTTAGCCTTCACTAGATGTGATTACCCCACTAGGCTAGTTCAAAAGCAATTTTCCAGGTCATCACATCCAATCCTGTTACTGATGATCCCTCCAAAAATGACTCAGGAGTGCACCTGTTTCATTCAGTATTATAAGTACTGTATTACTCAGCTACTTTGAAAAGTCTATGATTTCCTAAAATCATGCCCTGAAATGAGGCCCAGTCTGTCCAACATTTCTCTCATCACACCTAGAAAAGCTTTCCATCACACTCTTAATCTCCGCAATATCCTTGTCAGACCTAAGCTACTTCTGCACCCATTTCCCTGTCATTTGGCTCCTACACCTGTGACTGTCCCCACTATAAGACTTGTCCCATGCACCCTCCTACCGCTACCTATACAAGACCTGCAACTGGCAAAACATATACTATCAAAGGGAGAGCCACCAGTGTAATGTCACACGTCATATACCAGCTGTTGTGTAAACACTGTTTGACCTTTTACATTGTCATGACTAAATCAAGTTATCAGTTAGCATGATTGAGCATAGCCAGAGAGTGTATACTGGCCTGTTGCAGAGCACTCTATACAACATGACAGTGGTGACCTCGGTGCCTGTTTCACACCACATGTCATCTGGATTCTTCCTCCAGACGCCAGTTTCTCAGATCTCTGCAGGTGGTAAACTGCTGTTACAACATGTCCTTGATTGTTGCCACCCACCTGGCCTTAAGCTACGTTAATTTCTTTTGATAAGCATTTCTTTTCAATAACTACTCCTCTTTTCACTCCTGTCCACAGCTCGTGGTCTCACAGTCACGTTCTCGTTTCCGAGCATGGGGTCCTGATTTCAATTCCCAGCACGTTCAAGGATTTTCACCTGCCTCGAGACGACTTGGGTGTTTTGCCCTCATCATTTCATCATCATTCATGAAAGTGGCAAGTTTGGACTGAGCAACAGTTGAACAGTTGGGAATTTGTACGGCCGCTGATAACCGCGCAGTTGTGCACCTCACAAACCAACCATCATCATCATCATCATCATCTTCATCTTTTCACTCCCTTTTAATTTTCTATATCTTATTTTCTGACCTGTCTATTCCCCCCCCCCCCCCCCCCACCCCCCTCCATATCTGCCACATACAATGCACTTACCCCTTCTTCCACCTTTAAGCTCTCAGGCTTTCAAATCTTGTCCAGTGCAGTTTCCAACAATCAGTCTGTCCTTCTCACCCAATCTCTCCACATTTCCTAAATCTCACCGCTCCTTTTCCTTCACCCCTCTTCCTTCCACTTCAACCCTTCTGCCAGAAGAAAAGGACACTGACTCCAAAAGCTTACAAATTTCAATACCTTTATGTGCGTTTGCTATTGCAGGTGATTAGCTGGTAGGTATTTTTATCTATCCAGTGACTTAACACTAAAAAAAAAATTGATTATTTTTAGTAACTGCCTTGAAATTCACTACTGCTACGATAGGAATATCTTTGTCCAATTTTACACATTAATTGTCGTATTGTGACTTATGATTCACATCTTTCCCAGTTTGACACATGTGTAAGTGCAGAGAACATGTAACTATTTTCTAGAAATTATGAGGTGTTAAATATATAAGGAAGATTACAGTGATTTGCTCTTGTATAAGATGGCCTTTTCAGTTCACACTAATGACAGTGATGTGAGATGTGACATCACTATTGTTTAAAGCCTTTTATTAGCAGAATGTTTTCATAGTCAAGCTTCCACCAGTGAGAAACTGCGACGATTGACCAAAATTTGATGTTGTTCCAAAAAACTCAATATCAGATATTATAACAGAAAGTCTACAATGGAATAACTACAGTATTATGAAAATGATAGATTGCTGAGTTGCAGACTGAGGACACAGCAGGCAGAGACAGCTGTCGTGTGTGTGTGTGTGTGTGTGTGTGTGTGTGTGTGTGTGTGTGTGTGTGTGTGTGTGTTTTCTACTTCAGAAGAAGACCTTTGGCTGGAAGCTCAGTGTATAACAGTTTTTTTGTTGTGACACAACCTCTCCTCTATATGCTGAGTAGCAATATTGGATATATCCATACAAGACAGAAACCAAACAGCAGTTACGTGTTTCAAGATGAACTGAAACAAACAAAATTGGTTCATTCATAATGTTCATAAAATAAAATGATGAATTGTTTCTTTGGTTACCATAAAATAGAAGCAACCTTAGGAAGACTTCAGTACATTTTGCTGCGCAAAAGATCTACATCTACATCTACATCTACATGACTACTCTGCAATTCACATTTAAGTGCTTGGCAGAGGGTTCACCGAACCACAATCATACTATCTCTCTACTATTCCACTCCCGAACAGCGAGCGGGAAAAACGAACACCTAAACCTTTCTGTTCGAGCTCTGATTTCTCTTATTTTATTTTGATGATCATTCCTACCTATGTAGGTTGGGCTCAACAAAATATTTTCGCATTCGGAAGAGGAAGTTGGTGACTGAAATTTCGTAAGAAGGTCTCGCCGCGACGAAAAACGTCTATGCTGTAATGACTTCCATCCCAACTCGCTTACCATATCTGCCACACTCTCTCCCCTATAACGCGATAATACAAAACGAGCTGCCCTTTTTTGCACCCTTTCGATGTCCTCCGTCAATCCCACCTGGTAAGGATCCCACACCGCGCAGCAATATTCTAACAGAGGACGAACGAGTGTAGTGTAAGCAGTCTCTTTAGTGGACTTGTTGCATCTGCTAAGTGTCCTGCCAATGAAACGCAACCTTTGGCTCGCCTTCCCGACAATATTATCTATGTGGTCCTTCCAACTGAAGTTGTTCGTAATTTTAACACCCAGGTACTTAGTTGAATTGACAGCCTTGAGAATTGTACTATTTATCGAGTAATCGAATTCCAACGGATTTCTTTTGGAACTCATGTGGATCATCTCACACTTTTCGTTATTTAGCGTCAACTGCCACCTGACACACCATACAGCAATCTTTTCTAAATCGCTTTGCAGCTGATACTGGTCTTCGGATGACCTTACTAGATGGTAAATTACAGCATCATCTGCGAACAGTCTAAGAGAACTGCTCAGATTGTCACCCAGGTCATTTATATAGATCAGGAACAGTAGAGGTCCCAGGACGCTTCCCTGGGGAACACCTGATATCACTTCAGTTTTACTCGATGATTTGCCGTCTATTACTACGAACTGCGACCTTCCTGACAGGAAATCACGAATCCAGCCCCTCAACTGAGACGATACCCCATAGCTCCGCAGCTTGATTAGAAGTCGCTTGTGAGGAACGGTGTCAAAAGCTTTCCGGAAATCTAGAAATACGGAATCAACTTGAGATCCCCTGTCGATAGCGGCCATTACTTCGTGCGAATAAAGAGCTAGCTGCGTTGCACAAGAGCGATGTTTTCTGAAGCCATGCTGATTACGTGTCAATAGATCTGTTCCCTATGCATTTTACACAATTTGGCTGAAGCTCAAACATGTCTGTTGGTGCAAGGGAATTCTCAAAAAATTTGCAAAATTCATAAACAAATCATTATAGGAGACAAAATGTAGGTATATTCATAAGAGATAGAAACTAAGCAGCAATAAAGAGTGTGGTTCTTTCAACATGAACCACAACCAACAAAAGTTGAGTGTTCACAAAGTACTTTGAAGAAAATGGTCACTTGTTTCTTTAGTTACATTGGACATGTAGTGACCATTGCTTTAGAGGTTAAGAGAATAGTAAATGCCGAACGGTGTACAACAATTTGTGTGCCACAAGTCATTAGTGAAGTCAAGTGAAACAACTGAAAATATCACATAATTCTTAATCATAACAATGCCAGCTGTTTCACAGCATGTCAAGCAGTTCATTATTTGATTAAAATCTTCTTGTTTTACAAGCCATATCACTTCAAGTAAAACACTTGAGCTATCAAGACTGTTATCTACCATCACTATCAGGAGTAAGAAACAATTAACTACCAGGCCTGGCATGGTGTTTTGTTTTCATAGGCATGAAAGCAGCAGTTGGAACCTTCAAAAGAAGGCCAAAGTTATGCCTATGCAGGAAGGTGAGATGGGCAGGTTGTAGTAGTTATGGATCACTGCAGAACCGGTGATGTCAAGTGATGCAAGGAGCCAGCACCATGTTTCCCTACAAGCATCAAGCATCTGTCTTTGCTTTCACTTGATATCTGAGGCCTGTCCCCATGCCCTACCAAGGGTATACACCTGGTCTCTGTTAAAACTGTTGCAGTTTAGGCTAATATCAGCTGCCTCCTTTATAACAGAATCCTCATTATTTTGATTTCTGTTTTATGTCTTTATTCCTGGAAATGTTCAGCTACAGCTGACTTCTCAAGTGCCCTTTGTTTAATATGTTGCACATGCTCAGCACTCACAGGCCTTCACAAAAGACTCCAAGAGCACATTGCTTACTTGATGGAGAAAAACACTGAATTAATGTTTCATTGCCCATATTCACCTGATTTATGACTTAACTAAATACTTTTGTTCCTTTATGTCAAACAAAACATGTGTGACCAACCAAACCTTCTTTTGGGATACCAATATTACAATGGAAAACACTGTTTCCAGTATTGGCTCAACCACATGCAGAATTGTATAAATTTTAAAGAGACGAATATTTTGAGAAACAATAAAACAGTTTTTACCAAAACAGGCAACCCCGATCAGTCAGTCCTGCTGAAGAAAAGGATGCCATTTTCATTGTTAGTAGTGACTTCACCATACAAAATATTTCTGTTTGTACTGGTACTGTACACAATGATTTGCCTCAATAGATCTGGTGTTTCATTAAAAATAAGATGAAGGTGCAGTGGTGCCTCAACTGTATGTACACTAAGAAAATAAATGGTGGAAGACTGTGTTTGTTATTGTATGTTATCTGTGTACTGACACACTTCCTGAGATTGTTCAGAGATACCTTTGGAGTATTTTGGTATAAGGGAGCAATGGTCTCCAGTGGCTCATTATCATGTAATAATGCAATTATTCATTGATTTAGTTTGTTACTGTAGTTGCCCTCATTTCTGTGAAAATACCTTCACAATAGTGAAGAAGCCTTTATAAGATGCAATAACCAAAATGCACCACACACAGCAGAGTAATGCCATAACCCTCATATACAGATGCAAAAATGCTGCAGTTCTACTGTTGTGTATCACTGTTAATGTGCAACTAACACTGATGGAAAATAAAGCCCTAGACAGAAATGAGCAGTACTGAATGCAGACTTGAGAGCAACAAGATAAGGAGGGTATTACGGTTGCCAACAGCATGTACCATGACCAAATGGAAACAAGACACCCAGTGCATACTATCAACATTTACACTGTTGTGCACTATTTTCAGAGCAGCACAGATACAAAAATTACTGGGGTAAGGAAACAAACAAAATACAATAACTCTGTAATGATTTGCCAGAGACCATGGGTCCCTTATACAAAAATTCTCAGAACATATCCCTGATCAACCTCTGAAAGTTTGTTGGTGGAGTTCTGGTTCACCCACAATTATTCCTCACAAAACCAAGCTTTTAAAATTAAGAACACAGATTTTCAGATTATCTTAATTTAGAAAATAATTAAACTTTCTGAAGAAAGTTTTTGCTTGAGAAATTAGACTTTACACTTTTTAACAAGTCAGGTTTGTAAATAGATTTTGTAAATACTGTGTACTCTTATTTTTAAGACATGTTCTACATCATGTACGATCTCCTCACTAAGGATCTTTTGGGAAAAAAATACATATATTCTTATCATTTGACAGCTCTTAAATGTTACCACATAACTTACTTATGTATTTCGTTTGTTGCTCCATGGAAACTGTGGAGTAGCTGGAACTGAGGATGTTGCTGTTGCCATCTATGGCTGAACCGTTATGAAACCTGTGAGCCTGGTATTTTTCAATAACCTACAACATGAAAACTGATCTTACTTATGACAGTCTATCATGAGAGTCTCTGTGACTGCTGGTGTGAACAGCTGAGCAAGCTTGCACTATGCTGGCTTCCTGTTCCTGAAGCTGTCAGCCAGTATTGAATTAAGCCTGAGTGTAGCACAAAGCCATACAAGTTGTACAATATTTCAAAGTCTTCACATGGACTAAATACACTGCTCTGGAAATATAAATAATTTTTCTAGAAAGTATACATAATGGACATCTTATTGTTAGTTATATTCACTTATCTCCTTCTTATACATTCAGAATGAAAAGAGAAACCAAATTATGCATTACTAATTAGTGTATCAGTTAAAGTGGTTCATGCGTTATAGCGATGCCAGGGATATATACAATTCCTACTTCATTTTTTTCTTCCACTGTACACAGGACAATGGGTGACAATACAAAGAAAGATACAAGGCTAAAATTTAAAAAAAAAAAAAAAAAAACTAACGAAAAAAATTTTAAAGCTAATGGCTACCCCTATTCTAACATATGGAAACAAGTCTTGGACATGAACTAAGGAAGAAATGTAATTTTCGAAGCAACTTAAAGGAAGCCTACTCCAGTAGGTGAAGAAGAAATATTAATATCTTATCAGCAAGAAACACTGTGTCTTCTTCAGAAAGCTGATGAGTTAAGCTTATCCTTGATACAGTAAAAACATATGACACTTTAAGCATTTTTTTTTGTTACTTTAAAATTAGGATTTGGAATGAAGACTTAAATATTGATTAAAAAAGGGTATAAAATAAGCAACTCCTTTCTCAAAAAACACTACTCATGGCTTATTTGTCATGTACAAGCTGCAAATTCTCTCTCAGGTTTAAGAAATTACAGTGTAAAGCTTAACAAACAACTTCTCCACTAAAGTAAATATGAGGAAATTTTTCTAATGACCCACCTTGTTTAAAATTGCTGTTGCTAATATATCTTCATAGGTTTTTAAGGCCATTTCATCTTCAGTTGAATAATTCTCTGGCATAGCTGCTTTTCTGACATCCACCTGCTACAAAATTTTGAGTATCTATTAAATTTTATTGACAATTATGTTTGTAACACACATCTAAAATGTAATATTAAATTTAAATATCCATGTTTGTTCTGCAGTTCCTTTTATTTCATACAACTATGAGCCTGCACAAAAAATGCCTCTGCCCTGGCTAATTACATAATAAACCATACAGTTCATAAATTGTTAAAGTATTTTTGTTTATTATAATTTATAATAAAATGCACATGGTCACATTGAATAACTTCCAACTGCAATGAAATTAAACTCAGAATGGAGAAACACCACTTTCGAGCAGTAGTAGACAATTTTCTAAACGTGTTCAAGTCACTCCATTTGAAAATTAATGGCTATACAAACAACTAAGTTAAGATATACAGTGGGAATAAAAGTTAAGTGATGAAATTAAGGAAACAATAACTAACGTAGACGCCGGTCAGGTGGACATTAAAAATTATACAAAAGCACTAATGTAATGATACTTAAAGTGTACTTTTCAGATCTTCCATTTTCACTGCATAATCTTTTTCATGCTTGGGTCCATAGCCAAATTACATTCCTTGAAAGAAGCTATTTTCCTTCAGAAGGAGCAATTTCAGAACTGCCAATAGACACAACTTCCCCAATCTGCCCTTCTCCTGAAACTTCCTGGCAGATTAAAACTGTGTGCCAGACAGACTCAAACCTTGGACCTCACCTGTTGCAGCAAATGCTGTACCAACTGAGCTATCCAAGCACGACTCACAACCTGTCCTTGCAATCCCACTTCCACCAATACTCCATCTCCTGCCTTCTGAACTTCACTTAAGTTCTCCTGAATACATTGTGGGATCAGTATTCCTGGAAGTAAGGCTACCGCAGAGACGTTCTGCAAACTAAGGTAATGTCACCCTGCTCACTCTGGTATGTGATTAGTTGCAGTACTAAACATTTTACACCCTAAGAGTATGCACTTGTGTTATCATATTTATTAATTTTCTCAATTGAAATTTCCTTTGAGACACATACTGGAACCTCCCTCATGCAAAATAAATAAATTTTTCATTCCCTTCCTCTATCCTTCGTCACTGGACACAGGCTTGATAGATAAATGGTGTAATTGGAATGATCACACAGAAAATGTTTTGGGGAAGGTGAATCAAAGACTATTTTATTGGTAGAATAGATGGAAGATGCAACAAATGTACTAAAGAGACTACCTACACTATGCTTGTCCATCCTCTTCTGGAATATTGGTGCACAGTACAGGATCCTTGCCAGATAGGATTGATGGAAGCCATCAAACAAGTTTGAAGAAGGGCTCATTTTGTATTATCACAAAATAGGAGACAGAATGACACAGATAGGAAGCTGGATTAGCAACCACAAAAGAAAAACTTTTTTTGTTACAGAAATATCTTTTTGCAAAATTTTAATCATCAACTTCCTTCTCTGAATGTGAAATTATTTTACTGACACCTACCTACATAAGAAGAAATGATCTTCGTAGTAAAATAAGAGGTATCAGAACAAACATCAAAAGATTTAAATGTTTGTTTTTCACACGTGATGTTCAAGAGTAATGATAGAGAACCAGTCAAGGGATGGTTCAACGAAGCCTCTGCCACGTACTTCAGTGTGAACTGCAGATTAGTCATATAGATGTAAATGCACTTTTGTTATCAATAACCAGCAAATCCCTTTATACACAATAATGATTGACTAAAGCCTTTATGTCTAACAACAGCTGCGTATTAGGTAAGTAATTAAAATCCTAAAGGGCAAAAAACAGTATTTTTGGTTTATTCTTAATATGCACATTCCTAGAAAAATGTTGTTATTGGCCAACACAGTCATTTACTGAGTAAAAATATTGCTTGAGTATATATTTTTTAAATTCTGCCACTCATCTTCTAACCTTCTGATGCAGACTGGCAGTCTATTGTAAAGTTTAATGCCGATATGGCGTAAATAGCTTTGCATGACTGTTGTTTTTGTTTGCTATGTATGGAGTGCCATGCTGTTTCCAGTATTGTAACTACAAAGGCACCATGCTCCCCTACGCTCGGTAAACGGAGTATGGGACTCATCATCATCATCATCATAGTGAATGTATTGTTAGTGTTTCAAGCTTTCTATATATGGAGGTTTGTGTGTTACTATTTGGATAGTCTTCTTCTGTAATGAAAATTTTTTGTCAAGTGGCAAATGGTGGAACCATAAAATATTATTCAGTATGTTGCAAGAGACTGAAAATAACCAAAGTATGCCATCCTGGCACCTTCAGGTGTAAAAATGTTTGTGATAATTCTACAATAAAACAGCTGAATTGAGTTTCCATGCAAACTTTATTACATGGTCACTAAAATTTGAGTTTTCATCAACATGAATTCCCAGCAATTTTGTAGATGCTACTCCATGTGTATGTCTTTGTCATCCAACACCAGATTATTTTCCCCTATTGTATGTAGACTGTTATATTTACATTTAATGTCATCCTGTTTGCACTGAACTTAGAGTGGACATACTTAAGGACTTTACCGGTAGTTGTTTGCAGCAACTGCTTTGACATACTTATTGTCACCCTATAATGTTACAGCACTGATAAAAAATCTACTTGCCAAGTGGTAGCAGAAGAAAATGTATACAAAGGGTAAGTAAAGTACAAGGTTTTGGAGCCAGTGGCTCCTCCTCCTGATAGGAAGGCTGAAGGGGACGGGAGAGGTGTAAACGGCTGGACTGGTGAGTTTTAGGAAATGGGGAGCGTATGGGTAAGGGGTGACTTAGCAGATGGGATTAGAAGGAAAGACTGCTGTTTTTCCTTCTTTCTGCCAGAAGAAGGAGTTACTGACTCTGAAAGCTTTCATTTTTGCTTAACCTTTGTACATGTTTTCTGGTGCCACCGCTTAGCGAGTAGATTTTTTATCTACGCAATTACATTATGTTTTCAAAAACTGATTATTTTTATTGTTTTATTATCACACTAGTATCATCTGTGTATAGCATGATGTTAGCTGCACTGTCTGAAATGTGTGTCATTTAATTGATATGAAACAATACGGGACCTAGAACTCTCCTTTGTGATACTTCTATTTCCACTTTTTTTGCATCTAATACTAAACTGATTTTGTGATCATAACAAGCTTATTCAGTCCTACTATCTGTATCTAGCTTTGTAGTTTTAATCCAAACTGCTTTTTGCCTGTCCCTTGAATATCAAATGCATCCAGTTTTTTCTAAAAGGAAGCAGTAACTGACAGTGTCAAAAGATTTGGAGAGATCTAAATTAACTCCTATTGTTTTTTTTCTAAATTTCTGATTACTTGTTTAGTTAAGTGCATTACTGCTGTTTCTGTAGTTTTACCCACCTGAGAGCCATACTGTTTTTTTCAGTAAATAATGGTAATTTAGACATTTGTTGAGTTAGTGCTTCAACAATCTTTATAATTTTGGTGAGTGCTGGACAGAGTGATATTGGCCAACAGTTTTTTACCACATCCTTCTCACTGCTTTTAAATAATGATTTCACTTTCAGGATTTTCAGCCTTTCAGGTAACACTTCAGCATTGAAGTTGCAATGTATGCCCAGTCCCTTGCAATCTGTGGAACAGTCTAGATTATGTCAAGTATGTCAGGCATCAGCAACTCATCTACTCCTGCTGGTTAAATTTCAAGTTTTTTTATCAGTTTTAACATTTCATGTTAGTTTGTTGGATTGCCCCATGTGGCACAAGCAGCTTTTGAACATTCAGATTTTTTTAAATTTATGAATTCTGAATATAATGAAGTTTTGGCAAATGAGAAATAATTGCTTATATAATTTGACAACTCTTCTTTTTTAATATTAACGTTTTCTGTGCTTTTGAGAATGCTACCCTGTTTCTCACATCTCCACATAGCTTTACATTTGCTATCAGACCTGTCATTTCTCAGAAATTTTGCCCTGGCAGTTGCTATTTAATGTACTATCTTGTAATTATTAACATATTAAATAAACTGTAAATTAGTGGATATTTTAATTTACAGAATTAATGTTTTTACAGTTCTACAATAATTTTTCATGCCAGCTGTTGTCCAGCAACTTGGCTGTCTGTCACCATGCATCATAGCGAGTAGACTTGCTATGTGTGCATTTAAGTTTTTGACATCTTTGGAAAGCAGATATCAAAATATTCTACAAATATGGAAGAAAATGAATTATATACATCCTTGGTATTTGTCAGGGACAGCATTTTCACCCAGGAGTAATTATTTGGGATGTTTACAATGTTTACACAGTTTTTGTAGAAAATTTCATGTATGCATCAACTGCACTTTTCTTTCTTTCAATGGTATTGAAGGAATTTTGAAGACTAAAGCATTGTCAGATAACCCTAAGCCAGCATTTATTATTTCTACTTCTGTATGTCCTACATCTGAAAATGTGTTGTCTATGAGACAGTATTATTTGTTATACTTCCATTCATCCAGTCATTCTGGTGCCCAGTACAAGGCCAAAGCCAGGTCAGGATTAGAATGGTACTTCTCCACTTTTGGGCAGAACCGTACCTTTATAAAGGCTGTTATTATGGTGAGGTTGTTACTCAAAAAGCATTTTAAAGCTACTGCTGCCAGGTTGACTCCACAGTGGTGTAGCTGTGGGCCTTGCTGTGAGGATAAAATAACTAAAGGTTGGATTTTCTTTTTTTACGCTATGGAAAATTTGCTCAGGATTAAGGTAAATGACTAGCATTTCCACTAAGCATCACACAGGTATACTGCAGTTGGTGGGAAGGTAAGCAACCATGCTCGTTGCATGTCACAGAGCAGAGTGGAGAAAACATGGAAACCAAAGCAGGGCAATGTAAGTGTGAATGTGCAGACCGGGGGGAGGTGGGGGGTTTCTCCTGCATGGTTTTGCCGCCAGAAATTTCCAAGAAAAGAGAAACATAATACAAGAAGGTAGACATACACCTGAATAATTTTTAACAACTAAGATGAAATCTTGCATAGTGCTACAGTACATAACTATACGAAATGTATTTGCAGTTGCGAATATGGGCATCATCAGCTGTGTAATGGAATGATGACAATGAAAATCTGTACCAGACCAGGGCACAAACCCAGATTTCCCACCTATCATGAATGATGCCTTACCATTAGGCTATCCGAGTGTGACTCACAGCCAGACACAAACCTCTGTATGTCATCAACCATGTGTCAGCAAACTGTACTTATACTGGTCCAGCACAGTTTTCATTTGTACAGCTGATGATTGCCTATATTTGCAAGTGCAAATACATTTCATTATGGCTGTAGTTGGCACAATGCCTGTTCTTTCAGACATATGTGCATGCCCAATGGAACTTTGCATTGTATTTGTGATTGTGAACAACACAGGCACTGCAATATTGCACAATACATAACTTGACAACAATAATGAATAGTTGTGATGATACCCTGATACACTAAGGCCATGTCTGTTGTTTATAAATTATAAACCTATTTGGAATAGTGTTGGTTACTGTGTCATGTCTAACGTCCACAGACAATAATGAAATGTTTAGCTGATAAAGCTTTTTTCTCATCAGTGAAAGAGATGGTTCTCGGAGAAAATGATGGATCACATGGGTCCCTGAATAAAGGTAAAGACAATGAACTCTTACATCTCCACAGTAAATATGATGAAAAGCTGAAACATCATTTAAAACATCCTTCCATGTTTAAAGGAATGTCAAATCCAATACAGAATCACTTAAATGTTCATGTTTCACACATACTCATGAATAAAATAAGAAAGGAACTAAGAGAATCAAATTTTGTCTCTGTTATTCTGGACAAAGTAACTAATGTGAATAATTTATTGCAGGTGTCAGTATTTTGCTGTGTCATAGCTGATGGTGGACTCCATGAAATATTTTTAAAATTCATGAACATCAGGCACTGGTGGTGCAGTTACAGCTAGTCATTTGAATGGGTTGTAGCCTACACTGAAGAACACATTTCCAAGTGCAATGTTTGTTCACTGCTTCACTCATTGACTGAATTTAATGCTATTGTAAGCTGTGTCAAAGGTCAAAGAATGAATACTGTTTTCCTCTGTTTGAATGGTCTTAGCATTTGCTTCTCCACCTTATCCAAAAGAACCAGCACTCTAAATGAAGAAGTACAGAAATGAGTGCCAAAAGTGGAGCTCTGCATCTCATTCCATGAACTGATTTCACTTTTGAAGAAGATAACAGATTCAGATGAGAAGTGAGACAAAGGAACAGTTCATTGATTTGAAATCACTATGCAAGATGTCAGTTTCAATTTCTTTCTACATACTTTTGTGTATATTTTCCCTGACACATTATCCAACTTACTGCAAGCCAGAGATTATGGCAGTGAATATTATGTGAAAAAAATTATGAATTATGAGAAATGCTGAAAACCATAGGTCACAGATTTGAAAGAATTTGGGAAAAAGAGTCATTCATAGGCAACATATAGATGAGCCGTTAACTTAACATCCTAGGTAAAATGCAGTCAGCTTAGAAAGAAACTTAAGAAAAGTCTAGTGTGAAATTATGGACAGTTACAAGATAAGAGTCTGTAACATAGACTATGGTATTTTCTGAACTTTTAAATGTATATAATATTAATAAATATAAATACTATGTTCCTGAAATTACTAAACAACTAAAATACCACTACAGATAATTTTTTATTTTTACTTTAAGATCACAGCTAGTGGTTAAATGTATTTCAGGAGAAATGTGGTATAAATGTGTTGTAAATTTGTTCAGGTCTATTAAGTCAAATAGACTCCATACAGAATACCATAAAACTGTAAATCTCTGAACTTTTTTGACTGTTCTTGCATCTAGTGCCTCAGCTGACAGAAGCTTTATAGCCCTGGAAAGGATAAAAAATTATGTATATAGTTTGCAAATTCAAGAAGATTTACAAACTTCACCCTATTATCCACTGAAAAAGGTCGCTTGTGGCAGTTGAGGAGTGAATCTGAGGAGGAGGAGGAGGAGATTAGTGTTTAACGTCCAGTCGACAATGAGGTCATTAGAGACAGAGCACAAGCTGGGATAACGGAAAGATGGGGAAGGAACTCAGCTGTGCTATTTCAAAGGAACCATTCCAGCATCTGCCTGAAGTGATCTAGGAAAATCATGGAAAACCTAAATCAGGATGGACGGATGTGGGATTGAACTGTAATCTTCCCGAACGGGAGTCCAGTGTGCTAATCACTGCACCACCTTGCTCGGTGGGTGAATCTGAGTTCCATGACTTAGTGATCAACAAATTCCCTAAAAGGAAGGCATTACTTTTTTTTCTTTTGTAACAGATTATCTTAATGAAAAATCCAGTACACGCCACTGGCAACTGTCCTTTATTATTAGTGACATTCAAACAATAACCCAAATGCTCAGTTTCAAGGATAAATAAATACAAAATAGTTTTTAATGACAATATTATGAATAGAATGGACTGCTACTCACCATATACTGGAAATGTTGAGTTACATACAGGTACAACAAATGCAATTCTCACACACATCTGTAGAAACCAGCGTATGACAGAGAATACAATACTAGAATAAAATAGCTATCATCTATCCCTGCAAGCAAATAATAACTATAACCTATCATTAGTGATTGATTTTCTTATGCAATAATAGCCCATTTGCTTTCTTCTGTCTGCAGCTAAAATGGCTATAAATGAATTCTCATTCAGTAATACAAAATACTTATCAGCCATACTCATACTATATTATACATTTAAATGTGATCTATATAACTTTCTGACTTATTTGATAAATGATTTTCTCAAACATTATTTAATACTGATCAGTTAATCTTACCTGCATTGGTGGAAGAGTCATTGCTTCTCCTATTATTTTATGAATTAACTTCTTTAGAGCAGCATGAGCAGCTGTTGGTGAGTCTTCCTCTGGTAAAGGCTTATCTGAACACAAACCAATATTTTCTTAAATTTCATTTTATCCAAAATACATATAAAGTCTCAAAACAGCAGTTTTTCCCAAGTTTGTAAATGCTTATAGTGATGAATACGTACTCACACACCAACTTTTACCTGATACCTTTATGTGAGAACCAGCCATTAATTTGACACTGCAAAAACCATTTTATACAGACCTAAGTAATCTGATAGATCCGAACCTTTAAATCTTTTACAGACACTCTTATTATCTTATGACCATCATACACAAACTCAGTATCTAATGTGTGCTTCACAACCATATCAAAGATATCTGAATGAAGCATACAAAAGGTCAGTAAGTTACGGTTATCATTCATATTAATAACTATGACACAGTTTTCATCTTTTTATGTGTAACTTGCTTTACAGTAAACAGAATAATCTTGTAATAAATCCTATACAGATACTAAAGAAGAATATACTAGCAATAAAAATGATGAAATACGAATGAATGAGGAATACATTATGATAACTGAAACTTAATGCCAAAACATTACTTTGATTTCTTGCTTTTTGTGAGCCGTTGCTTTAACCATTACGCTTTCTGAGAATGCCTCCAGGCCTTACTCAAACTTTCAATGTCTCTGACAGCTCCACGTATGATTTCTGAATGTTATTACCAAAGGTTCCCCCGTGGGGTATGTGGGAATGGCACCACTAGGGGAATTGCATTGGTGGAGGACTGTAGCTTACTCTGCCATAAAGGATGACCACTGTCCACTGTGTGACTGAATGTCACCTGGTGGTGTTGTAGATATGTAACATGTTAAGGAAACCATATAAGCAGATCTAGACAAGTGGGGAATAATATAAAATAATACATGCTGCAAATGGGGAAGTCACTGAAAGAGACAACCTAGACAACAGGCACATTGTTATGGCCCAGCACCTGGACAATAGCATCTCAGGAATGCTGTTCAGTTGTTAGCGTGCTACTATCATGAGCATCTGTGGAAAGAGATTAAACAACATTTAATCCATGAGAAGGTAACAAGATGTCTGCACCTCATCACAGAGCATGGAGGTTGGAAGCTTGCCTATTCCATCAAGCAGGATCGGTGGCAATTTGTGGCAGATCTTAATACAAAATACTATGCATGTGCAGACACAAGTGCTTTGGACCACACTGTTCTGTGTATATTGTTGAATATGAGACTCCATAGCAGGCAATCTATACATGTTCCGCTACTGACCCAATGACACTGTCAATTATGATTGCAGTGATTATGGTGTCAGTGAGATTGGACTGTGGATCAATACAAAGATGTAGCCTAGTCAGATGAATCATGTTTCTTGTTACACCAAGTTCATAATGACACACCTTCATCCAGGCAAATGGCTACTTGAAACATGCACAATGCCACAGACCTAGGTCAGTGGGGGCAATATTATGCAGTGGGGAACACTGACATAACTTCTATGGGACCAGTGGTAGTAATCAAAGGCACCATGATTGCTAAGGACTCTGTGAACGTTACTGTGAATTGCCTGCATCCCTTCATGCTTGATGTTTTTCCCCATGGAGATTGCTCTTACATCTGGATAACAGTCCATACCACAAGATCTGAATCATGCTGCAGTGATTTGAGGATTGTAAGAGAGAACTCACATTGATGTCTTGGCCACCAAATTCCCCTGACCTCATGTGACGGAATACAACAGGAGTGCTGTTTCAAGCTCCATACCCACACACCACCGATCAATGATTTACAGGAATGGCATGACCTGCGCATAAATATTTGGTGACAGATACATACAGAAACCTACCAAGAATGCATCCCACTATACTACTAAGTAGGTGGTTATAAAGATTTGGCCCACCAGTGTCTATGAAATAATTCAGAGTCACTAAAACAAATGGTTGATAGGACTGAAGTACATGAGGGCACAATGACATGATTTGCTATCACAGAAAGCCAGTTAGAATTTTGAAATTTTAGGTAGAAACATCAATGACAAAGAAACTTGAGTCATGTCTGGAGGCATGGTCGAAGAGCCTAATGCTTAAGGCAACTGCTCACAAGTAGCACGAGATCCAGGCTCAAGTCCTGGCTGTCACAAATTTTTTGGTTATTACTACATACTCACTATACTCCAGCTTCAACTTTTCTCACTGGTATCATTTCATTCCATTTTATTTTACTGATTTTATCCCCATCATCAATTCATTTTAGCAGATATAATTTGCTTGATGAAAGAATGAGTTGTAGTCATTAACAGCCAAACTCACTTGTGAAGTCGACAAGAATCAGCTGAAGGTACAGAGGGCAGGAGATCTGAGGGAGAAGGAGTGAGAGCAGACAAAATGGAAAGCAGAAACTCAAAGTCAGATCCAATGAATCAGTCCACAATGCCTGATAAGAAAAGTGAAGCACTCATAAGGGAAGGAGGATCAAATTTACAAAGAATTTGGCAGTATAACCCCACTTATTAGTGTGATGTTGCACCATCTCTAGCCTGGATGTATGCACTGATTTGGTTTGGAAGAGAGTCGTACAGCTGTTGTATCCTCCCCTGAGGCAAAATAGCCCACAACTGTTGTAACTGGTCCTTGCATTCAGGCTACTGGCATTGGAGCAGAGTTGATGTCTGACCTGGTCCCACACACGGTCTCTCAGGAGCAGATCTGGGGCTGTGCTGGCAATGAGAGTACCTCAAGATCGTGAAGACATTTCATAGAGATATGCCATGTGTGAACAAATATTGTTGTGTTGCAAAATGGCACCACAATGCCGCCAATAAGGAGGTAATAAATGAGGACATACGTTGTCCACGACATACCATTGTGCCATGATAGCCCTCCAAATTGTGACAACAAGAGTAACACTGTTGTATCTCTCCAAAATGTCAGAAGACCTGGTTCTCACTGAAGGTTGCCACCATACGTAACTGATGGTGCTTATTTGGGGTAGTGGAGATGAATTATATATATTTTTCTTCCCAATTCAATTCAGCATATCACTAGTTATCCAATCTATCCATCTAAGCCTCAGCATTCTTCTTTAATACCACATTTTGAAAGCTTCTGTTCTCTTGTTGTCTGATTTGTTTGTTGTCAATATTTCACTTCATAGAAGGCTGCTCTCCAAACAAATACCTTCCGAAAAGACCTCCTGATTCTTAAATTTAATTTTCATGCTAACAAATGTATCTTCTGAAGTATGCTTTTCATGTTACTGTCAGTCTGCATTGTCCAAACAGCGAAACTTATCTAATTCTGTTTTTCTCATATCTTACTCTTAATTCCTTCAGCTTTGTCTTCTTTAATCTGAAAACATCCTATTATACTTGTCTTACTTTTACTCATGTTCATTTTATGACCTCTTTTCGAGACACTATCCCCTTTGTTTGATTGCTCTTTCAAGTTCTTTGGCATCTATGGAAGAATTACAATGTTATCAGCAAACTTCAGAGCTTTTATTTCTTCTCCCTGAATATTATATCCCTTTCCAAATTTCTCCTTGGGCTGCAACACCTTCTCACTATGTTCTCAGCTACTACTTCTCTTTCCTATCTTTTAACTCTTATAACTGCAGCTTCATTTCCATACAAGTTGTAGATAACCTTCTGCTTCCCTTGTATTTTATCCCTGTTACCTTCTGAATTTCAAAGAGTGTATCACAGTCAACACTGTCAAAAATATTTATTTTTTCAAGTCTAAAAAAGCTTGCCTTTCTTCAGTCTATCTTCTAAGGTCAGCTGTAAGATCTGTATTGTTTCAAGTGTTCTTACATGTTCCAGAATACAAACTAATCATGTGTGTGATCACCTTCTACCAGTCTTTGTTTTTTGTAAATAATTGGTACAGTATCAGCATTTTGCAGTATTTTGCAACTGTGAACTATTAGACTGATGGTGCAGTAACAGTCACACCTGTCAGCACCTACTTTGTTTGGGATTGGAATTATTACATTCTTACTTAAGTCTAAGGGTTCTATGTATGTTTCATCGTAATGTGTACATGACACTCTGATGATTTATCACAGAACAATAGTTATCTCAGTAAGCCTATAAATCTGTTTACAATAAACCATGCTAACAGAAATCTTGTGTTTGAATCATGATAAACTGTGAAGAATTGCTGTAAAGATTACTTGTTAATATTCTTTCAAATTAATACAGATTCTCAATTTATTGCTCTACATTAGGCAAGAAGATCACTGCACTGAGATACAGAATACCATTTTGCCCACTAGATAACAAGGCAAAATCTACACAGAAGTTACTTTTTGTTCTATACTTTCAGTTTTGTGACTAAGTAAAGTTACGTTAAATAGATTACCTAGGCAGTAATATTTAAAAGTCTATTTGTAATACACAGTAAAGACATTCAGCCACCAAAACATGGAATGCCACAAATGCAAACAATAAAACTTATGTACATATTATAAATAAAATACTTAATTCTGCATACAAGAAAAATATAACAGGTAGGCCACATGTCAAAACAACTTTGGAGTGAAGGCAACCTTGAAAATGTTTATGTAGTGACATGAATTAATCCTATCACTCAGTCAAATGATCTAATGTAAATAGCTTCCTCCCTGCTCCCAGCAGTGATGCACTGCAATAGAAACTGCAGAAATTCAGACTAAGATAATTCTTATTGAACATTATGTTTGTGTGTTTGTGCTGCTTATGTGTTTCATGTGAATGTAGTACAACTGAGAAACCAATTGTAGTAATTATAAATTAAATATCTATCATCTGTTATGAATATAGTAATGTGTAATGAAACATTAGAATGCATACAATGCATGAAATATCAAACTAAAGAACAAGTGTGTTAGTACCTCCACATCAGCATGCCAAGATAAATATGATGTTAAAAGTTAAAATAATATGCCCAACTCCATGGTCAAGGCTGTTACACTATGACGATATGGCCGTGCCTGATTGATGTTAGTCACATTAAATCCCAAAAGTGGAAAGAAGTTTCATCATTCAACGTAAGCTATCAGTGTAAATGAGGTGATACATGATCTTCCTTTCACTTTGCTGCTTCTGTTTCCAGGAATCTGCATCATTGTTCCAAATCACAATGTTTTCTTTTACACATTTTTCGTAAACATGGTTCAGCTCATCCACACCATCATCAATTGGTTGCTAATTTTGTCTGAAAATTCTGATTTGAACAAGAGTAACAGTTACCCCAATATTAAATTGGGACTGTGCCATTAATATTGTTAAAATACTGTTTGTACTCAGCATTATTTTAGAGAATTTTTGCTTATTCAGGTGGTTATCCACTCCATGAAACTTGCTCTCTCTCTCTCTCTCTCTCTCTCTCTCTCTCTCTCTCTCTCTCTCTCTTTTTTTTTTTGCTCTCCATCATGTAGGTAGGGGTAAATAATAAAGCAATTCATGGCATGATATAAATCTGAACAGTAATTCTGAATGTTTCATGGGGTTAAATTCTATAGAAAGTCTCATTGCAGTGAAGACATTTGACACTGATAATGATTACACCTTATCCTTTGTGTCATGTCCTCCTCCTGGTCCTAACCACCATTAACAATCCTCCTCCCTTCTTTCCATTTTCTTCCCTCCTTCCAACCCAGAGGTAGAATTTCATTATTTAAATGAATTCTCTCTCTCTCTCTCTCTCTCTCTCTCTCTCTCTCTCTCTCTCTCCCTCCCCCTCTCTCTCATATGTTGTTCCTCCTTCTCTCTTTTCCTGTTCCCCTCCAGTTATTAACTGCATAATTCACTCCACTCTTTGTTTCTCTTCTTCTTAATACATCGTTACTTCACACTCTCCCTCCTCTATCAGATCTGAACTGAAACTGGCACAGTGCTTATCCTTGAGATCTCTCTCTTAAATCTCCCTCTTCATCTTTATCTCCATCTAGCCTCGCAACAGGTGACTTCCTCTCATCCAGAGGTCTGAGGGACCTGTACCTCCTTCACAATTTTACAGTCTTTACAGTCTTCCCAACATATTCACCTCTCCTCCATTACTGTAGTGGCATCTATGGAACTGAATAGCCTGTGTAATATTACTGTCTGTGAAGTGCACTGTGAGTGTGCTACTAGTTTTGCTATGGTGTTTACACTGTGGACTCTATTTGCCATAAAATGAACTTTGATATGGTGTGGACTGGACATTGCTTTGGAATACAGACTTACAATAGGTTGCACTGTTTCTGAGGGGCATCCTGTACATACCTCTTGTTGTGAACAAACGGGGCCAAGCCTCAGTTGAGTGGGTTCATGTGTGTAGATCACCTTTTTACAAAACTGAAGGAGGAGTACAAAAATTGGAAACTTTTTCTACCTTAAATGTTTCTGTCAGCAGTAATTAAAATTTTATTATCTTGTAATTTATCTGACAATGATTTGTTTGTCAAAAAGGGATATTAAGTCTGGTGGTGCACAAGGTGCTTTTTACCAGGAGCAAGGTATGTGATGCCATTGAATGTAATCCTTTAGCTTTCTTCTATTTCCATTGTCACCTACACATCATTAAAATGTCATTTCATGTAACAGACATGCATTATAGTCAGTTACACATTTCACATGAGGGATACATGCCACTAGGAAACAAAAATAAACCGAGCGAGGTGGCGCAGTGGTTAGCACACTGGACTCACATTCGGGAGGACGACGATTCAATCCTGCGTCCGTCCATCCTGATTTAGGTTTTCCGTGATTTCCCTAAATCGCTCCAGGCAAATGCCAGGATGGTTCCTTTGATAGGGCACGGCCCACTTCCTTCCCCGTCCTTCCCTAAAAACTGATGAGATCGATGACCTTGCAGTTTGGTCTCTTTCCACCAAAACAACCCCCCCCCCCCCCCCCCCAAACTAAAAGAACTGTTTCCAATAGCATCTGTTCAACAGTACCAATGAAGGATTCCCAAAACTTTTCCTCAGCAATTACAGAACACATGAGCTGATTCAAATGAGGGAAGAGGACCACATACCAACTGTCAGTCATGTGAATAAATTTATCAGATGCGATATGTACACTGGGGAAAAAAAATTGCAACCCCAAGAGGATGTTGTGCAACATAGATGAAAGTTGATGGGTATGATTCTACATCTGAAAGATAATGTCTATTCAGATTTCATGCCAAAATCAGATTTGCTTTAAGTACATACAGTAATGGCAATGAGAATTAGTTACATTTGAGATTACGTATGGTGAGCTGATGTTTGTAAAAAATGCCTTTAAGGTGACAACGGTGCCATTAACAACACCTCAATGAGTTTGAATGAGGTAGTGTAATAGTGTTATGAGAAGTTGGATGATCCTTCTGCAATATTGCAGAAAGACTTGGCAGGAAAGTAGCCACTGTACATGATTGCTGGCAGCGGTGATCATGAGAATGTATGGTTGCAAGAAGACCAGGCTCTGGGCACCCAATAGCATCTGTTCAACAGTACCAATGAAGGATTCCCAAAACTTTTCCTCAGCAATTACAGAACACATAAGCTGATTCAAATGAGGGAAGAGGACCACATACCAACTGTCAGTCATGTGAATAAATTTATCAGATGCGATATGTACACTGGGGAAAAAAAATTGCAACCCCAAGAGGATGTTGTGCAACATAGATGAAAGTTGATGGGTATGATTCTACATCTGAAAGATAATGTCTATTCAGATTTCATGCCAAAATCAGATTTGCTTTAAGTACATACAGTAATGGCAATGAGAGTTAGTTACATTTGAGATTAGGTATGGTGAGCTGATGTTTGTAAAAAATGCCTTTAAGGTGACAACGGTGCCATTAACAACACCTCAATGAGTTTGAATGAGGTAGTGTAATAGTGTTATGAGAAGTTGGATGATCCTTCTGCAATATTGCAAAAAGACTTGGCAGGAAAGTAGCCACTGTACATGACTGCTGGCAGCGGTGATCATGAGAATGTATGGTTGCAAGAAGACCAGGCTCTGGGCACCCACATGGCTCTACCAAGATGGAAGACCTTTGCGTTTGGTGTATGGCTCTGGTGCATCGTAATGAATCTGCAGCAGCAATCTGGGCACCAGTTGGCACCACTGTGATACAACGAACTGTTAAAAATCAATTAGTTCAAGGTCAGATCTGACCAAGATGAACTGTGGGATGCATTCCACTGGCCCCAAACTTCATCCATTTAGGACTTCAGTGGTGTCAGGTGAGAGCTCACTGGCCTACAGGGAGGGGGTCTGTTGTGGTTCTGCCTCGGTACCAGTGATGGGTGCGTGTTAGTTAGGAGACCAGCTGAAGGTCTGCAACCAACCTGTATGTGTGCTAGACACACTGGACCTACATGTGTGCTAGACACACTGGACCTACACCTGGAGTTATGATCTATGTCTTCAGGAGCACTCTTGTGGTGATCCCGTGCACCTTGACTGTAAATCTGTATGTTAGTCTAGTGATTAGACCTGCTGTCCTTCCATTATGAACAGCATTCCAAGTGGTGTTTTACAACAGAATAATGCTCATCTACATACTGCTGTTGTAACCCAACATGTTCTACATAGGGGTGACATGTTGCTTTGGCCTGCTCAATCACCAAATCTGTCTCCATTCGACCACATTTGGCACACCATCGAATGACGACTCCTGTGTCATCCACAAACAGCATTAATCATGCCTGTATTGGCTGACTAAGTGCAACAAGCATGAAACTTCAACCCACAAACTGACATCCGGCACCTGTACAACATAATGCATGCATATTTGCATGCTTGCATTGAACCTCTGGCTGTTACACCAGTTATTAATGTAGCAGCATTTCACATTTTAAATGGCTTAACATGCACTTACATTCACCAGTTATCTTCCAATGTTAATTGCTCAAATATTTTACCCAAAGAAATGTATTCCCGAATTCATTACTTAATATTAATTGTTTTTTGGTGTTAAGATTTTTTTCTGTCGGAGTACTTACTTCTACAGGACAAAAAAAGTAAGATTACAGAGCATAAGTGGAGCATCTCCATTTGTTCTAGAATCACTCACTACTATTATAATTCAGACAATGTCAGGTAATTACACTATTTTTTCTTTCTTTTATGCACTATTCTTTTGGATTACAATTATCCAACAAATATTAAAAATTATTTTGGCTATGTTCTCCAAATTCTTATTATGCACATAGTAACTTATGTTTTTCTGATTTCTGGCATAAATTTTACTAATGAACTTTATTTATAGCAGAGTTTCAAAAGTGAAGTTTAATAGTGGTATGTGCTCCAAAACATCTTGCTGCAACATTGCCCCAGATTAATAAATAAATAAATACACACACACACACACACACACACACACACACACACAACTGTCTCTGGCTGCTGAGGCCAGGCTGCAAGCTGCATAGCATGATTGGAGAAGCAACCAGGTGGTGGTAGTAAGGAGGAGGATGGGGGAAGTGGGGGGGGGGGGGGGGATAACCCAATATGAAGTCCATTTCAATCACTGCTTCCACATCCTGTGCCATCTGCATCTTTCCCACCAACACCAAGACCTCAACCTTCATTAGTCATTGTCCTTACCCACCTAGCCCCTACCCTGTTCCCATTCCAGCACAACACAGCCCCCTATTACACCAATGCACCCACTGTCTTTACTTCTCTCCTTTTCCGATAACCCCCCCCCCCCCCCCCCCTCTGCTCTCTGGACCCCACATAGCTGCCATGCCCTAACTTCACCTCATCCCTGAGTGCTCCCACAAGCAGTACTTTACCATCTCTCATCCCTAAGCAGCTATCCTTCCCCTCTCCCTTACCGCCACCACCCAGTTGCTTCTCCCATTGTGCGTTGCTGCTTGCAATCTGGTCTCAGCACCCAGAGACTGGTCTCGTGTGTATGAGTTCCATTTCCGTGTGCATGTATGTTGTCTATTTCCGACTAAGGCATTGTTGGTCAAAAGCTCACTTTCTGAAAATCTTTTTGTTGTGCCTATCTGCGACTCAGCATCTCCACTATATGGTGAGTAGCAACTATCCTTTTCATAATATTGTTACATTCAATCCTTGATTTTCTAGTACATAATAATTTAGAAATAATATTAAATTATAGATTTTATTTTTATATAAAAATTTAATAACACTATTTAAATTCTATTCCACACAAATAGGACTTGATTATAAGGATTTTGAAATGATATGTGAATTACTGAGAATTAGAAGGAAATAGGCATTAATTATCCAACATTATTATCTGAGATTATGTTACCATAAACTGTATAAAATATTTGAAGTACTGATATAAATTCACTCCAACTTACACTATGAGACACAGCAGGAGTCAAATCTTTAGTTGAGGGTATATTTAGAGAAAGCTTTTATAGAAGAGTTCTGAGAGCAGCAAGCAATATTGGTATGTAAGTGATATGTGGCATTTCAGGCTATGACTAAAACTTGACACCCAGCGAAACAATTTTTTTAAGTCATAACTTTTACCACAAGTCTGCTTAGTATATTTGTAGACTAAAGCACTACAGTGTGAAGACGGTCTTGGGGCAATACAGTTGAAAAAAATGTCCACTGGTTTCCAGTGATTTAAGGTGATTCAAAGATTTTTTGACCAAGTACTATACAATCCTTGTTGAGTGATTACTACTGACTGATGCGAGATTCCCAAAACTGCCTCTCAACACCATAAGAATTCATATGAGGCCATACAAAGAAGAAACCCAGGAAATAAATAATTGGAGGAAAATTAGGTAGCAGGCGAATCAAAATTTGGGTGATGATTGTCAGTCTTTACAAAAATTTAAAGTAGGTTAACTATGAAAATAATGTTAAATGAAACTATTGATATTTATGGAATTGAACTACACTAGACTGTCGCTAATCAGGCCACTCCTGGCACATATGGGGGCTGGATTAGCAGAAGTGCTGGATTTTGAGTATCTGAAATTTGTTTTGTTTTTTATTTACTTTGAAAACATAGGGGATATAGTGCACTGTACTTTTTTTAAACTGAGGGTTACAAGTTTAAAACACAGAGGATATACTTTATTAAATCCAAACATACATTAATTTTCAAAGAAAACTTAGTCCTTGAGTGTATACTTTACATAATTATACAGTCATATCACTCACTATGAAACATGTCCCTAATTTTTAACTTTCGCAATGATGCTACATGATGGTGGCATGCACTATCATGCAACCACTTTATAAGCATTACATTGGTACTGCATGTATCTGGTAGTTGCTTCATGTACTCCAGGAAGACCTCAGCAACTTCAGCAGCAGCAGCAGTGTGAGAAATCCTCATGCTCTCTCCTCCTGTGTCCTCTTCTTCATTACTTTCATCATTATTTTCTTGCACATTTTTGTTATTTCTTCATATGTTGAAGTTTGGTCCAGATAACAGTTTTCCTCATTCAGCCACATAGTAACATCTTCATCATCAATTTCTTCTCCTCCTAGAAGGGTGTGGAACATGTCAGAGGACAAAGTAATTGATAATTCCAAATTGGCTGGCTCATCACTGTCAGTCACTACTGGATCCAACTCGGCATCAATGGTTCAAATGGTACAAATGGCTCTAAGCACTATGGGACTTAATGGTATCAATGGTTGGCCACAATTTTCTCCATCTCTTCATTATGGTAGCGCTCTCCACTTTATCCCATGCTTTGGCTGCTTGGAAAACAATACCACATATGTTAATTACTTTCCACTCCTTCAGCATTGTCTCGATAGAGTCGTTTTCACTTTCGTTCAGCAAGGAGACGGAAAGTGAATGTCGAAAATGATGTCTGACTCTAAAATTCCCTGGTCCATCGGACCATAGAGAAACATCTTAGGGATGACTGGGAGCATTGTCAATTATAAGGATAGCTTTCAGTGGAAGCGTTTTCCTTCTTTAGCTCTTTTCTGACTGCTGTTAAAAACATTTCATGGAACCACCGAGAGAATATTTGTCTGTCCATCCATGCTTTCTTCTGAGCGCAATACTGCACTGGTAGAGTATTTATGTCAGTGTGTTGAAAACAATGTGGATGTTGGTATTTTCCAATCACCATAAGTGGTAGTTTATGACTCCCATTTGCATTACAACATGCCATTAATGTTACACACTCTTCTGTTGCTTGTAACCACAAGCTTCCTTCTCATTCTTGGCAGCTAATGTTTTTGAAGGAAGCATCTTGTAAAAGAGTCCTGTTTCATCGGCATTATACAAGGCATCAGCAGTTAAATCTTCTTCCTCTCTTATCTCCCATATCTTGCTTTCAAACTCACCAGCATCCTTATCGTTAGCTGTGTGACTTTCCCCAGTGACTGTCAGCTGCCAAATGCCATGTTGTTTTTTCCAGTTTGATAGCCAGCCTTAGCTCACTGCAAACAAGTTACTACTGCCAAGTTGTTTGTTAAATGCAGCTGTTTTTTCCTTTATAATTGGGCCACTGACTGGAATTCCTTTACTGTGTTGTTGTATGAACCATATATAAACAGCTAAGTCCAGTTCTTCATTCTCACTCTTTTGCATAACCTTCTGTTTTCCCAACTCACTATCTATTTGTGTTGAGTACTGTCAAATGACATCATCTTTCTTTTTGATGTCATAAATAGTTGCTCGTCCAACACTGAACAATGGCTTACTATGAAGAACCTCGATTTAACTTATCTAGAATTTCAAGTTTCTGCTTGAGGTGTAGCGTAACGTATTTCCTTTTAGAAGACACGATTCCAAACTGTAAAGAAAGCTACAATTTCAAATACAATATATATAGCATTGTTTAACTAAGTGTTGTTGCACACGATAATTCATTGTGCACTTGTTTTTGGATGTGCGTCGGATTACTGAGAGGCTGGACTACTGAGGGCTGGATTAGCGAGAATCTGGTGTATGTTAATAACTAAAGGGCTGCTTTAAAATACCAATGAGATCATCTGGTTAAAAGTGTTGGAGGCACATTATATGTTACCCCTACTTGGCACACAATGTGGTAAATCAGACAACAAAATACTGACCAAATTTTTACTTTTCAATAAATTAATTTCTATCTTATTCATTCTAAAACAGTTCCTGCAAAGAATAAGATTCTATAACGTAAAACCTTAAAATTGTGTGCAATGTTTTAAGCTGACATCCTTAACTAATAAAAGAGTAAATATCCATTAGTAAGAGCACAGTAGTAGATACAGTATTCTCACAGTGTCTGACATAGTACAGAAGGGGGCATAACTGGAAACTGGACTAGTGATCCACCTCATTTTGATATTGCTAGTTACTCAGTGAGTTCAGCAGATCATTTTTTAATGACATATGTACTGAAAAGAGTGACAATAAATATAAAGAATCCATCCTTTGTCTTTTTATTCTTATGATGTTCATTCATTACAGATTTGTGTATCTTATCATTTTGGTCAGCATTCTCTTTCTTTAAGTATCAACAGAACATCATGATAAAGAAATTTCACTAGAGCAAAACATATATTTCAACTTACTGGCAATTGCCATCTGCAAAGCAAACGAAAGCCTGGCAAGAGCTTCACACAGATTCGCGTGGTGGCAGGCAAACATGCGGTCATCTGCAACAGCCCTCATTACAATGCAGCCAACATACAGTTAGGAAAGCTTACATGCATAAGTCATTCAATCCCTCAAAGACCTGCATCAGCATTTGTTACATATTTTGTTATGTGACACTACGCATATTTCTCTTGAGATCAGTTCTGTTGTTAACATATGTCATGTATCTGAATTTGGTCATTGCTTTCAGACTCTTACAATGTAAAAAAAGTAATAAAACCTATTTCTCCACTGATGCAGAGCTTTGAAGTAATTGTGTTGTAGCCTCAGAACAATATTTTCTCGCCCATTCCTTTTTCATAATTTTGCATTTACATGCTGCTGGACATGAAAACCACTGTACACCACAGCAAAACATGACAGCATACAAAATTATGTAGCAGACATTGTAAAGCATTTGCAGTTATGCTGTATATAAATATATACACAGAAATAGTCATTATCAATATTTTAGAAACATTTGATGTAGCTATGGCAAACATTTTACAGAAAGATTTCCAAGCATGCAAAATAGTAGGCAAAGTTGCATTGCTGGCAAACCACACTGTAAGCTTATATCAATCTTCATTCCTTGTTAAAAGAATCATAATACATAGCATGACAGAAAGTGGGGCATAGCTTAGATTTCTTTGTTTGCAAAAATACATGCAATTGTAAAATTGCGGTGTTAGCCTTTAATGATCAGTACTTCCTATTCAATACTGAGCAAATCCAATGGCAATCCTGGTACCAAGGCAAAAACATTAGCAGTATCACAGTCAATGTCTTTTGACTCAGTCGTCTGACGAACAGTCCATCAACACTTGCATGTAGCTCAAACACACACACACACACACACACACATACACACACACACAAGCGCGCGCGTACTCACGCTCACACTGCTGTGTCATTATTGAAGCCTTCTGTAAAGTGCTATCCTAGTATCCATAAAGCATCCTAGTGCTTACTTCCTGTTTACATTCATGAATTGGTTAATTTATTTTACACATTTTGATTTTGTCTTGGTTTCCAGTTTGACTTTTGATTCAGATGATGAATCTTTACACCAGTTAGTTGAGGATTTTATAACTCCTTTTCAGCAGATTATGACATTTATACTTCTGCCACTACCAATAGCAGTCACTGGCTATGCACATTTGCTGCAGCATTCAATGAATATGTTCAAGGGATACTATCATTCCCATTAGTATAATGTTCTGACACACAAATATGTGAAGCTATAGGATACCACAATACAAATCATGCCAAATTCAAAAGTTTTTGATGAAACTAAAGAGACAAACTCCACATGATATGAACACTTTTTTATAATGATCGCCAATACAGCATACTGCACATTCCCTCACAGTAATCTCCCTATTAATTTTGATATAATAAGTAAATTATAATATTTAAGAATTTTATGTATTTTACATACAGAAGAAATGCTTTTTGTCTAAGATTTGAAAACACTGAAATGAAGAGGACAGAAGTTACAGTCATTGGGAGTTAAAACTCTATCAACATAGGTGCTGTAATTCTTCAGATTTTCCAGGTGGGCTGTTGACACTTTGAGGTGTTGGGTATTCTGCCGGATATCTTACATGATATTTCAACAACATGACTTGTTATGTTCATAAGGTGCTACCTGAGACTGCTGGTTGAATGGAGTGGATCCAGTTTTTATATTTGTGCTCCCCCCCCCCCACACACACACATTGTGTGTCTGCAGCTCACTCTCACTAGCAGCATCCTTAGGCATACACTCTTCATTCCAGAGTGCCTATCTGTGGGCTGACATTCTGTTTCTGATCTGCTGCAGTTCCAGGTGTTCTCTTTGTGATCCGTTCCTGCTAGAAACATTCTTAGGCATTCCGTCCTCAGTCTGATGTACCAGGCTGAGTTCTGGTGTCTTGTTTTCAGGTTTCATGCACCCGTCTGCATACTGGCATCCCAGTTTTGGTCCAGTGTGGTTCAAGCTGTTCCCTTTGTGGTCCAATCTCTCTAGAAGCACCCTGCAACATTCCACCTTCAGTCTGATGTACCTGGTGCTCTATCTGGGGTTTGTTTCCTATGTCCACACCATTAGCTCTTTTTTGTGGAGTTTTGCTGCTGCTTTACTGTGTTTTCAGCAACTCCAGTGCAGGATCCCAGGCTCTATTGAGTTGGTACCCAGAGTTGCAATTCATCAGATTATTCACCACTTTTATCTCCAAAGATTTTCTTATAACAGAGTTCCAGTAATTGGGAGTCTGTTCCCAAACCCTCATTTCATCATAGTTATGGAGGACCCACGTACAGACTTTTGGAATATGACCCTACAGACAAACTGGACAAGAAGACCCGGGGTCTCTTGAAGGAAATCGCTATGCCTGAAAAGGTTGTTAAACAACTATGAACAAGAGCACCAGTTTCAACTACACTTTATGGGCAGCCAAAAGTACACAAAGAGGGTGTGCCACTGACTCAAGCTGTTATGCAGATGCATCAATGTACCCAATAGCCAAGTACTTAAAGTAGCTGCTGCTCCCATACAAGGGAAAGTATATTCATCACATCGGTAACTTGTGGGGAGGGACTTCTTAAAATGCCTTAAGGAACTACATATTACAGAATCTGATAAAATGGTCAGCTACGATGTGGCACCCCAGTTCACTAGGGTACCACTGAAAAACTCACTGGAACTGACTGCAGAGAAATTTGACGGCACTCTGCTGGACCTGTTCAAACATATACTGGTCTCAAATTATTTTCTGTATGGGGGCAATATTACAAGCAGGCAGAAGGTGAGGCCTTGGGCAGCCCTTCTGTCTCTGGTGGCTACAAATATATTATTGGAGAGATTTGCACAGAAGGCATTACTAGGACTGTGAAAACCAGGAATGTAGAATAGACCTTGCCAATGTGGCATTTTGTACACTGGTCAAACAACTAGGATGGTGGACATGAGGCGCAAAGAACATAAGAGGCATACCTGACCGAGACAGGCAACTAAATCAGCCATTGCCAAACACTGGAACTCAATCACTCCATGAACTGTGATGAAACAAAGGTTCTGGTACAGACTCCCAGGTACGGGGACAGTGTTACACGAAAGACTATAGACATAAAGGTAACAAAAAGCTTGATGAATGATGACAATGGGTACCAACTCAGCAGAGCCTGGGATCCTGCACTGGTGTTGTTGAAAATGCAATGAGGCAGCAGCAGGACTCCACAAAAAGAAGAACTTAGGGTGCAGACATGGTAAACAAACCCCAGATAAAGCACAAGGTGCACCAGATGAAAGATGGAACATCACAGGGTGCTTCTAGCGAGAGTAAACTTCATAGGGAGCACATGGTACTCCACCATACTATAAACGAAATTCCAACAGGCAGTCTGGTGCATGAGGCTGAAGACTAAACACCAGTGCTTGGCCTGGTGCACCTGACTGAAGAGGAAGTGCCTAAAAATATTTCTAGTGGGAGTGGTCTGCAGAGAGAAAGAGTGAAACTGTAGTGGACCAAAAACCGAGTGACAGTCCACAGACATATGCTCTGGACTGCCTAAGCATGTTGCTAGCTGGAGTGGATCGCAGAGGGAACACCTCAATCAACAATGGATGGAGAAGAGCCCAGGTAAAGCTCTATTTCACTCAAGGAAGAGGCTCACATAGCACTTAATGAAGATAATGAGTCATACTGTTGAAATATAGTGCAAGAACAACACTGATATCCAGCAGAATACCAGACACCTCAAGGTGTCAACACTGAAGTTCCTGAATCTTTGGCTATCAAGTCTGAATGAAGCTCGTGCTATGACAATGCATTCTAATGATGGTACATTTTGAGGTTGGACCAATGGGTTGTGAAACATGGGAGCCAGTTCTTGATGAGAAAACTGATGGTGCTTGTTAGACAGTATGTATGTATGACAACCTTCTCTCTGTATGGTGATGCCATCTTTGAATGTCTTCTAGAGCCACTACAAAAGCAAACTTTTAACAGCTATAGTGTGTGCCAAAATCAGTGTGTGCTCCTGTCACTCCTGAGAAATGTGCCTCTCTTCCTTAATTTTAACAGTTTCTTACAATTACTTTGCAAATATGCAACATTTGGCAAAAGAATAAATACATGAAGTGGTAGCAGAAATGGTTTCATGAAAATATTCTCATGGATGCTGCAGATCCTTTTGTTTTTCAGTGTGACACTGGCCATCCTTGTCAAATGAATGAATGTCGCTTTTGCATCTTTTGTCACTAAGTTTGTGAATGATTAATTTGGAGAGGTTGAGCACAAGCTAAAGAAAGCATTTTACTTCAACCAATCACAGCAGATTTCCAGAAACACATTTTTACAAAAAAAGTCAATAACTTAATAAAATTTTACAACCTATCCAGCAAAGCAATTAGGAAGGAAACAAGCTGACAGTATCCTGATGAAGTACTCCTTGCTTCATCTCACAATGCTTCAAATTGTTTCACATTATTAAAGCCAATCACTTGCTTAACTGTTAAGGAGGAGGAAGAAACAAATCTGGAAGAAGTATCACACATTTTTCCTCCCCCATTGGAAAAATTATCATGAATCGGAGATCACAATCAAGTTGTAAATTCGTTTTGAAGGTTGATCCTTTGAAATACGAATTACTCTTTAACAATTGAAAATAATAAAACTCATAACAGAATTATGCTTTAAGATATAAGAAATTCAATATATGTCTACAGTGTTCATCAAGAGTGTGGCCCCTGTTCCTTTTGAATACCAGTACAATGCCTTAACCACTGTGCAAGCTCACTCAGAAGGCTAATACAAGCTCTCTCAATAATACTGAGGAATGCATAGGCTGAATTTGGCTCTGTTGATGTTCAACTGTGCCTGTGACTAGTGTTACCAGGTGTCTGGAAAATGCCAGACATTTCCTACATTTTAACTTTCTGTCCAACATCCAGGAAAAATTTAAGAAATCTCTTGGATGTCCTACATTCTGAGGAAGGCCTTGGACATGGGCAATTCAACTATACAATTAGCAGTGGGAGTTTTAATTGGACTATCCCCCCCCCCTCCCACCCCCCCACCCCAATTTCCATGCTTCCAGATTCAGTGGGTTGTTATGTAGTTCTCCTTACTTTTCTCTACGACTACAATTACGGGATCCTTTATATGCTGTGGCATGTATCATGTGCTCAGCAGTGGAGATTATGGTGGGCTTATACTAGCGAGAACTGCAACCTGGCCTTGCTAGTACACTGTGTTTGACATTCGTGATCACTACTGACTGCAAGTCAGTCTAGTGCTATCACAAGAACCACTGTGATCTGATTTCATTTACAGATTCTGTCTCAGTGTATGATATATGATAAATGTGTGTTCTATTTGAAGTCCTTGGGTGTATAGTTTGTTCATTAAAATCATTTGAATAGGCCAATTTAAATTCAAAAGTGTTAATAAATGATGTTCAAAGCTGTTTTCCATTTCTGAGTAAAAATGGTGTTATGGTTGTTGATGTATATTGTGACCTGTTACATAATTAAAATTACTTTTTTGAACAAAATCTCTATCCTTTCAAAATTTAAATTTTAATGATGAATGGCTTAATCAAACAATGGAAATCTGGGATGGAATAGCAACAATATGGAAGGGATCGATGCTACCACATGGAGGAAGTGTTGACTGGCAGTCAGCCACACTGCAAAAAAGACTGCTTGTATAACTTAGGTATCGAACTTAGTCTTTCAATCAGATATAGATAAAATTGCACACACACACACACACACACACACACACACACACACACACACAGATATACATAGCGCCACAGTTTTCTCCAGCTGATATGGCCAAACTGTGATTATGGCTGTGTCTGAGGTGAGCAGTGATCGTTTTGTTGGGGTAGGTTGTGGAGCTACAGGAAAGGTGTCGGGCAGGGAGAGGGAGGGATGGCAAGGTAAGGGTGGGTGAAGCGTTAAGGAATATGTAGGTGCACTGGTGGGGTAGAAGTGCCTGGAGACAGCAGAGTGAGTGAGTGTGTGTGTGTGTGTGTGTGTGTGTGTGTGTGTGTGTGTGTGTGTGTGTGTGTTTATTTTGTCTATGTCTCTGACAAACAATTTAGCCCAGTTTCTAAACAATATCTAGCAGTCTTTTTTCAGTGTTCCTGTCTGTCACGTAGTGCCTGTTCTATCTGGAGAGTAGCATCCATCATTTGTTGCTAAATAATTTAGACATTTCAGTAGCAGCAAACATGAAGGTCATCATACAGAACTGCAGAAAATGAAACAGTACTTTTTCCATTACTCCAGTACATGATACAAATGTTGAATGGGTTTTATCACTTTGTCTCCCCTTATCATCACAACAGCTGGCTCCCTCTCATTCTGGGATCCTACCCCACTTTTGTCCCTGAAGAATGAACTAAAGTGCTTGCCAGCTATTCTGAATCTTTGTAATTTTTAAAGTATATATTGTACAATAATAAAATAAGTAATGTCAGATTTTACCTTCCAGTATTTGATCTTATACTGTATCATGATATGCTACATTTTCGACCTTCATGTCCCATATTCCCTTGTCATATCTTACATTTTACACTTTCATGTCATTCATTTTCTTAACACCCTGGTAACCCTAATTGTGAACAAGTTGTGCTGCAAAGAATTTCAAAATACCGATCACTGTTGCAAAAGGCTTTTACCAGGTTGATACTGTATGCTACTAATGTCAATCAATACAGTTCTCTATATCAGTTTAGTTAGTCTTCCTGTCCATGTTACCACATGAAATGTGCCTTATGGAGCTTGGTATCGATCAGATGACAGGAACAGGGAATCAGGGTGGAGTTTAGATGTTCTAATTAGTTAGTTAGTTCCCTGTTTCATAAATCACAACTGCCATCTCTCTTAACGGCACAGAGTTCTATTGGTGACTTACCACACAAGTTTCATGGTTATGTGGTAAAGGAATACACAGGGTCAAACAATCAAATCAAGATCCAGGTAGGAATGTCAACAATGTAGGAAAAGACAGATTGCTACTTACCATAAAGAAGACATGTTAAGCTGCAGACAGGCACAATTAAAAGACCCTTACATATAGCTTTTGGGCAAAGCTTTAATCAGCATATAAGAGAAACACACACCATTCACACACATAAGCAAGCACACCTCACTTACATCACCACCAACTCCAACATCTCGGACCGGAAGATAACATCTGCAGGGGAGGGGGAGAATATGTTGCAGGGTGAGTATGAATGGTGTGTGTTTCTATATTGATTATGAAAGCTGTGGACGAAAGCTATATGTAAGTTTTTTTTTTTTTTTAAATTGTGCCTGTCTGCAACTTAAGATGTCTTTATTATGATAAGTTGTAATCTGTCTTTTCCTACATTGTTAATATGAGACTGGAACATTGACGTATTGTACAGTGTGATGTGTACGGTTGGAAATATACAAGATGTTTATTCAAAATGTAATGAAGCTGACTTAAATACTGTTTACCTTCTGTATCTCCTGAGTGGAGATGAGGAGTGCATGTCTGCCCTCAATTTCTTTTATGTTTTATTTTGTTCCCCATTATCATCATCTTCCCCTTCCAATGATGAACTCATTTTTAAATCTCAAAGATCTAGAGATTCTAGTATTATTATTACTCTTCTTCTTATTATTATTATTTAACATACGAGCCACTATGGACCACATTTAGTTTTGCTCTTTCTTTTTTTCTACATTTCTCTCATCATTTCTTGATGTTTCTCCCTTATTTCTTCTGTTCAAGTGGATCTAATCTTCTTCTTGGGCTTTCCATGGAAACCTTTTGAATCTGTGAATTTCTGTCTGAGTTGCAGTCATTCCTCAATATCTTGTAGAGTAATCTGGAGTTCGTCCCTTCCAATTTCTCTGCACCATATCCACCTGTGGTAATGTGTTTGCCTACAATGTCGTGGGCCTGGGTTTGAATTCGTGGTCAGGTTGGAGATTTTTCTCCACTTGTGGACTGGGTGTAGTGCTGTCATCATCGTCATATAATCATCACTGACACACAGATCGCTCAATGTGGCATCATCTGAAATTAAGACTTGCACTCGGCAGTCGAACTTCCTCAGATGTGGCCTCCCGGCCAACAATGCCACACGATCATTCCTTTTTTCTCTGCACAACGTGTTATCAATTTTTAATTTCCCAAATAAATGACACACTTTTTGTCAGTCTGTTGGGATTCTCTGTATGCAGTCTTAGAAAGCTTAATCATGTCTCTTTTTTTTCAATATGTGCATAAATTTCACTATTATGTCACCTCCTGTATTGTGTTTGCTCTTTAACTGGTACAAAAATTTTCTTTAATATTTTTCTTCCTTTGATTTCCCGTGCTTTCATCATTGTTTTTTCATTTAGAGTTAAACATTCTGGTGCATAAAGCGCTTCTAAGTAAATTACTGTAGATCAGTGTCTAACTTTGGCATTTAGGGATATTCATTTCTCGTTATACACAGTCTTAGTTAGGTGGTACATGTTTTCAACTTATTAATTCTTGTTCAATAGCTTCTTTCTCTGAAATGTCTTGTTCAATTATTTCTCCTAGGTACTTGAATTTGTCAGTTTTCAATGTTTCATATACAGTTTTCACTATTTTAATGTTTGTCATAAATTTGGTTTTTTCAAAGGAGTCTTTTAAGCCTGCTTTATTCAGCTTGTTCTTTATTATTATCATTATTATTATTATTATTATTATTATTATATGTGAATCTTTCTTTTATCCTACAGCTGTGCCTGGTTCTACAACCGGTATACAGACAGTGAAACCTACCTCGAACACTGTTATTATTGTTTAATTCTGCTTCAGTTAATTTTTTCTTTCTTTTTGCATATGGAGGAACTCCAGGTTACAAATGCTTGTGAGTCATTCAACTTTTGTGCCTGCCTTTATGTTTTCTTCTCCCTATCTTTCATTACCTTCTCATGCAAATTGGGCATGCTGCTATAGAACTTTGTTCTTTTCTACCCAATGTCCCAGCAGGCTGTGAGTGAAGCTGAAGGGGTTCCCACTTGGAAATATTTGGAAGGTGATTGCCAGTTCTGGCATCTGACAATTGACCAGAGAAAACCTCCTGAAAACTATGACTGGAGACACGGGGCTGGACCTATTTTTAACAGTCCATACAAAAACAAAACGGATTTTGTGTGTGTGTGTGTGTGTGTGTGTGTGTGAGTTATCATCTTCTTAGTAAGCTGAAGGTATTTAGTTATGAGTATTCACTGACATAAATGTCGTTTACGAACCAACAGAAAAAGAGGTTGAAACACATCTTAACTTATCCAAAAATAAGCTTCTAAAATTTATAACATTTATCATTAGGCCATAGAAGAAAATTTAGATGACTGTTTGATTACAATATGGGGCCCTTGGCAGTACTAAAAATTTGTAACTGTCAGGTATTTGTATGAGGCTGATGCTGATCTTGAATTAATGAGCATTAATCAAAATTTTTTGGTTTGAGTTTTTACAACAGTGGATATAATGTGTTTTTTACGGTGTAGTAAAGTCAGTGATGTGATCCTGATAATTGATAAAACCCAAAAAGTGCTTTTAAGAATGAAAATGATGACTATATTGTGTTTTGCATCTTCTTTACTATTTTTCTCCACCATCCCTCATTCCTCAAAGGGCGTGATCTGAAATACTGTCATGCAAGTTTCCCACAGGACACATCCAGGAATACTCAAGATGAAAAACGTAGCTTTCGCATCCCACAACTACCCTCCCGACCTGGTACAGAAGCAAATAACCAGAGCCACTTCCTCATCCCCTCAAACCCAGAGCCTCTCACAGAAGAACCCCAAAAGTGCCCCACTTGTGACAGGATACTTCCTGGGACTGGATCAGACTCTGAATGTGGCTCTCCAGCAGGGATACAACTTCCTAAAATCCTGCCCTGAAATGAGATCCATCCTTCATGAAATCCTCCCCACTCCACCAAGAGTGTCTTTCCGCCGCCCACCTAACCTTCGTAACCTCTTGATTCATCCCTATGAAATCCCCAAACCACCTTCCCTACCCTCTGGCTCCTACCTTTGTAGCCACCCCCGGTGTGAAACCTGTCCTACGCGCCCTCCCACCACCACCTACTCCAGTCCTGTAACCCAGAAGGTGTACACGATCAAAGGCAGAGCCACACGTGAAAGCACCCACGTGATTTACCAACTGACCTGCCTACACTGTGACGCTTTCTATGTGGGAATGACCAGCAACAAACTGTCCATTCGCATGAATGGACACAGGCAGACAGTGTTTGTTGGTAATGACGATCACCCTGTGACTAAACATGCCTTGGTGCACGGCCAGCACATCTTGGCACAGTGTTACACCATCCGGGTTATCTGGATACTTCCCACCAACACCAACCCATCCGAACTCCGGAGATGAGAACTTGCACTTCAGTATATCCTCTCTTCTCGATATCCGCCAGGCCTCAACCTCCACTAATTTCAAGTTGCCGCCGCTCATACCTCACCTGTCTTTCAACAACTTCTTTGCCTCTGTACTTCCGCCTCGACTGACATCTCTGCCCGAACTCTTTGCCTTTACAAATGTCTGCTTGTATCTGTGTATGTGCGGATGGATATGTGTGTGTGTGTGTATGAGCGTACACCTGTCCTTTTTTCCCCCTAAGGTAAGTCTTTCCGCTCCCGGGATTGGAATGACTCCTTACCCTCTCCCTTAAAACCCACATCCTTTCGTCTTTCCCTCACCTTCCCTCTTTGCTGAAGAAGTAACCGTCAGTTGCGAAAGCTAGAAATTTTGTGTGTGTGTTTTATTTATTGTGCCTGGCTACCGGCGCTTTCCCGCTTGGTAAGTCTTGGGATCTTTGTTTTTAATATATTTTTCCCATGTGAAAGTTTCTTTCTATTTTATTTACATCATTAATAGTTTATTCGCATTTGCTGTGTTGTAAGAAAGTACACTACTAAGAAAGTGTCTATATGACTCAAAATTTATTCGTATCTCTGATGTGACATATCATTAGCAGCTGCATCAAATGAAATCTGCCTCCACAACACACTATTACTGGAGACTGCCTGACATAGCTCACCCTAGCACGTCTCTGTGAAGGCAGTAGAAATTGTTATATTTTTGTCTACTTTGTTTAGCTTCAGTACAGGAAACAGCGAACGATATTATTTTCTTTACAGCAGAAAATTGTGAAACCTCAATATTCTTGGCAAACTGATTCTAACAGTTTCAAAACATAATTTGTGATGTAGTGGTTTCCATGTCCAGTTATCAACAGCAAAGGAAAGTTTAAGAAACTAAGCTGAAAAAAGAGAACCTTGTTAAAATATATTATATTATGTGGAATATTTTATGAATAGTTAGGACACAAAGGTAAGAGCAAGTGAGAGATAAATTAAGCCAGGAAAAAAAATTGTTATGGAAGAGAGATGGCATACAGAGTGTTAACTTTAACTTGTAAAGTAAGAAATCAGTCCATTATTTTGTGAAATATAGCTTCATTGTAACCATTATGTGTTTTGGAAAGATATTTTAACTCCAAAATCTACAATACATTATATTACTGCACAAACATAAACATTGAAAAACAGAGAAATGATTAAAATTCAAGGTTGAAACATCTATCAGTCATCACTAATAATGTCATCATAATAAATCCTAGACAATGAAGACCAGGGAGGTGATCAAACAACCTTTCCAAAATGTGTTTTGATTCTAATAAAGTGTATTTCACAGACATCCATAAAAGTTCCAAAGTAAAATCATGCAAGCAGAGATGATTTATGTTGCAGCAGATGCTGATTCAAGCAGAGTTTAGTCCTCAATGTACGAAAAACTTCGTTTAATCAAGAGTCAGTTCAGAAATCTGCTTACAGTCTGGGTGAGAGTGGAGTTTGCCAACACACACGTCATCCAGCCCACCGTGTACCAGCTTCTCTACGAGTTTTTCAATGAACTCGCGCACCTGCAATGATTCAGGCTCCATCCCCAGGCCATTGTCATCATCTGTAAGAAACGGTCACATATTTAGTTGTTTTTCAATCTGTTGGTTACTTGGTGTATGATGATACATGTCTTCCTGTTCAACTCAATGATTTTCCATTTTAGCATTGCTTCAGTTTCTGCAAACTGTATAATCATTACTCTTACAGGTTTCCTAACCAACATGTGACATAAAAGTAAAATGTTCTATGTAATATATTATTTTCTACATAACATACTTTTCTATATAATATACATTTTCCATACAATATATTATTATATTTTCCTTAGCAGTTTAACCCAGCACCAAAAATACTAACAACATTGCTTCACTTCATCCATCTCCAGAAGAACCAGCAGAGAGACTAGGATCTGAACTGCAGACGGGAAGGAGAAAATGATTAGACTGAATAGCTAGAAGATTCTAATTTTATTGACAGTGCTCATAAAAGCATGGGGACTAATATAAAATATGACATTTTAGAATGAACAGAGAGTGGTTGGGAAAAAGAAGTAACATCTTTCTAAGGAATTTGCACTTAATCTGAGTAAATCTATCTGTGCCGAATCAAATTTGGTAAGTAATGGAAACAGTCTTTTTTACCTTGCTCTATTTGCAAGTGGAACAGGAAAAGAAATGTTATCCTCAGTCACGTGTTGTACAGTGGATTGCAGAGTATCTATTTAGATGAAGATGTAAATGTATGTGGAATTACATTTGAATTTTACATCAATTCACATAACACACATTCTTAATGGAAGCCATTCTATAAATATATGTTAGGCTAAATTTATTTTTCTTTGTCACTTTGGCCTTTCCATTCAAAATCATAAATTTCAAAATGCAGTATAAAATAAGGGCCAAAGTGGAAAATATAGGCTTACTGGTGTCATGTAACTGTATGCTGTGCAGACTCACCATATGAGTAAAAAGATTCAATAAATACTGCAAGTCACAAAAATTAGCCTACATGATAATGGTTTGATAATCATTTTGAACACCTCAAAAAATATACATGATGTATTTTACTGCTTCCTGCAAACGTATTCTAAAATCTGTATAACTTACATCAAGGAGTTACTGTGCCGAAATTATTCTATAATGTGGCCAATATTGATAAACAATTCTATAAAACAATTTAACCCTTAATGCTTTGCAATGACAAGAATTAACAGGATCAAATGTTGCCACCTTTTGAAGAAATTATAATGACATTTGCCTAGCAAGAATAAGGAAACATAACTGGGAAGGATGAAGAAACATTTAACCCAAATTCATTAGAAAGCAATCAATATAAAAAGGCTTAAATCTTGGTGCAACTGCTTATTTATTATGTCACCTTCACAATATTGAGGAAATTCTTTGAAACTTTTTTTCACACCCTCCAGTCAAGAAAAATCCAAGGTGCTCACTGTGGTTTAACATTGGACCTCGAAAGCAATTGGCAATGCTCTTATCCACTATGATATGTTGGAAGCTTATCTCTTCCATAAAGCCATACCGCTTCTAAAAGGACACCTACTTGTACAACATAAACATGCAAATTCTGCAAGCAACTATCATTCATTCCCTTCCCTGCTTCACATACTAATGGAATGAGGGAAAAATGACTACCTGTTTGCCTCTATACAAGCTTCGATCTTCCTGATATTGTCCTTTTGCAAGGTGAATATCAGAGGCAGTAGAACTACTCAGCAGTTTTTTGCAGATTCTAGTTCTTTGAACTTCAACAGTGTTTCATAAAAATATCATCTACTCTTTCAGGATTCCACTCTTAGCTCACAGAATGTTTCTGTAACACTCTCATACTGATCAAATGAACCAATAATAACTCCAGCAGCTCACTTCTGAAATGCTTTGATGTGTGCCTTTATTCCAACCTGGTGGGGATCTGAAACACTCAACCAGTACTCAACAACGGGTCGCACAAGTACTCTGTGTGCAGTCTCCTTTTGCAGGTATGCTGCACTTTTCCAGAATAAACCGAATCAATCATTCATCTTCCTTACAAACTTATGTGCTCATTCCATTTCATGTTTCACTTCATTGTGCTAAGACATTTAATCGACATGATAGGGTCTAGAAACATACCATCATTTCTGTATTTGAATGTTACAGTAATGTTTTTCCTACCCATTTCTACTAACTTACACTTATCCACATTTAAAGCAAGCTGTTGTTCGTTGCACTAAATACAAAATATGTCAAAGTCACACTAAATACCCATACAATGACTCAAAAGTGATACTTTTGCATATACAACCTCTGATGCTGAATGAAGTCAGAATGGTCGACTGGGCAATACTGACGACAAACAACGCTGCGCATATGTAGCAGCCGGTGTGGACAACCTGCCCCCACCATAGTTCAGTTGAGCATTGTGTGTGTTCTGTGTTAGACGTACAGGATGAAGTGCCTGAGTAGTGCGTTGATTCTGAACTGAGAACAAGACAATGAACGAGCAAAGGATCAATTTAAAGTTTTGTTTTAAGCTTGGCAAGACACCGACAGAAATGCATGGAATTCTGGTTGTGTTCATGGGAATCAAGCACTGTCCATGTAGTGTGTGTACAAGTGGTTCACCCATTTTCGAGGAGGCCAGGGAAGTGTATCTGCCAATCCCCATAGCGGATGACCAGTGACTGCCATCAGTGAAGAAAACACTGAGAACATGAGGACATTAATCACAAACAACCACTGATTAACTGTGAGCATGATAGCAGATGAACTGCAGATGAACCATAAATCTGTGCGACAAGCCCTTACCCAGGAGTTAGGGAAGAGGAAAACATTGTTATCTTGTGCCACATCATTTGACTGATGATCAAAAGCAGGCTCGTTCAGAGGCTTCACAGGATTTTGTCAAAACAGTGGGAACGACACCCAACTTCTTGAACTGTACTGTCACTGAGGACGAAACCTATTGTCTCTGCTATGACCCTGAAACGAAACAGCAAAGCATGGTGTGGCATTCACTGTCATCACCTTGTTGGAAAAAGGTCTGAGCCAAAAAATCACACATCAAAACAATGCTCATCACCTTTATCGATAGTCAAGGCTTTATCCACAAGGAATTTCTGCCTGAGGGAGCGATGTTGAAATTTTGACCCATTTCATGCAACATCTGTGCACGGCATGACCCCAGTATGCACAAGAAGGTTCATAGTTTTTTGTTCCCAGCAATGCTCGCCCACACAAAGTCAAACAGTTCCTGGCAAAAAAGGGGCTGGTGCAACTTGAACATCCACCATACTTGCCATATCTCAATTCTTCAGACTTCTTCCTATTCCCTTGACTCAAACTCGCTTTGAAATGAAAGAGATTTGATGATATTCCTGATGTCCAAAAAAATGCGACGCACAGATTTTGATTACCATCCCAAAGGAAGGCTTTGTGCAAAGTTTCCAGGACATGTATCACAGAGCTCAGTGGTGCATTTTTATGGGAAGTGGCTATTTCGAAGGACAGTAAGGTAAATGTAGTTCATAGTTCATAAGTAACTGTAGTTCATAGTTAATCTATGTTAATGCTACAGGACTATTCACTGAACTTTATTGTCAGAGGTTGTAAAATGTCGCCATCAGCAAGCAGTATCATACTGCTGCCTACCATACATGATAGCCTGTTTGTATACAAGGGGAACAAGAGTAATGTTATCACACTCCCATGGGGCACTCACACGTTAACTTTGTTTCTGATGACGTAGTGACACATCTAGCAAAGCACTGTGTTGTTCCAGTTGGTCATCAAACTGATTACTACTTAACTTATGAACTTTTGAGCCTGTAACAACTGTGCTTTGAAGAGAAACGAAAGAGTGGTTCTGAGAATGAAGTGCATGAAAAACACAGAAGCCAGCAGAAATCCCTCCAGGATCCCACACTGCAAGGATATTAAAAGAGGGGCATAGGGAAGGTAGAAATGAAGAGCCAAATAATTATATTTTGACACATAAATAAGCTCTCAGTTTAATAAACCTCAAAGTGGTCATTCAGGTAGGCAGGTGTGTACAGAAACAAGAGATGTGCTTAAATAAAAATTGTATAATGACAGAAATGTTTGTGTAACGAGTGCAGAAACCCTGAATACATTTGCAAATTAATCAACCTGTAAAACATGAAATGCCTTAAGTAGGTCCAGTTATTCATATGTGGTTGTGTGATCTAAAATCAAATTTAAAATGTCAGAAAATCACTTGGCCTGTGGTGAACCTGAACTCCACCAAATACCTTTCTATGAACTGTAAAGCATTACATCTACAAGACTGCTCTATAATTCAGACTATTTCTCAACTATCATTTTTGAGTAGCACATGGGAAAAATGGACACCTGCATCTTTCCATGTGAGTTCCAATTTTCCTTATTTTATTACAATGATCATTTTTTCCTATGTAAATGGAAGTCGAGAAGATGGTTTCATATTCGGAGGAGATAGATAGTGATTGAAGTTTTGTAAAAAGATCACATCCTAACGAATGATGCCTTTGTCTTAATCATTGTCCACTAAACTCACATATCACATCTTTGACACTATCTCCTCTAATTCGCAATAATACACTGTCCTTTGAACAGGTTCAATGTCTTCCTGTCAGTTCTATCTAGTAAGGATCCCACACTGCATATCAACACTCTGGGAGAGGAAGGACAAACATAATATACATAGTCTCTTTAGTATTTAAATGTTGTATGTTCTAAGTGTTCTACAAATAATACCCTGTCTTTGGTTTGTCTTGCGTACATTTTCTGCATGATGATTCCGATTCAGCTTGTTCCCAATTTTGATCCTTATTTTTAATAGGTATTTAGCTGAATTGTCCATCTTTAAATTAGTATGACTTATAGTGACCAGGGTACTTGAGATTTTCACAACAGTGTTATGACAACTTTACTCTTTGCTTCTATTTGAATTCAGTACTTTTTTGGGCAGTTTTAGATATACTCGGCAGCATGGATAGGTTTACCAGTGAAGCGTTGGCCGATATGTGTCTTGTTTGTGAATTCACAGAATGAATTAGAAGGGCAGCACAATGGTGCTATGCTGTTACCATAGCGACAGTAACTGTATCACAAGGAAAATTTTTTCATCCAGGACTTCAGTTGGAAAATGATAGCTTCCAGTACTCACCAAATTCTTCAACATTTTCCAGACAGGTTTGAAGGGATGTTGCTCTGCAGTAATTTTCATTTTACGCAAAGACGGCCTCTGCTGATCATCTCCTAGTTGCCAATCAGGATTTCACATATGGCAGCAGGTACAATTCAGAAAGAGGAGGTCCAGCTGAACTGATGAATCAGACATATGATCCACCAAAAGGTATTTCTTAAACGGGTTACAATCTCATTCACAGGACCGAATGAGTGTTCACATTCAGTTGTTGGTATAGCAATAGTGTCTGAGGCAAAAAGTAGTGGCAGTAAATCATGAGACTTCCTTTCAGTATTTCTGTATTCCTTGTATCACTGAAAGCTTTCACAATTTTCCTGTTATCTGAGATTGTAAATTGCTTGCAGAGAAGACCAAGTAGTTACCAATCTTGATTCTAAATTGGTAGCAAGACTCCTGTGAAATGGTGCTTCATGAATCATTTGTATTTTATTGGATCTTGATGGAGGTACAGATTAGAATTTACATACTGTTACCTGTAGCTACTTTGGCATAATGGCCAGGATTTTGCTACAACAACTTAAGTGCTCTAACAGTTTTTTTATCAGTTTATCAGCTGCTGGCAGTGTCATTTGCCAGACCACATGAAAGACCAGGTAATCCTATCGATGCATCTAACATTATTCCTATTTTTTTTACAAACTGTGCACTGCCTAAATACGGCTGTTAACCAGAATATTTGGCTTTCCTTCTGATCTTTTGTAATATCATTCTCTGCATGACAAAATGGGAATATAGACTCTCAAAATTTTCCAAAACAGCTTGTATAGTTCTTTTAGTTGATGGAATCAACTGAATTGTGAAAATTTTACCAATACACCACATTTGTTGCCCAAAGTTTTTGCACAGGTGTTTACACTGATTTGAGAAAAGTCATGGGATACCTCCTAATATTGTGTCACAGCACTTATGCCCGGAAATTTGACATGGTATGGACTCCAAAGTCATTGGAAGACCCTTCCAGAAATCTGAATCATGCTGCCTTTTCAGCGGTCATAATTGCAAAAGTGTTGCCAGCGCAGAATTTTGTGCACTAACTGTTGTCTCAATTATGTCCCATAAATGTGCAATGGGATTCTTGACAGGCGATCTGGGTGGCCAAATGAATTGTCCATTTTCTTCAAACCAGTTGCGAACAACTGTGGCCCAGTGACATTCCATAGTTGTTTTGGTACTTGAATGGCTGCAAATGGTCTCCCAAGGAGAGAGATAAAGTCAATTATGGGTTCAGTTGTACCAGAGGCCCCAGTCCATTCCATGTGAACACAGCCCACACCATTATGGTACCGCCACCATCTTGCACAGTGCCTTTGAGGACAACTTGGGTCCATGGCTTCGTGAGGTCTGCGTCACACTCGAACCATACCATCAGCTCTTGCCAACTGAAATCGGGACTCATTTGACAATATCGCAGATTACCAGTCGTCTTGGGTCCAACAGATACGGTCATGAGTCCAGGACAACTCTGCAGGCAATGTCGTGCTGTTAACAAAGGCACTTGCGTCAGTCATCTGCTGTCATAGCCCGTTAACGCCAAATTTCGCCACACCGTCCTAACGGATACGTTCATCTCACGTTAAATATTGATTTCTACGAATATTTCACGCAGTGTTGCTTTTCTGTGAACACTGGCAACTCTACGCAAACACCACTGCTCTCGGTCGTTACGTGAAGGCCCATCACTGGTGAATGGTAATGACTGAAATTTGGTATTCTCGGCACACTCTCGACACTGTGGATTTCAGAAGTTGAATTAACTAACGATTTGCGAAATGGAATGTCCCATGCGTCTAGCTCCAACTACCGTTCTGCATTCAATGTCTGTTAACACGTCAGAAACGTTTTCACATGAATCACGTGAGTGCAAATGACAACTCGACCACCCACCACCTCCAGCAGACTTAAGGAGATCTCTGCCAATGCACGGCCCTTTTACAGCCCGTGTACGCGATATTACCGTCATATGTAGGCCCTACTGTATATGTGCATCACTGTCCCATGACTTCTGTCACCTCAGTGTGGTTCCCTTGGGTTCTTAAGAGGCTGATTGTATAGAGCCTACAGTTTTTCTAGAAATATCTGAAAGTAATTTATTCCATGGACTTCTCTGATGGAATCAGTAATGGGTAGCTCTAGTCAATGGTTCCTGCACCGCTACGTTATGATATATATAGGGAAATAAATTTTTAAATTGTACCCCTACACCACTCAACTTATAAGACATTCCTCTAAATATTCTTCACTCATTCCAAACAAGTTGAGGTTTTTTCTAAGAGGGGTAGTAGTACTACTAGAAGCTGTCCCACACTCTTAATTCAATTGACACCTGTCAGCGTCTTCCATAGGAACTTTTAAGCATACAGCTAGTGTCTGCTTCTTTCTTAACGTGGTAGATCGTATATTAACTACCTACTTTCCGTTTGTTTTCTACAATATGTTTCATGATCCTTTCAGCGATATCAGACACGATATTAGCGCAAAAGAAATTTGTGTGAAGAATTCCTCCAACACTGAGCTCGTTAAGAATTTGGAGATCTATATCAATCGGCGTATCAGTACAAGGTTTGTGATATTTTGCAATTTTGTAAGCTGTTCTTGCATTGTTGTAACTCCTTGTTCTAAGTATTGTTCTTTGCTTAATTCTCCCATTTTTGACGCAGATACGTATGATTTGCTAACCAATGTTCACGATTTTTTCCCGTCTAACTCTGTTCTTGAGCTTGTTTATCACTTCCACAACAATTTATTTTCCCCTGCACTCATTCCTGCGAAATGTGAAGTTTGTAAGGCTTGTTAGGAATAAAATTTGCCTCTGAACATATCTACAGCCTAAATTACCTTTTTAAATAATTATCCATGGATTCAGCATTAAAATAATTCTAGTGAACAGCGGTCCAACAAGGAGGCAAAAGAGTGATGTCATTGAATGAACCCGTTACACGATTTATTTGAGCTACTTACTGCATTTCCCTCTGCGGCGTGTCTTTCCACTGCACTTACGGCACTATCACTATCTTTATTTGAAATTTCTGAAACATTACATTCAACTTCACCGGTTTCACCACATTTCTTTTACCACTTTAGTAAACTCATTCTGCTTCTTCTTTGAAGACCACATACATAATACTTCATTCCTAACAAGTTAGGTACCCGAAGCCACTGAAATCGAAATCCTATTAACGTAAAAAATGATTGAATCTTCGGTCATCGCTAAACAATAAGGTATCGTATTGACTATTACCGATTAACGTTGGTGCAAGCGGACGACAATGGTACACTTCACTTCAGAAATTATCTCATTGTTGCAGCACATTTTTATTGTAGTTGCAAAGGACTAAAACGCGAGGGAAAACGAAATATGTTTCTTTGGTATTACAATCTCATCCATTATTAAGTGTATGGTATGAGATTATTTTCTATTATCAGACCGATTTAGTAAATTTATAGAATTTTTAAGCAATGATAGGATTGGTATTTTAGGAGCTGGTCCATAGTACAATATAACTGCGGATTTTAGAACTTCCGACACTCTATTCGGGCAATTCTGTAACTACCTGTACGATACTGCGTGCCGGTGAGTACCGGCCCAGCTAATGCCCCGTTTCGTCGGAGAGTTGTTACAATATTCTGTGTTCTGTATGGTAATCTTACAATTTGGTGAGTGCATATTACAGGCTTTTTCACTGTTTTAGTCGCCATCTTGTGGTCTCGATTCCCGGCCGCGGCGAGGGCTTCCTCCGTTCGGGACTCGGGACTGGGTGTGTATGGTATCATTATCGACGTGGCGTCAAATAAAAAGCTTGCACCAGGCGGTCGGACACACCGCATGGAGTCTCCCAGTCAAAAATGCCACACGCACATTTTTTCACTGTTTTGAATTTATTCTCACAGAAACAAAGGTAACTGGCATAAAAAAATCGAATAAATGACAATTCCATTTTATTCTGTAACAAGCCGCCAGCGACTGTGGGACTAGTCAGAAAATTCTCCTGAAAAACCTCCGAAATACTCAGGTTCAACACGTACAGGATGACAATTATTGAACTGTTGCTGTTGTCTTTAGTGCGGCCCGAAGTGTCGCCACAACAATGTCAATATTGGCTCGTAAGCAAAACAAAACAAAAACAAAAAATTACGACCACTGCTGTTGACGACATTAGCAAGTATCTATCTGTCTTGTCGAACTGGAATATTGATTCCAATGCAATACATTCTTATCCGTTCACAGGTAACACACTTGGCATTAAAATAAAAACTAGCAAAGTTTCCACCGGAAAGTTACTTAGTATTCTGAAGTAATGTTTCTGAACTGATACAGAAGTTTAACATATGATATCCTGCACGATGGTGACCAGCATGTGGCTTTTAAGTCACATTTAATTCATAAACAAGTTTTTTAAAGTTCATTTTTAAGCTTTGCTCCCGTGCCTTCAGAAAACAAGAATGAATCAAAGAAGATCCGCTCTCTTGCAAGAACATGATGAAACCCAAATGTCCAGTGAAAAGGGTAATTAAGCCGCAGCAGGATAACAACATGACTAGCTGAAAACACCATTTTAAACTTAAAAAAAATGAGAAGAAATACAGTTAGCAGCCAAATAAAAACTAAGTACAGCTCAGGACAGGTCATCTACAGCAATAATGACATTTTTCATTCATTTACAGTGATGAGCCAAACCATAACTACTTGCTGAATAGCTTGCTTGTCCACCTTTGGAACGAATTACATCACTGATTCTGCGTGTCAGGCATCCGTCACTTTGTTGGTAGGTTTGTGAAGGTATGTGTCATTAGATACAACGCACAGGTCATGCAATTCGCGTAAATACGGGCCGCTGATGTGCGTTCGCGGTATGATGCCCGATAGCCCAGATGGGTTCCATAGGGTTTACATCAGGCGGGTTTGATCGCCGAGATAATTATCAACAGGAATTCACTATAATGCTTCTCCAACCACTGTAGCACGGTTCTGGCACCGCGACACGGACAATTATACCGCTGAAAGATGACATCGCAGTCGGGGAAGACATCAAGCATGAAGGGGTGCAGGTGGTTCACAGCTGTCAGCGTGTCTTCGAGTACTACCACAGGTTCCATGCAAGTGCAGGAAAATGTCTCCCACAGCACAATATTGCTCGCACCAGCCACCGCCCGTTGTGTCTTGCACGTTTCGAGCCGCCGTTCATCTCGATGACGGCGTCTGTGGATACGACCATCGACCTAGTGTAGAAAAAAAAGTGATTCCCCCGAAGAGCTGACACGTTTCCATTGATCGACGGTCGAATCCCAATGGTCTCGTACCCACTGCAATCGTTAACTGACCATGTCTCTGGGTCAACATGTGAACACATAGGGATGGTCTGCTAAGTAGAGATTATATTAAATTAGTTTTTCGTTCCATAGATCCTTGCTGAGGAGATTCTCGTGGATGTGGAACATGTCAATAATTTTTTTTAAAGCTGAAATAACAATACTAATAGTATGAATATATACAATACATCATTTGTTTCTATTAAAAAAGTCGTCAATGGAGCAGAAGGAGTTGGCCACAAGTAAGTCTTTCAGGCTCCTTTTAAACTGATTTTTATTTGTAACTAAATTTTTTATGTTTGCTGGCAAATCATTGAAGATGAGTGTTCCTCGAGTAGTGGACCCCTTTTTGAACTAAAGTAAGTGCTTTTAAGTCCTTTTGCAGATAATTTTTGTTCCTGGTATTGTATGTATGAACTGAGCTGTTTGTTGGAAAAAGAGATATATTATTTAGGACAAATTTCATTAAGGAGTAAATATACTGAGAGGCAGTAGTTAGTATACCCAGTTCTTTGAAGAGGTTCTACAGGACGTCCGTGAATTTACTCCACAAATAATATGTATTACTCGCTTTTGGCCTCTGAAAACTTTTGTTTGACTTGAAGAGTTAACCCAAAATATTATTCCAAATGACATTATGGAATGGAAGTAGGCAAAGTATGCAAGCTTTTTCATTTTTATGTCGCCTATTTCAGCTAACACTCGAATTTCAAATACATATTTGTTAAGGCGTTTCTGCAGTTCTGTGGTGTGCTCCTCCCAACTGAATTTATTATCAAGTTGTAATCCCAGGAATTTAAGACTGTCAACCTCTGTTATCTGCTCTTCTTCATACTTTATGCATATGCTGGGTGGAAACCTCTTACAGGTTCTGAATTGCATAAAGTGAGTCTTTTAGAAGTTTAATGTCAGTGAGTTGGCTTTAAACCATTTATTAATATCCATGAAAATGTCATTAGCTGATTTTTCTAGAACTACACTCGACATACTGCAGAGCTCCTTGTTCAACACTGAGCTCCGGAACACTGGTGTGTGCCAGCATTGTGCTCTTTCAATAAAGATACCACAGATTACCATCTATCCTACTTTACAGAGCAGACAAGCCTCCGAACCCCACGTTCTGTGAAGAGTGGTGGACGTTCAACCGTTTAGCGCCTAGTGGTAGTTTCCCTGTCATTCTAACTCTTACCTCAGGCGCTCACGAAATTTGTACTTGAACATTCGACCAGTTTCGTCATTTTCGAGATACTCGTTCACAGGCACTGCGTAATAGTAATCTGCCCTTTGTTAAAGTCGCTTATCTCATTGGATTTCCCCATTTGCAGCCCAAATCTTTGCTAGGGTGATCCCCGTCCGTGTCTGTTACCACGTCACGTGCCCGCAACGTCGCCAGGCGGCATCCATCGTCGTAGTGGGCAGTGGCCATAACGTTTTGGTTTACCAGTGTAGACTTGTGGCTGATTTCTGTTGGCGCCGATAGGGCACAAACAAAGTAAAAAGAAAGAAAGAATAAAAGAAAAATGGCTAAAATGCGAGTAGGACTTGCGCACTGCGAGTTCCGTGTAACAGTGTTTGTGTGTGTGTGTAATTCATCGATTTCGGGAATCGAGAATCTCAACGATTTTTGCTTGTTTTCAATATAGATAGTGGTTTGTTAGCGGTCCTTAGAAAGCAAAGTCCGTATAAAAATCTCTACAGTAGTTCCTGAGACGGACCCGGGCATACAAAAAGAAGCGCGCAGGGGATTCAATTTATATGCGAGGTCTGTCCAGAAAGTAAGTTCCGATTGATCGCGAAATGGAAACCACAGTGAATATCGGAAATGTTTTATTTGTAACAGTTAGCTACACCTTCCAGCTACTTCTCTGCGTAGTCGCCGTTCTGACTTAGACATTTGTCGTAGCGTTGTACCAACTTTTCAATACCTTCATCACAGAAGGCAGCCGCCAGTGCTTTCCGTCAATTCTCCACGCTGGCCTACAATTCGTTGTCTGTGCCAAAATGTTGTCTTGATAGACAACGGTTCACGTGACCAGAGATGAAACTAAAAGGGAGACAATTATGGGCTGTATTGTGGGTAATCAAACACTTCCAATTGAAAACGATGCAGGAGCATCTTCATTGCCCCTGCAGAATGCGGCTGTGAATTGTCTAGAAGAAGAAACAGCACGACAGTTATGTAATGTTGACTGCATAGCTTCAGGCGAAATTTCTCACCAGCCCCTCGTACTTGGCGGGAGACACTATTTTCTAGACATCTTTACGCGCTCAATGTGAGCTCAGAAACGCGAAGAGCGACGTGATGCTATCTGGGGTCATACTAGAGACACTGCCCAACACATCTGTGCAAACCTTTGTCGGACTTTCATAGTCATTTCGCGACCGACCGGAACTTACTTTCTGGACGCCCCTCGTATATACATACAAAAGATTTAAGAAAATATTTTTTACTTACTAACGCATGACTACAACTTACATTTTATGTTTGGATGCAGTAATGATCGTGCTTTTAACGGTTGATGAGTGCAATGCATATTGTAATGACAAAAATATTTTTGTGTGTGTTTGAATTACAATTTAACATTTTTCAGATTTTTTTCTTTACTTGTAATGTGAAACCTTTCTTCTTGCCAAATTTCATGATCCTACGTCAACTGGAAGTACCCCATAGGGTTTGATGAGTGAGTTTTAGGGTATCAAAATATGAAACATAAATGGCCGTATCATTTGATTGAACTGAGTTAGAGTCTTAACATTTTTACATTCCTAAGGGACGATAGAACTTGATATGTGACGCTAATTTGAACCAGATTCTTCTACCCGTTTCTCAGAGAAATGGTTTGTAATAGTCGGACAGACGGACAACCCAGCGAGCCTATAACGGTTCTGTTTAAAGATCGGGACACGGAATCCTGAAAACCCACTGAAAATGCCACAACTGTGGTGAAACCTATTTGGGGATTAAACAACAGAAAAACTGTATTCTTTTAAGATGGCGGTTTGTTTTTCATTCATTATTACGCTGTGTTGTTTTTTCCTCATTCGATATATGTGGGCGAAAGTTACGAGAGTCGGAAAATCGTTCTTCGTAAGCAGAACATGAACTCGATTAAACAGAAACCACAAAATATGGCAGCAAAAATTTAGAAAACTAAAAAAAAAGAAGATATGTGTGGAGTATGATGGCTTTCTGTCCCACGGGAACTGCAGAAGCCGGATAGAAGGTATCAAGATGCAGGAAATGAGCGGCACCATTTACGTTGCCTCTAGATTGGGATAATTGCCAGAGAAGAATGGAGGAAGCCTGGGAAGAGCGGGAGCTCTAGAACGGGTCTGTCAGCAGAAGTGGGATGAAGGTGCACGTGAGCCGAGGTTGAGGCGTTCGCGTTAACAGCAACTACCGCCTCCATCTGGGGTGTTGCCCTCTCAGGCTCAAATTTGTTAGGTAACAAAACTTAGGCACTGTGAAAGAATGCAGACAAAATAAGCAAAGCATACTTTATTCGTGAAAATATACCTTTCATAAACTGCAAAGGAAAAAGCATCCAATGAAGCAGGGCCGTACCGAGGGGGTGGCGAGATAATCCCCCGCCAAGGGCGCTGGCATAGAGAGGGCAGAAAGACTGACCGAAAAAGGCGGTTTAAGAGGGTCGGGCAGGTTGGTAATCCCGGCCTTGAATAATGTAAAATTTATTAACAGTAACGGTATTTTTATCAGAAACTACAGGGAATAAACATTTTTAAAATGTATGGCTTGTACGTTACACATTTCGAATCAGGATATCTCCAAATACTGAGTAGTTTTAAGGTAACAATTATTTTTGTAAAAAGTGGCCATCAAACTAAGAAACTGTATACATTTTTCTGTGTATTTAGGTCTCTAGCTTCTTTCAAATTTGCGAAACAGGAAAATCCCTTTCTTAAAATATGCACAATACCCATATTAATGTACCCTGCAATTTTGAACAATTGTGGCAGGTAGGGACTGAGAAAAAGTACAGTTTATTCTTAAAAATGCAACTTACGTGAAACGGCCTTTAAAGTTGCCAATACATTTCAGCTCCATGCGATGTGTTGCCTGCATTCTCTTCCATCCCACCTTGCAATGTTGCAATGTCCGTTTTCCTACTCGTCTGCATTGCCTTGTTCTTGGTTCAAGAGCTCTAATAGCTCTATCTGGTGCCATAACTTTTCTTTATCTAAATTTTACAATTGTTTCACTGTGTAACGACCAACAGTTTGAAACAACCTTTTCAGAACTTCAAACATTGCAACATTTCCCCCACTGAAAGTTGCCATTGCAGCAAAGACATCAAAATGCGATGTACTATTGAAACAAACTGTGTATTGGAAACCCTGGCCCAGATTACGCTGCCTTTGGACACATTAGGATTTTGGGTGCGGCCGTGAAGACATTTCTTCATTAGTCTTACATCTGACAAATCTCTGAAAATTTCTTTCAAGACCTCCACTATGGCAAAAGATATAGCTAGTTTGTGAATAAATTACTCACTATTTTGCTGTGCTCTGTTGTATTTGCATCATGAATCGTTTCCCGGAAGACATAAGCCATGAAAGGGTTTATCATCTGTTGAAGATGGGCAAAACAAAACGGTCCATACAGCTTTTCTCATTTTTTATGCTACTAATATTTTACTTAATGCCACGCCATAGTAATTTTGGATTTTATCAATGACAGATTGTGTTAAGCTATTGTAACTAATCCTCTGTCATCTTCCAATTTCTTTTCCTTGTATGCAGTTTTTAGTCGTCATGGCCTCGTACCCACTCGCTTTTTTACATGACGTATTCACTACAGTTTAGTGATAGTTGCATCTTCTCCTTATGGCTTCTCTTCGTCAACTGCTTTGAAAATTTTTGATTCCTCATCTCCTAAATAATGACCCTCGAGGTAGGCGAGTCAAAAACATCAAATTCCAGTCTGTAAACTGTCAAATGTACATGTTCACACCCACACAGTGTTTTTTTTAAATTAATGAATAAACAAGAAATAAGACAATTATTTATATAAATTCATTTGTTTTCTTTCACAGATCTTAATCTACGCAAGCGCCCCTATACATACTGCGTAGATAAAGATCAGTAGAAAAAGAAAACAAAAATTGAAATTTTCAACTAGTACGGGGCCCCTTACGAATTAACAGGGAACAGCACATGTGCGCCGCTGCCCTCGCGGTCCTGTATTCTTCCCCTGTAAAGATGTAAGTGCATCCATAAAAAAGTTTATGGTTTAAGGTACCATTTGCAACAAACAGCATAGCTGTAATTCCTAAGCAATTAATTGTTGTTATCAGGAAAAGATTTCTTTATGCTCACCCTGTATGATTAGAATTGTATGCTCTGATGAGAAACACACACGGATGCGCAAAACTTTAGGACGAAAATAACCTTCGCATAATGCGTCACTACCAAGTAACGTAGTTCGATGAAACTTGGACCATACATAGAAGGAACTGCTACAGTATAGTACAGAAGAAAACTGAAAGAAATACGCAATGAGACGAACAGTAAAGACACTTCTATTCAAAGACAATAATTACACTGAAGTCACCGCAATTTATGATGGTGCCCTGGACAAAACAAACGGCGGGATACGATTCTTAATAGGATGTGTGTGATGTCTACGGACGGTAGAGCACGCTCTGCAACGTGCTCTCATGCTGGCCACAAAGTTGGTAACGAGTTCTTGTGGTAGGGCGTTCCACTCCTCCACCACAGACAGGGGCGCCTGCGATGGTGTACTCAACGACGAACCTGGGTGCACGAATGGCAAAACGTCATTTTTTCCGATAAATCCAGGTTCTGTTTGAAGCATCTCGATGGTCGTATCCGTGTTTGGCGACATCGCGGCGAACGCACGTTGGAAGCGTGTATTCGTCGTATCACCTGGCGCGATGGTATGGGGTGCCATTGGTTGCACGTCTATGTCACTTCTTGTTCGCATTGACGGTACTTTGAACAGCGGACGTTACATTTCAGACGTGTTACGACCCGTGGCTCTATCCCTCATTCGATCCCTGCGAAACCCTACATTTCAGCAGGATAATGCACGACCGCATGTTGCAGGTCCTGTACGTGCCTTTCTGGATACAGAAAATGTTCGACTGTTGCCCTGGCCAGCACGTTCTCCAGAGCTCTAACCAATTGAAAGCGTCTGGTCAATGGTGGGCGAGCAACTGGCTCATCACAATACGCCAGTCACTACTGTTGATGAACTGTGGTATCGTGTTTAAGCTGCATGATGGGCAGCTGTACCTGTACACGTCATCCAAGCTCAATGCCCAGGCCTGTCAAGGCCGTTATTACGGCCAGAGGTGGTTGTTCCGGGTACTGATTTCTCAGGATCTATGCACCCAATGTGAAAATGTCATCACATGTCAGTTGTAGTATAATATATTTGTCCAATGAATACCCGTTAATATCTGCATTTCTTCTCGGTGTAGAAATTTTAATGGCCAGTAGTGTAATTAGTATGTATGGTTAAATAGCATGTATGGTTAAATAGCATGTATGGTTAAATAGCATGTATGGTTAAATAGCATGTATTGTTAAATAGCATGTATGGTTAAATAGCATGTATGGTTAAATAGCATGTATGGTTAAGTAGCATGTATGGTTAAGTAGCATGTGAGACATGTAAAGCTGTAATAATATTTTTCCACTGTGAAGATGATCAATGATCGAAACCGGTTGTGAAGAAGTATATTGTAAGACAGCACAGTGTCAATGCTGTTGACAGTCGCCTGTAAAAAAAATTGTTTTAAGCGGTAGGTTGGTTAAACCAATTTTGTAGCCTGCACTATTAGACTCAAATGATTTACTTACGGCTCGTACTTCACAAATAATTGATTTCAAAAACAGCAAATAAGCTTGTAAGGTTTAATCGGAATACATATTATACTGTAATTCTGCAGTGTAACAGCTTCCTTACAAGGAGCCATTTCAAAGAAATTTTTCAAAGAAAAGCGGTAATTGCGTGAAGCGAGCGCACTGTTGCTTTGAAACCGTGTTAGACGTATGTTTGGGAGAAGTCATTCCTTTAGAATGTTGTGTGGATACAACGACATTCTGACAATAGCGTTTGAAGCCGCGAGCCAAGGAAAAGGCTTCATGCGGTTCGGACTCCAAGTTATACCGTAGGTCCCCTTGCACTGTTTGTAGAAAATGGCTCTGAGCAGTATGGGACTCAACTGCTGTGGTCATCAGTCCCCTAGAACTTAGAACTACTTAAACCTAACTAACCTAAGGACATCACACACACCCGTGCCCGAGGCAGGATTCGAACCTGCGACCGTAGCAGCAGCGCGGCTCCGGACTGGAGCGCCTAGAACCGCACGGCCACCGCGGCCGGCTCTGTAGACTTGGCGTAGGTTAGGGACGAGCAAGTCGTCAAAATGTCGTCCAATTGAAAGATTTGCATTCGGCCTCTGAGCAAAACGAAATTATTGCTAAATAATGGACTTCTTAATGGTCCTGCCTTTAGACAGCTGTACTTCGTTTGCCTAAACTGAACCTTCCGATAAGCAAACGTAAAATGGAGATTTTCTGAACTCTTACAGTCCTTTATTTCTAATTAGTAATTTTAAACTGCTAATAATTTAAGAGAAACAAAACCTGTTGCTTACTATTCATTATACTAAAACTAATGTACAGCAGCTGATATTTTTGAAGGTTTATACAATTTGTAATTTATTTGCGTCAATGACACATTTAATTTGGTGTGTGCAATATTTTTATTCAGTACCCGGTGTGCAGTTTATTCAAGTATTATTTTCAGTCATAACACAATAAAAACAAAAAAAGGAAAACGCGGCACCAAGAAAGGAGTTTCCAAAGTGGACGAAATCGGCTGACGTGATGAACATGTACAGACAAACAAATGACTGCAATTTCGGAAAAATTGGGTGATTTGTTCAAGAGAAAGAGGTCTACCAATTGAGCAAGTCAGTAACGCGTTGGTCCGCCTCTTGCTTTTGTGCCGGCAGTTATTTTGTTTTGCATTGGTTGATGCAGCTGTTAGGCATCCTCTTGGGTGACATTGTGCCAAATTGTGTCCAATTGGCGCGTTAGGTCATCAAAATCCCCA